>NW_026125538.1:1392500-1992500 GCF_943737965.1 Phodopus roborovskii
GTGTGCCTGGACGTCTTAAGCTTCCGCCTGCAGACTTGGCTCCTAGCTGGCAATCACAAGCATATTTTAGTACATTTTTGCTTTTTTATTTGGCTTCCATTTCCCCTTACGTTTTTATTCTGAAATACTTTTAATCCTATTGTAGAAATAAGCAGATGTCCTCTAAACAGTAAGACACAAAAACCATTCAGAATGTGGTCCAGCAAGAATGCTGGCTGCCAAGCCTCCATCTCTGGTAGGCGCAACCACAGGCCAGAGTGGAGAAGCTTGTTAGCAGACAAGATAGAGGCTGCTGGTCTGCTGTAACTGGTGATCGAAGCTGCAGGTGCTAAACTGACGAAGGCACCCTACATGTTTAAGATTACATATTTGCCTTTCCCTAGTCTGTCCTCAGCTATAACTGGAGAGGCTCTTGGTCATTAGTCAAGCCCCCATCCTCTAGGGTTGGTGTTTTGTTTTGTGATCAAGGTTCCCCCTCTTCCCAGGTCAGCACTGTCTCTTAAGGGATGTGTGGCTTCCTGGGCTGCCCACTGTCCATAATGGGTCTGTTTCCTGAAGCAGGTTGCTGTAAAGTCTTGGGCTCAAGAGAAACACCAGGCAGGCTGCTCTGAGCTTTATTTGATGCCAGACAGAACGGTGGCCTCCAAAGGAAAAGGCTCCAGACCACCAAAAAGGGCAAAGGTGGCCATGTCGAAGGGAAGGGGTTCTACACTGAGAGGAGGGAGTTCTGTCCATATGTGACTTAGAAGGTGTGGGAGAAGTTGGGAAGCCCAAAAGGCTTAGTCAGCTGATGTCTGTCACACAAGGTGTGCCTCCTGTAGCCTAATTAGCTTAGGGTGTGGCTGCCTGAGGAGCTTGTATCATAGTTAGGGTTCTTGTATCTATGGAAAGTGTCTTGTTGTTTTATTGCTTGAAGAGACACCAAGAGCGGGCAACTTAAAAAAGGAAGCATTTAACCGGGGGCTTGCTTATGGTGTCAGAGGGTTTAGTCCGTGAACTTAGTGGTGAGGAACATGGTAGCAGGCAGGCAGGCTTGGCACTGAAGCCCTGAGCTCATGTCTGACCTGTAAGTACAGGAAGAGAGAAAGTGAAAGAGGGGCCAGAAGTGAGCTTTTGAAACCTCAGCCCACTCCTCCAAGGCCCGGCCACACCCCCTAATCCTTCCTAAACAGCTCACCAACATATGAGCCTATGCCAGCCATTCTCCTTCAGACCACCATAATAAAACACCATGACTGGGGAGGAAAGGGTTTATTTCACCCATAGTTTATATTCCATCATTCAGGAAAAGAGCAGGAACTCAAGGCAGGAACCTGAGGCTGAAGCTGATGCAGAGGTGGTGGAGGAATGCAGCTTCCTGGCTTGGTACCCATGTCTTCTCCATCTGCTTCTTATCAGGCCCAGGGCCACCTGCCCTCTGGTGGTACTGTAACGAGGCAAGCAGTGCAGAGGTTCCTCCATCTTGTGTTCTTGCTGAGGTCATTTCAGGTTTATCTAGAATTTTATCTTCTTGATGGAGAATCCCGTGGAAAACTGCCCGGATTTATTCTAGGAACCCGGGGTTAAGATGCTTCTGTTAAACTGCTTGCTTCTGTGATGCACCCCACCCCCACCCTACCCTCACCGCATCCTCATCCCACCTCTACCCCACCCCCACCCCATGAAGCTGCTGAGATGCCAGGACATGTTTCTTTTTGCTTTCAAAAATCCTGTGCTCTGTACACTCAGGGCTACACTTAAGTCCTGAATTCCTGAGTACAGTTCCAGCTGGCTAGAATAAAGACTTTCAATTGACTACAAACTTTGTCTGAGTGCCCATCTCTGGTGAGCTCCCTGTAACGGTACCAGCACCCATAGTGCGCTGGGCCCTCCCACATCCATCATCAAACAATGCACCACAGGCTCACTCACAGGCCAATCTGATGGGGACATATCTTAGAGTATATCTATTGCTGTGGAAGGATGCTATGGCCATAGCAGCTCTTACAAAGGAAAACATTTAATTGGGGCTGGCTTAGAATTTCAGAGGTTCAGTCCATTGTTGTCATAGCAAGAATCATGATAGCATGCAGGCAAATACGGTGCTGGAGAAAGGGCTGAGAGTTCTGTATCTTGATCCCCAGGCAACAGGAAGTGAACTATGTGCCTCACTAGGTGTAGCTTGTGCATCGAGCACCTCAAAACCTATCCCAACAAGCCCACACCTCCTCATAGCGCGACTCCCTATGGGAGTCTTTGTCTTTGAAACCGCCACGGGGTATTTTCTCAACTGAGGTTCTCTCTTCCCAAATTACTCTAGCTTGTGTCGAGCTAACATAAAAGTATGCCACAACCAGTTTAACTTGTTTTTGTTGAGAGATTCTAGATTTTTCGTATTTTTCCCCTCTCACAGAAAACAAAACAATTAAAACCGCCAAAGATAAATATCAAGGGCCAAAGGCAACCATCAGTGTGGTCAGTATCTTCCAGAGCACCGCTGTGAATGCTCTAGGCAGCTCTAGGCAGCCTTGGCATAGCACAAGAATTCCAGGCCAAGTTTTATTTATTGGTTAATTAGTTGGTGGTTTTTGAGACAGGGCTCTCTGTGTAGTCCTGGCTGTCCTGGGACACACTATGTGGACCAAGCTGGTGAGGCTAACTTTTGAAGGAGCCTTTTGGTCTTTAAAAAAATAAACTTTTCTTTTCTTTTCCTTTTTCAGACTGGGTCTGACTGGGTCTCACTGGGTAGCCCTGGCTAGACAGGAACTCACTGCCTCCCCAGTGAAAACTTGCACTTGGGCAAAAGCACCACACCTACTAAATACACAACCGAAGACTTCTGTCGGCATTGGTGGTGCAAACATATATCTTGGCTTACTTTGTTCTTTACGTTGGATGAAAACCAGACTTGAAGAGCATGCTAAAACTCCCCAAAACAAACTTTTGGAAGTTTATGATGAAAAGGTTTTAAGAAATTGCTGACTGGAAATACTGCAAAGAGAGCCTGTCAGACCGCACGTGTGGTGCAAAGGGCCAGGGTGTCCTCAAAGGGGCTACATTTTGTACTAGAGAAACCTACACATAGAAGGGCATGGAATTGGTTTCCACTTGTTCTACTGGAGTTCTCCTCCCACAGTCAAGGGCAGAGAATGGTCTTAAGAGGTCTCACTATCAGGTGGTAAAAACGTGGTCTCTATCCATGAAGCCTGTTTAGCTTTGGTTTTCTACGTTTTATTTTATTTTAGGTGTGTAGGTGTTTTGACTGCATGTGTACATACCACATTCATCCAGTGCTCTTGATGGATACAAGAGGGTGTTGGAGTGTGTTGGAGCTCCTGGAATTGTCCTTACACATGGTGGAAAGCCACCATGTGGGTGCTAGAAAACAAACCAGGGTCCTCTGGAAGGGCAGCTCTTTCTCTTAACACAGACATCTTTCCAGCCCCAAAGACAGGTTTTGTTGCTGTTGTTGTCATCGTTGTTTTGCTTTGTTTTGTTTGACAGGGTCTTACCACATAGCTCCTGGGTGTTGAGATTACAGGCAGGCACCGTGCTGGCCTGGCCCCTGAAAGTTTTTTAAAAGTGATTGTGGAAGCAGACAGAACAAGTTTCCCAAAGCCACAGATGACCATTACTTTGAATCTAGCTGAAAAAAGCATTAACAGTTATCCAAAACCAAGAAAGCTCATCCTTACAGACCAGGAATTGCCAGGAGTGTCAGAGAAAGTCCGCCACGATCCCGTAGATCTTGTTTTCTGTTTTGTCAGATACCAAAATGTTTCATAAATCTGTTGTTGTAAGGTGTACTGGGCTTTTTCTTTGGGGCCACCAACCAGCTCACAAAATCATGACATGAAGACTTCGTATTATAGTTATGAATGCTCAACCTAGCTTAGGCTCTTTTCTCCATCTATGTTTTGCTTCGGGGCTTTTTACCTTTCTTTCTGTATGTCCTACTCTGTGCCTGCTGGCTGGCAGCTGCCTGGCTGGCCCCAGGCAGTCTCTCTCTCTTTCTCTCTTGCTCTCTCCTTTTGTTCTTCTCCTCTCTAGTCTAGATTTCTCCTACCTATTCTGCCTGCCTGCCAGCCCCACCTATCCCTCTCCTGCATACCCACTGGCCGTTCAGCTTTTTATTATACCAATCAGGTGCCTTAGGTAGGCAAGGTGAAAAAGCAACACATCCTTTCATAATTAAACACATGCAGCATAAACAAAAGCAACACACTTTTACACAGTTAAAGTAATATTCCACAGCATAAACAGATGTAACTCATCTTTACACAGTTACACATTCCACAACAACAAGAAAAAGTGGGGAGGAGGAGAAACATGTTCATGCCCTTGAGACACCATTAGTTAACAACACACACAGAGAGAAAAAACCGGGTTGGGGATATCGCTTTACCCATAAAGCAGTTGCTGGGCAGGTATGAGAAGATGAATTTTGTCCTTAGAACTTGAACAAAAGCAGGGTACAGAGCCGGGCAGGTATGAGAAGATGAATTTTGTCCTTAGAACTTGAACAAAAGCAGGGTACAGAGCCAGGCGGTGGTGGTGTATTTAATCCCAATACTTGAGACGCAGAGGCAGGCAGATCTCCGTGAGTTCGAGGCTAGTCTGGTCTACAGAGCTAGCTCTAGGAGAACCAAGGCTACACAAAGTAACCCTGTCTGGAAAAAGCGAAACCAACAAACAAAGAATCAGGGTACAGCAGCACAAGTCTACAATCCTGCTGCTTCTGTGTGGAGATGGAGACAGAGGCAGGAGCTTTTCTTGAAGCTTAGCCTACTGATGTACACATTGACCAAAACCAAACAACTTTAAAGGCAAGAACCAATACCAAAGTTTTCCTCTGACCTCCATATATGTGCCATGACATGCATACACCTGCAATCACACTCAGAAACATTGTGCACATATCACACACATACATGCAAATCATAATCATACATACATATATAATATATATATATATATGTATATATATATATATATAAACAAGAACAGAACAAAAGGAAATAACTGGAAATAAGAAAATCTGACAAAGGAGGATGAAGACAGGATTATCTCACATGAGTCTACTTTTACACCTTTTTATGTGTATATGGGGAGATTAGGAGGGTAATGTGTTTGACATGTGGTATATGTGTTGGGGTGTGTGTGGTACATGTATCCCCATGCAGAAGCAAAGCAGGATGCTAAGTATCTTCCATTAAACTCCTCCTTATTACCCTGGGACATGGTCTCTCACTGAATTGAAACTCACCACTGTCAGTCACTAGGCTGACTGGCCAGTGAACTCTTGGGTTCCATCTCTCTTCCCTCCCAAAGCTGGAGCTGCAGACCTCACAAGCATGCTGGCTTTTTACATGGATACTAGGGGCTTAAACTCAGATCCTCATGCATGCCGAACAAGTGCTTTAAGCTACTGAGTCAGCTTCCCTGCTGCCATCATCATCATCATCATCATCATCATCATCATCCATGGAGTCTCATGTATCCCAGGCTGGCCTCAAACTCAATGTAGGCAAAAATAACCTTGAACTTCTAATCCCTTCCATGTACTGGGATTACAGATACACACTATCACATTTAGTTTACAAAGCAATCAGGCTCAAACCCAGAACTTCATGCATGCTACACAAGCCCTCTAGCAATTAGGCTACACCCTCAGGTCTCCTTTGGATATTTTTCTAATATTATTGCTTTGCATAACTCTTTGGAAACCTTTATTGAAAGTGTAATCAGTCTTTAACTTTTGAATAGAGAATGTGCACAGATATTCATAGAGGTCCACTTAGGGATATTTTAACAGATACCATTCCCAGACAAATGCACACAAGTTCAAACAGTCCAGGTGTTACGATGATGGGTGGGAGGTGAAACCATCATTTGGGTCTTGATAGATCAAACAGTATGAGTTGGGCTGGAGAGAGAGCTCAGAGGTCAAGAGTATTTACTGTTCTTCCAAAGAATCTGAGTTTGGTTCCCAGCACCCATGATTGCCTCAGTGGGCACCTGCATTCACATATGTGATACAATCTAGGGGTCTTATTTAGGTTTATTTTTCCTCTATAATTAAAGAATTATACCACAGGGAGAAAAAAATCTCTCAAGGGGGAGATGTAGCAGCAGAAAAATCTCAAACTATGAGAACTGGAACAGACAGATTCAGCTTCAGAGAGATGTGTGTGAGGGGGAAGAACACAGATACGCTGCCGATACACAGAGAAAAAACCCTCTGCAAAGCAGAGGGGTCACTCAAGGAGAGAAACAAACAAACAAACCCGTCTCAGCTTCCCTCCCCTAATTTAGGGTTGATCAGTTTGAAGAAAGATAGAATAGTTCATCAGCTGAGGGCCCATTGTCAGAAGAAAGTAAACCTTCCAGGCCTTTGTTTTAAGCTGTAAGACCTTCACCTCAGACCAGAAGGGTGAGGAAGAAGCCATCTTGGAAGTTGGCCGCCTTTATTATCTAGCCATGACCCCTCTCCTTTCTGCAGACCAGAGAATCTGATCTCTCCTGTGTAAACCTCATTTCCCCCACATAGAGAGATAATTAAAATAAAAACAAAATGTTAAAACTAGTGTGAGTTGTTATTACTAGGCATAAGGCAGAGTTGATACACTTTACTTGAAACGGGAATGCAGAGTTGGCATCTTTGGAACTCACTGCGGCTCCTTTCATGGTGTTCACAATGAAGAGAGAGCTGGCAGTCAGGATGACTCTGAGGCTGAGTCCCTTTACTCTCAGCTCACTGTCTTCTTTCTCAAACTTTCCAAAATGAAAGAATTTGCTGAAAGCTCTGCTACTGCCTTTCTGAACAAGTCTTTCAAAGCGTCTTTGACTCTGTCATTGCGCAAGGCATAGATAAACGGATTCAGCAGAGGGGTCACAAATGTTGTTATCACTGTTACCGACCAATTAGCATCCACAGAGCCGCTCTGTGATGGCCGCACATAGAGAAAAACGGCACTTCCGTAGAAGAGGGTGACCACCATCAAGTGAGAGGTACAGGTGGAAAAGGCCTTGTGGCGACCAGAAGCAGAAGGGATGCGCAGGACAGCCAGGACTATTTGGCCGTAGGATGCAGCAGTAATGGCGAGCGAGGACACAATGACAAGAAAGGCGAGGACAAAGTCAGCTTCCTCCAGTTTCTTGGTGTTGGTACATGCCAGGTGTAGCAATGGGCCACTGTCGCAGAAGAAATGCTGTACCACAGCACCCTGTTTGCAGAAAGGAAGCAAGGCCACTGCCACAGTGGGACCGAGCACAGGGAGGAGTCCCCCCACCCAGCAGGCCAAGGCCACACGAACGCACACAGCTCCACTCATGAGCAAAGGGTAGTGCAGAGGACGGCAGATGGCCAGGTAGCGGTCCACAGACATGACAGCCAACAGGAGGAACTCGGAGGCCCCGAGGAAGAAGTAAAAGTAAAACTGAGCGATACATGCCGCAAAGGAAATGGTGTGCTGTTTCGAGAGGAAGTTGCTCAGCATCTTAGGAATGATGACAGAAGTGATCAGAATCTCCAAGCAGGACAAGTTACCCAGGAAGAAATACATGGGCGTCTGCAGGCGATGGTCAGCTCCTACCACCCCCACAATCAACACGTTGCCTGTTAGAGTCAACAGGTAAATAAGAAAGAACATAGAGAACAGTTCCACCCCTGTGCCGTTAAGGTTTGGGAAGCCTGCCAGTATGAACTCTGTAGTCTCATCACTGTGGTTCCAGCAAGGAGCCATTATTATCTGCCCCACCTGTAAGACAGTATGAAGGTGAACATGATGGGGGAAAGAAACTCAAGGTCACTATCTGATTGCAGAGCTGGAGAGGTTCCCTCTCAAGGCTAGCTCAGTCCTAAGAAAGTGTCAGGCACCTGCATCTCCACACATCCCGTTCTCAAATCTTGACTGATGGTTCTTGATGATGATGAGGAGGACAACCTCTCTGAATGTGTGAACTGGCTGAAAAATGAGAACGATCCTGTGAGGAGATGGAGCTCCCACTGGCTTCCTGCCCTACAAGTCTGAGTCTCTACTCTCTGGGCTGAGTACATGGCATCCTCGGCTGCAAATTTTTGTAAGGAGCAAATGAAATACTAGGACAAAGGACTCAAAAGAGTTTCCAACACCAACCTAACAAGTGAAAAGGCAGAGGAAACCCTAGGATGAGGGTCAAAATCTAGGCCTGGCTCACTGCCTCGTTTGGAAGACAGTCAAGGAAGAGAGCCCTTGCTTGCATTTCAATTACCCAGCTAAACAATTAGCAGTAGAAGCTGGGCCATTTTACATGCCAGTTCTCCCTTTTTAATGGAGAATTTTCACAATAAACTAAGAATTGAATCAAACTCAGATCTCCACAAAATGCTTACATTTCTGAAGCAAGTTGTAAAATATAAAAAGGAGGGTATGACAGTAAAGCCATATTGATTCATTCAACCAGTCTGTTGTTTTCAATGAAGTACTCTTGTTAACATTAATATGAGCTCATGAAGCCTTCGTCAACTTGTGACACTTTCCCTTCTGAACCACAGCCCAAAGCCTTCCCCAAAACAGGCTCCATTGGATTGTCAGAAACAGAGCTACACATTCCTGGCTATAATTAATTAAATTGGAAATGGAGTTGATTCAAGTTCTTCCAGTTCTACCAACTAAGAACATAAATAAAGATAGCCAAATTCAGAAGATATTCTGAAGAGCTGTCTTTGAAAGCCTCCATTAAAAGATAAAGAAAACACAAAAGAAAAAAAAAAATGAAAACCTCACTGTGGCAAAACATCAGAATTTATTTTTAAAACATTGATCTTTTCCAGCTGTAGTGCTCTGAACCCCTACCAGCCATCCAGTTCCCAGCAAACACCAGACTCCTTACTCCTTCCTGTTTTCCTTCCTCGCCTCTGGATCTTAGATGTGTGGTAGGGAAACGTTTGTGCCTTCTGTTTGGGGTACAGCAGTTTTACCATCTTTCACCTTAGGAGCTCAGGGTGTCGTTCCTCCTTCCAGCTTCCACGGAAACACAGCTTCTACAGAAATCACATTGTGTAGGTTGGGACTGCCACGGTAGCTCTGCCCCAGTCTGTATTGGGTGATTCAGAGACAGGCCACATTGCTGGATCACTGTTCAATGCCTAATGATGAAACAGGAAAATTAGGATCTGGGACAGGAGGAAAGGCTACTGGTGTGTACAGAATGCTAAGAAGGATGTCAAAAATAAGCCTTAGAGGGGTAAGTAGCATCCTCAAGAAAGAGGTGCCTAAAGTAAGTAGGCGGTCTCAAATGAGCTCTTGAGGGGAGAGGGATGTTTCCATAGAAGCAGTGCATCTGACCTAAGAACAGAAAGTGAGGATGAAGGGTCAGGAAGTGACACTGGACCATCTAAAAGCAGAACTATTTTCTGACCCTCTGCCACTCCCTTACGAAACTACTTCTCTGGTCTGAGCCTACCTTTATCTGAAGTGACAGGAGGGTGACTTGCCTGCTCCCAAATGCCACTGACACCTTCATAAGTTTAGGATCCTGAATATTTACCTGTCTCAGTTTATGAGTCAGTGTCCTCTCCAACCTATGGTCCTTCCATCACCCTGTACTATGAAGCTGACAGTAGCCTGGTATCCTTGGAGTTCCAAGGGATGGATACTACGCTTGGGAAGACAAGAAGGGTTGGGTAATGCCTCCTCCTCCCTTGGGCTTTCCGCCCTGATATACCCTCTGGTGGTGCTGAACTACCTCGTGAGCACAGGGGTTTTCTGACCCTGAGGAGGGTGTTACACTGTTCCTTCACAGGCTTTTTTTTTTTTTTTTTTTTTTTTTTTTTGATTGCTTGTTTTGAGATAGTCTTAACTAAGTAGCTCTGGAACTTACTAGATGGGGCTAGCCTTGAATTCACAGAGAAGGATCTGCCTCTGCTTCCTGAGTATCAGAGTTAAAGGCATGTGCCACCCTTCCTGGATACACTGTTTCTTTTTTTGCAAGAGCAAGTTAAACATCAGGACCCAGTCTTCTCTGTGTGGAAAGAATGGCTCGTACAATATGATCAGTACTCTAGGTTGTATTGGGCACAATGCATGTGAAAGACACTGTCTTCACTCTCTAAAATGTCACAACCATGACAGTAGCTGGAAGGCAAGAACATAGAGTTTTACTTCTACCTTGAGAATGCAACACACTTACCAATAGCTCTTGTCATCTCTAGTGCTTGAAAAACACTATTTTTCCCCTTGTCTTGTTGATGGATTTCAGGTATAGAGCATCTGTTTCCTGCTTTTAGACCGGGTTTTCTGCTACTAGACCTGGTTCTCCATGGCTCCTGGTTTTAGATAGAGTGCAGGGGAGAGCTGAACTTTCTGACAGATCTCTGCACTGAAAGGTAGGATCTTCTATGTGCTGCTTCAGTTGCTGGTGGGGAAGAAAGACTTGATCCACACATGAGGAGCTTACCAAGCAGTGGTGTCATGTAGAGAGAAATACCCAGACAACAAGGAGATAAAGGAAAGGAGAGAGGGTGGAGGTGCAAACACAACCCAAGGGGAACCAGGAAAAATTTGTAATTCTAAGGCAACTTTCTAGATACTGTGCCTGGTAAATCTGAAAAGGAGACAAGGATGTTCTCTTCATGTGCCATCAACCATCCTGTTAGGCAGCTGTAAAAGGTGCATTGACTGTGGAAATGAGGGAAATTGTAGCATCTGACCAGCATCAACTGCCTCTCTTCTCATGACACTCAGGGGGAGATACCTGTAACCCCAGTAACATAGACATCATCTCTTCACCCTGAGGACTTAAAATGGTAGTGTGGAACTTTCCCTTGGGTTCTGCAGTAAAAAATAATGGGAGACCCAAGGGTGTGATGAGATAGTAAAGGCTGAACTGTCTCTCTTCTGTTGCTTCTCCTTGCCATATACTTTATATCCTACCAATAGTATGTGATTCCATATACCCAAAGGATGCCAAATATTCTGGACAGCTGCTCACACATTTCCATTGCAATGCCCCATATGCTTGTTACTAAAGACTTGGTGACTTCTTGTTCAGGTCCAAACCTCAGTTCACTCTGTTCTACCTACTCCTCTCCATCCCATCTTTGTGACCATTTTCCAAGCAGAACTATGACCAGTTCAGCTGACTTTCCTCCAACTTGATATTTAACCTGCTGCATTATGACTTTTTTTTTTCTCGGCTCATCTTCTACTCTTTTAATCATTAGTACACTAAGTATTTACCTCTGCATTTCTGGAATGAGTCTCAATGCTTGGAACATACAAGATGCTTCAAAATGCCATGTGTGCTAAGCTGTTCTGCCCAGACTAGAAGGGCAGACGTGAACTGGGTTTTAAGCTAAGTAGAAGAGCACCAGAGGCTTTCTAGACTCAGCTTGACTGGTTTCCATCCTTGCTGGACCTAATGCTTCTGAGAGCATAAAAGTTAGCCATAAACAAGCTTGGGCAAAGTGAGACAGCCATCACTAGACTGTAAAGGAAGGAACAAGGGGACTGAAGGACTGGCAGAACTGTCACATCAAATCAGACTAAGCTAGAGCCCTGACTTGCTAAGCTAAGGGAAGGATGCATCTAAGGAGAAGACGTAGGAAGGATGGGAGCTGTCTAGAGAACTCTATACAAAACCTTAAACCTTAACTGAAGGGGACCTAGCAGTTCATGCCTGTAATTCCAGCACTGGAAGGATCGCCATGAATCTGAGGCCAGCTTGCGGAATATAATAAGATCCTGTCTCAAAATAAAACTTCTTGATAGAACTATAAATACTTAAAGCTACTGAAAAAGAAAAAATATGAAGTGAGATAATTTTAAATTACAATAGTCTTTCAAAATTTAAAATTTTGGCTAGTGTACAGAGAAATTGGTTTCCTTGAGATATTTTCATAACACATATTATTTATTTGTTTATTTTTATTTGCCTTGGTGCCTTTCCCCAATGTCCCTGCTCAGTGTCTTGTCAATGAATCCCTTCCACCTTCTGATTTCATGACACACAGTTCCTATTTCCCTCTCTTGTTCCCCTCCCTTTGGATATTTCTCTCTTTCATAGTAAGTTACTACTTCCATATCCTAAACACACACACACACACACACACACACACACACACACATGCGCACGTGTGTACGTGTGTACAGTAAGTGCATAAATTTTAATCTAGACTCTACATATGAAAGAAAACATGATATTTGTCTTCTGAGTTTGGCTTCTTTCCATCCATTTTCCTATGAATGTCATGATTCAATTCTATTTTATAACTGAAGGTGATTCCGTAGTGTGGATTCACCCATATTTTCCCTTTCTGTTTGTTCATTGCCCCATTATGAATCAGAAGCAGTGAACACAGATGTCCAAGGCTCTCCATGGCTGACTTAAGACTCCTTGAGGTATGGCTGGATTGTATGGGGAGTTTACAGTATTTTGAAGAGTCTCCATGTTGATTTCCATATTGGCTGTACCAATTTATATTTTTAAGATAAATAAAGATTCCTCTTTCCCTCCATCCTGGCCACCACTCATGGTCATTTGTCTGCTTGGTGATCCAACTGGGGTGACATGAAATCTCAAAGTAATTTTAATTTTTTTCCTGATGGCCAAGTATATTAAACACATCCTAAAATCTTTATTGGCCATTTATGTTTTATTTTCTTGGAGAGCTATCTATTCAGTTCATTAGCTCATGCATTGGTTATGTGATATTTGGAATTTAACTTTTGGGTTCTGTAGTTTTCAAACATTGGTCTCCTACCTACCAGTTCAGCAGGCTGGGTTCTCATTGCAGTGGCTGCTTCCTCTGGGCACTGAAGCAGTTTAATCTTATGCAATCTTGTCTGTCAACTCTTAAATTCACTTCCTGTACAATTAGGCTCTTTTCCAGGAAATCCTTTCCTATTCTTGAAGTATTTCCCCTGTGTCTTCTAGCAATCGCAACGTTTCAGGTCTTACCTTAAGGTATTTGGTCCATTTTGAATGAGTTTTCCTGCAGGGTAACAGATGTGATCTTTCTTTCTTCTACATGCAGAGATTCAGTTTTTCCAGAACTATTTGTTGATGACACTCTTTATGCCAGAAGATGTTTTTGACACCTTTGTTAAAGATTAAGTATTAACATTACAGGGTTCCTTGCATGAAAATGGCCTTGACATACAGCTAAGAATGCAGTCAAACCTAGCTGATTATAAGATAGTAGAGCATATCAGAATTTTTTTGCTTATATTTTTGATTCTACATGTTTATGATGTTTTAGATTTTACCTATAAGGTAAATGCACATTGTTCAAAAGTAAAGCTATAACGGCATATTGGTTAACAGTGCTAGGTATTGCACAACGGAAATGTACTAACTGCATGAACAAACTCACTGTATCTCCAGAAACACAAGGAGAAATTCATTTCTATTCCCTCCTGTGTCCATACCCACTCATTCTCCACCATCTCATTAACCCTCTTCATTATTTTTGTGTTGTTCATCCCATGTTTTTTCGTTATATGACAGCAGAAGGCAAAAATGTTCCTATGTTTACTCATGGCTTTCTTGCTTTTAAGATATCCTGTAAAATCTCCCCTCTCTGTAGACTGAGAACAGGTGGAAAATGTTTTAACTCAGGTTATTAATGTGAAAAATCTATTAGTTACTTTATGCCTTTCTGGAACAAAATATCTAACCAAAGCAACTGAAGGAGGAAAGGGATTGTTTTGGCTCACAATTTGAGGGTAAGGTTATCATGATCAGGAGAGCATAGTGGCCGGAGCATGAAGCACTTGGTCACATTACATTTGCAAGGAATTCCTGCAGGAAACAGTGCTCAGCTCTATTTCTACTTTTCTTGGACAAGGTCTCACTGTGTAGCTCTGGCTGCTACATACATTTGTGAACTGCCTCACAGACCTAACATTATGCCTTCCCACCAGGACTGCATCTCCAAACTGCCAGCAAAAGCAAATCCTTCCAGAGACGCAGGAAATAACTAATGTTTATTCCATGCTACTGATAGTCTTAGTTTAAATCTTTCCCATCTGCTCTGTGTTAGTTACTCCTCTGTGGCTATGATAAAACACCATGACCAAAGCAACTTCAGGATGAGTTTATTTGGAATTAAAGTTTCGGGGGATAGGAGTCTGTTGTGGTGGGAAAGCATGGCCAGTGGCCAGCATAGCTTCAGGAGCAGGAAGCTGAGGAAGAAACAGAGACAGGGAACTGGAAATGGCATGAGGCTTTTAATCTGGAAGTCTGCCCCCCAGTGACATACTTCCTCCAGCAGGTACAGCACCTAGCCCACCCACCCCCCTACAAACAGAGCCACCAACTGAAAATCAGTGTCCAAATACCCAAGCTCATGGAGGAGTTTCTCACTGAGACCATCTCATGCTCCAAATGCAAAGAGGAAGAATGAGTAAACATACAATGGTGGCAATCTGAGAGGGGACTGAATTTTTAGAAATAAAGTATTTCCTTGGTTAAAAATTAATGCCAGAAATTCCTCCCCAAAGATAGAAACTAATTCTGTAGAATTAACCAGCCAGTCTCTGGGGAATGTCAAATACCGTGTGGGTTACACAGATCCCAAGCAATGAAAACTGATAATGAACTCCTAAAGGAATTCAGTTTCATCAGAAGCAACCTGCTTCTGAGTCCAGCCACTATGGAGGCAAGGTAGACATTCGAGAAGACAGAGAAGCTTAAGAAAAGAATATAAATAAATAAATAAATAAATAAATAAATAAATGGAAAAAAGACAGCATCGCAGTCTAGAATAATGGTTGAAATACAGAAGTCTCTTTTTCATTATGACAGTTTCCTTAAAATTAATTTTTTCTTTTGTCCCATTAGCATTTTTAACAACATAGGAAAGCAAGAAAAAATGTCGTCACAAAAAATGTTAGACAGAAGTTCAACTTGGTACAGGCTGCTGTAACAAGTTGCCATGAACCAGGCAGGCTGGTGACAAAACACTTATCTAGCATGGACCAGTCTCTAGTTTTGGCCCACAGCACTGCAAAAACAAACAAGACACTTATTTTCTCGATTGAAGGAAGAAGCTGGGAGCCAGGGACGTAGTAGGCAGGACCTTGTGTATGGAAAGCAAGCATGATACAACTGCTATTCTGACCTTACTCTCAAATTCTCGAAGTGATGTGTGATCTCACAGCAAGCCCCAAAACAGCAAACCAACTGCGGATGGATAGATAGAGCCTCCAATTATAATCCCAAACAAACCATTCCAATTTTTAAGTTGATTATTGTGTTAATAAGCTTTCAATTGCTATAGCAAAATAACTGAAACAAACAACTTTTTTTAAAAACTGTTTATTTTGGTTCATGGATTCAGAGGCTTCCAGTTGATAGTCAAATAACTCTGTTGTTTTTTTAAAATTTAATTAAAATATAATTACACCATTTTCTCCTTCCTCTCTCCTCCTACCCCCTCCCATCTCTGCCTCTCCTATTGTTCCCTCCAAAATTTTCAGCCTCCTCCTCCTTCACCATTGTTGTTATATACACATATAAAGAATCAACATATAAATACAATCTGCTGAGTCCACCCACCATCTTCTGCCTGAGCCCCTTCCTAGGATCCCTGGAGCCCCAGTGGCCACACAGGGTTGGCACTCACAAAAGTGATTTTCACTCTGATGCTGCTTGAAGTGGTTGCTCCTCCCATCTCAACTTCCATTCACTGGAGATTCCAATTCTTGGCACAGAGCCAGCGTCCCCAAAGATTTTTTTTTCATCCCTGTCTCTCTAGATTATTCTTTGTCCTACTGCAGCCTATCTGAGGGATCCCCTCCCACCAAACCTCCAACTACCTAGGGACCCTGCCTCTTGGTGCAGATAGGATACCCTTAGTTCCTTCCCATGGCCTCTCTCGGTCTCTCCTCCTGGCCCAGCTCTACTCTGCCACCCACCAGGAAACCCACAGGCTTTCCTAAGATCCAGAGGTCCAGAGAGAGAGAGAGAGAGAGAGAGAGAGAAAGAGCAAAAGGAAAGGGTTGGAGCACCCAACAGACCAGATACCAGCATCCTACCCAACAGAAATAAGACTGGATAAGCATCCAGTCACCTGACTCATCCCAACCCCAGATGCCTAGACACCACCAGAACCCAGAAATCCTCCTCCAGTAGGCACTGAGAAATGCAATATAACTGAAGCACAAGACTTCTAATAGCAATTATGAGTACGTTCAAGGATCTTGAAGAGAATATGAATAAATCCATTAATCAAGTCTGTGAGAACACAAACATTGGAACAAAATAATGGAAACAGTTCAAGATGTGAAAGTAGAAATACACTCACTAAAGAAAACCCAAACTGAGGTAAAATTGGAAATGAAAAGTTTAAGAAGTCAAACAAAAACCTCAGTGGTAAGTCTCATCAACAGAATACAGGAGATAGAATAGCCTTAGATGCCAATGACAAGATAGAAAAAATGGAGACCTCGAGCAAAGAAAATGTTAAGTCTATAAAACTTCAAACACAAAACATCCACTATGAAAAGACAAAATCAATGAATAATAGGAATGAATGCAGGAAGAGGAGGAAAAGGAGGAGGAGGAAGAGGAAGAGGAGGAGGAGGAAGGAGAGGAGGAGGAGGAGGAGAAGAAGAAACAACACAGGTTAAAGGTACAGAAAACAGTTTCAACAACATAGAAGAAAATTTCCCTAATTTAAAGGAGATGCCTAGCAAAGATGCTAGACAGGACCACCAAAAAAATTCTTCACAACACACAATAACCAAAACACTAAATATACAGAACAAAGAAAGAGTGTTAAAGGCTGCAAAGGAAAAGCACCAAGTGGCATCCAAAGGCAGATTCATTAGAGTAGCACCCAGATTCACAATGAAGACTCTAAAAAATATGCAGGGCCTGAACAATTGTTCCACAAGCACTAAGAGACCACAGATGCCAGTCCAGACTACTACACCCAGCAAAACTTCCAATCACAAGAGGGGGGTATTCCATGATAAAACCAAAACTAAGCAAAATCTGTCTACCAGTCCAGCTCTGCAGAAGGCACTGGAAGGGAAACATCAATCTGAAGAGAGTAACAACACAAAAAAGAAGAATAAATAATCCCAGGCCAGAAAATCAGGGTGGGGGGCACATTATAACAACAAAATAACAAGAATCAATAAACACTGTTTACTTATAATTCTTAATATTAATGGCCTCTATTCCCACAATATAAAAAGACTCAAAGTAAAGGATTAGATTAGAAAACAGGTTCCACCTTTCTGCTGCATCCAAGAAACACACCTTATCAGCAAGGGTAGACATGATCTGTGGGGAAAAGGATGGGAGAAGCAAATGGACCAGAGAAGTAACCGGATGTAGCACTTTTAATAGCTGACAAAATGAACTTCAAGAAGTCAGAAAAGGTAGGGAAGAGCACTATACTCATAAAAGGAAAAATTCACCAAGAGGATATCACAATTATAAACAATATGCACTAAACACAGGGCACCTGAGTTCATAAAAGAAACACTACTACAGCTATAGTAATAGTGGGTGACTCTCCCTAATAGACAGACAGGTCATTCAGACACAAACCAAACAGATAGATGCTGGAGTTAAGTACTGTTACAAATCAAATAAAGTTAGAATATATCTACAGAACATGTTACCCAAACACAAAAGAACATTCCTTCTTCTCAGCAGGTCATGGAATTTTCTTCAAAACCGACCACATTCTTGGACGCAGAGCAAGGCTCAACATATACAAGAAGGCTAAAATAACACCTAGCATCCTATCTGCTCACCATGGATTAAAGCTGGATATCAACAATAGGAATTTTACAAACTCTGGGAAACTGAACAACTCACTACTGAATGAAAACTAGGTCAAGTCAGAAGTTAGGAAGGAAATTTTAAAACGTTTTAGAATTTAGTGAAAAAGAAACCACAACACACCCAAACTTATGGGACACAATGAAGGTGGATCTAAGAGGCAAGTTCATAGCACTAAACACTTACATTAAAACAAAACAAAACTGGAGAGAACTCATATTAACAACACACTTTTCAGATCTGAAAGATCTAGAAGAAAAAGAACTAACACCCCAAAGGAGTCAATGGCAGAAATTATCAAATTCAGGAATGAAATCAATAAAATAGAAACATAACAAACACCAGAATACAAAAAAACAAGCAACAAAAAACAGATGAGTGAAATGAAGAGTTGATTCTCTGAGAAAAATCATAAAATTGATAAATTAAATGAAGACTCAAATTCATAAGATTAGAGATGAAAAGAGAGGCATCACAACAGGCACCAAAGAAAGCCAGAGAATCATAGGGCATGCTTTAAAACTGTTACCTTATCAAACTGGAAACCCTGAAAGAAATGGATAGAGCCTTGATATACACAAACTACCAAAGTTAAATCAAGACCGTACGAGTAACTTAAACAGACCCAAGACCTCTAATGTAATAAAAGCAGAATTTAAAAATCCCCCAATTAAAAAAAAGCTCAGGGTCAGAAAGAAGAACTCTACTAGACCTCCAAGGAAGAATTAATACCAACACTCTTCAAATTATTCTGCAGAACAGAAACAGAAGAAATATTATCTAATTCCCTTGGTGAGGCCACAATATCCTGAACACAAAGACCCAACAAAGAAAGAGAATTACAGACCAATTGCCCTGATGAACATAGATGCAAAATTTCTCAATAAAATATTTGTGAACTCAGAGGCAGGAGGATTACTGTTAGTTCAAGGCCAACCTGGTCTACACAGTGAGTTCTAGGATGGCCAGGACTGTTACACATAGAAACCCTGTTTCAAAAAACAAAACAAAAATAAACAACAACAACAACAAAAACCCTTGCAGATTGAGTCCAAGAAAACATTCTATTATACTGAGAGCTCAGTGTCTCACTCAGCCACCATCAGAGACGCTTCCTCCTGTGTAGATGGGAATTAACACAGGGACCCACAACTGGACAATGTGGAGAGAGTAAGAGACCATGGAAAACTCAGCGGTAAGTGGAATGTCTTTATCAAACCACTCCTCTCAGGACTCAGGAACTGTGCAGAAGAGGAGATAGATTGTAAGAGCTGGGGGTGGGGGATGGGAGGATGGGAAAACAGTGCCTTTCAGATGTTGATGCACACGGCCTACACAGATTAAACCATGTCGGTCCCAGCACGAAGAGGGAGAACTGACTGTCCATGACCCCCAGTCCGAACAAAGAAACTATCTCCAGGGGACAGCCAATTCCATTGGAAAAATCCATTTTCCCCACTGGACTCTCACTGGGTATATTTATCACATTTTAGGGAGGCCCCAAGTACAGCGGTAGATGACCAACACAAAATTAACCTGATGGTGTTTTTGTAGATTTTTGTGTCTCATACTGCTTTGTTTGGGCTTCACCCCCCCCCCACTGGTCTTTTGCTTGTGTATTATGATTTCTGACTTTGTGATTTTATAGTGTGTGTGTGTGTGTGTGTGTGTGTGTGTGTGTGTGTGTGTACATGCATGGACATGCCATGACACACATGTGGGGATCAGAGGACAACCTTGGTGTCAGACCTAGGCTCCATCTAGTTGGAGACAGGATTTCTCATAGTTCTCCAAGGTCTTTCCTGTTTCTACCTCCCCTTTGCTCTAGAAGTACTGGGATTACAGACACAGGATATCATTTCTAGCTTTACGTGGGTGCTAGAGATCTGAAGGCCAGTTCTCACACTTGCATAACAAATGCTTTGCCCAGTGAACATCTCTCCAGACCTAACATGTACTCTTAACACACCAGTAGTTTGCTCCCACCAACCCAAATGCTGACTGTCACTTGTAACACAAATTAATAAGAGACCCAGAGACTAGCTGAATATCAGAAAAGCAAAGCAGCTGGCCACTAGCTTCTTACCTCTATCTCAGGCTGAATGGGCCAATCCTGTCTCCATGAGCTCTTATCAAGTCTCAGACTGTAGCCTCTCCTCAGTGTGGCTGGAGAATGAATGCTTCTCTGAGATCTTGTTTCTGTCTTATATATTTTCCTAACGTTGGGATTAAAGGTATGAGCTATATAATTCTCTTTAAGACTGATTCAATCTTGTGTAGATCTGGGTGGCCTTAGACTCACAGAAATCTATCTATCTCTTAATCCTGAGTTCTAGAATTAAAGGTATGTACCACTATCTTCTAGCTTCTGGCTGCTAGGATTAAAGTGTGCTAACCACTGCCCGATCTCTATAGCTTGAGGCTGACTTTGCTTTTCTGAATCCTCAGTCAAGCTTTAATAAACCATAAATAATATAGCACGACAGAGACTAGAGCTGGAGTCAAGCTCCCAGACTGTCTCTAATCCAGGCTCCTATTTTAGGTCCCTTAGCAACCAGCAACCAACCACTAGCTCTTACCTCTACCTCAGACTGACCCAAGAGCTCTTCACCAAATCACATGGCTTCTTATTGAGGTTTAATAAGGATCAAGAGAAACAGGTAGGCTGAATAGATGTTTATTTAGGGAGAAATAACTCGTAACATAGACGGATGAACACCAGCAGGTTCCTGGTCCCAAGGATGCCTCTGGATGTTCTCCTGTCCCTGTGCTGCAAGCAAGAGAGCTCTCAGATACCCCTCCTCAGACTTAGTTCCCTCAGGTAACATCTGCCCCTGTCCCCCCAATGAGCTTGGTTTGTGCCACAGGTGCAGACAAAGTGAATATCTCATTACAGCTTCTTCTCCTTAGCCTGGCTGAAGAGAATCTTGAGACTCAATGCCTTCCTATCCTCCGTGTGGCTGGAGAATGAATGCAGCTCTGAGACCCTATTCCTGTCTTAAATACTTCTCATGATTCCCAAGTGTTGAGATCATCTTTGTATGATGCTGTTTCTCTTTGTATGATGATACATGGATCAATTTCATGTATCTCAGTGTGGCTCAGTGTGGTCTTGAACTAATGGAGAGCTGTCTACCTCTTAATCCTGAGTCCTAGGATTAGAGGTGTATACTACCACCTCCTAGGTGTACCACCATCTCTGGCTATTGGGATTAAAAGTGTGTGCTTGGCTTCTATGGCTTATGGCTGACTTTGCTTTTCTGAATCCTCAGGCAAGCTTTAATAAATCATAAACAATATATCACCACAAAAGTGGCTGAACACACCCTCGAGTATAAATAGGATACAGAAAGAGCAACCAGTGAGGTTTTACCATCTCTCCACACTGTGTCACCAACTGGTAACCTTCAAATGACCACAGCCTGACCCCAAGCACATAGTAGTCTGAGCCAGTCTGTGTCGATCTGGCTACTGTAAGTCTGAGGCCAGCCTGAGCTATTCAGTGATGGCCATGTCAGGTTTGGCTCTAGATCCATACCCTAAAACTCATAAACCAACAACAAAATAGAAGGATAAAGGCCATTTGACGATATTTGGACACAGTTTTGTTACATTTGGTTAGGAAAGGCACCATGAGAGAAGGTCTCTTTAGAAGACCTCAAATTCTGGCAAAGGCCTCTTGTCTCAGCGCTTGGAAGATGCAGGCAGCGGCTTCAGGAGTTCAAAGGTCATGCATGTTCAGTTACATATCAAGTTCCAGAACAGGCTACTTGAGATTCTGCCTGAAAACAAACCAAAACAGCATCCAAATAGCTCTGTCCCTGACTTCAAACTTATCCTAGGACTTTTTGGTTCTTTCTTCTTTGGCTCAATTCTTTGACATTACTTCCCAGTGGTTTGTGTAGGAAAGGGAGGACAGATGAGGGAGACAAGCTGTGAGGTGCGGGTGAGAAATACAACACTGTTATTTAATCCAGAGACAGTCATGAGCCCGCACACTTTCAGCTCTGCAATGCCTGACACCTTCCTGTCTGGTCTGACCTTACTGAGATCTTGAGCTTGGCAGTAGGGAGTAGTGTGCCTCATGGAGGACTAGGTATTTGTTTACATTGTGAGCTTCCTGCCATTAGGTTGAGTCCTTTTTCTTTTCTAGTCTAGTGGCAGGCGTGCAGGAAAATGTATTGTATCTTCACAGAATGCAGAGATAGAATGAAGACACATGAATCACCAAAGTTTTCATAGAATGCAGATAAACGAAATTGCCAACGTCTTGGTATAAAGAAAACACTGGCAGCGGTGGGATTCGAACCCACGCCTCCGAAGAGACTGGAGCCTAAATCCAGCGCCTTAGACCGCTCGGCCACACTACCAACCTGCCCACCATCCTCGGTGTATCCTTGCTATTTACATTATTTCAGTCTCTTTAACCCTTGTTCCGAAACTCAGAATTGGAGGGTTTTCCCATCGCGTTGCCCTCCACGCCGCTGGCTTGGCTCTGGAGTGAGCCTGTTAAACACACTATCCTCCGGAGTGCAAACCCGCAACCCTGCTGGCCACACCTAGAGGGGACCGCGGCGGCTTCCCGATGCACGCAGACCTCCGCGGGGTGCCGCCGCAGCCCTCCTCCGCCCCGCGGCTCCCCAAGTCGACTTTCTGGTCTTGGAAATTTGAGGTTTTTGGTGCTCAGGAAAACGCGCACGCAGAAGCAGCCAGAACCCCTGGCTGCTGCCTGCGTCCCCACAAGGCGTCCCCCTGAGCCGGCTGTCTGCAGCCTGAGAGCCCTGTTCCCTTTCTAGGGAATCTGTATCTTGGCGTTTGTCCAGTGTGTCGCCAGCGGCTGCGGACGCGAAGTGGAAGCTGTGCTGGCTGGTGGCTGCTGGAGATGACAAAAGCTCCCTTCCCTACGGACCCAGCCTAGACTGAGTGAACCAGGATTCTGAGATGTCAGCGTGCTCTCGTCACACACACCCTTCCATCATTCCTCCTCCTCCCCAAGCTCACAGGTCTCAGTCAGGAGATGTGGGACAGGACCAAAATGAGTCCTCCAACTTTGGAAGAGTGACCCCATCGCAGCTGTCACCCATTAGCTTCTGGGAAGAAGTCCCCGCAGCTGGTGCAAATCACAGAACAACGCTTGTCTGTGTATAGCTGAGAACTGAATGCATTATCTAGAAAAACAGGTGACTGTCCTAGCGATAGGGTGCAGTTGGGATTAGGTAATGTTTGAACGACTTTTCTATCTTTAAAAGGAAATTGTGGTATTGTGGTTCCCTGATGATATTCAAATTACATCCTTCATTTGACTAAATTCAGTATACGTGGAGGCAGATTTCCACAAAGAGTTAGTAAGCTGTGTGTGTCCTTGATCCTTGCTTACCTCTTTTGCGAACAGTGCAATCACGGTTGAAGAAAAGGCACCCAGACCTAGTGTAACTCTGTTCTTTTTCTAGGAGTCATGACCCTGTTCTTTTTCTCCACCTACTAAGAAAAGGTAGGAAAAATCTGAGACGCAGCAGGCAGCAGCAACAGGTAGCAAACTTTATTAGACCTGAAGAAGTGAGCGAGCACATGTACACACACACACACACACACACACACACACACACACACACGGATCGGGGAGGGCTCTAGACGCACACAGGAGACAGACTCCCCACAAAATGGGAAGGGGATGCAGAAACTGAAATCTGTTTTCACCTGGAGGGCTAGGGATTTTAAGTTCTTTTAGTGACATGGGATGAGACCCTTCCTCTCCTTTTTTGTTTGTTTGTTTTTGTTTTGTGTTTTGTTTGTTTGTTTTGGGGATTGGGTTCTGGTTGCTGATAGAACCAGAACTTCAGGTAATCAGACTGGCCTTGAGCATATCTGACCAGCTGGAATCAGTCAAACAGAAGGGGAGTTATGCTGGTGGCTTTTGTCTCTGGTCAGAAGGATGAGGAAGAAGCCAGAAGTTTGCCACCTTTACCATCTTTCAGAGCTCTGTCTAAGCTCCCAGTCCCTCACTTCCTTAAGACTAGAAAACTGTTATTGTTTCTGAACTTTTGTTCTCCTCTGTGCACAGGTGGTGTCTTGTTCTTGGAAATACACAGGAACCTGGAAATACCCAGTTTAGCTATTTTCTTGGTGTGGTAGTTTTACTATCTTCCTTCAAGAGTATGTAACTTTAAAAAATGTATCTTTTTATTTATGGATACATGTGTGAGCCTGCAAGAACATGTGTATTAAGTGTGTGTGGGAGCCCTCAGAGGCCAAAAGAGGTCACTGGTTTCCCTGACATTGCAGTTTCGATCAGTGATCAGTTGCTGATCACCATATGAGTGCCAGAGCTGGACCTGGAGCATCCATTACAACAGCCAGTGCTTTTAACTGCTGAGCTGGCTCTCCAGCCCCACAGGATAGACCCCTTAGACCCATTAAGTGCTGACTTAGGGATGACTTATGGAATTAATTTTTTTTATTTTAAATTTTGGACATTTGTGATAGCTTGTTGAGTTTTACTTGGCTTGTTTACCCAGCAATCTGAGTTTTGGTACCCCAGAAGTCATGTAAATAACAACAGAAGGAAAACTGATTCCACAAAGTTGTTCTGACTTTCACAATCATACAGACACAAACACAACAACAACAAATAATGGTACAAATTCCAGTGGGGGTGACAAGATGGTTTGGTGGACTAAGATTTTTATACCTGGAACCTCGGTAGATGAAGGGTTGGTTTCTGACTCCACTCTCCAGCTGTGGCATTCAAAGGCCCCCACACAATCATAAAAGCAAATAAATATTTTTAAAACAACAACAAAAAAAAAAATCGTTGTTGAACCAGGTGTAATGGTGGCAGAGGCAAAGGCAGGCAGATTCTGTGAGTTCCAGGCCAGCCACGACTACATTTGCCAGCTACAAAAACAATTGCCTGCTGGAGAGATGGCACTTTGTCAGCAAACCAGGACTTATGTGTATCACAATTGTCTGCAAGTTCAGTTCCTGGGGATGGGGTTCTCTTCTGGCCTCCACTGGCACCAAGCAAGCAATTGGTGCACAATCCCACATGAAGGCAAAACACACACATATAAAATAATCAAAAAAAAATATTAAAGCAGAAAGTAACCTTTTGAAAAGTTCATTTTTACTTATTGATTAATAGAGACAGTGTCTTGCTCTGTGTGTGTCCTTGGCTGGCATTGATCTCAAGTTCCGGCCACATCCCTACAGTGAGGTTTACTGGTGGAAGCTACTACCAGTTTAACTTTTATTATTTTATTTTATTTATTTTTGTGATTCTGGAAATTGAACCCAAGACGTTGCAGTTCAGAAAGAGCTCTACCGTTTAGCTCTTCCCCCAGACTTACTTTAGTGTCAGCATGACCTTAGCTCACAGACTCTAACACAAGCATGTTCTGTGAAGAGCTCCCTGCACCTCCAATGTACCCCACACAAACCCTGACATTTCTGCACCTCAGTCCTTTTCACCAGTATCGAGGTATGACTGAGTGTCCCCGCTCCTTTCTGTCCACCTTATTTAAAGGCAGCAGACCTATGCTTCCCTGTGTCCTTTAGTCTTTCCTTTGTAGCCCGCAGCTGTTACAGTTCTGTGCTTGCCCGGCTCTGGTGTCCCAGACTCTCTAGTTTCTTCTCCATTCAGTTTACTTTACGTTCCATTGTTGGTGAATTTTCGTTTTCTCTTTTCCAAAGGGTCTAACGTCATCTCAGCTTCTACCACTTCGAAGAGGGTGAACCAACCATGTTCTAACAGTGTACCTTTAAATATTTGGTTACTCATAATTTTCTTCTGCCAGAAATCGTCTACCCTCACCCCCATTGTGCAAATCTCAGCCTCCTGCTATCTTCAGACTTAGCCCACCCCTTTGAAGGGCCCAAATGGTTTACTTGCAAATTACACTGGTACACTTGCTTTTCATTTTGAGTTCATAAAAACTGAAAAAAATTCCACGTGGTGCATAAATAAGTGTGAGGGAAAAGATAAAATAATTATCAGTGAAGCAAATTAATAATAATAAAATCTGAATCCCTATCTGGTCCCTGACATAGAGCCTAGCACAGAATTGAAATTCGGAGAATTTGGAGCTTCTTGAATAAGGAATGAGTTAAATGGCGAACTGGGGATTGCTTGTTCTGACGCTGAGGAGATCTTTTAAGAGGCCTGTGGCGGAAGTATGTATGGAGTCCAGGAGAAAAACCCAGATGTGGGGGCACCAGTTTCCACCCAGACTTGTGGTCGGCTTATTTCCTTGCGCTGAATTTTTGTTCTGGATTTCACCGTCTGAAGGAAGCAGGAGAGGCTGGCTCAGTTGGTGTTGGTGATAGGAATGAGGGTGGCAGAGTGGGAAGGGGGAAGGGAGTGGTGGTGGTGTCGGGGTGGACTCATTCTTCAAATTTAAGATAGTAGTGATCCCCGTCGCAATCCGCCGCTGTTCTAATCCCCAACAAGCCCAGACTGTAGACTGAATTTCCATACTGTATATGGGAATGGAGTAAACACATGGATATACCGTATTTGGCAACAGACTAAAACACGATCCAGTTTTGCCCTCTTTCGTATAGTTCAGCGGCCAAAGCAAAAGTATGCTTTTCTAAGAAAGACAAAAGAGCACGTTTCGTGTGGCCCTATAGCTCAGGGGTTAGAGCACTGGTCTTGTAAACCAGGGGTCGCGAGTTCAAATCTCGCTGGGGCCTAGGGGATGTATGTTTTTGAGGGGAAAGATGAGTGTGGAGGCTGGCATGGCATCTCAGTCGTTAGCTTTTGATTCTTGCTGCGGCTCTCGAGTGTTGTCCTTCATCCCGGAGTTTTCTGCACACTGGGAGAGTGTGGCCTCCGCCTACACCTTGCTACTAGCGTGTAGCACCGCCCCCCTCCCCGTGGCCTGCGCAGGAGCGCAGCGATGGAGGGAGGGAGGGGTAGGGCTGACCCCGCGGGGAGGACTGCGCGGGGAGCCGAGGCTGCGGGATGACGAGACTTCACCGTCTAGCTCATGAAATACAGTTCCGCAGTTGGGCGTGAGGCCTTGGTCACTACACCACGGCATGAACTCAAAGAGGCTGCGCTTGTGGCGTCCTCTTAAAAGAACGCTTTCTCTCCACGCACAGCCTTTCTTCTTTAGGAGCTGAGGTCGAATTTAGAATCTCACGCTGGGCCACGGCGCCACCAGCAGCCACGCCTCCAGCCCTGAGTTTCCCAGCCTTCGTAGCATCCCACGCCTACCCGCCCGCCCGCCCGCCCGCACAGTGGTCCGGGTGCGCCCGGGGCGCACGCTCTCGGGTCTCCGGATGCGCGTGACCTCGTGCGTGCGTTCGTGCACCGCACCGCACCGCAGGCGGACCCCGCACGGCGCTGGAGCCTCCGGGGCGCCCGGTGAGGGTGAGCAGGCAGAACGCGGACATGGCGGGTGTATGCAGCTTCCTGCACGGCTGCTGGGTGCCTACCTGCAGACTGAACTGCGCTCTCTGCGGATATTACGATGTGCTCCCCTTCGATAGCTCAGCTGGTAGAGCGGAGGACTGTAGTGTCTATGACAGCCATCCTTAGGTCGCTGGTTCGATTCCGGCTCGAAGGAGTAGCCTATGTTTTGGGCTTACCTCTGGCCCTCGTTCGAAGTCCGAATACAGACGGTCCTTCTAACAAATGCACAATCACAAACTTTGTAGTGATGATCGCACCCTTCAAAAAGGGGCAAAACACAACCACTTGCCGTTTGGTTCCCGGCGCTTCTTGTTGTTCACTTTTAGTTTCTAATTGAGCCTATTTTGCTGCCCTGTGTTCAGACACCAAAGACTATAAGGTGCAGACCCTTCGTGGACACGCTTGTGTGCATGTTTGCAGTGCTCTGTCGACCCTCAGGACTCTGATTTGCAGAACAAAACCTCTGACTGGCCCCGCTGGTTGCCCCACGTTAAGCGGCAAAGAGGCGCTTTATTTATTCAGGTATTTGTACAGCGTTTGACGTGAGTTGGAGATGAGGTTGGAGGAGCGTAAAGTGCAGATAGGCAAAACACTTTGAACAAAGGACGGGATTTGGAAACGCAATTCCTGTTCAGGAAAGCTGCGAGGGTCTACAGAAAACCAGCCCGATCCTCCTCCAGCCCAGCCGGTCTCGCTCAGCCGCCTCCCGCCCCCAGGGGTGGCTGCAAGCAGGGGAACGTGTCATGCGTCTGAGCTCCGCTCGGAGCGTGAGCGCCATCCCGCTCGCTTCGGGCTCTTGGAATAAACAGGCCCATTACTTGAAATCTAAAAAGCTGCCTCCTCTGAGCCTATTCCGAGCCTGGAGTTGTCCGGGACGTGGATAGAGAGAAAGTGGGGGTAAACCCAGAATTCGTGGGTGAGAAGTGACAAAGATAGGGTGAAAATTAAATAATCCGAAAGAAAATGTCCTTGTAAGAAAAAGGGAGAAAAAGAAGAAACCGCTCGAGCACCGTGACAGCCGCCAAAATGCCTAGGATAGACAGAGGAACTGTAAACGGCGAGGGTTGTATCGCGGCTCGTTGGTCTAGGGGTATGATTCTCGCTTTGGGTGCGAGAGGTCCCGGGTTCAAATCCCGGACGAGCCCTAGGGTTTTGCACTTCCATTTCTTTAGTAACTGGAAATAATTGACTTCTCTACAAACTTTCTCCCGTTGTAACTCTCCTGCAGAAGATATCACAGGACAAAACTACGTTTCCGGGTTCCTTGAGCTTCCCCCGGGCCACCTTCCAGCATTCCCTCCCCCTCCCCCGCCGTGTCATTGAGCATCTGTGGCCTGTACTCATCGTGGAGGTCCTCCGGACATCTGCCAGTCTGGTCCCTGCGCACAACCCACACTGGGTCTCTCCTTGCAGGCTGGGTTATTTCTTTGGGTTCTGCAAGCGGGCCCAGCGGGGTGGGGCATTCTTGGAGAAATGGGGTGCGGTCCCAGCCACCGAGACTGGAACGCCCACCCTCCATTCCTCTGCACCCGGCCCCAATCTGTTTGCGTGGCCAGGCAACGCCGACCTCACCCATATCCGCGACGAGATTCCTAAGGAAACTGCATTTCTACTATTCGGCATCCCACTAGGAAAAAAGGGTGAGAAACAGAGCCGCCGCCTCCAGTTGCGCGACAGGTGGGTTTCTACTCCTGCCCCTCCATAGTCTGGCCAGGAGCGGTTTGTCTATGTGAGTCCTTTCCAACCAAGGGCGGCTGTGGGGGTCCTGGGAGACCACTTTTCGGGTCTGATTGCAGAGCTGAGGTGTGGCAGGTATCAACTCTTGCCAGAGTTGGCAATACCCTTGCCACAGTTCTCTCTCCTCAGCTTGGCAGAATCCGGCGTGAATGGCCTTTGTCTAGAACCCAGGCTCAGAGGGGACCACAGAATCTGCGAAGGAACCCCGCCCGCATTTGCTCAGATAAGGAAGACCTGAGGGTTCCTGGGTTGGTATCAGATTTGTGGAAAAGGCCTGTCAAGGTCGTGCAGACATGACTTAACATTTGAGGACTGGTGTTTTTCGTTTTCTATTTCCTGTCTCCTGCCCTCAGCTCACCCTTAAGTGTGTTGTGTAACTTTTGGAGACAAGCGTCAACAGCTTCCATGTCTTTTCACTGGGCGGTTGGGATTCTCTTGATCTAAAGTGGCAGCGCAAATAGGAGCCATGCCCTTACCCTGGGACATCTCCAGTGGGCCAGGATCTTCCCTCTGGGACCGCAGCAATCTTCACAGCTCGTTCATACGTGCAATCCCTAGAAACCTCGGTAGTCTTGTCTGGACAGCCCCTGGCCAACTCCCAAAAGACCTGCAGCTATTCAAAGAGCCTTGCACCCCTCAGCATGTGCTGGCTTGCCAGTCACACCGGCTTTTATTCAAAACTCTTCGCTAATAAAAGCGGAAGTCGAATGTTAGGGAGATGTATGGAAATAATCACTGTTGGTTTTCTTTAAATAATTTTTAAGTGTTACTTTAAAAATTAGTTTGATTTTTCTAGAAATCATTGCAGTAGGATATAAAAGTTGTATTGAGCATTAGAAAGCGTCTAATCACAGGAATGTCAAATCTTGGTCAGTTAATGTCCTTTTCTTTGTTTTTCAATTTCCTTCCTCACCTGTAAAGTGAAGATTGGAGAGAACATCATAGGCCTCCCTCTCTCCTTCCCTCCTCCCGTTCTCATCTTTAACAGGATTTGGATACTATGGGGTTGAACTGTAGTTTAACTGGAGCTGTTTAGAAAAAGCTATGGCCAGGGTCAGAAACAGGCCTGAAAGGGTCATGAGTTAGTGTCATCAGTGTCTCAGTTTTGTGGGATGCAGAGCTCCCATGAGCTTCTGTTTCAGCCTTGTTCTTTCTGCATCCCATGGACCATTTGTGGAGCTGTTCGCTGGAGGCATTATTGGTGTGCCTCCAATCATGGATTAGAAAGTGTACTGGGGAAACATCTCTTGAGATTTTCCCTTGTATCTATATTTGAGCAGAGAGAAATCTCCGTAAACAGGTATTCTGAGAATAATTGGAAGCCAGGAACAGGCCAAAGCCTGGTGTGCTGGGAAGTGAATGTTTAATTTGTATCTTGTTTGGAGATTCAAGGAAGTCATCAGGAATTTGTTCCTCAACCACAGATGTCCCCACTTCCTCAAACCATAGTCCAGTGAGCCCTTCTCTTTTAGTTGTTGCTTCTGTTACTGATTAAGTGTTATGTAAACACTATAAAGGAATTTACACAGTTCACTCATACCTTCCGTACTTGATTCTCCAATGAGTCCTAAGGACAGAATCAAATGTACACTCCATATAAAGGGGGGAAATGTCCCAACACTAGAATTCTTGAAGGAGAATGTCATGCCTCATGTGCCCATGCATACTACTGACTTGGAGAAGAGACAGACAAAAATTCCAAAAAAGGGGAATAGCTTTCAAAAACTTTGGCGCCTGTCCTGGAACTAGCTCTATAGAAAAAATCTGGCCTCGAACTCACAGAGATCCATCTGCCTCTGCCTCCTGAGTGCTGGGATTAAAGGCATTCACCACCACTGCCCAGCTGATTAAACTTTTTTAATGAATATTTTTTTAAAATTTTCATATGAGTTAAAATTACTGACAAAAATATAATATTCAGGCTCAGGGGTGTGGCTCAGTGGTAGTCTAAGTAGCATGTTTGAGACCCTGGGACTGAGCCTTAGCAACACACACACACACACACACACACACACACACACACAGAGAGAGAGTTCATCATTCATAGACTATGATTGCTTGCATCTTAATAAAATACAAAACTTTAAAATAATACCCATTTCTGTTTCAATATGTACCAAGTTGGAAAAATAAATAAGTCCTGACCTTTTGTCAGGGAAGTGAACAGGTTCTAAATCCCCTGAGCTGGCAGTGGAAAGGGATCTGACTGCTGCCACTCTTTGGCTGCTCCGTGGCATTCTTACTCGGTTCTAAAGAAAAGAGGCTGCTCTGTTTGGATAAGGTAGCATGAGTGCTGTGGGTTAGGGTGAAGTGTATGCTTTGCAGCTGTTTACCAGAAAAGGGTCATCTCTGGCTAGGGGAGCTGGCTGATGTGTACCCTGGGGCCTGATGAGGCCATTGGGGTGTCGCAATACACTTGGCTGCTCTATTCTAACAAATGAGAGGTTGATGACTCTAGAACTCAGTTCTTCCACATCTGTTTAAAAAGTGATGTGTGATTAATTTAAAGTAGGTATGTTTGCACACTGAGCATTTCAGTGCCCAGTTGGATACCAGTAGAGCTCTCACCCAGAAGATCCCCTGTGCTACTACCTCTTTGTCCTTCTGAAACACTTTATATTTTGGCATTTGGCACTTGTCACATGGAAATGCTGGTCAGAAGTGTGCTTGCCTTCCTTCCAGAGACTCTAGTCCCTCAAGTCACCAATGCAAAGAGAAGCCAGGCTACAACAGCTTGCTGAGTTATCTAATCACAACCCCAGCCTCATTTCCTTTCAGTCACAGCTGGGTTAGAAGGAAAAGGAACAAGGACAAAGGGGAACTTCAAGCAGGGCTGTGCCTCAACAAAGCTGAAAGTGTGGAGGTTGTCCTTTCCAGGTCCCCATGCCACTCATCCTCCTCAAGCTGTCAGGCCCTGTTCGTAGGATGTGTGTCCCTCAGGGTGTGCACATTTTGGGCAGCTTCTTTTTGTTTGTTTGTTTGAGACAGGGTTTCTCTGTGTAACCCTGGCTGTCCTAGAACTTGATCTGTAGACCATGCTGGCCTCAAACTCTACGAGATCTTCCTGCCTCTGCCTCCCCTGGGATTAAAGGCGTGCACTTTTTTTTTTTTTTTTTTTAAAGAGGTTATACGCCTAGAGATTTTACACTGGTTAGGAACAACACCTGATTGGCAAAGGCAAATTAGCCACTTTCAGCAACTTTTTGCAGGCAAGAGCAGAGTACGCCCCAAAATATTGCAACACCCAGATGGCCTCATCAGTTCCCAGGATAAGTATCAGCCAGCTCCCCTAGCTCAGATTGCTCTACTTGCAATCAAGTTTTATTTAGTAACTGCTACCAAATCTCACATCTCTGAACCTTTAAAGAGAAGCCCAGAGAGTATGTATAGTTATAGGCTCTAGGTCAGCTGATAGGGACTTAGGTGTCAGTCACTAAGAATGCAGAAATGAGTAAGCAAATATTCTTCTCTAGAAAGGTTCCACCTAATGGAGAGACAACAAGATTAACTAACTCTCAAAGGAAAGTTGATAGCCTCTTTCCTTAGTTACATCAACCTGAAGTGAAGCCAGATCCATCCCATCCATTCTGTGGGAACTATAGATGAGCGCAGTCTTCCCAGTGTTCCCAAGTCCAGGTGTGAGTGCACCTGAGTCAGCGCCCTGAGGCTGCCTGATTGCATCTTTCCTGCCTGGGCTTCCAGAAGAAGTTCTGTTCCTGTGAGGGAGTCTGAAGATGCAGGAGTCTTCCTCCTGCTAGAGCAAGTTAGTCATCTGATGCTCCTCCTTCCTCCTGGCACAAATCTTGTTCTTGTGCCCAGACTCAAAACACCCCAGACAGGGTTCTCATTTGGAGAAAGGTGCATCCTCCCTGCCTCCACCTCTCCTCCCTCATTGTCAGCCTATAGTGTGTGTGTGTTTTCTACTTTTGTTTTTTAGAAATTAGTACAGCTTAAATTATACGCAAATATATACACAGAATGATGGTGCAAAATCCAGAAATTGATAAAGAGCTAAACTATTTCAATCTTGCCCTATGTAGACAATAAATGTATAACAATTCTTTGTTGTTGTTGTTGTTGTTGTTGTTGTTGTTGTGAGAGGATTTGAGACAGGGTTTCTCTGTAGCTTTGAAGCATGTCCTAGAACTCCCTCTGTAGACCAGACTGGAACTCACAGAGATCCGCCTGCATTTGCCTCCCACGCACTGGGACTAAAGGTGTGTGCCACCACCACCAAGCTCTTTAATTTTTATATTTATCTGTTTTCTGTATGTGGGTATTTTGTCTGCATGTATGTCTGTGTACCAGGCACATGCAATGCTTGGGGAGGCCAGGAGATGTCATTATAGATGGTTGTGAGCTGCCATGTAGGGGCCAAGAACTGAGCCTGGGTCCTCTGAAGAGCTGCCTGTGTCCATAACACCTGAGCCATCTGTCCAGCCCCGAAGATGAATATGTAACAATTCTAGTGAACCTCTTTACTACCTCCCTGTGTGCTTTCTGGGTGTTAGAAGTCTGACCTCACGGTTTATCTACTGTTTAGTCTTGGTGTTCTCTCATAAGCAGAACACAATACCTTCTTTACATAGTTTCGGTGATGGTTAGATGTAGGCAATTGGTTTCGCAATTGCACTTTAAAGACCAGAAGGGTGGTAGTCAGGTTCTGTTTCCTGTGGATGGGTGAAGGGAAGACAAGCCCAGGAAATACTGTGAAGGTATTTCTGAACCTTGAAGAGGTGAGAGCACAGCTTGCTGCTTTACTCCTTCCTCTAGACTTCTTCCAAAGTGGTTCTTGGAGCTGAGCTTAAGATCAGAGATAATATGTGTTTGCATCTAACCCATGGCATATGAAGAGTGAAACCTCAGTCCTGCTGTGAGCCAGGGGAAGGGCCATGCACACAGGGTAAGAGGTGGCTTTGGAACAAAAGGCCTGAGCAAACATCTGGTCTCTGAGCAAACTTCTGGTCTACCAGGTAGTTAATATATGACCCAGGCATGTCCAGGGAAAAGGTGAGTGACTCCTTGTTTGTCCACTATTAGTGTCCTTGATTTACATGTCTCTGCCAAAATAGAGGTCCTTGGATATGCTCTCTCCACCCCCTCACATGAGCAGTCTACATAACCAGACTGAGAGGAGCCACTAGCTTCATTCACACTGCTGGACTGGGTCTCTAGAAGCAAGCAGCAGGACTCATCTCCAGTTGGAGGAGAGGTGGTCAACTTTTGTAAGTTTCTTCCTCCTGGATTCTCTACTGCTCTATGTCTTTTTCTCTGTACTCCTTTTAGCCATTCATCTATTTTAATGAAACCAATTATCTCTTCTTTGGACTCTGGACCCAAGCTCATACATTAAAAAGAAAATGAGTCGAAGCCTAAATTTCAAATGAGAGCAGGTTTCTCTTGGGATAGTTTGTATCTGGATGAAGATAAATTAGTGGAACTGAGAACAAGGAGATGGAGGTATAGGAGGGATTTCTCCATTGTGATAGTCTCCCAAAGGCTTGGGAAACTATTTTCTGAAGGGCATCTGAATTGTCATGTTCCATGATAAACATGTGACTGGGCAGGAAGAAAAAGAAAAACCCCAAACCAGGAAGTATGCTTTCAGCGCTGTTCTCTACACATTTCTCTCCTTTAAAAACGTACATGCTCTTTAAGAACAAAATGGAATGTGTCCACCATCAAAGGATGGTGGGTTGGGGGAAGAAAGGAGGGACGGTTTGAAGGAAGACTAGGCACCTGACAGGCTTTCCTCTGGAAGTGTTGCTGGCGATACACAAATGAGTGAGGGCATGGCTGTGAAAGGGTTCTCAGCACATTGTCAACCCTGCTACCTCTCTTGGGCTCAAAGCACTGCCAGTGGAGTGGGAAGAAAACGCCAGTTCTTGTGAGAACTAGTCTACAGGAGAGTTGGAACACATTCTTCTGACAGAAATCCAAATGACAGTCATGTGTCGTGTAAGTGAGGAACGTTCCCTAAGCACCTTTGGCCTTGGTGGATTTACATCTGCACCCAGAATAATCCAGCTGTCACTTGTAGTCTCACAATTATACTTCACCTGGTGTTGGGGGAAATTTAGAGTTAAATATGCGATTGAGACAGTTGCCAGGGTAGACGTTGTTGGCCATGGTGTGCTGCTGGGGTTCGGTTTTCTGGGTGTTTTAGAGAAATGAAGTTATAATAAGCCTGAGAGCTGCATTAGGTGAGTTGGTAAAAATTAATGTGCAGCTTCTGCAAGTTAGAAACAAGTTCGCCCTTTACCTGGCCACAGAGACCTGAGTTCTTTCAAAGTCTGAAAAGCAAATGTCTTTTAGGAGGCAAATCCCGTGTAGTGTTGGTCTATTGATGACACATGGCCTTGGCTTACACAGGCAACCGTCATGGAAGATGTGTTTCAGCGAGATTGGACCAAGGTTGTCCCATCCCCTTTCTTCCAGGTGGTACCTTGTACCATCAACAACTTTATATAAATCTGTCATGTGATTCCTATGTTGTGGAATCTTGCTAATGAAACTGATGTTAGCTTAGTGAGAACCATAGACTCTCAGACTTTCAAAGCTAGAACCTCTCTCATTTATGGACAGAAAAGCATAGGCCTAGAGGAGAAATAGAAGTTAATCACCAAGGGGATTTTGAGAGTCTGCTGTGAAGCAAGCACTATGGTTCAAGGTAAAAAATGCGGATCCCACTCAGTTGTAGATTATACAGCATGAGGAAATATGGTAAGTGTGTGCTTGGAAATGGCAGCCATGAAACCTGAGAGCTGGCAAATATCTGCTTTGTGATACCCTTAGCATTTGGATCCTCCACATTAATGGCGTTTGCTGTGATGACCTGTAACACCTAAAGACTACCAAGGTTGCTTGCCAGTTCACATTCCCCACAACCTGCACTCCTACAGGGTCTTAAGCACAGGTTGGCCCCTTCACAAGAGCCAAGTGTCGCTACCAAACGGCAGCATTACTATCCACTACTGCCATCTGTTGATTCTTTCAAGTATTACCAGCTCTTGTGTGTGTTTAGGTTGGCATGGATCTCTCACTAGGCAACCGGGCTAACCCCAAACATGCAGCGGTCCGGCTTGTCTGTTCTATGATTGCAGGCATGCATGCCGCATCACACACCGCTCTATCTAATTTCCGAAGAGAAATCACATCCAGGAAAGATGACCCCAAGGCAAACGCGAAGAGCTCAGCAAGTGGGTGTCATGCAGTCTGGCAGCTCTGCTGGAGCAGCCGCAGCGTGTGAAGGCTGGTTGTTCTCAGGGTTAGGTGTCCTTTTCTCAATAAAAACCAAACAAACTCGAGTTTGATTCTGTTACAAATTATAATCTGCATACTTAATGGAAGTTTGTTATTTCAGGACTGTGAAATGACAAGGATTTGGTGTTCTTTAGCCATATACCGAATTTGTCTATGGTTATCATGAAACAGAGCGAGTGGGTTAGCTTCAGGTGCTAATTAGAAAGACAGTTCATTCCCCTGCCCATCACCTGTCTCCCACAGGCTCAGTAAGGCCTCAAACCCCTTACCTCCTGGGCTCCTGCTATTCTCCCTGGCTTTCTGCATTGGGGAACAAACTACATACAGATTGAGTACACACACACACACACACACACACACACACACAGTAAAAGTAAAAGCATTCAGACTTACACATGAGAGAAACACAAAATAAAATTAATGATTAACTTAATGCAGCTGAAAATGTACCGAACTTTAGGGAAAAGAAAAAGCCTTTCACCTGGGGCTGATCTTCTTTCAATAACACTTTTCTTGGGGCTTAAAGATACTACATTCTTTGTATTTATTTATTTACAGACAAGGTCTCCTGTATTCCAGGCAGTCCTTGAACTGGCTATAAAGCCAAAGATGACCTTGAACTTCCAATGCTCCTACCTCCATCTCCCCAGAACTGAGCATAGTAGTTTTGTTTGTTTGTTTGTTTTTGTTTTTGCTTTTTTTAGCATTGTGTCTTTTATTATAAATGTCTATGGTTTAGTAACATACATAATTTTTACTTGCTGGATGATAATTTTCAAGCAGGAGTATATTTGTTTCTACAAAAACGTTTCAGAAAATCCCTTCTTGGTTACACACTTGTAAGCATTGCTAGGGGAAAACTGATGCTAAATAATATTTGCATAATTGAGCCCTGCTACTGCCTTCACTCACTTCTCCACACCACACAGTTCCAACACGTTTATTACATTTCAGAGAAGAGTGTTTGACCGTCATGGTGGGATATCTTGTCCCAGCACTACCTTCACAGACAAGAGGCTCTCGCTCCATGAAGTGGAGAAATGACATTTGTAGAATGCATGAGTAGACTTCTGCAGACCCAGTAGTGCATATTATGACAGACCAAACTTGAATGAGAAGACCATGTGTCAGCTCCATGTTTTGTCTGATGATCTGCTTGTCCCGGGTTTTATTTTTTTATGAAGTAATATATTACTACTAATAATTTTTATGAAGTAATATATTACTAATAATTACCAGAAGTATATTCTTCTTGTAATTTCAGCTTCTTCCTGGTATTCTGTAGATATTTGGGCAATGATAGGAATCATCACTAATACATATTACAGTAGAGTCTGAAAGATAAGCATCAATGAGCTGGTCCGTTTTGGCTATAAATTATCTCACTCCATCACTGGAGGGCATCTTGGAACATCCTAGTTAATAAAAAAAGGATGGGAAATGGATACAGCTTATTATGAATGGAAGTCTCTTATTATTAAGCCATGGACCAGTTAAGCTATGATCCATGCACATGGTAGTTCTTAATCAAGAGTTTCAGGTTAGCCTGGGCTACATAGCAAGACCCTGGATCAAAAAAAAATTTTTTGTTGTTGGTTAATGTGGGGGCATTCGTAGCTCTCTAATATATTTGGTGTAGACATATATATATATATATATATATATATATATATATATATATAGTGGGTTTTGTGGGGAAGTGAACATTAGTGTATATATTCCTCAGAAGCCATGTACCATGTTTTCTGGGACCTGAAACTCACCAGTTACTGGGCTGGATAGTAGAGGATCCTTATGTTTCCCCCTTGACAGCATGTCCTTAAGCCCAGCTTTTTACTTACTGAACTACGTTCTCCTTATAGTGCTTTTATAAAAAAGATTAACTTATATTATTTTAAGTGTATACATGCATGTCTGTGGGAAGGTATGTGTAAGAGAGTGTATGTACCCCCCAAAGGCCAGGAACATTAGACCTCCTAGAGCTGGAGTTGCATGTGAGCTGATGTTCAGTTTGAGATTTGGATCCGAACTCAGGTCACCTGCAAGAGCAGTATGCCTTTTAAGTGCCGAACCATCCCTGCAGCCCCCTATGAGGAGGGTTGTTAGGTTTCGGAATGGTCTTTACATTTTTCTCCAAAGACTGAAGGACAGTATCAGAAACTGCTTGCTACAAACACCTAGTGCCTCTTGATTCTCAGAATTCCAAATTTTGTAACATCTTTCAAAAGTCCGGAAGAGGGTCAAGCTCCAGCAGGAGGGCCCCTTTGGTCCTAAGATGTGCGGTTTGTGATGGATGCCTGTGGTTCAGGGTGAGCTAAGAGCTCTTGAGAGATGATGGCAGAGCTCATCTCTCTGTCCTTTTGGGTGAAAACTTACCACATGTCTTGAGTCCTTTGGCTTCATGAAGAGATCTCAGTTTTGTTTTATCATACTGTAAGATCATGTGCCTGTGTTAACCATATTACAAACACAGAGGAGACTAGAAACTATTCTCTCAAATCATCCAAAGGGTTTCTGAAGGGCAAGCTTGCATTCCCCTTTTCGCTCTGTAAGCATAGCTTCCAAGCCCACTTCAAGTACTACACATTTGTTCCATTCCTCCTGTGTGCTGACTAGTACTCTGACCCCTGGGAGGCACACCCCGCCCCACCTCACACCAAGGTGATTTGCTCTCAACAGTTTTCCTCACTGGTGTGGAACTGAGTTATCTGAGTTCTTGGAATCCCATCTCAGTAACCTTGGGAGATTGGCTGACCCAGAGGTCATCCTTCATGGCTCTCAGCTCCTGTGTTACCATTTCTCTCACCTCAGGAGGCCCCGTTGCTTCCCCTGGATGCCACATTTCTATTCCTCTCTTTCCCTCTACCCTCCAAACAGAGTCTTCTGTGTTGCCCAAGCTAGTGTGGAACTCCAGAGCTTGAGAATCCTCCTGCCTCAGGTTCCCAGGTAGCTGGAACTTACAGACATACCACTAAGGACATACCTGTCCTTAGTCTATCTTAAAGACCTTTGTGGCCCAGGATCTAGCACAGTTCCTGGGCCCAATAGGGAGTTGAGTAATGTTTGTTATCAAGTTAAGTGATGCATGACTAAGAATATAAATAGTTTGTAATTATGCTATGACTGATGGGACCCTAAAAGATAGAGAAAGACGGCTGGGTCATGGAGTCAATTAGGGAGGCCAAAGCAAAGATGGAATTAGATGACTGAGGACAAAGTAATTTGTTTTGTTCTATCACAGAGAAAAGTCCCCTCCCTTTTAGCCTAAGTGAGAGTGTGCTTCCATGGCCCTACTATTCCTACTTTTTTGTTTTTGGCAGGAATCTCTGTTGGAAGAGATGACAATGAGTCTGGGCCCCTTGTTGTTGGTCTTCATGCTGGGTCTGGTTTTGATCCCACCAACTCTGGCACAGAATGACCCCAGGTATATCAAATTCCTGAACCAGCACTATGATGCCAATCCAAAGGGCCGGGACGACAGATACTGTAACAGCATAATGAGTAACCGAAAACTGACCTCTCCCTGCAAAGAACTCAACACATTTGTTCATGGTACCAAGGACAACATCAAGGCCATCTGTGGAGCAAAAGGAAACCCTTACAGAGATAACTTAAGAATAAGCACCTCTCAATTCCAGATCACCATTTGCAAGCATAGAGGAGGGTCTCCCCGTCCTCCATGCCGATACCGAGCGTCCAAAGGGTTCAGACACATTGTTATTGCCTGTCAAAATGGCTTGCCTGTCCACTTAGATGAATCTTTTTTCAGTTCATAGCAAGCAGGCCCCTGGCACAGAGTTGGCTTTTTATCCCTCTTACCCCAGAACACTGATGGCAACATTCACTGGCAGTGGCCAGAAAATAAACTATCTGAAACTTATGTCTCCTGATTTACAATGCACATAAATAAAGGTGTCTCTAATGCCCTTAAGAATCCATCTGGAAGAGTCACTAGTTCCTAGTAAATTTCGCTTTTCCTGTTTTTTTCTCCTCAGCTGCTTCCTGGGGGAAGGGACAGGAACAGAGGTGTTTTTCCTTATCTGCCAATCAATGGGAGGGTGGACTTCATCTTTCTGTGGTGGTGAGGATGATAGATTTACAGACAGGCTGGACAGGGATTTTCAAAAGAGTCAAGTTGTCTGTTAAGTAATAGATCACTAAAGGAGCCCTTAGGGAAAGCGCATTAGGACTGAGAGCCAACACACCATAGACATCCTCCCCACCCACTCCTCCCTTCTCTTACATACCCCCCCCCCACAAACCAGCATGGGACTGTCAGCACTGAGTGGGGAGGCACACTTCATGCTGTCATCCTCAGAAACGTAATGAGTTCCCTTAATTTTTTTAGGGACCTCAACTCTAACCAAACCAGATTCACGGTTTCACACAGACAACCATTTCAAGTTTAGCCTATATGAAGCAGAGTTGAGATTTTTATCAATGATCATTTTTTAAAAGATTTATTTATTTATTTATGCATGGCTACAGGCCAGAAGAGGGCACCAGATCTCATTGTAGATGGTTGTGAGGCAACTTGTTGAGAATTGAACTCAGGACCTCTGGAAGAGCATTCAGTGCTCCCAACCTCCGAGCCCCTATAAGTGATAATTTTAACATATGCTGTCAACATAAAGGTGGCGAGAGAGGGACTGAGAAAGGGACATACCCAAATGTGGGTATGGGCTTCCCAACAGACGGTCATGTATTAGACATATGTATAATTTGGGTACCTCTCAAGTCATGTCTTAAAAGGCTGCTAGAACATCCCTCCTTCTCCCTCTCTTTAAAAAATCACTTATTTTATTTGCTGTATATTTTATTATATGTGTTTTGCCTAAATGTGTGTATAGGAATCACATGTGTGCCTGGTGCCCATGGAGGTCAGAAGGGTTGCTGGGCCCCCTGGAGCTGGAGTTATAGATGGTTATGGCAAATGCTGGAATCCAAACTCAGGTCCTCTATGAAAACAGCAAGTTCTTAACCACTGAGCCTCCTCAAGCCCTCTTTTCTCTTTGTTTTGATGAGTGGGAGCATAGGGTTGCTCAGGAGATGCCTTGGATGGAATTGCAGTCTGCAAATGTAGAATCAGGAGCCAACAGGGTCGAACAAGGGGTTTAGTACACATCTTCTCCTTGGAAATAAGGTTTCTTCTTGGGTTCTTAGAAAGGGCAGGTTTACAGCTGGCAAGGGAGGAAGGTCTTCTCTGCAGTTGTTAGTTGTGATGAAATACTTGCCTCCCACACTGCCAAGCAGGGGCTTCCTACCCTTCTCACAGCCCTGCCAGTTCTTTTTATCTATTCAGTGTCTCACTATCTATTCAGTGTCTTTGAGGAATTGTTTCATTGTTGATTTTAAGGGAATACCCCCAAGACATTTATTTGTCATAGCTAATTTATTTAAACTTTAAAAACTTGGCTACTTTTTATCATTAGTCTTTTACTTTATTGAGTGATGCTTGACAACTGTGGGGTTTTAAGGAAGTCATAGAAAGATGTCCAGCTTATTTTAACTCTTCAGCCAGATTTGTTTTCAAGTTTAACACATAGCTTGTTGACACTGTCTGATGCACTGACAAGCCTACAGGCTCTGTAGGTGGTGTCCTGCTAGGCAAGACTCATGAGCACATGCCAAGATGCTTTATTTAGAAAACAGTTGCTAATAAATGAAAACCACCAGCTGTGCTGTCTTGTGACTATCTGAAATCAGGGTTAGTTTTATCTATTGCTCTGATTGCTCTAAATTGGGCCCATAGCCCTATTTTCCCAGTCCTCAAGCTGTGGGCCAGTACTTGGGTGAGCCCAGCCTTCCTGACAGTGTTCAAGTTTGGGAAGGGTTTGGGAAGTCAGCTGCTGATTCTTGGCACAGGAATCACCACTATCTCTTCAGAAAACAGGAAGAAGTTCAAATGTCTCTCATTAGACAAGTTGTCTTAAAAAATATAAAAAGGCCAATGAGATCATTCAGTGAGTGAAGATGCTAGCCACCAAGACTGATGACCCAAGTTTGATTTGGGGACTCACGTGATAGAAAGAGATAATCTATTCCTGCAAACAAACAACAACAACAAAAATCACATGACCGGATGGATGGGTGCTTTCTCACCCATTGATGGAGAAGCAGTTAACAGTCCTGATAATTTTGTACCGAGTCTCCTGCTCTATCATAATACAAAGCTATAGGTAATACAAATTATAGGTAAGGCATTGTGTTTCAATAAACCATTTGAGAAAGAGAAGACAAAATCATAGGTGATTGCAGGCTGTTCAAGGAAAATACAAGAAACACTCCCAAATTTCACAGAATGGTGACCATGTGAGGAAGAAAATTCCATGCATTTGGAAAGGAAACTCTCACCAAGGACACAGCACCAACAAATAGACCTCCAGTTTGTTGTTGTTGCTTTTCCAGACAGGGTTTCTGTGTGTGGCTTTGGAGCCTGTCCTGGAACTAGCTCTTGCAGACCAGGCTGGCCTCGAACTCACAGAGATCCTCCTGCCCCTGCCTCCCAAGTGCTGGATTAAAGGATTAAAGGCGTGCACCACCACCACCCAGTGTAGACCTCCAATTTTTTGAGAGTGTGATTACCTCTTTAAAAATAAAGGGAGTCAATAATACTGAGTGTAGCACATTGTAGTAATTCGTTATTTTCTCCTAACTGAAGAAAGCAGATGAAAACAAGAAAACCGGAAGTGAAGGCACTTGGCTCTGAAGACCAAGCTGGAATTCCCTTTTCTGCTCTGTAAGAGCTGATCCCTGGCCCGCTTCAAGCACAGCCTTCTTCTTCCCCCTTTTTCCTATGCACTGTGCAGTAATTCTGCCTTCTGAAAGAAGTAGGCCTGCTCCCCTTCACCCCAAGGTGACCCTGCTTTCAACTCCTTGCATGCTCAAGGATAAAGCTAGACACATGGGAAAGAATTGCCAGCTTTTAACGACCACTTATTGTGTGCTAGGCATTAAACTGTTGAAAATTTATTTCTCACAATGTTGCAACAGAAAGGTGCTAGTATGGCTCTGGAACTTGTAAGGCAATATGCTGAGAGATTGAGAGACCTGCCAAAGCCATGCACTGTGTTACTCTTCTTCCTATTGCTATGACAACATATTCCAGCCAATCAACTACAAAAGAGGAAAGATTCTTTTGGCCCATTCCCTTCATACCTGTGGAGAGGCAGTGAATTATATAGCAACAGCACAACTTCTCACCTCACCGCATCAGGAAAGCAAGCAGGAAGAAGCTGAGGTTGTTTTAAGGTCTCTTCAAGGCATGCCCTCAGTGACCTAACTTCTTCATAATAGCACCACCTTGGGGACCAAGCCTTCAACTTATGTGGAGGAACTTTGAAAGTCTGAACTATAGCAGCTAGCCCAGGGGGATCATGGTGTCAAAACAGTTTCTGACTGAGAATCCGTGGAGAGCCGTGGGGAGATTGCTGGTTAAAAGTGTACTGAATTGGAAAGCCCCTCTCTTGAAGTCAGAGGTTGCCCTGTTTCTGTTATTCCTACCTCTGCCTCCTATGTGTTGGGATTTCTGGTGTGCCCCACTGTGCCTGGTTTCCAGAGATGCTGGGAATAGAACTCAGGGCTTCATGCATGCTAGGCAAGCATCACTCTACCAACCATCACAGCTTTATCTGTGGCTGCCTCATTTCTCTTGTGGTGAGAGCCTTGGGATCCACCTATGCATGTCTACTTTGGATTGCTTCCCTAGGCTGTTTGTTGCTATGTCTTACTTATTTGTTTAGTTAGTGTATCTGAAGTGTGTGTTTGTTGTTACACAAATACTTTGGGTTTTCTATGTAGGCCAATTTTCTTGCTAATCCATATTTTAGATTAAAAAAAAAAAAAAACCCATGATTAGAGAAAGTAAATAAGAGCCATGTAAAATGAGAGGTGGTGGCAAATAAAGGCCCGTTCTGCTGAAGCTAAAACGTAAGTATTATGTGTCCCTGCAGAATCTGTGTCTGAGGTCTTGGACAGAGAGAGTGTTGTTTTGACTCCTGAATACTTGGCAGTCATAACGCAATGGGGGAGGAGGGTCTACCTGGCTTATGTCTCTAGGTCATGCTCCGTCACTGAAGGAGTAAGAGCAGGGACTTAGGCAGGCGGAAGCAGAAACCAAGGCAGACAGAATGCTGCTTGCTGGCTGGCCTGTGGACTCATGTCTAGCAGTTTTTCTCCTACAGTCCAGGGAACAGAGATGCTCACAGTGGGTGGGCTCCTCTACAGTAATTAACAGTCAAGAGCCTGACCCCAGACATACCCTCAGGCCAGTCTGATCTGGGAAATCTCTTAATTGAAACTCCCTTTGCACTTGATTCTAGATCAGTGGTTCTCAACCTTCCTAATGCTGCGGCCCCTTAATACAGTTCCTCCGGTTGTGGTGACCCCCCCACACACACCCCACAACATAATTTCCTAACTGTACTTTTGCTACTGCTATGAATCATAATGTACTTCATAATTGTACTTTTGTTACTGTTATGAATCATAATGTAAATATATAACACATAGGATATCTGATGTGAGACACTCGTAGGGGTCGTGACCCACAAGCTGAGAACCACTGCTCTAGGCTAAGACAAGCTGACAGAACTAACAGGGCCAGAAGTAAATCAAACACCAGCTTTCTGTCTCTATTCCTCTAAAAACTACTTAATTCCCCTCTTCTTGACATGGTGTTAGCAGAATGCTCGGTTTCTTCTTTTGGGTCTCCTTGATAAATATAACTTAGACTCAAGGGGAAGCTTGAGAATAATTTTATTGGGGTTTAAAAGAAAAATAATGGAGGGCAAGCTGCAAACCTTGGGAGCTAGCAGGAGGAAAGAGATGAAGAAGAGGAAGAGGAAAAAGCAAGCCTTTTGAGTTCGGGTCTAGGGAAGCAGCCAAGTCCAGCAGTAGAGTCCAGCCAGCAGCATGCGACAGAAGCAGAGGTAGGGGCTTAGGGAAAGTGAGGAAGCCAGAGTTCTAGGAAAGTAGCTCAGCATCTGGAAGAAAGGTGATAGAATGGAGGTAGCCAGAAAGGTTAGCCTTCCCATCTCCCCAGTGTGGTTTCAGGTGAGTCAGCCTTTCTGAAGGGTGGTCTCCTGGCCAGGTGATTGACAAGCCAAGCTAGACTAACCCTTAAGGGAGGAGATAATCGTATGTTATGATAGCACAGTAGAATATCAAGTAACTACCCAGGGGCAGATATTCCATTCTTTTGACTGGGAGGCCCAAGGAGTGCCAAGCTGATGCTCACCTTTCTAGTGTTACCAGGGAAACAGGAAGTAGGGCCCCAAGCCAAACATGAGGGAGGGGGCCACCCTCAGTGACCCCCTGTAGCAATGCTATCTCAAATCTACAGCTGGGGGCAGGGCTGTGAATATGGGGGGAGTGTTAAAGAGTAACACTTGCATTTGGTGCTGGTAATTACCACTTAACAAAGGGTAGGCTATTGTCAATCACCTTACAAGTCAATCTGAAGACTAACCACCAGGTGGCACCATCTGATAGTCATTCCTGCAGAAAAGTACTGTTTATTACCCTGTTTAAATATTTTTATTCTTTGAGAACTTCATACAATGTACTTTATTCATATTCGCCATCCTCTGCCAGCTCTTCTAGATCTGCCCCATCATCCTACCCACCCAACTACATAGGCTCCTTTTTGATTTTTTAAACCCATTGAGTCTAGTTTGATCTGCCCAGGTACTCTTGGGTGTGGGACTATCCTCCGGAACATGGTCAACCTACCAAGAGTCACACAGCCTTAAAGAAAATGTTCTCCTCAGTTAGGCTTCATGCCCCCCTCTCCTGTCTAGGCTGGCTTGAGTCTGCACAGGTCTTGTGTAAACAGCTATGACTTCATATGTGTAAGTTCCCTGTTGTGCCCGGAAACACTGCTTCGCTGTAGTCATACCTGGCCTTCAGTCTTCCCACTCCCTTCTCCAAACGGTCCCTGAGCCTTGGGAGGAAAAGGGAATTTGTTTTTAACAATCACGCAGAGTTCCCCCACCCTTCCCAAATGCATGATTTACTCCCTAGCAAAATAGTCAGAAGAGGGGGAAGGCTAGACTGAAGGTTGTTCTCCTTTATCTCCATCATTTGCTAGATACAGGGCATTTAAATCAATCGGTAAACTTACTTTGACCCAAGTCTATCTGAACCTTTGGGAACTGAAATTTCCAGAATACCAAACACTCCCTAATGATCACACTAGCTAATTCTCTTACAAACCTCACACCCTAACCTTATGCCGATTTACCTGTTCTTATATTACACTCTAGTCACACGGGCCCAGACCACTGCCCACCGGTTCAGTTCTGCCCTGATGTGCTCTGGTGGCTATACCTACCACCGTCATTTAGGAGAGGAAGTCGGTGTTGCCAGACTATTTGCTCTTAGAGAAAAGGGCTGGGAAAGGTGGGAGCAGGAAGAATCGGGTAGATCTTGAGTGGAAGGGAGGGGGAGGGAAGATTCTCCAGAGATTTCACTTTGCTGTTCTTAGTGCCTCTCCAGCGCCCAGTCCTGACCCTCTTTCCTCCTGTTCTTGCTTTCTTCTCAGGCAGTGATGGCTCTGCACAGGACCCAGTGCTTGCTTCTGCTCCTGGTGCTGACCCTGCTGGGGTTAGGTCTTGTGCAGCCCTCCTACGGCCAGAATCAAATGTACCAGCGGTTCCTTCGACAGCATGTTGACCCTCAGGACACAGGTGGCAATGACAACTACTGCAACTTGATGATGCAGAGACGGAAGATGACTTCTCGTCAGTGCAAACACTTCAACACCTTCATCCACGAAGACATCTGGAACATTCGTGGCATCTGCAGTACCACCAATATCCAGTGCAAGAACGGCAGGATGAACTGTCATGAGGGTGTAGTGAAGGTCACAGACTGCAGAGAGACAGGGGGCTCTAGGTTTCCCAACTGTAGATACAGGGCAAGTACCAGCACTAGGAGAGTTGTCATTGCCTGTGAGGGTAACCCAGAGGTCCCTGTGCACTTTGACAGATAGATAACCATCCCACAGCTGCTACAGTAGTGACTGGTGATTGGCCTCAGAGTCAGTGAGAATAGCAGTGATGTATTGGAAAGCCTCAGACTTTGTTTCCATTGCTTATGCCTTACACCCATATATACCCAATATAACCCATTGTGTTAAGTACATCATGACCAGAGAAGGAAACCTCTCCTGGTAGCCTGGCTCTCCCAGATTCTAGCCTCTGAATGTGTGCATTACATGTATTTACACAGTATTTCAACTATTACAAAGTACCTTTTTGTCCAAGGTGTCTCATTCCAATGCCCTAGCTACCCCCTGATACCAATTCTGCTACTTTGTTCGGAAGCCTAGAGTTAAAGGATTTGAAGACCCTGAAAACAGTGGAAGATCTCAGACTAAATCCAACTGAACGGGAACTCACATAGGGCTTTACCTACTCCATTATGTGTGTTTTCTGATATTTCTAAATGTCATCCTTAATGAAACCACTAAGAATTTGGGGGAAAAGAGAATTTGGAAATAACTTGCTGGTAAAGCGAGAACTTTGAGTTACTTGGCATTATTATGGTTTGTTGCTCCCAAGCTTTTTAAAAAGCTATATAAAAAATATATTAGATTACCGAGATTCTTTTACCCCCCCCTTAACTAAAAGATATTCCACATTCTCATTATAATAAAGAGCTGTCTGTTGAACCTACAGTGACATGGATTTGTGTTCCCCTGAGTGTTCCCTGCACATCTGGTCAGAGACAGACACTCATCAGACCCACCACAACACAGAAACTTGGTCTGCTTTATTCCATGGGAAGTGACCCCACACAGACAAGACCTAGAACAAGAAGAGTCTTTGCTAAAAGCTCCATCTCTTCACATGGCGCGTGAGAGTGCTGCAGTATTTGGCTTTTTTGTTTGGTTTGGTTTTTCAAGACAAGATTTCTCTGTGTAGCTCTGGCTGTCCTGGAATTCACTCTGTAGACCAGGCTGGTCTCGAACTTAGAGCTCCACCTGCCTCTGCTTCCCACGTGCTAGGACTAAAGGTGTGTGCCACCACCACCCGGCTTTAAATATGGAGCGCTTCATGAATTTGTGTGCCATCATTGCACAGGGGCCATGCTAATCTTCTCTGTATCATTCCAATTTTTTCTTTCTTCTTTTTCTTTAATGTGGTGCCAGGATTCTAACCTAGAGCCTTGTGTATGATAGACAAACACTGTGCCACTGAGCTACATTCCCACCCCTTCTTGGGCATTATTGATGACTACAGGTGCCCAATGGGTGACTGGAAGGAGGGTAACAAGGTTGAAGTTTCTGGCTATGTGTGGTTTGTCATTCCTGAGTTTTCTGTAGTCAAATGGAATCCAAGGTCAACAGGTCTGATGATGAACAAACAGAGTGTAATGGGCTTTCCTCTTTCGGATCGTGTGTGTGTGTGTGTGTGTGTGTGTGTGTGTGTGTGTGTGTGTGTGTGTGTGTGTGTGTGCAGGTGCTCAGGAAGAGCTCAGAGGACAACTTTGGGAGTTGGTTATCTCTTCACCATGGATTCCATGGAATGAACTCAGGTTGTCAGGCTTTCGGGGCAAGCCTTTCTACCCACTGAGTCATCTCTGAGGTTCAGACAATGTGACTGGTCAACCAGAGAGAATAGCTGGCCAAAACACAGTTGGGCATTCTGGGCAGAAACTGCTTAATAATTCTTGCCTCCATTCCCTATATAATATTAGTGCTTCTTGTTTGCTTGCTTTGTTTTTGTTTTTCGAGACAGGGTTTCTCTGTATTGCTTTGGAGCCTGTCCTGGAACTAGCTCTGTAGACCAGGCTGGCCTCCAACTCACAGACATTTATCCACCTGCCTCTGCCTCTCGAGTGCTGGGATTAAAGGTGAGCGCCACCACCGCCTGGGTTAATATTAGTGCTTTTGCTAGCCCCCCCGCCCCCGAGACAGGTTAAAGATGTCAGGGTCTTTGCCTTACCAGCACACTTACACTGGTTAAAGCTCTTCTATGCATTCCACCATTACCTTTCTGTTTGGTTTGGTGTTTCGGTGGCCAGACCTCATGTATTGGGACCACAAGAGTAAAGCCTTGAGCTTACCACTCCAATAACACATGTTCCTTCCCACTTTGCACATTAATTAAAGATGTTGGCTGGTTACCAAAACAGATAAAGAGGTGTTGGAGAGGTGGGAAAATGGAGGAGTGAAGAGGTTTTCTTATTTTGTTTTGTTTTTGTTTGCTTGCTGGCCTTTGTTTGTTTGTTTGGGTTTGATTTTTTCTTTTTATGTTCTTTTTGGGTGAGCCGCTGGGGTGAGGGGAGGGTATGGGCATGACAGCTCCTACCTATAATCCCAGGTCTCAGAAGGTAAGGCCAGGAAGATTGACGCAAGGCCAGCCTGGGCTACATGAGTGAGTTCCAGGATGGCCTGTGCTATAGCATGAGGTCCTGTCTCAAGAATGATACAAAATATAGTAAGTTTTATTGTCTGGTTTTTTTCCATTTTGAAAATGATTTTATTATTCTGTTCTCATGAGTGTTTTGTCTGCATGTATTTATGTGTATCATGTGTGTACCTAGTGCCCACAGAGGTTAGAAGAGGGTGTTAGTTTTCCTGGGACTAGAATTACAGACAATGGTGCGCCATCATTTGGATGCTAGGAATTGAATCCCATTCCTCTACAACAGTTCTCACCCTGTGGGTCTTTACAGCCTTGGGGGTCGAATGGCTCTTTCACAGGGGTCACTGCAGCCCATCAGAAATCGCAGATATTATATTATGATTCATAACAGTGGCAAAAAATAGTTATGAAGCAGCAGTAAAAATAATTTTATGATGGGGGGGTTACCACAACATGAGTATTAAAGGGCCACAGCATTAAGAAAGTTGAAATTATTGCTCTACAGGATCAACAAGAGCCTTTAACCATTCTGCCATCTCTCCAGCTTTTGCCTGTTGTTTGCCAAACAACAGAGATATACACTTGTGAGGGCCAAATGTAGTCCCAAGTAAATGTGTATTATTGCTGTGGGCATGGCCAAATAAGGACCCTAAGGTCACTTATTTGATGAGCACTGATTGACTAGGTTACAGAAATGCGCGTGATCCTGGTATCGATGACAGGCATCGGTACAGCACTTTACTCTCACACACATTCTGAGAATTCTTAGAGCAGCTTGCTGAAGCTCTGTAATATGTGCTAAGAGAGATGCTTTGAAAGACTATGGCTTGGGTTGGGGAAGTAGGTCTGTAACAGAACATTCTCCCAGTGTGCTGGAGGTCCTAAGTGCAATTCCCAGAACCAAGAGAAAGAATTATTGCCCCCTCCTTCCCTCTCTCCCCCTCCCTCCCTCCTTCCCTCCCTCCCTCCCTTCCTTTTGTCACCTCTCAGCAGGTTCTTCCCTCTTCTCTATATCCATCAAGTCACTACTTGCATTTATGTCTTCAAAAGTTTGTGTAAATTTGTTAGAAAGGGCTCCGGACATCGTGCATATGATTGCCATTTTATTTTTCCTCAGATTTATCTCTAAGTTATCCAAACTCAGGGTGCTCCCAGTTTCTCCCTGAGTATTCTTGCCCTGTCTCTCGGATAGCTAGAGTATAAGAGGGTGTGAAGAATACAGTTCCAGCCAACCCCCCACCCCAGCCTATCAGAGCAGGATTCCCAGTTATTACAGCGATGTTTGACATGAGCTGGCATCTGCAGATAGGCGTTGGTGGATTTTCTTTTTCTTATGACAGAGTTTGGTTTTTGCACAAGCTGGCCTGAAACAACTGGGCCTCCTGCTTCAGCTTCCTACCTGGTAAGGTTACCAACACACACTACCACACCTGGCTTTGGAAATAAGTTCTGAATATAAATAGATGCATGCAGACATTCTCATGCCAAAGCAAACTGGGAAGAAACTCCACCAGGGCATCTGAGCCACCAGCAGCCCTTGCGTCACTGATGAAAGCACACCCCGTTATCTCCACACCACTTATCTACACGTCTCACTTTTGACTATGTTCTCTCACTTCTTGGTGGCATTGCCATAGTTCACATTCTTGCCAAATTCCCTTTAGAATATGGCCTAGCCATTCATGGACTCTCCCCAGAAAGCTTGTTGGGAAACAAGTTTCAGGGCCACATTTCTGGTAGTCTACCCATAGCCCCTCCCTGGGGTCACCTCTATCCAGCCTACGCTTTGAAATTCCTGTGTGCCTGGGCGCCCTTCTTTGATGTTTTCAGACCTTGCTTAAGGCTATTCTCAGGGTGAACCTACATGTTCCACTTGAGAAGATACAGGAACGGGCTCACAAAAAAAGATGTTCTTGTCCCTGCCCTCCAAGCCACCTCCCCCACAAACCTAGAGTGCTATTCTTCCTATTGCCATTCTCTTTTCTTCTGCTGTGTATTGCTTGGGCAGTCCAGAAAAGACAAGACTGCTTGCTCTCCAGATCCCCATATCTCTGTACCCACAACACCCAGCAACCCGGGCACTGACTAGGTGAGTTAATAGGGTTGAAAGGCCAGGAATCATAGGGCAGAGACTGGCTGACATTTTAGGGTTAAGGATGAAAATAAGATCTTAAATTCAGCTCAGCATTGCCCTCATAGCTGTGGCTCCCACCCTACTCCACCCTCATACAATCTACAAAAGTGTTTTTTGTTGGCTCTCAAAGGTCTATCAGGCCCTTATGAGGTCAGGGCTGTGAATAAGATGAAAGGTGCAATAGGCCCGGTAACACTCGTGTAAATGAGGGTGGACTCTCTTTAAGTGTAAGTCTTCCCATACACTGGTCTCTGGCTTCCATCCAGTCACCCCTGCAAAGCTGATTTTAGCATTGGTATTCGGTGAATTGAAACACGATTTCAAAACTTCTGTTCCCTTAGACGTATTCAACAAGTAGCTCTGGCAAATCATAGTGGTTTGGAATGAACACAGGGATATGGTTTCTGAGAAAAGATGTGAGAGTTTAGAAATAAATGGTGTTGCCTTTCCACTAAGTTTTGGGGAAATGCTATAAGGGAGTCAAGATAGGAGACACATCATGGTGCAATCAGCATGACATTCAACCTGGGCTACAACTGCAGGGAACCGAAGCCTTCCTGCTTGGCAAAATCTCCCGAGCAGTTACTCTGTTCCCCTCAATGGGGGAGTCTTTAGATCCTGAAGACAAGACAAGTCTTTTGGACAGATGAGCTGATGAGCCTTGAAGAATTGGCCAGAGCTGGTGAGAGAGCAATGCATCCTTCCATTGCACAGAAGTGAGGGCATGTAAGAGGAACTTGGAGTTTTCAAAATATATTCTGTCTTCTTTTTGCAATTTAATCTTGCTTCATGCAGTCTGCAATATATTTTTTAATTTGCTATTAATCTTACTGTCTAATGAAGGATATCTCTGGGAAATAAAATTATACAGGAATAAGAATTTAAATTATAAGCCATCAGTGGTGGTGCATGCCTTTAATCCCAGCACTTGGGAGGCAGGGGAAGGAGAATCTCTGTGAGTTTGAGGCCAGCCTGGTCTACAGAGCTCCACAGAAAAACCCTGTCTTGAAAAAAAACAAAAAAAGAAAGAAAGAAAAGAAAAGAAAAAAGACATTTAAAGTGCGTAGGGCTCAGCCTACAGATTAGTATGTCAACATGTTCTCCTTTCTTTCCTGTGCCCACTTAGGTGGATGTGGCGGCTCTATGGCGTCCTCTCTAAAGGCCTGGCATCTGCTTGTGTCCCTGCTGTACCTGCAGTGCAGCTTGCTTGCACAGAGTACTTCTAGGCGAGAGTTCATGGAACAACATCACCTGAGTTCACACAAAGAATTCAGTGCATACAGCTGTGATGCCCTCATGACAGACAAAGGTCTGAAACCCAAGATCTCACACTCATTTGTTTATATAGCATGGTACAAAGTTGAGCATATGTGCATCAGTGGCAACTGGAAATATCGATACAAAAATTCGTATGTTTGGGCCCAGACTCCCATTAAAGTGCTCACGTGCCAGTGGGAGAATTTCAAAAGTAAATATGCAGAGAGAAGGAGCTACAACTATGTTCAGTTTCACTGTAACGCAGATGGCTATGTCGACAGCATAGAGGACATGAAGCCTCTGGAGCCCATCTTCGCCTAGAAAGTCTCACTGGCTGGCAAGCTCTGGGAGAACCATTAGTTCTCAAATGTCAGCCTCTGCTTACAATAGCTGCTGCCACTTCACTTTGCAATTACACGTCAGTGTTTCCCAACCATGTTGATTCTCGGCATTATGATGATGTTTATGTTGTTCCCTGCCTAAAATAACACTCCTCCCTGGTCTACCTGCCTTCATTCACATTTTTTATGACTTGGCTCACATACCTTCTGTTGTTGGGGCAAAGTATCTGAGAGAAACCGTTCAGGAGATTTATTGGTCCTAGTCTCTGGGCTTTCAGTCTGCAATCTGCTGGTTCTGTTCTCCTTGGAGGCTGAGAAGTAGAAAGAGAAAGAGGGCGAAGGGAATGGGGACAAGATATGACAATTGTGGCTCCAGTGGCCTACCTCCTCCAACTGGACCCTCAGACCCACTCAGCTATGAACTCATCAATGGATTAATCCACTGCCAAAGTAAGTTACAGCTTTCATGACCCAGTCGTGGAGTAAGCCTTCAACACGGGAGCCTGTGGGAGGTCATTGGACAACCAAACCACACGGCATCTTCTCTTGACTCATCCAGGGTTCTCTCTCTGTCTGTCTCTCTCTCTCTCTCTCTCTCTCTCTCTCTCTCTCTCTCTCTCTCTCTCTCTTCTTTCTTTTTCTGATGTCATCATTTTATGCCTATCCAAACTGAATGACCTTCCTTTCTACAAATAAATTGTTATTCCACTGTGTGTCATACATATACATGTGTTGTGTATTGGTGTGAGCAGTGTAGTTACTTGTTATTTAAAGTATGACTAGATGTGAGTATCTTACACTTTGGCATTTTACGTATGCACCTACATGCATGTGGATATACCTATGTGCTAATAAGGTAAAGACAAGTCTTGACTTGGACAGTGATTGTAGTGTGGTGCAAGACTATCATTTATTACAGAAGTAATATTCTATAATATTCTAGGTATCAACTCCAGAAAATTTGTTATTACCAATTTGGCTGTATGTAGAATATATACTGGGTGCTTTGTATTCTCAAATAGGTCCCAGAGAAAGGAATTCCTTCTCACTGGGTCAGCAGTAAGAGCTGCAGCCTCTGGATCTCACACTACATAACCTTAGTTTTTTTCCTTTGACTTGCAAGACTTAGGTTTGCCATGACTTAGGTTTAGGTTTTTTAGAAGGAAAGAACTTTGGAGAACTTTAAGAGCAGAGAGCTTTTAGAGGAGAGTTGAGAGAGAACTGTTTTGGGAAGCCTCTATAAGATGTATTTATCATGTATACAGTGCTCTGCCTGTGCAGGCCAGAAGAAGGCACCAGATCTCCTTGCAGATGGTTGTAAGCCACCATGTGGTTGGTGGGAATTGAGCCCAGGACCTCTGGAAGAGCAGTCAGTGCTCTTAATCTCTGGGCCATCTCTCCAGCCCCTGGTTTATTTTCTTTTGGCCCTCAGATGAGAACTTTTAGCAAAGCCCCTAATCAGCCTGCTGTAAGCTGCTCTTTGAATGCGACCCCCCCCCCCCGCCACACACACACACACACACACACACACACACAGTAGTGGCATCTTTAGCTCTTCCCAAATGGGATATCAGGGAAGAAAGAAGGAAATAGATAAATAACAAATTGGGTCAAATAATATGGTAGGTCTCTGGTTCATAACGGGTGACCCAAGAAGTTTGTAGGGATTTTGTTTTGTTTTGGGTTTGTTTATTTGTTGTTGGTTTTTTTCCCTTTCTTATCCTTTGGCTTAGGATTTTAATTTTGACTTTGATAAAGCACACATGAAACATGTTCCAATCATTTGTTCTCCCTAGTTGTAGCAGATTTGTAACATAAAACAAACATTAGGGTGCTAGGGAAATGGCTCAGTAGAGAAAGGCACTCGATGCTCTTCCAGAGCACCAAAGCTCAGTTCTCAGCACCCACAAAAGGGGGTTTACAACCATCCATGACTCTAATTCTGGGGCATCTAATACCTTTGGACTCCAAGGGCATATGCACGTGTGTGCAGGTAACACATGCAGACACATACCTACACATAGTCAAAAAATAATAAAAATAAATCTTTAAAAAAAAGACGGATATTAGGTGGAGCCTTGCATGCAATCCATAGACACTGACTGATCAAAAATAATCTTTCGTGGGATGTTGTGCTGGCTAGTTTTATGTTCACTTGACACAAGCTAGAGTTGTCAGAGAAGAGGGAACCTCAAGTGAGAAAAAGCCTACATAAAATCAGGCCACACGCAAGCTTTTAGGTAATTTTCTTAATTAGTGATTGGATTGATGTGGGAGAGCCTAGTGCATTGTGGGTCAGGGCACTCCGGTGCTGATGGTCTTGGGTTCTGTAAGAGAACGAGTTGAGCAAGCCAGTAAGCAGCACCGCCCTTTGACCTCTGCATCAACTCCTGCCTCCAGGTTCCTGCCCCGTTTGAGGACCCGTCCTGATTTCTTTCAATAATGATGAAAAATGATGTGGAAGTATAAGCCAAATAAAGCCTTCCCTCCCCAAGTTGCTTTTGGACGCGGTGCTTCAACACAGCCATAGTAACCCTGACTAGGACAGAAGTCAACGTGGTTTAGCAGCGGATGTGGGGGTTTGGATGACCATGTCCCCACACGATCATGTATTTGAACATTTAGTCCCCAGTTGGTGGTACTACTTGGGGAGGCTGTGGAACCTTTAGACTGTGGAGCTTTGTAGGAGGAAGCACACAATTGGAGCAGTCTTCTGGAGCTTATAACCTCATCCAAATTCTAGCTCGATCTCTCTGCTTTCCCAATGTGGTTGAAGTTGTGGTCTCTCAGCTTCCTGTTCCAGCTACCTGCAGCCACGCTTCTCCACTTTTATGGGCTCTCTCTCTAGAATCACAGCCATAATAAACTCCTTCCTCTTTAAATTGCTTCTGACATGGTCTTTTATTGCAGCCACAGAAGAGTAACTAATCCAACAGGGAAGGGGTAGTGCCCACAGGCCTAGTGACCTGACTGGGCCCTGGAAACTGCCCCAAAGGTGGGAGGAGAGAAGTGACGACACAAAAATCGTCCTCTGGCTTCTGTATGCATCTTGTCACACCATGCACACACGGACACACACAATAATAATAATAAATTTTAATGATTCTTAACATTTTTATTGTATGTGTGTGAGGGTACCTGTGGCTGCCAGAAGGTGTTGAATTGCCAGAAGCCGGAGTCACTGGTGGTTGTGAGCCACTCAGTGTGGGTGATGGGAACCACACTCAGGTCTTGCCCCAAAACAGCAGGTTCTCTTAACCACTGACTCATCTCTCCAGTCCCATTAAAAAATAAAACAAACAAACAAACTTTTTCTTCCATCAACCACAGATGAACAGATAGCATTTACTTACTGATCCACTCATTAGAACATTTGTCTTTAGGACCTGGGGAGATGGGTTACTTGGTGAAGTTCCTGATGCCCAAGCATCCCTGGGACCTTGTGGTTTGGAATTCAAAGGGGATCCTAGGGCACATTTGCTAAGAGATCCATTAGAAGAGTTAGTTATTAATGCCATGGGCAGACACACAGATAGACAGCAGTATGGCTGGAGCACTGGGAAAAGTTCAAGCTCATGTGGCAAAGTGGGGATGCTTTCTTAGGGGCTCAGGGAAAGGAGAAGGTATCCTGTGGTCAGGGTGTCTCTGATTTCCTGATAAATGGCAGGGTACAGGCCAGCAGTCTTGCATGGACAGGAATAAACGGGTGTGAGGGATGGGAGGAGAAGGAACCCATCTGGTTGAGTTGTACCTATTATACTGGTACTTTCTGTCCTAGTTAGGGTTTCTATTGTTGTGGTGAACACCATGATTAAAAGCAAGTTGGGGAGGAAAGGGTTCATTTGACTTACACCTCCACATCACTGTCCATCACTGAAGGAAGTCAGGACAGGAACTCAAGCAGGGCTGGAACCTGGAGGAGGCAGGAGCTGATGCAGAGGCCATGGAGGGGTGCTGCTTACTGGCTTGCTCCCAATGGCTGGCTCAGCCTGCTTTCATATAGAACCCAGGACCATAGCCCAGGGATGGGACCACCTGCATCAATAACTAATTAAAAAAAATACCATACAGTCAGATCTTATGCAGGCTTTTTTTTTCCAATTAAGGTTTCATCCTTTTGGATAACTCTAGCTTGTGTCATGCTGTCATAAAAATCTCAGACACAGTGGGCAGCCATAGGCAACAACAAACTTCATTAAAAGGTAGGGAGGGCACAGAAAGAAAACCTCACTGAAGAACAGAGAGGGGCAGGCCCATTTCCCTCTGGAGGACTGGGGTTTTTAAGTGGTTTTGGTGACATTGGATGGATCGTCCTCCATCATGGTTGCCACAAATTAGAATCTCTTCGGGATTGTGGGTGGCATCTTTTGATAGCAGCTCAGGTAAACGGGAAAGCAGCTCTCACCTCCCCCTGGCTTGCTGGCTCATGCTTGCTGGCTCTGCTGGCCCGGCTGAGTTAATTCACCCTCTCACTACTTCACTGCTGCAGGAACCAGAACTTCCAAGCTTGCCTAGAGGGCTAGGGACCAGCTGCTCTCCCAGAACCTTCTGAACTTCCAGCACCAGACTGGGACTTGCGCGGCCTGTGGACTGTGCCTAGCCCTTTCCCATCCTCAGAGAGACACTGAATGTTGAGGACTGACTAACTACTGCGTTCTCAGTTCTCAGGTGTGATTTGGCTTTTGTTACTTTTGTTACTGGTGTGTGTGTGTCCCACACTTTCTCCTAATTTTTTCATTAGTCAGTTTAAACAAAGAAAGGAGAGTTTTGCAGCCCACAACCTCAGGAACATGTTGAGGGCCCACTTGAATGGTTCTGACCCAACCTGAACCAGTCATCTATCTGCAAGAAGTCCCAGCTTGTGGGAGAAAAGGCTGTCGGGGACTTTGCCTCAGATCAGAGAAATGAGGAAGAAGTTGGACACTTGTCATCTCTGCTATCTAGCAGTGGTCTGTCCCTTTTCCTTATCTGTCTGACAGGATCCGTCCAGCCCCTAGTCAGTCATATGGTTTGTGTCTTTTCTAGTTTTCTTTTCTTTTTGGTTGTTCTCATTTTTCCTTCTCTTTACCCCAAACTCTTTCCTTTCCTGGCACGTGGGGCCTTTATGATTCAACTTCCTGAGGGATGACACTGATCTACAGTATCTGAAGGCCTATCTTCAACTACATCTTCCTCACTATTTTTTTTTTTCTTTTTGCCGGGAACATTTCCCCTCCTTTAGGAACATACCCCTTTTCTACATCCTATCTAACAACCTAATACTAATCATTGATGCCACAGTGATTTCTGGCTGCCTGTTCTTTATTTTCCCCGGACAGATCCACAGTAACAAAGAGACTAGCCCACACTGAAGTCAGCTTAGGGTCCAAAAGAAAGCGCCACCAATGCAATGAAAGCCTACACAAGGTGAGCTGCTCACAGAAGTGGAAGAATAAACAAGCAGAGTAAGAAACACACATGCTTTTATCTTACTGCAAGAGAACCTTGTCCTTCCCTGCTGGCTGAACTCCAACCTCAGTATTCCATGGTTGCTTAGTTTGAAAAGAGCTGGGACAAAAGAAACGAAGGAAAGCAAGCATGGGCAAGCATCTCAAGATTGGAGAATACAGCAGAGCCTTTGTATAAACAGTAGTTTTACCAGGTAGGGGATAGCAAAAGATTTAAATTCCTTGTCATAAACAAAAGCTTTGCGATGTTTGACAAAAAGGCTAATATTTAATGTTCCTTACCTGCCGAGGACACTTGGTACTGAAGGAGAGACTGTATAAACACTTACCCTGGTTTTAAGGTGGGTTTCCTGCAGCGTAGTGATTTTTGTTGGCAATAGCTCTCAAGTCTTGGGAAGGCCTGGGGAAAGAGCCTTAACCGCCAGCTTAAAAGGAAGCAGTCACCTCAACACTCCTACAACCTGGACTCTGCTGGACTTGGAAGCACCTTCTCTGAAAGGAAGAAGTTTACTGAGCTAAAACAACAAAAATATAACCAACGATTTACCCCAGATGGGAAGAGTTCAGAGAGAAAGACAAGTTAACATGAGAATCCATGACAACAGGGTCTCCTCCAAAATTTTCTGTTTTTTCTTTTTCTTTTTTCTTTTTCTGTGTAACAGATCTGGTTGTCCTGGAACTTGCTTTGTAGACCAGGCTGGTCTCAAACTCACAGAGATCCGCCTGCCTCTGCCTCCTAAGTGCTGGGATTAAAAATGTGTGCCACCACTGCCTGGCATCCTCTAAAATCTTCTAACAGTCAGGAACCTCTAAGAACTTAAATGAAAACCCAGCCCCCCCCCACCAAATCAAAAGAACAAAATATGCTCAAAGAAGACACAAACTCCTGACTGAATTATTTTCTTTCCAAACACAATGTTTTTATTAATTATTCTGGAATTTCATGCAATTCACCATGTTCACACTCCCATTCCTTCCAGGCTCACCCTCCCACAATTGTGCTCCTCCCCAAAAGAAAAACCAAGTCCAATCTGTGTTGTCCATTGATTCATTGGAAAATGATCAAACTCCATAAAGTCAGCCCCGTAAAAAGAGTTTAGTGTTGCACCCCCCACCTCCAGTGTGTGTGCATGTATGGTGTGTGTATGCTAGTGTGTGTGTGTATGTGTGTGTGTGTATGTGTGGTATATGTATGCAAGTGTGTATGTATGTGTGTGTGTGCATGTGTGTGTGTGCGTGCATGTATGGTATATGTATGCTAGTGTGTGTGTTTGTGCGTGCATGTGTGGTGTATGTATGCAAGTGTGTATGTATGTGTGTGTGTGCATGTGTGGTGTGTGTATGCAAGTGTATATGTATGTATGTGTGTGCATGTGTGTGTGTGTGCACATATGCATGTGTGCAGAATCCATTAACTATGAAGAGCTACTCTTCAGTTTCTTTATCACAGTTTTTAAGGACTCTCTTCAACAGCTTCATGTCTGGATTGTTTCTCTTTGGTGGGAGTGGTAGGTTGTCACAGCAGCCTTCAATATCACTCATTCTCAGTTATGAGTGTGCAGTCATCAAGACCAATGCAAACCATGCCTCTCTATCCATAGATGCCAGCGGCAGCATGGGTCATAAACATCAACATGGTTTCTAACAGCAATACAAATTAAGGACATCAGTGTGGTTTCTGGTGGCAGCACAGATCATGAACATCAGCATGGTCTCTGGTTGTGGCAGTCTTCTGAGGAAACTATCCAGAAAACGAGCCATTCTGCATCTAGGATACCTTGTTGCTGCTCAGAATCAGGATCCTGTGGTTGAACAGTGCATCCAGGGGCAGGAACTGAGAAAGCTTCAGGCTGCTGTACACCACCCTGCCCTTGGCACTTGCCACCCTGACCACACAGTAACCCTGTGGCAGTAGTAGCAACAGTGCCATGCTGCAGGTCAGCCTGCTGGCCAAGCAGTGACATTGTGCTAGCAGGTAGCAACAGGAGGAGGCAAGTCCAAGCCTCCTGGCTACCTGAGGACTGGCTCTACTCAGCAAGGACATGCTCCTTCTTCCTGAGTGAATTCTAAGGGAACACAGATAATCTGAATGACATAAAGAAGTCAAATTTGGGATATAAAACTATAATTCAGTAAGAAGACAAAAATACTGAACAGAACCCAAACTGAAATGATTATGAAAAGAAAATACTAAGTAAGTCAAAGAAAGCTTCAAGGAGTGATGGGAGATGTCATTCTGTAAATATGTTTCTTTTATTGGTTAAAGAATAAATCCCTGTTGGCCAATAGGAAAGCAAGATAGGTGGGACTAGGAGACAAGGAGGATTCTAGGAGATGTAGTAGAGGAGATTCAAGATGTAGAGACTTGAGAGGAAGAGGTCCGGACCCTCTCTCCAGTAAGATAATACCACATGGAAACACTTAGATTGATAGAAATAGGTTAATATTTAAGACACGGCTAACCAATAAGAAACACTAGTAACCGGCCAACAGCTTTATATCTAATATAGTGTCTCTGTGTGTTATTTGGGGCTGACATGTCTCTGGGACCAGGCTGGCAGGAAATCTTTTTGTAACAAAGGGGATGAAAGACAGTTAGGGGAACATAGGCATGTTGCTGTCTTGATTGGGTTCATTTTCTCTGAATTAAAAAGCAGGGGTGGAAATTGCCATGCAACAGGTGAGAGCAGTGAATCAGATAGAGAAGACAGAGTCACAGGGTAAAGAAAGGCTTTTATTAGGGGCGAGGAAACACAGATGAGCACACACAACAGGCACAGAGAGGAAAGACCCACTGCAAAGAAGAGAGAGGATTTAGGAATCTCAAGATTCAGTCTCTCCTGAGAGACTAGGGCCTTTAAGGGTCTGGAGAGCCCTTCCTTCCCTAACTTAGGACTTGGTCAGTTTGAATAAAGACAGGGTAGCTGATAGGCATGCAACTTTGGGGGCAACATGTCCTGGTTGGCCCTTCTCAGGGCAAGTCCCTCCATGGGGGGCCCTGCTGGTGGGAGAAAGCCTTCCAGGCCTTTGTTTTAGGCTTGTCAGACTTTTGTCTCACATCAGCAGGGTGAGGAAGAAATCGGCCATCTTTGAAGTTCACCATCTTTATTATCTGGCCATGGCCCCTCTCCTTCTCTGTCTGCCTAGCAGGGAATCTAACTCATAGTCCCTCAAGTAGACAGGGGAAGTGAGAGCGGGCTCGCAGCCACGATGGCTTCCTGTTCCCAGAAGATATGGTGAGGAAAGATGATTCAAAGTGGTGGGGTGGGTATCTAAACAGGACCAGTTGGGGAAACAGCCTATAGAACATCCAACTCAGAGTCCAGTATTAGAGGACTCTCAGCTCTAGTCCTCTTCCATCCTGAAGGGGGCCACTGCAGAGCAATGCTTCTGTATGCTGTGAATATGTCTTGCTCTCAGTGGTTAATCAAGAAGGTAATTAGCCTATAGCAAGGCAGGATAAAGTTAGGCAGGACAATCAAACAGAGGGTACCAGGATGAAGAAGGGCTGAGTCAGTGTATCATGGTTATACCACAGAATATATACAACAAAGAAAGTATATTGGAAGCTGTAGCTATAAAGACAAAATCACATTTAATGGCAATTAATGGAGGCTCAAGGTTGGTCTAGGTGTTATCAAGTTCTGGGCCACCCATATCATCCTCTCTGAGGCTCAGGAACTATTAAGAAAAAGTGGGGAGAGAAGACTCTAACAATTGGATGATGGTGGTGGTGATGATGATGATAGCCTTGTAATGCTTGCTGTCTTACAGACACACGTAGACCATGGCATGCCTGAACTCACAACATCCATGGCTGCTGGCTAGGGGCTGTGCAAGACTGAGTCCATAAACATTCAGGCATAGATAGGGGAGAGGCTCATAAGACCCCTCCAAGGGAGCTAATCATAATTGATGGCTTGCTGGAGAAGTCGTTGTCTTCAGTGATGTAGCCATTGTGAGTTACTCACACTCCAGGAGATAATTTTATACCCACTCCCACATGAGCAGGCCTGTTAAAACCCAGTGGGTTACAAAGTACAAACAAAAACAAATTTAAACTGAACACATGAAAATGCCTGTTGGTGGGAAGAGGAAACTGGTGGGAGGGTGAGGAGAATAAGATCAAGTGATGAGGGACCAGAAAGATGACTCCATAGATAAAGGCGCTTACCATCAAGCTGGACTATCTAAGTGAATCCATCCCGGGGTGCTACAAAACTGAAGAGGAAAACCAACTCTTGCAAATTGGCCTCTGATCTCCACAAATGCACCATGGCACAAGTTGGTGTGTGTGTGTGTGTGTGTGTGTGTGTGTGAGAGAGAGAGAGAGAGAGAGAGAGAGAGAGAGCGCACATGTGTGTAAAAACACACACTAAATAAATAAATTATAAGTTAAAAAAAAAAAAGAAGGTAGAGGCATGAGCATGATCAGAATGTCATGTTGTAAGGATTCAGGCATTATGCTGGCCTGCCCCTGTCACCTGGCAGAATGCACTCAGGCAGTACTCTGGTCAGCCCAGGGTTCCAAGACTACTAGTCTGCACATAGGTGCAAAGGACCCTTTTAAAAGACAGATCCCTGCCCATTTATGCTCTTTCTGGCTTTTGTCTCTCTCTGCTCTCCTTTCTGCTCCTTTCCAGTTCTCTTCCTGCCCATTTCTCACTGTTCCCCTGGGGCAGAAAGGACTTTTCCTGTCTCCCTCTTCTCTTCTGTCTTCTCTCTATCTCTGTCTGTGTCTCTTTACCTCTTTTCTCATTCCTTCTGTAAGGGAAAAGAGCCAACCAAAGAAACACACCCTGAATAGAGCCAAAGGAACACAATTTGACCCTGCAACCAGAAACAAAGAAATGCACCTTGACCCTGAAACCAGTGCCAAAACACACACTTTGTCCCTGGAATCAGAGCCAGTGAAAGAAATACACCCTGGCCCTAAAATTAGAGCCCAAAGACTAAAAAGGACCAGTGAAAGAAACACACTTTGGCCCTGAAATCTGACCCTAAACCTGTGCAGAAAACCACCCAGTGCCTGAGCACAAGGTCTAGCCAGTCTGAGCTCAAGGATTGAAATCTGACCAATCCCCACCTAAGGAAATCTTCCTAAGAAAACTCCATCCCCTAAGAATTTCTATATAAACCCCATCTGTTCAGCTTGAGGCTCTCTGGTTGTGAACTCTCCTGCCAGAGCAGAGCTGATAACACTGGAGAAGCCTTTCCCTGAAGCAGGGCTATAAGCTGCTATGCTCACTGTGACCTGTGGTATTCATTGACTCCCAAGTGCCAGAATACCTGTCCATCTGAGCTATAACACTCAGTATTATGGCTCCAGAGTGCCAGAGTCTCTGTCCATCCCATCTAAGTGATGGGAGAGGTCATTCTGTATATGTTTCTCATACTGGTTAATGAATAAAGAACTGTTGGCCAATAGGAAAGGAGATAGGAGGGACACATTCTCTCCCCTTCCCTTTCTAATAAAACTTCTCACTTAAACTCTGTCTGCCTGGTGTGTTTGTCCCTTCACCTCCGTCACCCTTACCCACCATGGAATACACCAAGGTCCCCCTCAAGCTTTATCCTAACGTGTGTGTGTGTGTGTGTGTGTGTGTGTGTGTGAGTGTGTGTGTGTGTGTGTCATTGTCAAAGAAGAAACTAATTTTGAAAGCTATTTTTAAAGATTTTTTAAAATGTGTGTGTGTGGTCAGAGAGATACATGAATGTTATTGCCCAAAGAGGCCAAAAACATCAGGTTCTCCCTGGAGATGGAGTTGCAGGAGGTTGTGAGCTATCTGATACAGGTATTAGGAACCAAACTCAGGTCCTTGCAAAGCAATACACGTTCCTGACCACTGAGGCATTTTCCCAGTCTCTTTAAAGCACTTTTAAAAAAAAAAAAGTTTTCTTTGAGCAATCACGACTGCAGATATCATTAGTTACTTGCCTTGTTTCTGGAACTAAAAACCCAGGAAGAATCAGTTTAATAGAGGAAGTGTTTACTTTAGCTCAAAGCTTAAGTCTGTCACAACTTACATCAGATATAATGGCAGGAGTAGGCTAGTTACAATTATCTCAGTCAGGAGGCATAGAGCAAACAAGAAGTGGGACTGTGTGTGAAGCCTCAAGACCCACTGGCAGCGACCCACTTCCTCTAGCAAATCTCCACAACTCTAAATAGTCCCACCAGCTGGGGCTGAAGTGTTCACACTCATGTCTATGGGGGAAACACTCAAACCACGGTAGTTAAATCACATCGAAACACCCCGATCGGTGGTGGTGAGTCAAAGTGAGCATGGTGGTACACGCCTGCCTCCCAGCACTTAAAAGGAGGGTGCAGGCTGATACTGAGTTCTAGGCAAGCCTGGGCACACATCAAGATATTATCTGAAAAACAAACAAACAAAAGCACCTCTTTGAATAAAAGTGTACTATTGGAACTGTACAAAACTGGGAAAACATGCAGGATTGCTCAGAAAGAAATAAGGCCAGAGGCAGGGAGGCCCAGTGGAAACCTTCCATGAGATGATACAGTGCAGCCATCCTGTCTTTCACACTGGTGGTGAGCAGAAAAGAGATTCAAAAGCAGGTACCCTACATTTTCTCTTCTTTATGTTCTCAGGTCTTTTAACATACAGTTCTCCTGTTAAAGGTCTGTCCATCTAATTATGCCTCAAAACACAGCTCAACTTAGATCAGTGTCTTTCAGTAACACTTGTCCCCTTTAGTGTGAATCACACTGTGAGTGCTAGCTGGAGGGATAGCTCAGATGTTAAAGGCTAGGCTCACAACCATATATATAAGAGTTATTAATGCGTAACATGCTTATTTATTTCATTCTTTCATTAAACTGTAACACTGTAAACTCTTAAATATGAGTAGCCTAGTGTCTGGTCCCATAGACATACATACTAACAAGTGATTTATTCACGTGTGCTTGCAGGAACTCACATTGCCAAGTATGTGCTATTATACAAATATGCATATATTTGTATATGTATATTTTTGTATATTTATATGTATAGTTTTTGTCAAGAAACTGAAATCAAAGAGCTTCAAAAACCCTGAAGCTCCAGTTGAAAAGGAAGTTCTAACTTCTTAGATCAGGTCCTTAAAACTGAGCTTTGAGCCTTGCTTCTTAAGTTGAAGTTAGGCTTCCTCTTCACTAACATTGAGACTTTGAAAGTGCTTACTTGGAGGTACTTCTGTAAAATCTAAGGTTTCTCTTTCACAGGTTTAAGAATACTTCTTGCCCTGCCCCACCCAAGCAGCTGTGGCTTGCATGACAAAAGCTTACAAAACATTCAGAACCTGGGGTTGATTGACTGCAGGAGCTCTCAATAGGACCCCAGCAAACACACCTGGTAAGAGAGGGGCTTCCAGGCCCTGCTGGTTGGTGGAGCTGGCTGGGAAGTGCTGGCTGGAGAGGGAAGGTAAACATGTTAGAAGGGATGGGTGGGGAGGGGGAGCATTGTGTTAGTATGCACAATGCTTTGACACAGGTCAAAGAGAATGAGATGTTCCAGTCAGGGCAGTGTGCTCACGTCCTGTCTTCCTCACTGGGTTTCAGCATTTTCACAGAAATATGAGCCTGGCTTTCTGTTTATTATTATTATTATTATTTAAATTTGCAACAAGCTTCTTTTACATGTCAATCCCAGTTCCCTCACCCTGCCCTCCTTCCCTATCCTCCTCCCAACTCCCATCCTATCCCCTTTCTGCTCACCATGGAAGGTGAGGTCTTCCACGGGGGATCTTCAAAGTCTGTCATATCATTTGGAGCAGGGCCTAGGTCCTCCTCCATGTGTCTAGGCTGAGAGAATATCCCTCTATGTGGAATGGGCTCCCAAAATCCATTCCTATACTAGGGATAATACTGATCCACTACTAGAGGCCCCATAGACTGCCCAGTTCTTGTATCTAACATCCAAGTTCAGGGAGTTTGGTCAGTCCTATGCTGGTTTCCCAACTATCAGACTGGGTTCCATGAGCTTCCCCTTGCTCAGGTTAGCTGTCTCTGTGGGTTTATCCAGCCTGGTCTTGGCCCCTTTGCTCATCACTCTTCCCTCTCTACAACTGGAATCCAGGAGTTTGGCTCAGTGTTTAGCTGTGGGTGTATGCTTCTGCTTCCATCAGTTACTAGATGAAGGCTCTAGGATGGCATATAAGTTAGTCATCAATCTCATTATCAGGGAAGGGAATTTAAGGTAGCCTCTCCACTGTTGCTTAGATTGTTAGTTGGGGTCATCCTTGTAGGTCTCTGGACATTTCCCTAGTGAGGCTGGCTTTCTTTTTTAAGACCTATGAAATCTTAAAAGGAAGGAAAAAAAAAAAAAACCCAACAAACTGATCATGATAAATATTTGTTCTTTTTGCTTCTTCTATTCCTATACAGAAAAAAAAAAAAAAAAAAAATGGCGGTAGGACTTCGCAGATGCCTTCCTCTCCTCTTGCTGCTGGGGTTGTGGGCGCCAGTGTGTCTACTTGGCACTCAGCCAAAGGGTCTCACTAAGGCTCGCTGGTTTGAAATTCAGCACATACAGATAAGTCCTCAGCAGTGCAACGCAGCAATGCGTGGTGTCAACAATTACACCCAGCACTGTAAACAGAAAAACACCTTTCTGCATGAATCCTTTCAGAATGTGGCCGCTACCTGTGGCTTTCCCAACATCACCTGCAAGAATGGCCGAAAGAACTGCCACGAGAGCGCCAGGCCTGTGGGCATGACTGACTGCGCGCACACCAGAGAAACCTATCCCAACTGTCGCTACAGTAGCATCGTGAGGCACAGACTCTTCATTGTGGCCTGTGAACGCCCAAAGAAGGACGACCCCCCCTACCAGCTGGTTCCTGTGCACTTAGATGAGATTGTCTAAGGCTTTAGGGCTCTTGTTACCAATGATCTCACGTTGTCAGTTCTTACAGAGAAAGGAAGGCACTGGAAAAATTAGAAAGCCTAAGCTATCAGAACAGAGTTAAGACAAAAAGAAACGGTGCACGGGCTGTGATGTAGCTCAGTAACTGAGTACCTGCACACAAAGGTGCCTGGCTTCCATCACCAGCACCCCCCCCAAAAAAAGAACAGGGTTATTCTCTGCTCTGGGGTTACCTCTGCTGAGCGAGAAATGTAGGCAACAGATAACGAGGGTCCAAGCAGCTGAAGGATTTTTCTGCAATTTTGGGGGTCAAGTTTTATTGTATTCTGCTCATAGAAATAAAATCATTTACTTTTTCAGTATACTGAGTATGAATTTTACTGGTTTGTTTTGTTGGTGGTGGCTTGGGGTTTGTTTGTTTGACAGGGTCTGATTTGGTCAGGCTGGATTCAACACCACTACACCACTATGTAGTCAAGAATGCCTATCAACTCTTCAACTCTTTTTTTTTTTTTTTTTTTTTTTTTTTTTTGAGGCAGGATTGCTCTGAGACTGTCCTGGAACTAACTCTGTAAACCAGGCTGGCCTCAAACTCACAGAGATGCACCTGCCTCTGCCTCCTGAGTGCTGGGACTAAAAGCATGTGCTACCAATACCCGGGTTCTCCTCCTCTTCCTTCTCCTCCTCTTCTTCAAGATTATTTATTATGTATACAGTATTCTGCCTGTGGGCCAGGAGAGGGCACCAGATCTCATTACAGACAGTTGTGAGCCAATTTGTAGTTCCTAGGACTTGAACTCAGGGCCTCTGAAAGAGCAGCCAGTGCTCTTAATCTCTGAGCCTCCCCCAGACATCCTTATAAGAGAAAGCATTTAATAAGAGCTTGCTTATGGTTTCAGAGGTTTAGTCTATTATCATCACAGTAGGGAGCATGATGACACAAAGGCCCACATGGTTCTGGAAAAGGAGCTGAGAATTCTACATCCAGATCTCCATGCAGCAGGAAAAGACTCAGGGCTTGGCATGACCTTTTGAATGAAACCTCAGAGTTCAAACCCAGTGACACACTTCCTCCAACAAGGCCACACCTCCTGATCCTTTTCAAATAATGTCACTCCCTGATGACTAAGCATTTGCATACATGAGCCTATGGGACCATTCTTACTCAAACCACCACACTAAAGTTACTTAGGAAGAGCAGCTTCAGTTGAGAAAATGCTCCCACAAGATTGGTCTGTGGGAGGCCTGTACGGCCTGTGCCTGTGGAGATTTTTATTTTATTTTTTATTTATTTATTTATGTATTTATTTTGGAGGCAGGGTCTCTATGTAGTCTTGTAATCCTAGAATTCTCTATGTTGAATAGGCTGGCCTCAAACTCACAGAGATCTGCCTGCCTCTGCCTCCTGAGTGCTGGGATCAAAGATGTGTGACACTATACTGACTTGAAGCATTTTCATCATTGATGAAAATCACTGTGGGAAAGGCTACCCCTGGCTGGATAGCCTGGATGCTATCAGAAGGCAGGCTGAGGAAGCCATGAGGAGAAAGCCAGTAAGCAACACCCTTCATGAGCTCTATTTTCTGCCCACAGGTCCCGGCCCTGAGTTCCTGCCCTGACTTCCCTGGATAACTGATTACAAGCTACAAATAAAATAAACCCTCTCCTTCCCAAGTTGCTTTTGGTCATAGTGTTTTATCATAGCAACCATGCTAAGGGGGCACACCATTATAATAGTTATATAACTCAGTGCATCATTGCTTACTCTGAGTACTTGAGGTTCCCCAGACACCCTGTTTTGTATTGCTTTATAGCCCCCCAGATATCCATTGTCTGCTTGTTTTAGCTGCCTTATTCCAGATATCCATATCAGCTTCATGTTATCCAAACATGTCTCACACCACAGGTCTTGGTGTGAGAAATCTGTTTCTCTGATCCATCTCTCATGACCTTGGACAGCCCCAGCACTGATGTGTGGTAGCGGGAACACATCTGGTATGGGCTGGTTCTGGGAAATGACTGTCCTAGGGGACCAAATACAGGTCATCCTGTGGTAAAAACTTCCAGATTCCTGAGGTGTAACAATTCCTCTCTAAGTGCACATGGGAAGTAGGGCCTCTCATGCTGGAAACAACGGGCCTCGATGGGTAGAGATGCCCCCTAACTACGCTTCCTTCCTAACCCTGAGCCATTAGTCTTGTTAAATTTGTTGTTTGGTGCTGGAGAGCCGGCTCAGTGGTTAAGAGCCCTGGTTGCTCTTCAAGAGGACCTGGGTTTAATTCCCAGCACCCACATGAGTTCACAATCATCTGCAACTTCAGCTCCTAGGGATCTGTCACCCTTTCCTGGCCTCCAAGAGTGCCAGACATGTCCATGGTATACACACATAAGACATACATGCAGGCAAAACACCTATGCACATAAAATACATTTTAAAAAATATGGTTTTGCTTTCTTTCCTTGATTTTGATGCTTGTTTTTATTAATTTCTTCTGTTTGATCTCACTCCTCCAGGCCCACTCTCTTTATCTAGGGTCCCATGTACCTCAGGGTGGCCCAGAATGCACTATGGAGATGAAGCTGGGCTCGAATTCCTGATCCTTGGCTGCACTTGGCAAGTGCTGGGAGTACAGGTACCTCACTTGCTTCCTTACCCTTCCTTTTCTTTTTCCCTAGATCTGGGAAAACAGCTAGGACTTGGCAGGAGCACTTGAGTGCACTGAGATTACAAGTGTGACCAACAGGTATGCCTACTGTATTCCTTACTTTTCTCTCGGCTGTGACTAACTACCCAATAAGAGTTAATGTGTGGAGGAAAGGTTCCCGAAGGCACAGTCTTCGGTTCAAGGAAGGCGTTGCAGCAAGTGGGTGAGGCCACACTGAGTATGCGGTCAGAAAGCAAGGTGAAGTACGCTAGTGTTCCATCGGCCTCCCCTCTCTGCTCAGACCGCAGAGTATGCCGCTGACATTCAGTGGGGCTCTTCCCACCTCACTTAACACAAACTAGAAACACACCCGGGCTTCTCCGATGAGTCTGGATCCTGCCAGGTTGACAATGAATAATGACTGTTACTATCTTCTTTGGTGTCTTGGATTTTGTTTTTTGTTGTTGTTTCTCTATTTTGATAACAGTGATCTATCCAGCTTAGATAATAGATACATGAGGTAGTTTGGTTTAGCTTTTGTTTTCATTTCTCCCCCTCCCCCAGAGAATATATAGGGGAAAGAAAATCATGATCAGAACATATGGGGGGGCTATTTTCCATTTTTAAAAAACTAGAGAAAAAAATTAGTCTGTTAGGTGAAACAGAGCCCCCTCCCCCATCCTTCCTTTTGCCATGGACATTTAAGGATTCCCTGATTTACCTTCTGTTTATCCAGCTGAGGTGGGAGTTATCAGATCCTGTCTTGTGAGCTAATGTTCTGAGGTGAAGGAAGGTCAGCACCACTATGTGGAACCTCTGGAGGTCACAGGCTTCTTTGGTTTTTTAGAAGTCTCAGAAAGAAACACTGGTCTAGACACAGCGGAATGGCAAGGGCAGATGGAAACCAGGCAGCATTAAATCCCTTTGACTGACAAGGTTGACACCTTTATTGCAGAAAAAACATGGCACACTCAGATTAATGATACTCAGAAAGTCCCTGGAGTTCTGAGCGCCTGTATTTACCGAGCCCAGCAACCTACTTTCTTGGGAGCTTCCTATAATTCTTTTTAAATTTTATGCATGTATTTTATGTATATGAGTGTTCTAACTGCACTCCAGAAGAGGGCATCAGATCCTATAACAGATGGCTGTGAGCTACCATGTAGGTGCTGGGAATTGAACTCAGGACCTCTGGAAGAGCACCCACTGAGCCATCTCTCCAGCCCTACAATTCTATTCTTAATGACATAAAAGAAAAAATAATGAATATTCTTGGGATGAAGAAGTAAAGAATGGAGATTTTCTTCCCATTCTTACCAACACCAAACTTCAACATACTCATACCAGAGATGTGATATTGATATGGAAGGGAGTCATTTGGGAAACTAGGGTGTAAGGGGATAGCGTATAGCACTGGTCCAAGCAACAAACAACTTCAATACAATGAAGCTGGAGTTTGCTTAGAGGTTAGATTGGGCTTTCAGGATGTAAAACACAGACAAGACAGCATGACATAAAGTTATTCCTTCACAACTCTAGAACCTAGAAGTCCAAGATCACGGTGCTAGCAGGGTTTTAATTTCTTCTGAGGTCTCTCTTTGGCTTTCAAATGGTCAACTTCTATCTTTCCTCTGTGTGTGCATGTGACAGGTGTCTGTGTGTCCAACTGTCAGGTTGTGTCATATCGTCATCACCTATTTTTTGTTTGTTTTTTGAGATAGGGTTTCTCTGTATTGATTTGGAACCTGTCCTGGAGCTAGCTCTGTAGACCAGGCTGGCCTCGAACTCACAGAGATCTGCCTGCCTCTGCCTCCTGAATGTTGGGACTAGAGGTATGGGCTACCATTGCCCGGCTGTCATTACCTGTTTTTAACCTAATCACTTTTTAGTCATATTTTGAGGTTCTGTGAGTTAAGGTTTCATCCTATGAGTTTTGAGAGAGCATGATTTAGCCTACAATAAAGAGTATTGTGATAGTTTGAATGTACTTGGCCCCCATAAACTCATAGGGAATGGCACTATTGGGAGGTGTGGCCTTGTTGAAGTAGATGTGATCTTGTTGAAGAAGTGTGTCACTGTGCAGGCTTTGAGGTCTCTTGCTTAAGTTTTGTGCAGTGTCACAGCCCACTTCTGGTTGCATTCAGATCAAGATGTAGCCAGCACCACGTCTGCCTGCATGCCTCCATGGTCCACCACACAAACCTACCCCAAGTGTTAGGAAGCTGTGAGTACAGACAGGAAAGTGAGTACAGGGAGCTTTAGTTGGTCCAGGCTAAATCAGGGGCCAAGCCAAATTTCCTAACACTGTAGACTCAAGGGAGATTCAAAATAAAGAAATTGACTTTCAATATAAGCCCTTGCCAACTTGTAAGCAAAGCCTAGGAAGTGACTTGTGGGTATGAACTTTAAAACATAGCCACCACCATAGCATAGCATGCCCCATCTACTCAGAGGAACAAGATCTCTGCCTAGTTATGAAGATAATCGTCGCTAGATTAGCATGTGAATCCAAAACTGTTCTGAAAGGTAAAACCTATCTCTTTATTTCTTATTTTTATTTATGTGTATGTATGTGCATATGTTTGTGTGCCCCACATATATGCAAATGCCCTTAGAGGCCAGAAGAGGGCCCCCAGAATCCCTGGAAATGGCCTACAGGTGGTTGTGAGCTAAAAACCAAACTTGAAGCCTCTGAAAAAGCAGTAAATGCTTTTAACAACTGACTCATCTATCTACTCCCCTTTCTTTCTTTCTTTCTTTCTTCCTTCCTTCCTTCCTTCCTTCCTTCCTTCCTTCCTTTCTTTAAGAAGACAAGAAAATGGGAAGATGACCATGGAAGAAGCTCCTTCCCATAGTAGCTGGGGGCAAGGTGGCACACAGTTATAAGCCCAGTATGTGAGAGCTGGAGGAAGGAGTATCAAGAATTCAAAGCCACCAGGCAGTGGTGGTGCACATCTCTAATCCTGAGTTCAAGGCCAGCTTGGTCTATAGAGAGTTCCAGGACAGGCAGGGATACACAGAGAAACCCTGTCTTGAAAAACCAAACACACACACACACATACATAAACACACACCACACACACACACACCACACACATACACACACACACCCCACACACATGCACACACACCACACACACACACACACATACACACACACACCACACACACACCCCACACACATACACACACACCACACACACACACACATACACACACCCCCCCCACACACACCACACACACACACCACACACACATACACACACACCACACACACATACACACACACCACCATACACACACACCACACACACATACACACACACATACACACACACACACCGCACACATACACACATACCACACAACACACCACACACACCACACACACATACACATACACACACACACACACACACACACACACACACACACGCCCATTATTGGTTAAAAGGAATGAAAACTACTCAAATATATCTAAAACTACTGACTGAGAAACAACGTGTGAAGCAGCAGCTCACAGAAAGGCAGAAGCAAAAGCTATGCTCTCTGCCCTCTTGGCAGAAGGCCTCCTCTCACCTAGATGTGGCAAGTCTGTGTTGGTACGGGGAGCCGATGGACTCGGCCACTGAGTGCTGAAACTGATGATAGGCTTATTACATACAAAGGTAGGAGAATGAATGATCGGTGGTCAGAAGAGGCAGAGAGCTCTAGCTTCCATTGTAGTTAAAGCTGCCAGCAGGGAAGGTCTGGGCCAACGAGGTGCCTGCTGTCCTTAGTCCATTGCAAACTGCCCTAAAAGGACACCTCTGGCTGAGCCGTTTATAATGAACAGAATTTTATTGGGTTCATGGTTCTGAAGTCAAGGAAATCTCAGGTTGAAAGGACACATAGTGGTGAGGGCTGTCTTATTCCATCTAGGGAAGCATGTTTTGTCCCACATAAGCCCTAAAAGGGGTTATTTCTTTCTGGGAAAGAATAAAAGAGGGTCGGGTATTGACATGATGGGTTGGGAGACAGGAACATCTCTCTGGTTTGGCTTACATGGAACCCTACTCAGAAGCATCGAAGTGGACTGGCACGAAGGGGTTCCCCTCACAGGCCACAATGATGTGCTTCTGCTTCTGGCTGGTCTGGTAGTCACAGTTGGGGTACCTGGAGTTGCCCTTCAGGCGGCAGTCAGTGATGTGCAGGGCAGAGTGGCTCTTGTAGCAGTTGGACCTTCCGTTCTTGCAGGTGACCTTTTCCTGAAAGCAGACAGCATGGACATCTGCCAGGGATTCGTGCACAAAGGTGTTCACAGGCTTGCAGGACCCCTGTGTCATATTCCGACGCTTCATCATTTGGTTGCAATAGGTGGGGCTGCTGCTGGAGGCAACCGAGGAGTCCATGTGCTGTCGCTCGAACTTCATGGCAGCAGATTCCTTGCCCAGGGAAGACTGGACCCATCCAAGCACCAGGACAAGCAATGGAAACAGGATGAGGGACTTCTGCAGACTCATGGTGGCTTTGTTGCTCTGGGGAGCCTGACAGGGACAGGGGGAGAAAAAAAGGACACACCCTCAGAAGAGCTGCAGGACCCAGCTCAGCCTCCCCAGTCCACTCCCCCCAGCTCAGCCTCCCCAGCCCACTCCCCCAGCTCAGCCTCCCCAGCCCACTCCCCCAGCTCAGCCTCCCCAGCCCACTCCCCCAGCTCAGCCTCCCCAGGATAATTCTGTTCTTTGGATAAGCCTGGAAGATTCCCTCTGCTGAGAGATCTTGCCAGCGCTGACAGTGCTTTACTTCATTTTTTACTGAAGAGATGCCATTCTTTTCTCCAGGTGGTGGGCTGAGTCACCTAAATTCTTGGAGGTATACTGAATACTGGAGTTTCTTTCATATAAAATACATTTGAAAGATAGACCACGTTTGTACACAGTGTTCAAACAGCTCATCAGAAGGTCATTTTGAATATGCCATGAGAAAAATTATATTCCCTAGTCATTACTGACTCCCAAGACTGTTGCTGATAGTCTCATTGTCTTACAATACAGGGGAACTTGGTCTGATACTGACATTATAAAGGGACTGAGCTCTATTCTAAAGACACATGCTCCCTTCCCCAACCTGGTACTCTGTTCTTCTCATCCCTCTAGTTAGTTCTTCATACCTGACTATGCCCCTGCCTCCACCCCTGCCTCCAGTCATTTGCCCAGCCCAGCTTTTCTGGAGTTGGTCAGTCAAGAATGACTGGCCTTGACACTCTCAGTTCCAGCTCCCAATCAGAAATAGTCTCTGATGCCATCTCTAGGCTGCTTACCTAAACTCTGAGTGTGAACTCCAGGGCAAATTGGAAGTCAGTTTCTGCAGTCACTCAGTCCCTGTGGTGCGGGATTTATATGGATTACAAAGGGGTTGGCTTCCAAGAAAAATGGGTGGAGTAAATCTTGGTCAATTGTACCTGAATGATAGAAACAAGGGCACCGTAAGCTTGGATGGGAAGTGCCTCAGGACTGCCAAGGAAAGAGAGGACACCGTTTGAACCTCAGATGTTGATTCCCAAGGGGCAGCTGAGCAAAGCAAGCTCTGGGACAATGGCACACACACCTCACATTCCTTCACAAAGCCCTGTGACCTGAGTTTGTTGTTTGCATTATTTACAACCTGGAGGTTTAAAAGGTCACAAAGCAATCCGGGGAATCATGGGAGAGGGAAGGACTGCCACCCCATCCCCAGTATAGAATGGAATTGATGGTAGTTAGAATTCCAGGTCTCCCAACAGTGCCTTCCTTGGGAAGGAAAGAGGGAATGAGAGGACTGTGTGTCCACAGCTGGAAGGGTTCTGGTGTTAGTAGAGTTGTTAGGCTGTGGCGAGCTTTCCAAGCCAGGCTCAGCCACTCATCCTCAACGGATCAATTAAAGAGACAGATAATAGGGAAAAGCAGAGAAAGGCAATGTATTCAATGTGGCAAATTAGGAAAAGGACCAGATAGAGTCCAGTGACCCTGAGCCCGTCTTCAGGTTCCTGACATGAACTTTAGGCTTAAATGGAGGACAAGAGGTGTTCATGAATAAGCAGTCCAGGTCAAAGTGTGGCCCCTCCCACACTGACCAGTCACTTTCTGAGCTCCAGCCTCTCCTGCAAAGTGGTCTGACAAGTCTTCAGAACTGTAAAATGTCTTTCCAGGAAAGCACTCTCTCTCTGGCTAGCACAAGGCCCCACCCAACCGTTTCTTTCCCCAGGATGAGACTACTGGGGAATTTATTTTTCTTGTTGTTAGACTCCTCTTCTTCCTTCTTTGCCCCCACTTTCTTCTCAGCAGGGGAAGCAACACTGGAACTAAAGATTGTCTTTCATGTGTTGTCCAAATAAAGTCACCATCACTGGGCTCTAGGAAGCTGCTGTGGGGGTGGGGGCGATGAAGGCCTGGTGTGGTGTGAGCTTGGTTTTCCTGAGCCAGGAGTCTATGAGCTTCTGCCTGTGTACACACGCACGCATGACACTAAAATGAAGTACGCACGACTGAATTTGGTAGCAAAATAGATTTTTCAAATTAGGAAATCACAGGTCAGTACTCAGATCTGCCTGCCGCGGAATCTGCCAAGGTTCGCCTCACGCTTTATCATAACAGCTGGCTTTTCTCTAACCACTAGACATCCATCTGAAATGAGCTTGAGCTCATTTCTGGATATATGGACTACCTGTGACCTAACAGTGATCTTTATTTAGTTGTGTGTATGCACACTCTAGAGGACCAATCTCCAATGGTAATCAGAAGCCACTATAAAATAGTCACATTTAGTTCCCTGATTTGAAGAAACAAGGATGGACTAAGTCTGTGTGACCCGGCACCTACATCCTCCTGGGGCTCAAAGACAGCTGTTTAGATATCAAGCAGCATCAAGTGGATATTTCTGAAGGAGTTCTAACACACAAATTCACATAAACCACTCTGTCATGCTGCTCATCATTAGTTTGGACTAAAGGCACCTGAAAACCAGTAGGTAAAGAGAGGCATTTGACCTTCCCCAGGAGAAGAAGGGAAATTACCCAGTGCTGGGGTAGAGAATTTCTTACAGTAGAGTTGCAAGCTGAGGATGAGAAAAATCTACAAAGCCAACCCTGTTAGGCCAGCTCTTATCTCTCCATCTCCTTTCCCACATAGCTGCCCAAGCTCAAAGCCCCTTGTTTGGTTATCACAGTGTCCCTGCCCTTGCACTGCCTGAGACCTAATGACGATCTTTATTTATTTCTGTGTATGCACACTTCAGAGGATCAATCTGCAGAGATAATCAAAAGCCACTATAAAATAGCCACATCTAGTTCCAGATTTTGAAAAAACAAGGATGGACAACATCTGCATGACCCTCCACTCACATCCCTGGTGCTCAAAGGTAATCTGGCCCATAAACACCCAACTCAGGCTTTCTGCTGTCTAAAACTTATATTAGATAAATATGCGTGTGCTTATCTGTCTTTTGTTGCAGTAACTGAGAAACAAAGCTGTTTCCTCCTGTGTTGTGTAAATGTCTCCACGAAATTCAAATGGGCTCATAGGATAGTCCTAGATCATCATTGGTGCAAACTGGCAAAGCATTTTTATCATAGAAAATCTGTACAGGAAGATGGTCAAGATCTCATCACCTTCTGACATCCCTCCAGCCCTGCCCTCCAGATATGAATAAGTTTTAAGAGTGGTATGTTTATTACAGGATGGTTTGAAGAATTCTCTTTCCAAAAAGTTACAACTTTTACAGCCCCCCAAAAGCCATTCAATTTTTGTGCTTTTAACTCGAGCTATCCCAAAGTTTAGAACAACTGGTTGGGACAAAGCTCTTTAAGGGAACCATATGACTATAATTCTCATTAAAAAAAAATTGTACTGTCTTTACTATGCACAATTTCCTGGAAAAACAGAGATGTCCCAATTAAACTCAGCAAAGTCTGCAGGAACTCTTGAGCTTCTTTGTACAAAGACAGTCCCATTTGTGTGTATGTGTGTTTGTATGTGTGTGTGTGTGTGTGTGTGAGTGTGAGTGTGTAATGCTTGGAGATAACATGTGATTTCCTTTTGGACCCACAGAATTAGAAATTTCACCTCTGATACTGGAATCTATCTTATTGGATGCAGACATGTCAAAATACCACCTGTAATATACCCATTCTGACACTAACAGTAAAGGCCACCTTTGCCGTGACATCATTCTAAACATCTTCATCATAATTTTCAACCTGGGAGATCTTGTCTGGAAGAAAAAGAAAAACTCCTCTTGAATGTCATTGGAATGAACTTTATTAGATTTATTATGAACAAATACAGTGGTGAGTTCCCCAAGGAAGCAAACTTTAGATTCATGTTTCACAACAAAGAAATGATTCACAATTCCACACAGCTGGAAGGCCATGTATTTGTCATTGCTAATACTTTTTGTGGTACTCAGATAAAGGCAAACAAACCAACAAACAAACAAGGGCCAGAGGGATGGTTCAGAAGTTAATAACACTGCCTGGTCTTCAAGAGAGCGAGGTTGGGGTTCTATTCCCTACACTTCCATGGCAGCTCACAATTGCCCCACAAGATTCACTTCTTCTGGCCTCTGAGGACACTGCACGTATGTGGCATTCAAACATACATGCAGGTAAAACACCCAGATACATAAAAATAAATGAATAATAAACAAACCTTAAAGGAAGAGCTATTTGTCCAGGTAGGGGGGTGCTTGCCCATAGTGTTGGGAGACAGGAGACGAAGGCTTGCCAACTTGAGCTACATCATGAGTTTGAGGCCAGCAAAGGCAACATCTAACACATAACCTGCCTCAAATTTAAAAGAAGGAAAAAAAAAAGTCATTTGTATCTCTAGTGCTCGTCATGATGGTCTGTAAGGCTGGGGCTTTTGACTCTGAAGCAACTCAGAATCCAAATATTTCTGTGGAAACACTATCTTATGATTATAATGACACAACAGAAAGATGAAGATCTTTCAGTACAGTTCACTATGAAGATGGCCAAACAATTTCTGTGCAGTGACACCGGGTGTCTGAAAGAATGAAGAGAAGGAGGTGAGCAGGCGTCTCCATCTTAACATCTTCTGTTTGAGAACTGACTCTGCTCTTCCATTCTTTATTGCCCTCAACAGTGAAAGAATTTGGGGCAGATACAAGAGCTGATTCCAATCATGTGTAAGTACTGATGAGTCTAAAGGCACCCAAGGGTGTACAAGGAGCAAGGAAGGGCATTTTGAGGGTGTGAGGAGTAAGGGAAGCATTGCAGGGGTGTGAGGAGCAAGAGAGGGCATTGCAGGGGTGTGTGGAGTAAGGCAGCAGCTCCAGAAAATCCTGGCTTCCTCTTGAGGACTCAGCTTCTCCTTTCTGAGCTTTGTCCCTTTTTCATCTCTCTGCACGGGCCTCTTACCCTTCCTCTCCCCTTCTCTCTCTTCCCTCAGTCTTTCTTTTTAAAAATCTAGATGGCGTATAGCCCAGTCAACTTGAATATTCGTTCTGACTCTCATTTCCAAGAGTAATGTATGTATGTCCTATTAAAAGACTTTGATTCACTGAGAAGAATACAGAATATGGGTCATTCTCTGTGAAAGAGAGAGAAGCATTTCTGTATCTCCAAAACCTCTCTGAGGAGACTTGATGAGTCTGAGTGAGGCAGGAGGAATGAGGGGAACTGTGCACTTGTCTGCAGGCAGGTGAGAAGCAAGGAGATGGACCCCAGTGGTCCTGAAAGAGGCAAACATCCTATGTCAACATCATTCCTCTTGACTATTCCCATCTTGCCCTCTCCACCCCTGCATGGACTATGAGAAAAGATGGATCTAACATCCAAGCCCTCGGCTGAGGTCAAGCAGGCACAGTCTGCTTTCCAGATGGTTTCCTTCACCTGCCTGCGAGTCCAGCAGGTGCAGACAACGCCTGGTCTCCAGAGCACACAGGACCTTATCTCCTGGCATTGCCTGGCAGACTGCTGACACCATCAGCGTTCTTCAGTCCCAGGAACAAGGTCATGCACCTTATGCTCTTTCCCACTGTATCAGCCCACATCTTCCTAAATGGAGCACACATTGCCCAGCATGCCAGAAGAAGAAGAAGACGTGGCTCTCTGACCAAACTGCCTTCCAATCTGGCCATTCCCAGGTCTCTCTTGCTCACTTTAGGGAGATTTACCATTTAGGTCAACATCTCCCTCCAGAACAGGTAGCCTGGATTCCACCCAAAGCAGAGCTAATCCCCCAGGAGTTCTGTGTGGAAGAACCCATTGTGAAGAGAAAGCCAGGTGTGGGAGAGTGCTGGCAGTGTGGAGCCGCCTTGTGTTTCTAGTAAGAAGCAATTAAATTCAGGATGTAGGAGTCACTAAGGTTGAGAATCCCATGCAACAGAGCACAGCTAGACCTGGGTGAAAGCTAAGAGCTGGGTCCAGGACAGTCCTGAAGAAGCAAACAGACAGGGAGGGAAGCAGGGGAAATCTCAGCACAAGGGCACTGTGTTGAGGGGACTTTCAGGGGGAAAAAACATAACAAAACAGCCATGCTCCTAAAATTTCAGTGACAAAGCCGGGAGAATTTGGGCAGAAAGGGGTTAAAATGAGAAGGTCGGCTCCTAGCATTGTCCACTAAAAAAGTATCAAGTGTGCACATGTGACTGGATGAATGTTGATGACAAATGAAAAGGACAATTTAACCCAGTGTAGAAATGTCTTTACTGCCTTACGAAACAATTGCAGTATGTAAAAGGCAAACTGACCCCTGAACTCAAGCAATGAAATGTCTTCCCACTGTGCACAAGAAGAAGCCGGCTGGTGGCCAAGGCACAGGGCCAGTAGCAGAGCAGAAAACAGCTTTTCACAGCACTAGGAGCCTTCACCCTGGGACTGAAAAACACTGATGGTGTCAGCAGTCTGCCAGGCAAGGCCAGGAGATAAGGTCCTGTGTGCTCTGGAGACCAGGCTGTTGTCCGCACCTGCTGGACTCGCAGGCAGGTGAAGGAAACCATCTGGAAAGCAGACTGTGCCTGCTTGACCTCAGCTGAGGGCTTGGATGTTAGATCCATCTTTTCTCATAGTCCATGCAGGGGTGGAGAGGGCAAGATGGGAATAGTCAAGAGGAATGATGTTGACATAGGATGTTTGCCTCTTTCAGGACCACTGGGGTCCATCTCCTTGCTTCTCACCTGCCTGCAGACAAGTGCACAGTTCCCCTCATTCCTCCTGCCTCACTCAGACTCATCAAGTCTCCTCAGAGAGCTTTTGGAGATACAGAAATGCTTCTCTCTCTTTCATAGAAAATGTACATGCAGGCAAAACACAGAGGGAGAGGGAGGGGCTGGGGATGAAAGGAAGGGAGGGAGGCAGGCAGGCAGTTTACCCTTAGGGAGACAGCTTCTTCAAGCATACTGCTTTCCCTCCAAGAGGCTGTGCATGATGGTTCCATCAAGTAGGGTAGATTTAAGGACCGTTGGCAAAACCTTCAAGCACACACCTTCCACATCCCACTTTTCTTGAATTCACCAGTAAGGCACTGACAGGAAACACAACAGTGCTACTTTCTTACAAATGGAGTCAAAGGCACTGTCCAGGTAGCAGCCATACTATGAGGGAGTCTATGCAGAAGTATGCAGAGCTCAGCCACCTAGTTTGGAGGACAGGACTCACAGCAACCCACAGCCAATCTTTGTGTCAACCATTCACTTTCCTCTTGGCCTACTGTTGGACCTGTGCTGGCCTCATTTCCTTCCCTGAAGACGATTCTCCCTCTCCAGAAAGGCCAGTTCTTAACTGCCCTGTGATCTACTGCTTCTGTCTTGAGTTGAATCTCAAAATCTCTCTCTCTCTCTCTCTCTCTCTCTCTCTCTCTCTCTCTCTCTCTCTGTGTGTGTGTGTGTGTGTGTGTGTGTGTGTGTGTCTTTCCCTCCTGTTAGAAAATAGATGTGAGCAGGGTGGTGGTGGCATATGCCTTGAATGCCAGCACTAGGGAGGCAGAGGCAGAGGCAGGCAGGTCTCTGTTAGTTCGAGGCCAGCCTGATCTATAGAGTGAGTTCTAGAACAGGCTCCAGAGCTATACAGAGAAACCCTGCCTCAAAAAGCAAAACAAATCAAAGGTTTTTGATCACAACAAAAGAGACCACCACTCTAAATGAAGTCTCTGGATGGGGCAGAGCTTTACTCTTGCTGAGCATGTGCGCACTAAAGAGCGAGCACACAGGCCGGGCAGGAAGCAAGGTTTTCACTCTAACCCAGGTGGTGACTGTTAGAATAAGATGGCAGCTGCCGTCCATCTCATCGAGTTTTAAAAGCATCATCTATCTACACAGAGGAAATGAAGGGAAGGGGAAGGAACCTACAACTTTCGTTGTTTAAGTGCAAAGACTGCAGCTGGGCCCTTGGGGAGCGGGGACATTTACACCACAGTCTTTAAAGCTGAGGGAGATTTTTTTTTTAGCTTTTTGTCATCAACACAAGTTTTACAGTGTTTGGTAGAAAAGACTAATGGTCTTTTCTCCCACACTCCCTCCCTCTGCCCCTGCTTCCTTCCCTCTCTCTTTCTTTCTTCTTCTTGTGCTTATTTTTAATCTTGCACAGAGGCAAAGCAGAGCTCAGCAGGGCTCTGGTTATTTGAGATGAGCAGAAGAGGGTATCCCACATAGACCATACTGGCTCACTTGGCCTTGGTCAGAGTCATGGCCAAGCCATATGTTCTCTCTGTGCCTGAGTATTGTCTTCTGAAGCAAATGTACTACCCCATGCAATGCTGCTGTCTTCCTAGACAAACCGAACAAAGGTTCTCTAAGACCACTCTCAAACACTGTTTTAAAGAAAGATGTTTTGGTTTCACTTTTATGTTAGGTTTGGAGTTTTTTGTTTTGTTTTATGTCTGATATATACTTAGACTATGAAAATAGTGGAACCATTGGTCTTTACTAAAAACCTCTGTATTTAGAAATTATTAGCCACAGCTTCTTCCTCCAAGATGAATGCTTTCCCAGAGAGAGCTCCAACCAAGATTAGATGAGCAGCCTCCTCCTTCAGCTGTGTACAATAAATGCACCATGTTGTTGCTGGTGCATCTCCGTCAGTGTGTACTGACCATTTTATACCAGCTTTGATGTGCATGTGTCTGTGTGCCTGTTCTTTCTCCATTCCCTCGTGACCCTAGCCTGGTTTCCAGGACCAAACTGTGCAGGACAAAGCAAGGCATGTCTGTGAGAGAGCTTCTATACTGGGTTGAAGTAAGAATACTCATCTCCTTGCCAGAGTGGTAGCATCACATGGGCTGGGGTCCTGGACTGCATAAAAAGAAGGAAACCAAGAGAGGTCAGCCAGCATCTTTCTGTTTCCTGATTGTGGATTTCATGTGACTAGCTGCCTTCAAGCCTCTGCCATCAGACATGCCCAGAGGAGTCCTGATAATTTTGTGTGCATTAGTATATTAGTTACGCACAGGAGTAGAAAGTGGAAAATCAAAACAGATAACACCAGTGATTAGTATTGCATTTACAGAGGAAAAAATAGAGGAGGAGATATAAATAGAAGGGGATATGGATGAGATAAGGAGAGAGTGATAAAACAGATTGGGCTAAAGGTATAACAAAAAGAAATGCAATTAGATAGCCCAGAACAATCCCATCTCTCAGGGTACTGAGACACAGAGACTCTAAAAACCAGAGAAGCTGTATTCTTTGGGACAGAAAAACGAAAAAGGAAAGAATAAGGAAAAAGAGAAGGGGTGGACAAGAACAGAGCTGTATAGAGGTGTCCTTCTAAACTGACATTGTTAGTAAAGGACAGATAAATGTAAAAGGAGAAAGTGCTGGGCGGAGTACAGAGTGATGCATAGGATACAAAGTGATGGATGGAAAGTGATGGAATGGAATACAGAATGATGATGGAGTACAGAGTGATGGATGGAGGACAGAGTGATGCATGGGGGACAGAGTGATGGATGGGGGTAAGTGCTGTGTGGGGCATAGAGTACAAATGTTTCCTGTGCTAGATGTCTGGAGTCTCTAGAAGTTCCCTCCTGGACTCTTAGCTATCTTTCTGTTCTCTTGAGAGATCTAATTACCAATGATCATCACACCCTGGACAGTGCTTTCTGGAGACCATTGTTGAGTGTTAAGCCTGTGCTATGGCAGCGCCATGAGAGGTGTGCCCTGTCATCCCAGGTCAGGTTGTACCGCAGGCCCCAGGCCCTTGCAGTCCCTCCAGACATCTAGTGAGCCCCTTTCCACTGGTGTTTAAGTTCCCATTCGGACTCTAGCTGACTTCTTCACATGACTGCTCACTTATAGACTTCACAGACTGCTCACTCTGCTGACACAGAGGCTCTTTCTCACAGCCCTGAGAGTTCTGTTGGCAAGGCTTCAGTGTCTGACACTGTGTCACTTATGTTGAGTTCCCCAGGAGTGCTGTCTGTGGAGAAGCTGAGGTCACACCTAACCCCAGTTCAACAAGGGACTTTTAAAATGTTCTCCCACAAGAGCTCCAGTGTTGTGGAATAGAATATTTAATTATGTAAAGATGTGCTGCTGCTTTGCCTTGCCTGTCTAAGTCACCTGATTGGTCTAATAAAAAGCTGAATGGCCAATAGCTAGGTAGAAGAGAGAAAGGGGAGCCAGCCAGCTGGGAAAGGGGGGGGGGTGCAGACAGACACAGAGGAAGCAGGAAGGCAGGATGGACAGTTCATAGATGAGGTAAACAAGCCTTGAGTAAGCACATAGAATAATAGAAATGTGTTCATTTAAGTTTAAAAAGCTAGCTAGAAACAAGCCTAAGCTAAAGCTGAGCATCCATAATTAATAATAAGTCTCTGTGTCATGGTTAGGGCACGGGCAGTCCGCTGCACTTGGTCAAGTATGTGCTGAGTAGAAAGGGCTTTTCCCAGCCTCTTTCCTTCTGCCTGTGCTGCCACCCCATCTGCTTCTCTACCGTAGAAAATGCTCACTACTCAAAGTACAGTGTACATTTTCCAGCCTGGCTTAACCTATGGCCCCCACAGTCTTGAGGCTTCCCCTTTCTGGGAGCAGGGGGCTCCCCACACTGAGCCAGTCCCTCCGAAATGGACTTTGGACTTTCTCTTCTGCTTTGCAGATTTCCCCATATTACTTGGCTATTACAACCTGAGATACTGAGCTTTAACTACCCACCTGGTAGTAGTTACCCAACATGCCCTGGCTCATTCCCTAGAGGTTGCCAAAGATGGCATCTTTGTGTCCTCCATCATCTCCCTTCTTAATTTCCTGATTTTGATGGCTAATGATCACCAAAATAAGAGAATGACTTTTTTGTATTAAATGTAACCCATAGTAGTTGCATTGGGTGTTATGCACAGGAGGATATTGTATCTGCAATTTGGTTTCTGCCTTAATTGTCCCAATAAAATGAAAACTCTTAGAAGTTACAACATGTATATAAGCCTGGAACTTTTTGCAAAAAATAGGAAAATCATGTTTATAAATATCTCATTTGAGGAGTGTAAATGGAGGACTATTTTCCCTTGAAACAGGCTCTCATGAAGATCCATCAAATCTTAAACTCATTGTGGAAGATGAGATAAGCTTGAATTCCTGATCATCCAGCCCCACATCTCAACTGTTGAGATGACAGGCACTGCCACCATGCCCCACTTGGGTAGAGAACTTCGAAGAAGACCCATATCAAGTTTTCACATGCAGATACATTTCAAAACAGAGCTTCCATCCCACGACAACACTATTTAGACACTCTGTGTCAATCATGCCAAATTAAACCTGTCTTCTACTATGACAAGGAAAAATTAGGAAAAGAAGTGAATATTTTTCATCAGCAAAGCAGTTGACAAAATCCTTCAATGCATTACTACTTCCCTCCCTAAAAAAAAAAAAAAAAAAAAAAAAAAAAAAACCTGGATCTTGCACTGGAGATAGCCCAGTCAGTAGAGCGCTTGCTGAGCATGTGCAGACCCTGCGTTCACCCCCAGTACCACCTGACTCGTGAATGGTGACACATGCCTGTAATCGCAGTATTGGGAGGTAAAGTCAGGGGATCAAAAGTTCAAAGAACTCTGATGCAAAGAAAATTCGAGGCCAGCTTGGGCTACATGAGAGACCCTGTCTAAAAAGTCCAGTCAGTGTCGGGAGCGCTCTTTGTGAGGCTGCAATTGGAGCCAGCCAAGCGGCCCCAAGTCCGTACCAGAGTGGGGGAGTGTGGATGAGGGAAAGGCTAGCTCTAGATAATAAAGAAAGAGACAGAATAAAGGTCAGGAGGGCAGATCAGTCAAAACTGCTACGAGTTTATTTTTGCTCTTATATACGGTAACCAAAAAGGGGAACACAGTATCATGTGTATGGAACAAACAGACTTTTCTTCCTCACTTATTCCAGGGGTTCAGTAACCACACCATAGTTCCCACTTCTTGTTCCCTAGCCTTGAGGTCAGGAGTAGCCACACCTCAGATTCAGGTCTGTTGTTATTTAGACAGATACCTTCTGTAGCCACATCTTTGACCTTTAGGTCTTGTGACTTGCTGACAGCTTTGAACTCTGTCCTTGTGCCAAGATTGAGTGCAGCATCTTTATGGGCACCCACAAGTCCGATTTCTAAGACTACTCTGGAAGGACCTGGGAAGCCTTCTCCTGTTCTGCCAATTGCTTGTTGAGGAGAATCTGGATCCTCTGTGTTCAGAAATGACTGAGATATTGGTATCAAAGTTCAGTCTATAACTGCTGTGGTCTCCAAGCTATAAATTCTACCAGGAGGCTAAAAAACCAAAATCCACACAAGAGTAACATGATTTCACTAACCAATGGCCCCAGACAGGGCAAGACTCTGAAAAGCCATGATGATGTATGCCCCAAGAGAGCCATTGTTGTGTAGCTTGCTTCTGGAGATGAGACTATTGGTTAAATATTATATTTGAACCGTTTTAAATTTGTTCAGATATGTTGATCCCAAACCAGCATATCTCCCTTTGAGCATCAAGCAGATTTCCCCTTGGGCTGCATATCTAATGCCCTTGTGTTTTGAAAAGCAATTGCTACCCAAGAAATTGTCATTATATGTCAGTTACAGCCTTTGCCAAGGTATCTGGCCTCTTGGTCAATGGGACAGGTATAGGGGACTACTGAGGAGGTCATGAGACTACTGAAGAGGTACAGCTTCAGTAGCAATTCCAAGGCTAACTATAAAGGAAACTAAATGGACAGACAGACCTTTGGTCCTGTGTTTGGGAAGCTCAAAGGAAATACTGGAAACAGGAGCACAAGGAAAACAGACAGAAGTGACATCTTTTTAAGATTAATATGCACATGCAGCTCAATCAGTGTCTTCCCAACAACAGACAATGGCATTGGAGATCACCTGATTTAAAACCTGCTCCTCACTGGGCACACCTTTAATCCCAGCACTCTGGAGGCTGAGGCACGTGGATCTCTGAGTTCAGCCTGGTCTGCAGAGAGTTCCAGGCCAGGGCAGCAAGCAAACAAACTTCTTGACGAAAGGTTGAGAAGTGACATCATCTCCCCTTTATTTCTGGATCAAGAGGAAAGATTTCTGAAACTGGAGGTAAGGCTTGAGTCCGAGGCTCAGCATCTATAAGCAGATAGATTTTCCTACCCTGGACAACAAGGGGACCCAAACTTCACTGGGAAAGAAGTTGCAGAGCCAGCCCACTCTTTGGGAGCCCTCAGTCCTGTAATATGGTCATGACATCAGGGGTTTGACCCCTTTATCTACTTTGCTTTGCTCCTCTTAGCCTTCCTCTAGGTGGCAGCTGTTGGACACCAATGGGGCAGTGCTCCAAAGCTTTGTCTGCTGCCTCAGGAGAGTTTGCCCTCAGGGAAAAAGGGGTCCACATTAGTACATGTCCTGAAGGCCTAGCTTGTTGACAAGGGACAGAGTTTTCACCTCCCTCCGCAATGTTTTGTTTAGCACAGTTGATGGTTTTTAAATACATATCTCATTGATACAAGAAGACCCTCTGTCACCATAGCATATCTGTGGGTTCCTGTTAAGTTATCGTAACCCTGAGCAATGGTTCCTGATCTGGATGAATCTATACTCTGGGCATATGGCCAGTGTGATTTTAAGCAAACAATTCATTTGCACATCTCCTAACTTCCTTGAAGAGCCTCTTAGGAATACAACCAAAAATAGGTCCTTCTAGCTCTTGGCTAGCTGCCATCATTCATCTCATATTGGCTGGTGTTATAGTCAAAACAAATACTAGCATTCCTGTGTTTGTTTGTTTGTTTGTTTTTCAAGGCAGGGTTTCTCTGTGTAGTCTTGCTTGTCCTGGAACTTGCTCTGTAGACCAGGTTGGCCTTGAACTTAGAGATTCACCTGCCTCTGCCTCCTGTGTGCTGGGACTAGAGGCATGTATTACCACATCCTGTCACTTATTTTTCTTAGATTATCAGGATTAAATTTATTTCGATCCTAATTGGGAGTTCACAGGAATTGAAATAACCCTAAGTGAAGAGACAAGAGAGGGAGAAGCCCCTGAGTGGAAGGAAGCATCTCTGTGGCCTCTGTCCAGAGCTCTCGAGAACACCTGAAGAGGTAGGTAGGTGTTCCTCCTATTCAGTTGTCCCTGGAGAGCCCAGCACAAGACTGCCCCAGGGTTAGACACACTGCTTCAAGCACCCAACACTTCTGGGCTTGCTCATCCCAAGCCAGGATTTAAAACTATTGTCACTGTTGACTCTCCAGGGACCATGCACCACTATAACTTCCCCAGGTCTAGGGTGAAGTGCTACATGGGTGGATCTGAGGCTACTTCCTCCCCCACCTTGGGAGAACTTTTATCATAACCATTTGTCACAGGGTTAAATGTTTCCCCTTGGGAAGGGAAGAACTGAGTACCCAATGAGTCTCTAACCAGCAGTACCTTTCCTTAGCCCTGAGTGTGGACTCAGTTAAACACTGGGTATTCAAGAGTAGGAGAGACCCTTCATTCAGGGACTTCAAAGTCCAGTGGGGGTGGGGGGAGAGCAAACCAGTAAACAAGAGATCAGAATGTGACCTGGCATGAGAAGTGTGTCACCATATTGGAATTAAGAAATATTTTCTAGCACAAGTCCAGTTTAGTGGAAACCTAAGGGAAGAGTGGATGCTAAATAAATAAAATCAAGAGAAAGAGCTTTCCAAGAAAATGGGTAGCAGTGCACTTTTTCAGTGACCCATCAGAGAGAGCAGGTACAGCTCACCAGGCCAGGGAGCCCGTGACCTGGCCCTGTGACCTGAGTAGATGATTAGCAGAGTCAGAGAGGAGAGAAACAAACTGACCGGGTCAAGGAGAAGGGATAAACTTGAGTTTAATCTTGAGGATTAAAAGCTTTAATTACAGTGTCAGATTTTTATAATTTTAATTTTAAAAAGATCACTGGGCCAATAAGGCAAGAAATGGAGTAAGTGTGGGTTAGCCTGAGGGCAGGGGAATTATGAGAGATGTAGTAAGAAGGATGGGAGGAATGATGACAGTGTGAGATACAAAGTAGAAATGAAAAGCCAAAAATGTCAAAGAAGCCAGGACTACAGAATTTGCCGGGACCGGTTCAGGGCAGCAAAGGGGAGGAGTCAAGTGGGCAGAGTTATACTCTTGTGCAGCGACATTGCTTCATTTAGTACTCTCTAACACTGAGATGGATGCGTGGTAGTATATGCTGTACAGATGCACATATTTGGAAAAGTTAAGTAACTCATCAGAACTCATGCTAGAAAGTAATGTACTTGATATTCGACCCAGGTCATCTAAACAGAGTGGACCAGTCGCTTATCTTCACATGTCACTATAAGGTATTTTAAGATATCAAGGCCAGATGTGGTGGTGCACACCTTTAATCCCACCCAGCACTCCGGAGGTAGAATCAGGAGGTCTCTGTGGGTTCGGACACCAGCCTGATCTACATAGAGTTCCAGGAAAAATGTCAAATCTTACTTAAGATAAGACTGCCTTATTTCCTAAGTTTTGAGTCTGTGCACAGAAGTTCATACATGTCCAAACATGACATTTGAATCACAGGACAAAGATCAAGGGAATAGCAGAGTGGTTTTTAGGAGACCCCGTGTTCTCAATGTGATGTCTACAGCAGAGGAAGGGGAGAAGTCCTTGGAAGCAGGGGCCCTGATGACTGAGCCACACAGAGAACACAGGTGCATATGCGGCTTAACGAGAAACATTCCTGGGAAACACTCGGGCGTGGCCTGGTGAGGTAACTCAAAGCAGAACCATTTTGTCCTTCTCACTTCACTGGGTCACCGCTCTCCTCTGCACACAAGCATGTTATTGTCCCTGTCTACAAGGTGACATAGCAAACAGTCTCCTTCCCCTTTCTGTCAGGAGTCATTCCCTGGGATCCGAAGCCACCTTGGAGCAGCAAAGCCTCCCCTCTGCAGAAGGGCTGTGACCTGCAATGGAATGGTGATGGGAGATGGCATTCTGCAAATATGTTTCTCATATTGGTTAATGAATAAAGCACTGTTGGCCAATAGGAAAGGAAGATAGGCAGGACTAGGAGACAAGAAAGATTCTGGAAGTGGTAGGAAGGAGATCCAAGATGGAAGGCAGAGAGAGCAGAACACCAGCCCCTCTCTTTCTAGTAAGATAAGACCACATGGAAATACTTAGATTAATAGAAATGGGTTAATATTTAAGACAGATCTAGCCAATAAGAAACAAGTAACTGGCCAACAGCATTATATCAAATACAGAGTCTCGGTGTGTTATTTGGCGCTGGCAAGGCTCTAGGCCCAGGTTGACAGGAAAAAACCTTACTCCTAACAGAATGGAGAGGCTATGCCCTGGAGCTGGCCACTCATCTTTTGGGAACCAGATTGCTCCCTTTAAGTGACAACAGCATGAACAACTTCCTTGGATCACCATGAAGGACCAAAGATGTTTGATTATTTATACTTCTTGTCCCCTACTCTAGTTCTCCCTCTGTTTAAAACTAAAGCTCACATTAATGCCCAGAAGACAGACTTGAGGTCATGGGACCCTTTATCCATTCCTCTACCTTATGTGGCCACACTGCTCACATTTTTCTCTCCTTTTCATCATTACTTACCACTTTAATCACTTCACTGGGGGCAAGTGGGCAACCTATTCTGTTGGGACTCTAAAAGGTAGCTCTCTGACAAAACTCAGTAACAAGTGACTGGGGTTAGCTCCATGATTAACACCTTTGCCATACAAATGTGAAGACCACTACTCAGATCCTGGCACCTACATACACACTGGGTGGTACTGTAATCCTGTCCCCCGTTATGTCCAGAAGAAAAAAAATGTCACATAATACTCCACCCCTACCTCCAGCTCTTATATCCTGTCTTCCCTTCTCCCATGATGTTTCCCGAGCTTGAAAGGGGTGAATTGTCTGTGAGCCCTTTTTTTGAGCATGGGGAAACCATGCTACTTCAAGCAGTCATTTTGCTTCTGAGTCATTCCAACAGCAAACACCATCCATTTAGGTTTTTCTCCCTAACTAAGGCAGGCAACAACAACAATAGCTGCAGTGATCTGTGTGCATAAGCACAGATGCCTGGAAGGCAAGCAGATCACATCCACTGAACAAGACAGTAGAGTTATTTACCTGGTAGGTCCTTGTGAGCTTCCTAGCCAGAGGTTTTCCTAGCCAGAGGTTTCCAGATATATATGAATTCTCTCCTATGGAGTGGACCTGAAATCCACTTACAAAGTTATTGCCTGTTCCCAGAAACACGACCCTGCCCAGCACCATTAAAGTGGAGAAAAGGACTCAGACAACTGCCCAGTGCTGCCTGCTGGGCAACAAGGAGAAAACAGCCTGCCAAGCACCACCAGGACATTATTATGGTGAGCAGATATATGGTGGGTTATGGGACAGAGACAGACTGTTTCATGCCCTGTGAAGGCATATCTGAAGAGGTTAGGGCTGAGTGAGTGGCCTGCTTACCATCCAGGGTCATGGTGATGTTGGGCCCTGGGCTACTGTCCATGGCCCTGATGCAGCCACAGTGTGTGTTGATGTTGGTGGATCCTGTTCCTGTTACCACCCAAGGAAGGTGGAGAGTATAGAGCTGCACAGAGTTGGCACCACCCCTCACCAACTGCAGCACTCTGGAGAGCAGGCCCTATTCCTCACAGGGTAGCATAACAGAGCTGGGGAGCTGTGCCTGAGGGTGTGAGAGTGGGAGATCTGGTCCTGCCCCCGCTCATCTGCCAAGTAGAGGCCAGCATGAGGAAAGATGCCTCTGCCCCCCCCCCCCCCCCGCCACCTGCAGCACTTGAGGAGTGAGCCCTGCACCTCGCCCAGACAATACAATAGAGCTAACCGTGTTGACAGGTATACAGGTGAGCTGCCCCAAGAACAGAAGCACAGGAGATCTGGCCTTGCCCTTCATCTGCCATATGTTGGTGTGGGCAAGGGAGAGATGCCCTCCCCCACCCCTTTCCCACCTGAGGTGAGGTCAGGAGAATAGGAGAGCTAGTCCTTCCCCTTGCCTGCTGCAGCACTCAGGAATGTGGCCTCTGCACCTCGCCTGGGCAGCACAGTAGAGCTGGCCCTGGTGATATAAGTGTGGCTGAGGCAGCCTGCGGTGAACTAGCCTGGGGCAGTGCCGGGACTTCTCACCCTTGTGGTGAGGATGGGGGACAACTGGCAGGCTGACCAATTCTGCAACCACCCAGGCCCAGAGCCAGGGTTATGAGTTGGCCCACCCCAACACCCACCCCATCTGTAATCTGCTGGAGCTGTGAAAGGGCCCGTCCTACAGAGCCAAACCTGTAGGATCTCCATGACACAGGACAGAGGATATCCAAGAGTCCCAGTATCAATAGTATAGCAGAAACCGGAAGTCTCAAACAAGACCAACGAATCTTTTCTTTTTTCTTTTTATTATTATTTTTTCTTATTTTACATATTGATCCCAGTTCCCTCTTCCTCATTCCCTCCCTCCCTCCCATACCCCCTACTCCCTCCCATTTCACCCCTCCCCCACTCCACAGGGAGGGTGATGCCTTCCAGGAGGGGTCATCTAAATCTGTCAGGTCATTTGGAGTAGCGGCTAGGTCCTCCCTCCTGCCTCTAGGCTAAGGCACTATCCCTCCATGGGGAATGTGCTCCTAAAGTCCTTTTGTGCACCAGGGATACATCCTGGTTCCACTGTCAGAGGTCCCTTAGACTGCCCAGGCCTTCTGAGACCCATGTTCAGGAGATCTGAGTCGGTCCAATGCTGGTTTCCCAGCTATCAGTCTGGGGACCCCTGAGCTCCCCCTTGTTCAGGTCAGCTGTCTCTGGGTATCTGTAGCCTGTAAACCAACGAATCTTTACAATGAACACTTGCAAGTGAAGCTGTGTGGTTTAAAGGTGTAGTGTGAGACTCTCTGTGTTCTTTTTCTTTTTTTCTCTTTATTTTATTTATTTTTTTGGCAGAGGTTCCAAGGGCAGAGAGCAGAAGATATGAAGGGATGGGGAGATGGACAAGATCAAGATACATGATGTAAAAGCCTCAAAGAATAAATAAAAAGGTTTTTTTGTTTTTTTTTTTTTTTTTTAGAACTTTTCATGCTACCAGCTGGCACATCTTACCTGCTATGTTGTGGTACACAGGGTCCACAGACAAGTAGGACCACTGGCAACAATTCTCTTCCAGCAGTCTGCACAGAGGCCATCTCTGGCACTGTGAATATCAGCCAGGAAGGAAGGAGCTTCTACTCAGTCCCATTTTCTTTCTCCATGTCCTATAACCAAAGCATGTGGCATCTTCAGCAATAAGATGATTGTGCCATCTAGTTCTGGCATGCAACCAAGGGCAGTGGCAATAGCTCGTATTGTTCGAGGGGCATCTGGGACATCTCTGGCCAACAATTAAGGAGGAGTTAACCCACCCCTAGCACTGAGATCATCAATTAAAAACTATATGACTTTTTGCATCCTTTTTGCCTGTACTGGATGCCTTCCTTTAAACTGTTTTTTTTTTTTTTTTTACTATTATTTTTAGATGTCTTTCCAAATATATAAGACACTCAGAAGTTAGCATTAAACCGTCCATGTAATGAAACCTTTTAATAGAAAGTGGATAAAATCTCTGAACATCCACTATCATCTCTTCCAGGCCAGCTCCAGCTGATCTCAGGAGTCCAGTGACATATTACCTACAAAGTATTAAATGGTGAGCTAGAAGTGAGAAGTTTAAGGGCTCCAGAAAATGCTCCCCTCTCCACTGTGATCAGTGCATGCTGTTCTCACGTGTTACATTAGCGCACCCTAACGGTGGCAGGTATCATTACTGTATGTTAATGAGAATGAAAAGTTCTGGGTGTAGTGGTGCAAGTCTGTAATCCCAGCCCTTGAAAAACAGGAGCAGGTAGGCGAGGTAACTACAGCTTCATGATTGACAGGAAGCAGATCACACCAGAAGGGACCCAGAAAAGCTAAGGCCCCCAAGGACACACCCTCAGTAGAAATGCTCTGCCTCCCCCTTTTCACCACCAGATCACAAGTCCATCAAGGGGTTAATCCATGCAGTAGGTCAGAGTCTCTGAACCTAAGAGTCTCTAGATGTATCTTTTCCTAATCTCTTAGGTATTCCTCAGTTTTGTTAAATTGACAATCAAGATTAGCCATCACAAGCTACTTTATTTGTAACGTCAACATTTGCAAAGAAAGCGAGACAGTCTGAAGAAATCAACTATGGAACATCAGCATAGAAAGAAATGAGCCGTCAAGTTATGGAGAAGTGGAAATAAAAAAAACCCCAGCTGAAAAAGCAAACTTCTGTATGAATTCAACTCTATGACATTCTGAGGAAAGCCAAGACTAGGGCGATCTTAAACACATTAGTGGTTGCCGGCTAGTATGTGGAGAAGTGAAGAAACAAAGGGGAGGATTTCTAAAACCCTGAGATGATTCCAAACAGTGCAATAATTAAGAGCGTCAGTCACACCTCCACCAAAATCACATGGGGCATCAAGAGTGAGCCCTGCCTTACACGGCAAAGGCAACAAAGGCTCGTCAATTTTACAAGTGCACACGATACACTGCAACCACGTTCACCCCCATTGTCTTCTGCCATGCCCTCCCACTCCCCAGGCCTTACATTCTTTCCACCAATTTTTCCATGGCGTCCCTTGGGCAGTGGAGGGGAAGGTATAGGTGCCCCATTTAGGGTGAGGGGTTTTTTTGTTTTATTTTATTTCGTTTTGTTTCAAGACAACTGTGTAGTCCTGGCTTACCTAGAACTTGCTATGTGAACCAACTCAAGACTGATCTCAAACTCAGAGCAATCCTCCTGCCTCTGCCTCCCAAGCACTGAGGTTACAGGCATATACCACCATGGCTAACTCTCCCTTTTTACAACTTATTTACTAAGGTGATAAAACGAGATAAAACGATAGCTCATCAGTTAAGAGCACTGCCAGCTCTTCCAGAGAACCCAGTTCCATTCCCAGGACTGGATGATGGTTCACAATGGTCTTTAACTCTGGTTCCAGGGGACCCAACATCTTCTTCTGTGCCCCCAACCCTCCTGAGCACTGTACAGATATGCATGCAACCAAAACACCCAGACACAGGAAAATAAATCTTAAAAACAAACAAACAAAAGAAACTTCTTCACCAAAACGCAGTTAAAGAGACACAGTAGCCAAATGCAACACTGGTCATTTAGGCTTGACCCTGACTAGAGGGGAAATATAGCAAATACACCATTGCTGGGTCAACTGACAAATTGGAACAAAGCAATACACTCAGAACAATATTGCATTAGTGTTAATCTTGCTGTTGCAGATAAATTTCTCTCTTGACTGCTGACTGACATTTTCTTTTGAGTGACTTTTCGCTGTTCCCACAGTGTAGAGTGTCTTCCCAGCATCCAAGACCTCAGCACATCTAATCTTTACCAAAAAAAAATGCTCAGGACCTTCCAGAAAAGCTGCCCAGGCATTTCAGCCTCATGACCTAATCCTCCTCTGAACTAATAGAACCTACTTCCAGATGTCAGACATCGCAGAGATCTTGCCTCTAAACGACATTCACAATAATTTGTTTATCTGATGAATCTCTATTGATCAATTACAGTGTACTATTAATACTCAAGGATAAACAAAGCACAGCTTCCTCCTTCAAGAGACTTGTGTGTGTAGGGAGTCTGGATATAAGAAAAAAGGGTTTAAATATGCAGGAACAGAGGGCACAGGAACTGTTCCAAAGTAGACTGCCCAGAGCTGCTGGCTTTTAAATTGAGGCCTGAAATACAAGTGTACAGGGAGCTGTGTGTGAAGACTTACGGTGATATACATCTGCGAGATGAGGGTCCACAGACAACTGCTGCAGACCCTCTTGTGGGTCTTCTGTGTGAAAGCCATGCCCCTCACCTTATCCCATTCCTACAGCTGGAATGTCCCAGAAAGTGAGGGAGTGGGGGTGATCTCGGGAGATTCAAGGCTTTGCTGAAAGTAGAGGGAGCTGGAGTGGAGCTGGGGCAGTTTCAGGGTTTGCCAACAGCAAGAAAGATGCTCTCATACAAGACCAGGTTGTACAGTCTGTGAGACTGGACCAAGCTGTCACATGCTTGGGAGGGTCATCCAGGGGTCTTAGAGCCAGAGTTTGAGTTGCGTTCTCCACTTAGCTCCAGTTGATCACAATTGTTGTGGGAATTCATTCAGATGTGAAGAGGTGGCAAGAGAGTCCATGAGAGCCAGAAATTAAAGGATATCAAATATTTATTTGGGGAAGAGAGCCATTGTGGTCCTCTGCTCAGGGATGCTGGAAACTGTGATCAGATCTGAGACCACCACCCAAGAGAGTGAACACGATTCTTCTCTCCGCTTACCAGCCCACATAGCGCCTCAGACCATGCCCTAAGGGCTGGTACCCCAAAAGCTATTGGCTAAATGAATAGCCACAACACACAATACGTGACAAGAAGGCTTGGCCCAGGCCCTTTCCATCGCTTAAACAACCTCCATTTCAAAATAAGCAGAGGCTTTTAATGAATGAAGAGAAACTGTAAGTGTTCATGCTTAGCCTGGGGAAAGACCTGGAAGAATTTTCTCCAGCTCACTGTGCTGTGGAAGGTAAATGATACCACCGCTCACCTGGCATCTAGAAAGGTGCATGTGACCTGCTGACATCCCAAATTCTGCTCAGAACTGTGTCCTACCTAGTGTGTCACAAAAATTACATATACACTAGAGAGAATGTATGAAAAGATACAAAATATTCAGCATCAGAGCCAGTTATAAAGGTTTTAGAACAGTGCTCAAAACTCTTGAGGTGTTATGGGGAAAACAATCCCAAGGCCCCAACACTGAACGAAGTAAACAGAATTTACTGCAGAGCTTTGTGTGGTCTGGCATGTGTCACAATGTCTTGGCGCAATATGGCAGACAGATTTCCTAACACTAGGCTCACAGGAGCCATTCTTTCTCCTCAGCAGAGCATCTTGGAGGATCCTGTTTACACTGTACTAAAGCTCTCAGACACCAGAGGGACAGAGCTTCAGGGACCCCCAGAAGTCACAGAACAGAAAAGAAATGATGGGGAAGGGTCAGGAGGCAGCCTGCTTCCCCACACACACACACAACAAAAGCACTTTGATCTCTCTCTCCTCTCTCTCTTACCTCTTTCTCTCAACCTTCCTAATGCTGCAGCCCCTTAATACATTTTAATACAGTTCCTCATTACCACCCCCACCAAAAATTATTCCGTTGCTACTTCATAACTGTAATTTGCTAATGTTATGAATCAGAATATAAGTATCTGATGTGCAACCACAAAAGGCTTGCGATCCACACACTGAAGACCACTGCTCTAGAGCACCTGATGGGATCAAGGGTTGTATTGAGTCTTTCGCTGTCCCACCAGCCAGGCCTTGAATAATAACATGGACACTTATTATCAATTATAAAAATTTGGCCTTAGCTTAGGCTTGGCCCACTAGCTCTTATAACTTATATAAACCTGCTTTTATCAATCTGCATTTTACCATGTGGCTTTTTACTTTTCCTTCATTCTGTATGTTTGACTCCCTCCATGTGTTGTTGGTGTCTCCTCTGCCCCTCGATTGTCCCCTCCTACTGCTTCTCTCTAGGTGTGACAGTGAGCCTGCATTTGGGAGACTAAGAGTTCAAGGCCATCCTCAGCCCAGGGGCCAGCCTGGGCTAGATGAGACCTTGTCTCAGAAAATAATTAAAATTAAAAACTTAAAGAACTTGGAAATTCCTACTTAAAAGGACAGTGATGCAAACCAAACCAGAGAGAGAGAGAGAGAGAGAGAGAGAGAGAGAGAGAGAGAGAGGCAGAGACAGACAGACAGACAGACAGACAGATAGACAGAGATGGCTCCCTGACCTCTAACTGGTCCCTGGGGCTTTTGAAATTGCCTCCCTAACAATAACTTGAACAGATGCCTTTTGGCTAGATAGATATTTTTGCCTCCCTCCTTCCTTTCTGTCTTCCTTTCATGGGATCTTGTTGTATAGCCCAGGTGGCTCAGCAGTACTATGCAGCCACTGTACACCCATAAGGATAGGTGTCAAATACTCCACCACACCTTGGAGATGCAGGATTTACCAGGATGCCTCACACACTCAGGAATGTATTCCCAGCACTCCTGTTGTGTCCTCACTCAAATTTGGGCAGTGTGATGAGTTTGGAGACCAGGCACTGAGTAAAAGAAAAAGGGAAGGGTGTGTTCTGGGCAGAGTTGACTGGGCTAGCCAAAAAGTATCTCCTGAGGAAGCTGGTCCAAGGTAAAATGCCAATTAAGTCAGGCTGCTGTAAGGAATTGTAGAAAAGCCAACTGCTCTGGTTAGTTTTGTCAGTTTCAGAAGAAACACCTCAACTGTGAGAAAATCCTCCATCCAATGGCCTATAAGTAAGTTGTGGGGCATTTCCTTAATTGGTGACCAATGTGGGAGTTCCCCCAACTCCCTGTGGGGAACACAATCCCTGGACTTGTAGTCTTGGGATGTATAAGAAAGCAAATGAGCAAGTCATAGGAGCAAACCAGGCTCTTGCCTTGAGTTCCTGTCCTGACTTCCCTCAGGGATGGAGTGTGGCCTGAGAGTTATAAACTGAAAGAATCCCTGTACTCCCAAAGTTGCTTCTGGTCATGGTGTTTGTCACAACAATAGAAACCTAACTGAGACACCAACCTCATGGAGAAGTAAGATCCGTAGGAAGGCTCACGTACTACAAGGTGCTGCTGAGCCAACCTGGGCTACAAAACAAGATCCCATGGAAAGGAATACAGAAAAGGAGGCAGGGAGGGAAAAATATCTAGCTAGGTGAAAGGCATCTGTTCAAATTAAATAGAAATATCCCATATTTTCATAGTATTATCTCGCTTTCCACCTAAGAAAGAGCTGTATGCCACAGAACCTCTGGCCTTTAGCAATGAGTCGAGGGCTGGCTCTCTAAAATATTAGTACTCAGAAGGGATGCCCTGCCCCACCCCCCACTTCTTTAAGACTAAAGGAGAGACCATGCAAAGCAGCCTTTCTCCATCCCATGTCCTAAACAAGGCCAGTGCTGGGAGATGTGGGTGAATATATGGACCGTTCTCCTGAGGACCTCTCCATTAAACTGAAGCAGTTTAAAGAGCTGCCCTGTGGTTATCTCTTTCTGCCCATTAACGTCTAGAGAAGAAAGATCATTATATTTATGTGTCAAGGGATGAATGTGTAGCGAGTCTTTTCCTATCCCACCAGCCAGCTCCTAAATTATGACATGGAGATTTATTATAAAAGCTTGGCCTTAGCTTATGCTTGCTTTTTAAACTAGCTCTGAAACTTAAATCAACCCATTTCTATTCACCTATGTTCTGTCCTGCTTCCTCTGTGTCTCTTCAAGTCTCTCTCTAGTGCACATGCACCTAGATTCCTCCTCCTACTTCCTCTCTCTGCCCGGAAGTCCTGCCTATACATCCTGCCTAGCTATTGGCTGTTCAGCTTTCTATTACACCAATCACAACAGCACACCTTTACAGAGTGTACAAATATCCCACATGAAAGTACATGTGATCTGGTAGCAAGCTTAGTTCCTTGCCTGAAAGAGACTCATCTCACGTTCACTCTTGCATAGCTACAATGGCATCTCCACCCAATGTTTTGGAGAAGTGTGATTTTTATTTCTCATTCAGCCAGGGAACTTATGGAGCAATGCATGTTGGGGGAAACCTCCAGTCCTTCATGTAGTGAAGATGGAAGATTACAAAAGAACTTCGGGTGACCAGGCAGTGAGTTGTCTCTGTCATTTCTAGAGTTTATATATTATCCTTCTGTGGTCTTTGATGGAGTTGAAGACAGATAGTTATGGTTATAGTTTTCTTTAGTTAAGCTTAAAGATAAGTTACATATATGACTTTAGACTCACAAATATAGGATAGATGATAGAATAGTTTCTTTTAATCTTGCTAAATGTTAATGGACTAAATATTGTTAACTGTGATTCTTATTTGATAAATATTTGTTATATATTTTGCTATGTTAAGCTTAAAACCCTTTTTTTTTTATTTAGACAGAAAAGAGGAGATGATGGGAGATGTCATTCTGTATATGTTTCTCATACTGGTTAATGAATAAAGCACTGTTGGCCAATAGGAAAGGAAGATAGGAAGGACTAGGAGACAAGGAGGAAATAGGAAGTAGGAAGGAGGGGTGAAGATGGAGAGTCTGGAGAGAACAGAATGCCGGCCGGCTCCCCGGTAAGAGAAATACATAGATCAGCAGAAATGGGTTAATAATTAAGACAGAGCTAGCCGATAAGAAACTAGTAACGGGCCAACAGATTATATCAAATACAGAGTCTCGGTGTGTTACTTGGGGCAGGCGTGGCGGCGAGATAAGACCAGTGGGGGGGGGGAACCATACTCCTTACACCTTCACTTGTTTACAAGTGCTTAACAAGTTGCCTTGTCCTTTCAGGTACCACAGTACTTAGTGTGTATTTCCCACACACCCATAATCTCTGATCTAAGCACTGGCTTCCAGTCTAGACAGGGAACTTGAGTCTTAGGTTCAAGAGACCTTGTCTCAGAGGAGCAGGCAGAGTGATAGTGAGGGAAACCTGATGCCTTCTTACACATACACATGAACACACACACACACACACAAATAAATGGATCTTTAAAAATAAAAAAGCAGTAGCTGATCAACAGCAATAGCCTGGCACTAAGCCACTGATTAGCCTTGCTAAATTGGCATGTATTTGCTTATCAGTAAAACTAGTATAAATGGTACATTTATTGTGTGCACATAAATATTTCAGTATTTCCTGCACTTTGAAATCTTGAGGTTTAGAGTCCCTTTTAAAAATGATGTATTTAGAGATTGATGATTAACTTATCCACCATCATAGAGCCCTCATCTAGTAGCTGATGGAAACAGAAGCAGACACCCACAGCTAAACACTGAGCCAAACTGGAATCCAGATGCAGAGAGAGAGGACAAGACCAGGCTACAGAAACACACAGAGACAGCTGACCGGAACAAGAAGGCCTGGGCAGTCTAAGGGACCTCCGACAGTGGAACCATGGTGCACAAAAGGCCTTTGGGAGCACATTCCTCATGGAGGGATACTCCCTGAGCCTAGAGGCAGGAGGGAGGGCCTAGTCCCTACTCCAAATGACTTGACAGATTTTGTTGACCCCTCCTGAAAGGCCTCACCCTCCCTGTGGAGTGGGGGGGGGGATGGGAGGGGAGGCATAGGAGGAAGGGAGGGAGGGAGGAAAGGAGGAAGAACTGGGATTGATATATAAAATAAGAAAAAATTATGTATTTATTATTTTCAAATTTTATGTGTATGAGTTGATGCCTGCATGCACGGATGTGCATCGTGTGTTCATGACTGCCTGTTGCCCTGAAGTCCAGAAAGGGGTGTTAGATACTCTGGAGCTGCAGTCACAGTCAATGGGCGCCTTCAATGTGAATGCTGGGGACGGAGCCTGGATCTTCTGCAAGAACAGCAAGTCTCTTAACCTCTGATCTAGCTCTCAAACCCGACTTTGGAGTTGTTTGCCTTGAGTAATTATTCAACATGAAACCCATGTCCTTTTTTCTTACAGTTCTTGGCCCGAATGTCCTCCCAATTCCTTGATATCGGTAAATAAGAGACCATGTTTATGTTTCATGGGTTGATTTGTTGTCGTTTATTCGCCTATTACCTTCCAGACCTCTGTCAATTACCAAGAAACTGCTACCCATGTTAAGGGAGAGTTCTGGACTCCCTGGCAGCTGGAGCCGGTTGACTGAACGCCCCCTGCCGGCCAATGCGGCAAGTTCAGGGAGGTGAAATGGCCAGGCTCTCTGGCAGAGCCAGGCTGGGTGCTGAAAGTTTTGTATAGGGGTGGGAGTCTTTGTGTCTGCAGAGGCAGGTGAATTTGTAAGAAAGTTTCTGTCCAGGCTGAAGAGATGGCTCAGTGCCTAAAAGCACTGGCTGCTCTTCCACAGGACCCAGGTTCGATTCCCCAGATCCACACAACAGCCAGCAGATCTAGGTGGGTCTATCGCCCTCTTCTGCCCTCTATGGCACTACACACGTGGCACGCTGGCGTTCATGCAGGCGACCACACACACACACACACACACACACACACACACACACACACACACACACGTGTTACTGTCTGTTCTAGTTTCCCTGAGAGAGATTTCACTCAGCTGGGTGGGTGAGTCGATTGGTTGGTTCCTTTTGCTGTCACCCCTTCGTGGCTCCTCTGCCCTGAGGCTTGAGTAAAGCGGGTATCAGAAACCCAATGTGGGAGGGGGACACCTACCACTAACTTAACAAGGGCTTCATAAACTTCATATGAAGTCACCAGCGGACCGGGACAAAGGCACAGCACCATTCCCCCCTCCCCCCACACACAGCAGCCTGGAGATAAATCAATTCCCCTTAGGAGTCCACTTAGACCCATCTAAGGAATGGAGCTTCAGCTCTGGTAAGGGTTCCAGGAAGAGTCCGTGTGAAGCAAAGTTGGCTGTATAAACTAGAAGGTGCTTTCAGAGAGACCAGCACACCTAGACAGTGTGGACTTCTCACAGAGTCACAAGGAGGTAGGTGTCTTTCCAGCGGGAACATGTAGAATGTTGGTGACTCTCAGAATGCATGTCTGAAAGTTGCTAAGAAAATCTTCCCTTTTCAACATTACCTAAAGAGTGTAGCTTACAGGGTGAAATGTTAAAGAATTTCCTCCATAAACAAAGAATGAGATGGGCTTATTATGGGTGCTGAGTAGGATTAGGAAACAGGAGAGCAGTGCTGTAGGAATCTAGCAGAGTCACAGTATCTGGGGCAAACATTAGAATGAACTGTTGTTTTCACTGTGTCTAGAGTAAACATTAGTGTGGAAAGTTGTTTTCTAAAGTGTTTTGGCCTTGAAGAAATCATGGTGGGAATCGGTGATTTCCTCTGTGGCTTATAGAGTTGTTTCTGAAGCAGCTTCACAGTCTTTGCAAGGCGTTGGTCACAAGAGCTTCTGGCACACCTTTGCTATTGTGTTACTGTGCCCTGCAAACAGCATACAAAAAGGACTAAAGTGGCGGGGTGTGGGGTTTCCCTTTAGACAAACATATGAATTAGAATAGAGACCTTGGCATGAGGAAATACTTTACCCAAAAAGCAACTTTGTGTAACTGTCAATAAATACACCTTAGAACCACTGATCAAGTGGTTCTAGTCCAACAGAGGCTGGGCCTTCCTGCTGCCCCACAGGCCTAAAATGCATCATAGAGTGACCTCTTTCTTCCATCGCCTCAGGTAACTCAGAACACCTTGACAGAGCTACACATCCGTTTAGTCCTACGTGAGTAGTTTATTTATTGTCCCTCAACAAGTTGTCTTTTGGGAAACAGACTGTCTTCGTGGTCAGTTTTGGACCCCTCAGGGGTGCCTGAAGTTTTCTGACTTTGTCAGCAGAACAGACAAACCAGATGTGTTAAATCGGAAGCCTGGAGTTTAAGGTGCTGCCCACTCTTAGACACCAGATCTGTCAGCCTGGAGACATCAGAGCAAGCAGCTGTGTGCTTGCTTGCCTGCATGCTCTCCCCTCCCCTCTCCCTCTCCCCCTCCCTCATCTCACCTCATCTCACCCCACCCCTACCCCATACAGAAAGTTTAAAAGCCCCGATGTAGGGTGGCCTTGCAGTACAGTCCTGTGCAATCTCAAAGAGAAATGTGTGGTCTTTTGCAGTACCTGACCCCTTGGTGGGTGGCCTGCATCAAGTTAGGTGTGAAACTTCCAATTTAAATTAGGAAGGCCTCCCAAAATTTAATAGGTCAGATTCCCACTTTGTTGTGAGGTTTCTCCAAAGCTTTGTCCCTGTCACTCGCTCTTATTCTAGCTCCCTTGATCTCTCTGCAATCTCTCTTAATGAAACTAGAGGATTTGGAGTTCTTAATTGGTCTAAATAGAGCAAGTTCCCATTTCTTCCCGCTTATGTCCTCTCTCCGCCCAGCCACCTCACTTCCTGTTTCCGCCAAGTCATCTCACTTCCTGTCTATCTGTACAGGCTTCCAGACCTCTACGGTTAGCTAGTGACAAGCTCCATCCTCTGATCTTCAGACAAGCTTTATTCCTACAAGTAAGATATCTCCACAGGACAGGATCTCATGTAACTCAGATGGACCTCAAGCTTGCTATGTAGCTGAGGCTACCCTTGAACTCATGTTCCCCCGCCTCCATCCCCCACCCTCCCCACACCCCTACCCCCCTCCACCAAGTGTTGGGATTGTAGGTTACGCTACAGCACCCAGCAGGAAAGCCATGTTCTGTTGTCTCTGACAAGATGTCATCCATCTTTCTCCTGTGTCTGCTCTCACTTCAAGGCCAGTCATGGCCCCATGGTCAGGAGGCCGTTCCTAATGAGGCTCAGTTCAAGTCTGCTTCCTTCTTGAACGTGCCAGTCTTTATCTGCAATAACAAGACCTCCTTTCTCATCCTATCACCCGTCATTTCTACCCATCTTCAATAATGCTGGCCTTTCAAACTGGAGGGAAATAATGAATTATTTGTTCAATGCTGCTGAGGAAATTACTACCCCATATGGGGGTGGAGTGGCAAGAATGGGTCTCTGTCAACAAAGAAGGTTGAAACTGGAGAAGAAGCCACAAAGTCTCATTATTCATGGATATACTTGTGCTGAAAGACAAAATTATAGTAAGCTTTTTTCTCTCAATCAGCTTTCTCTTATTAGTATTATTCTAGAACCAGAATCCTTGGGGAAACAATAACTATGTGGTCTGAAAACAGAAACTGAATGAGGTATAGGACACAGAAAGCTGACTGCACTTGCTGTTTGCCTGCTTGAACATAGTTTAAACCGTTGGCTATCTGTCTTTGATGTTTGGCTACTGGGACTGACTGAACTTTTGCTTTTCTGTTCACTCACACTTCCAGTTGTTTAATTTTCTTTCTGTCAGCTCAGGATTCAGTTCACCAGCAGGGACTTGTATATGGCCAAACTTAGTTTGATTTTTAACAATTATGAATTTTGAAAAATCGAAGAGGATATGTTTGTAAATTTTTTTAGATTAATAGTTTGGAGCCATAAATCCAATATAAGACATGTTTGTTTGTTTACCTATTTATTTGAAGTGCTGGGGATTAAACCCAGGACCTCCTACACTATTCCCTTTCTTGGGACACTCTCTTGCTACACGGGAGCTGTTCACTTCCTGTCTCTTAAGATCTCACCTATAGTAACATTCCTATCTGCAACTCCCTTCTATTAAATTCATTCTTCAAGTTCATGAGACAAGAGACCTGGAAACTACTAGCTCAGGGAGGGTTGGTGGCCATACAATTCCCCATTCAACTTAAAACATTTCTAGGAGGGGAAGAAAAAACAATTATTGTTAATCCCAGGATTCAAGAAAGACCAGTTCCACAACCGAAAGCCAAATTTGAAGAAAGCTTTAATTAAATACTGACCAGGATGGACTCTGGTCAGGTCCATTCTGGGATCCTGGCTAGTAGCCATGAGTTACCTTTTTAAGGGTAAAACACACCTTTAATCCCAGCACTTGGGAGGCAGAGGAAAGCAAATCACTGAGTTGGAGGCCAGCCTGGTCTACAGAGCTAGCTCCAGGACATTCAGGACTACACAGAGAAACCCTGTCTCAAAACAAACAAAAAACCATAATTCATTGCATTTCCCATCAGGTCCAATCATGAGCAAGCATATATCTTGATGTATTTCCTGCCTAAATATGATCAAGTACATCTAGGGTAGTTGGTTCAAACAAACTTGTTTAGGGGCATGAAACATGTGGCTTGTTATTTCCCAAGAACTACAACTCCCAGCATTCCAGAAAGTTGCCTTGTCTTTGGGCAAGTGGGGTCTATGGGTTAACTTTTGCTTTTACAATTATGTGTGAATGAAAGTCCCCAGAAAGAAACTTCATCTACAAAATCTGATTAGTAGAATAGAACTTCAGATGTGAAAGTTAGGATGTTGCAGGTCCAAAGCCAAACCATCCAGGCCAGCCTTAGCCCCCTTTACAGCCATTTGTTTCCTACCTCAGTATGACCTAACATTTTTGTATCTGTTAGGTAAATCCTTTGGGATATATGAACAGACACTCAGCTTACACCAACCCAATGCTAAGAATGTCTTCAGATAGTATTTGCCTATAGCAGAGATTCCTCCATTTTGCTGTTTCTGCCTACCTGATGTGTTACCAGCAATGGGAACACAGGTCCATACCAGCAGCTCCCTGGAGACTTCTAAGAGCCCTCCATCCAGGCAAAACCAGGATTCATGGCTTAAAAAAAGAAATGAATTTCAAAGCTAGCCACATTGTAGTTTGTAAACAGATGTTTCTTGTCCTGACCACCCACCCAGCTCCAAATAACCCACTCAGAGGCTGAATATGAATTATAAATGCTTGACCAATGCTGATAGCTCAGGCTTGTTGCTAGCTAACTTTTACACTTAATACATATTCCTTATTTATGATCTGCCACTTAGCTCATGACTTGTTAGCACATTTCTACACATCCTGCTTCCCCAGGAGTTGGCTGTCTGTCATCTCCCTAGACCCTACCCTCCTTCTTCCCATCATTCTCAGTCTGGCTCTCCTACCCAACACTGTCCTGTTCAGCTATTGGCCCATCAACTTCTTCATTAAACCAGTCAGAGTAATATATATTCACAATGTACAGAAGGATTATTCTCCAGCAGTATTACTGCAAATAGAGAGAAATGTTCTCAAACTAGGCACTGGTGGTACACGCCTTTAATTCCAGCACTCAGGAGGCAGAGGCTGGAGGATCTCTGAGTTGGAGGCCAGTCTGGTCTACAGAGTGAGTTCCAGGACAGCCAGGGCTATACAGAGAAACTGATCTTAGGAGGAAAAGGAGAAGGAAGAGGAGGAGGAAGAGGCAGAGCCTCCTTGGGACCAGGACATGAGATTGTTGGGCTTTTAAAGTTTATCCCTAAAGGTTACTACCAGATTTGACCATTCATTTTAATGATGTTCAAAGACTGTATTTTACTAAAAGTTAAAGACTTGCTCTTGTTGTGGGGCATCCACCAGAGAACGCTACTCAGACATGAGTTTAAGCAAAAGAAGTCTTTATTAGCTGGCTGGTCACTACACTAAGTGTTCAGATACCATTGTAACCCTGAGCCTTTCTCAGGGTGAGCTTTTAAGCACAAAAAATATGTCCTAAGTTAACATACTTCAGTTAACTAGAAAAATTATCCAGAAAAGGAACAGTAGAAGCCTAAAACCAAGGTTAGTACATTTAGAGACCGTCCTAGAACTATGGACTTTGATGGATTAGACCTTAGGTTTCAGTTTTGGCAGGTGATGCTGTCTGCTTGCTGAGTTTTATGGCCTGAATGATGGTACTTCCATCATGGAGTCAGTTGTGCTAAGGTCTTTGGACCCACTATGGTCTGGGGCACTAAAGTAGTGAGATAGGATTATGAGAAGGAATCATGAAGTCTAGGAGAGGAGAATGCTAGAAACACAAGATTATGCATCATTATACTGGCACAGCTGTGGGCATCCAAAGGACCTGGGAAGAGGTAATGGTAGACAGAGACACAAAACAGTAGAACTTCTTCAAGAATGAAGAATTTTTATTTTTCCCCCACTGCTGTTTATATATGATTTACCTATCTACTAGAGATCGCACTACAAGCAGAGCTTGAGAAAGGGTCTCTTTGTCCTCCTTATCTGAGTTCTTCCTTCTGCACTTCCTGTCCTTGTGGCCTTGTTTTTGCCCTGGAGGACATTCCTCCTAGGATCTACCTTGTACCTGCAGACCATCTGGACCCCAACAAGTCTGCCTCTATTGAATAGAATGGTCAGTGCTTAGATACACGGATTATTTGTTTGTTTATTTTATTTTATTTTTTTTGCAGATTGACCTACAGATTCAGTGTCATTGTGGGTGGTACCACCCCTGAGCAGGCAGTCCTGGATTCTACAAGAAGACGGGTTAAGCAAGCCATGGGAAACACGCCAGTAAGCAACACCCCGTTCATGGCCTCTGCATCAACCCCTGCCTTCAGTGTTGCAGAATATTAGTTGAAGATGTGTTATATTTGTTTATGCTGTGGAATATTTGTTTAATGATGCAAAAAGTGTTGCATTCTTCTATGTTGCAGTTGTTTAACTCTGTAAAGCTGTGTTCCTTTGCTGCCTAAACCAAAAACGCCTTTTGGTCTAATAAAGAGCTGAATGGCCAATAGCCAGGGAGGAGAAAGGATAGGAGGGATGACAGGAACAGAGAATGAATGAAAGAAGGAAGAGCAAGAGAGAGGACACCAGGGTCAGCCCCCAGCTACACAGCAAGCCATGGAGTAAGAAGTAAAGGTATACAGAGTAGAGAAAGATAAAAGCCCAGAGGCAGTAGGTAGAAAGGATAATTTAAGAAAAGCTGGTTAGAAACAAGCCAGGCTAAGGCTGGGCATTCTTAAACAAGAATATGTCCCTGTGTATTTATTCAGGAGCTGGAAGGCAGACCCACAAAGAACAAAACAAAACCTACACTCGTGATCCTGCTCTGTTTGAGTTCCTGTCCTGACTTGCTTCAGTATTGAACAGCAATACTGAAAGTAAGTCAAGCAAACCCTTTCCTCCCCAACTTGCTTTTTGATCATGGTGTTTTGTCTCAGCAATAGAAACCCTAGCTAAAACACTTATATAGGATACAGATAAATATTACACAGTATGCTCAGAGTACATTTTTGTTACTGTTTCTGAATACAGTTTTTAAAGTTTGTTAACTTTATGTGTGTGTGTGTGTGTGTGTGTGTGTGTGTGTGTGTGTGTGTGTGTGTGTTCCACATGTGTGCAGGTACTAAAAAAAACCAAAAAGGTGTCATCTTCCCTAGGAGCTGGAATTCCCTGCAGTTGTGAGCTCTGGGTGACAAACTTGAGTCCTTTGGAAGAGAAAGGTGTCTGGAAGAGCAGGAAGTGCCCTTAAGCACTGAGCCATCTCACCAGCCCTTAAGATTTATTTTTAGTTGAATCTGTTGGTCTGTATAGGCAGAAGTTTCTGACCCACCAGCAGCTCCCACAGAAACACACTGAGGCTTATATTGAATTTTAATGAACTCATCTATGATTTTCTTTGTGGCTTGGTACATTTTCTCAAGATGGCAGGCCCATCTTGCTTCTCGTTTCATCTGGTGGTGATTCCTGACTCCTCCCTTCTTCCTCCCAGCATTCTGTTTGGCCTCCCACCTAACCTTATCCTTTTCAGCTATTGGTCAGTCAGATGCTTTATTAAACCAACCACAGCCATATATTACACAGTGTAAAGGAATATAAGAAGACATCAGGTCCCCTGGAAAAGGAGTTATGCACAGTTATAAGCCACCCAACATACATGCTGGAACCAAACTTGGGTCTTCTGGAAGAGCAGCAAGTGCCCATAGCCACCATATGATTTGAAAATGAAAGACAGGATGTAAATATCTCTAATGAATCTGGCTTTCCAAGGCTCTGTTTCTTCTAAGTACCTAGCCAGGCTATTAAGAACCTTGATCTGTCTGTAACTGAAATACAGTCACAAAATCTGCAGTTATGCAGAAATTGCAGACTTTTATGCAAGCAGTAGAGAGATTTTATACAGCATTCAGATTCTGACTTCAATTTCTGCCCTATGCAAGATGACTTGGAATTAGATTCCTTACAGGGGAGCTAACAAGACTGCTCTTTGGGGTGTCCATTGCTTGGTTAAGTAAAGAAACAGAAGGCTGCTTGCACAATGAAGCAATGTGCCAGTCTGTGGCTTCTGCATATTGAAGACTCCAGACACCTGACTCTGCCAGCTCCACCCACAGGGTGGCTCTATATAAATGGACCCAAGTGCAGCTCACCCATCATCCCCGATTTCCAGGACCACCAGCACTGTGCTCTCACGGGAGCCACAACATAGACTGGGTAAGACACTGAACTCTGGGACTGGGACAGGAGGGGCAGGGATGGGGCAGTGTGTGGAGAAAAGGAACTGAGCTCACAGTGCCAGCAGAGGGCCTTCAGGAGGAGACAGGAAAAACTGAGCCAAGATGGGGAGTAGTTACTTCTCTTCTGTTCTCACAGGACACATGGGTGTGAAGCTGCTTGAGTCTGGACTTTGTCTCCTGCTGCTGCTGGGACTTGTCATAATGGTTGCCTCATTCCAGGTCCCACAGAATTTAACCCCTTCCCAGTGGTTTGAAATCCAGCATGTAAATAATAGGACCAACCTCCGATGTACTCCTGCAATGCAGGGAGTTAACAATTATACAGGACGATGCAAGGACAAGAATTCTTTCCTTCAAACAAGTTTTGCTGCTGTTGTTAGTGTGTGTGGCAGGAGAAATACTACTTGCCATAATGGCCTTACAAATTGTCATAATAGTTCAGCTCCGGTATCTTTAACTTACTGTAACCTCACAAGTTGGTCAAGCAATTTTACACAATGTAGATACCAAACAACACCAGCAACAAAGTTCTACAGAGTGGCTTGTGACAACAGAAAGCCACAGGACAATCCTACCTACCCAGTGGTTCCAGTTCACTTGGATGGGTTATTTTAGCTCCAGTACCAGCACTTTGTACCTTCGCTCTGTCTGCTGCCTACACAATCCAACACTGGTGAAAATCCAATTCCTCTGCACTGTCTGTCCTGTGAAACCTATTCCTGACTCCCTTCAAATTTTCTGAACAGATCTTTTCTACTCAATAAATAGCTTTGCATACTCATTTGGATCTCTACATATCTGTGTCTGTGTGTCTGTCTGTGCTTAGCCTATGTGTGTATATGTGCAGGTGTGTGTGTGGGGGGTGTGCAGGTGTGTTAATCTAACTCTGTGTGTGCATGTATGAATCTGTGTGTGTGTGTGTGTGTGTGTGTGTGTGTGTGTGTTGAGACAGGCCCTCATGCCTGTAAGACACACAGGTGCCAAGATAGAGAACTGGAATCCATTTGGAAGTGTGTTACCTCAGAGACTGAAAAGACCTAAGACGACTATACCTGTCATGATAATGTGACTATTGGATAACATGATAGAAGTGTGGGTCCCAATCAGAAACTTACTCTCTAAACCTAGTAAGACCTTGATCCATGCAGTACAGTAGAGGGGCATGGCAGTGCAGAATGACAACAGGTAAACAGGGACTAAGGATGTAATTAGGTTGGTACTGCTTGCCTGTCATGTATAGAATTTGGGGGTTCAGTCCCCAACACTTTGTGAACAGAGCATTCTACAACCACAGTGCTTGGAGGAATAGGCAAGATAATCAGAAGTTCAGGACTGCCCTTGCCTACCTGATGGACCAGAGGATGGCTCTACTTCAAGTCTTGGATAGTCTGAGTTAACAATTTGGTAGCCTTAGAGTGTGAGGACTTTTATTCCCAGATATTGTTGGATTCTAAGACACAAGTTTAGGATACATGTACCAAAAGCAGAAGCTGCCATCCAAAGTGTGAATACAGAAGCCAGCACCTTCCTGGTTCCAAAGAGAGAGCCTGGCATGACTCTTGATGGACATTGTAATTTAGGCTTAAAAGGGGTGTGGTGTACTTTAAAGATCCCTGTTAATTTTATAAATCTTTGTTCAAATTTCATGAATTACTAATCCCAAAGCACCATGTTTAATTAAGGACCTCACAAATGCCTGGGCAGCCAAGACATCCAAGGCCCTGAAATTTTGTAGGACAATTTCTGTAAAGAGTCCAGACTTGCTTGTTGTGCCTAAGAGCAACAGCGGTGACATTCCAGGACTGTTGTACAGTCAGGACAGGTTTTTCATGAACCTTTCTAGTGTAGAAACTTCCATAAATGAGAACAGACCTCTCAGTGTATCCTGTTCATCCTATCACTGGGTTGTCAATATTCAGGATGCTGAACTCAAAAATTTTTGCTTACCTTGGGTCACATCCCTCTTGTATCTACAGAGAAGGGCTTAGACCTTAGCACAACTGACACCGTGATAGAAGTTCCATTCTGGCCTTAAACCCCAGCACTTCAATGAAACACCGGACAAAATGAGAACGAAGACATCAATCAGAGCCCATAGTTCTGGGAAAGTCCTTACATGTACTCACCTTGCTTTCTGGCTTCCGAAGTTCTGCCTTAAGCGGAGTGTTCTTAATAACTGAGGTATGTCAACCCTGAGAAAAGCACAGGACTAAACTCGGGTCTCAAACAGCCCTTACACTCACGAGGCAGCTAATGAAGACTTGCTACTGGCTTGCACCCACATCCTAGTGGTCTCCTATGGTGGACACCTCACAACTGATAAACACAACAACACATTAACTTCCCATCTCTGGACAGGTCAGAAAATACCCTTGTTCCACATAAGAAGTATCCAGTGTGCTCTAATCTTACCACAGTAGGTGGTCCCTGGCCACAGAAGGATTTCAAAGATACAGATATAGAAAGGTTTGAGATGAGATACAGGTTCCCATGTTCGCCAACACCCAGCAGAAGAGGTGTAATGTCTAAGGAAATGGTCATCCTTATGTTGGAGGGGACATGAAGCTGCAATTTCCAAATGACAAAATGAGGAGATTGATTGTGGGATGAGGCTTAAGTAGGTTTTACTATGATACCATGGTAACAAAAGATGTTATTCTGGCATAAGAATGCAAACGGCTTTCCCCAGTAGGACAGGTAATAAGGTAGGTTCAGAATGGTAGGAGAATGGTTCTGCCCCAGAACCAGGAAGTTCAGACAAAAAGACTCAGCCTGAGTCCTCACAGTCTCTGCTTCCCCTGTGGTCCTCTTTTTTTCCTTTCATACAAATTTCAGAAGGAGACATCTAGCATCCCTAGAAATACACCACTTCCACCAAACTGAGAAAAACAACACCTCACCCCAGCCCACCTCCCACGGAGAAATTCCTGTGACCTTCTAACTCAAAGTCACACCTTGAGACAGCAACTTACCAATATGAATAATTAAATCTTGGGCTCTTTCCACACTATTGATGGTTTCCTTGCACAAAAAGTACATAAAACCTGAATCTAAGGCTTAGTGTGGACCATTTCCTAACATTGACTAGGAGCCTCTAAAAGACAAGACAGTTACTCCATTTTATTTTATTTTTTCAGTTTAGGACAAAGCCAGCACTTAAAGGACTTAGTGAGATTAGGCACCTTGTTTTAAACATGAGCCAACCAGTGTCTTATTCCATATAGACATGGAATTTAAAAAAAAAAAAAAAAAGAACAGGAAAATCAACATTAAGTTTTTTTCTTTTATTTAGGAAGGAGAAGTGATTCCATTTTTCCAAGGTAATGCATTGATTTAGGATTATTTGCAGTTTTGCTTTGTTTTAAAGATTTAGACTTATTGCATTGGTGAGTGTACACAAGCCATGGTATGTATGTGGACGTCAGAGGACAATTTGCAGAAGTTGCTGCCTTCCTTCCAACACATGGGTTTGGAGGCACCCTTAGGTGACCAGGCTCAGTAGCAGTGCCTTTATTTGCTGAGCCATCTCACTGGCCCTTGCTCTGTTAATGGAAGGGAAGTTTGAGAACTTTCTTCAGATCACAGGTGTGGGTGTTTTCCTCTGCGTCTACAGCTGGGCTCTCTGGCTTGCGAGCTCTGGATTTATCTTGAAGACATAACCCCAGCTGTTAACATGCAACAGTTTCAAGGCCACTTGGGTTCTCAGGACCACCTGGTAAGGACCCTTTCACAAGGAAGCCAACTGTTCTGTGCTTCTTCCCAGGAGCACCCAGCTCCCTCCAGACTGGGTGTGTGTACAACTTTCTCCCCATTTTCCTGTGGTTGCCCCCAGTTCATAGTGTGCTGTACCTGAGCCATCTGATTGACCTCAGAGCCTGACCCCAGATCCCATGGGAGGAAAAGCCTCCCAGACAACAACAGGGCTGAACCTGGTATCAGTTTGTGGAGCTGTTCTATCTTCCCTGAGGGCAATGGGCACAGCTTCAGCTATTTATCAGAGGTTTCTTGGCAAAGTTTTGCTAGGATCTGATTAAGCTTTTCAATACCCCTGAGGCTTGAGGCTTCCAATTTGAGTAGAGGTAATATTTAATCCCTAGAGTCTTGGATACAGATTGAGTGTAAAGAAAGGTCCATTTATGACTCTAGTGACCAGGGGAGACTAAACTATGGGATAGAGTCCCTTAGGAGGACATCTGCCTCCTCTGTGGTCTTTTCAACCCCAGTGGGTAAAGTTTCAACCCAGCCAGTGAAGATGGCTGCAAACACTAACAGATATTTGAAGCTGGCCCAAGGAGACAAATAAGTACATTCTCTTTGCCAGGCTGCATAGGAATAGGTTTCTCTCCTCTGGATTTGTCTTAGGAGTGGGAGAAGATGAGGGCAGCAGAGCTGTGAAGAATGTAGGAGACACACATGCCTTCCTGTGGTCATTCTCTACCCAAGAACAGTCATGTCCGCATTGCTAGAGAGGATGGAATGAGACAGGCATCCCTGAATTGTCTTCACTGTAGGACCTGGAAGGGAAAGAATTTTATTCCCCATACTGGTCCATGGCCAGTTTCAGTCACCGGTTATTCATGGCAACCTGGAGGAATGATGTAAACTTGGATTTGCATCAACTGTCTTTGAAAGTAGAAGTGCTAACTCTCTGGGGATCTTTGACTCTCTCTCTCTGTGCCAACCTATTTCCTTGGACAATATCAGACATGTCCTTCTGATAGCCATTCCAGTAGATGACTGACCCTTGATAGAGAGGTCAGATAACTTCCAATAGGTTTGGAATCTCTTGTTTATGTTTATTGATGAGTTGTTGCAGTTAACTGTAGTAATTTTTTTTATTATTTAATAAAACTTGACTGAGGAGTCAGAAAGCAAAGTCAGCCTTAAGCTATAGAGATCAGGCAGTGGTTATGCACACCTTTAATCCTAGCAGCCATAAGCTATCGGGTGATGGTTTGCACCTTAATCCTAGGACTCAGGATTAAAAGGTAGCCGGATCTCTGTAAATCCAAAACCACCCAAATTTATCTACACAAGATTGGATCAGTCTAAAAGAGAATAACTCACTCCTTTAATCCCAACAACAGAGGGGTTTAAAAGACAGGAGCAAGGATTCAGTATGAGACATTTGTTCTCCAGCCACACTGAGGAGAGGCAGCAGTTTGAGACTTGCTAAAAGTTCATGCGTAGATCAGCCCCTACAGCCTGAGCTAGAGGTGAGAGCTAGTGGCCGGCTTCTTTGCTTCCCTGATCTTCAGCTTGAACCCCAATATCTGTCCCCGGATCTTTTATGTATTTGTGTTACAGTTAACTGGCTTCATTTTCCAGAGATGACAGAATGGACTTGCAACGTCATGAGGATGTACTTAAAGGCAATGTAGATGTTAATCTTTTTTATATACCTAGAATGAGTCTCCATATTAGAGCTTAGTTGGACCTTTAGATTCAACGTGGGATGTGATAATTCAGTAGACTAAATTATTGCTCTCTGGGTAACAACCACTCTGTAGGTCTTGCACTTTCTACTCAGAAGATAACTACCCTAATCAGGAAACAGTGTCCACCCTGATTGTCCAAGGGCTGACAGCCTTGGCTCACACAGGTGGAGGAGACTATCCCAGAACACAGTGTACCACACATGATGCCACTTCCATGGGCACAAGTGAAGCAGATTTGGGTTAACACAGGTTTTAGAGTATCCTCTGGTTGTCTAGGAAACTTCCCTGATGCTATTAGTCTACTTCCAGATAACTATATGTAGTCCTTTCATTCTAGTGTAGACTTTACCTGATGAGGTATGAGAGCTTTTTTTTTATCATTTATTATTTTTTCTTATTTTACATATCAATCCCAGTTCCCTCTCCCTCCCATGCCCCCTACCCCACCTCCAGCCCCATCCCCCCCCACTCCACAGGGAGGGTAATGCCTTCTAGGAGGGATCATCAAAATCTGTCAAGTCATTTGTAGTAGGAGCTAGGCCCTCCCTCCTGCCTCTAGGTTAAGGGAGTATCCCTCCATGGGGAATGTGCTCCCAAAGTCGTTTCGTGCACCAGGGGTACATCCTGGTTCCATTGTCTGAGGTATGAGAGCTTCTAATCATTGCCTCCTAAGAGTTTGGGAGCCTCTTCAAGTAGCAGTGCTATAGCTCCCACAGCTTTTAAACAGGGGGCCATGGCAATGCTACAACATCTAATGTCTCTAAAAAATCTTCTACAGACCACATTTTGTCCCAACTGTCAAACTCAATGTCCTGAGGGCAAGGTTTTGGTTTTCTACCTGCTTCGTTTGGTAAAAGAATTGTTCCAGCTGACCATCACAGTTAAAGGAACCTGAGTCTGAGCACTTGATAGCTCATACAGAGGTTTTCCCATTAATGTAAAATTGAGAATGCAGATAAAACCACATCCAGTACCCCCTAAAGGAGAAAATCTTTGTCTTAGGTGTTACTGGTCCACTGTGACTGTACCTACAATGAGATTGCCCTTGTCCTGCAAAGCTAAGATACAGACCAAATATGGCATCTTTTACAGAATTATCTGGGCCTTTTTCTGGGATACCTGGAAACCACAAGAGGATAGAAAGTTAAGACATAAATAGTGTTTGCTTTGAGATTTTCCTAGAAGGGATACTTATCAAAATACCATCTGTGCATTGTAGAATGGTTCTTTGTGGATAAACCAGGTCTGTAAGACATTTTTCTAATCCTCTAGCAAAAAGAAAGATGGAGACTTTCCCTGAACCCTTGAAATGACTGTCTATGTGTATTGCTCTCAATCTCTAGTGATTAGTAACTCCTGTTAGAAAGCAAACAACTACTGCCATCATTACTTTCTAGAAGTTGGGATAAAATAGGACAAAACCAGATTGAGAAATGGGTAACTTTTTGTTCACTCACTTCACTCACCTTTTTACTCCAAGCTTTAGGAGGCAGAGGCAGGTGGATCTCTTGAGTTTGAGGCCAGCCTGGTCTACAGAGTGAATTCCAGAACAGCTAGGGATACACAGAGAAAGCTTAGCTTAAAAAACAAAAAACAAACAAACAAAAAAAAAAAACAAAAAATAGAACTAAAGTATTTTAAATCTGCCAAGTTATATAAACTTCTTAATATAGTATATGACTAAATGAATATCATACTTTCTGGAGTAATCCTATTTTTCTTTTGTTTTCATTAGGCTTGGGGAATTACTGCAATGGGTTTTGGTTGGACATGTCTTGAAACATGGTCTCTTGTCCCTCAGGATGACTCCAGTGCTTTGTGTAGTCAATGATCACTTTGGACTCCTGATCCTCCTGCCTCTACCTCCCAGGTGCTGGAATTAAAGGTATATAACAAGGTCTGGGTTGTAAGTCCATCTTTCCCAAAACAATGGGATGATGAATCAGAGAAATTGACACCAGATTATATATTCAAAATCTCTTGGTGGCTGACATCTTCATTCTCAGATCTGCTTTTCATTTATATTGTTCTACAACACTGTCTTGCTGAATTAAATAAATCATGCTTCATGCAGATATGTGATTGGAAATGGAAGGGCCTCCCAGCTACCACAGAAGAGTCTGTGGGCCAGCAGGGTTCATGGAGGACCCATGATGTGATCAGCAAGAGCCACTTGCCCCTGGTTCCCAGGGTTACACTCTGAGAGAGAACTTGTTTGGCCTGAGGATGTTGGGGTTGGAAGGTGGGAGCCTTTCCCACTCAGTCTTGAGACAGTGTAGGGTTTGGAGCTGATTCCGATGAAGTAGAATAAGGAAAAAAGACCAATTATTAAATACTGATTTGTACATTTATTTAGTAATTTACTTGAAGTGCTTCTACAACCCCTTTGCCAAGCATGACTCTTCTTGTTCCCTGAAACAGAATGATCTGGAAACACAGCTGAGACAATGGTTGGCTAACTCTAACCTGCTGAAGGCCAAGTATGCATCTGTAAAATCTTCCTTGCTTGTCCACCCCACCTTGTGGTCTTAGGGGATAAAGTGAGAACACAAACTAGGCCCGAGATCAAAGCCTTCCAGGGTTGTCCTGGTTTCTGCCCACTGGTGACACCACCTCTCTTCTGCACTCATTGGTGTCAGAGATTCCTGCCACCTTACCAATGCACATGGGACACCTGCCTGAAAAACAAACCAAGACAGGAGCCACAGGGGAGTGGAGGGAGAGACTGAACTCTGCTTTCATCTTTGAGCTCTGATAAGGGGCAGTTTCTGTTTAACTGTGATGTTCTTAGCACATCAGGAAGAAGATAACGCTTTTTTTTTTTTAAGGAATGTGTTTCAAGGTGCAGGAGGGAATGATAGTATAATGAACTTTAAATTAGAATTTTCTTATTGTCATGAGAAAAGCTTTACACTAGTCTTGCCTAATAAATACTCATTGCTGATTACACTGATATTTTTTAAGGTTTATTTATTATGTATACAGTGTTCTGCCTGCATGTATGACCACACAACAGAAGAGGGCACCAGGGCTCATTACAGATTGTTGTGAGCCACCATGATTCCATTGCAAATCAAGAAGACATCTCAAGTAGACCAACAGGAAATCATTTAGGCTGAAGGGCTCCTGCCAGGATTCCCACACTCGGAGTTAAAGACTGTGAGTTTGGGCCAGCCTGAGCTACATAGTGAGAAAAGAAGGAAGCTCAAGGACCTACAGCTCCAGAAGAGGAGCAGGCAAGAGAGTGAACGTGGGAGGTGAGTGGGGACAGGCGGTGAGGGCTGCTCAGCTTAGGAGGGGCAGCCTGCTTGTCCTCGGTGCACCCTGAGCGGCCTCTCTGCTTTTCACTTAGCACAAGAAACCTGATTATCAGGTCATGTTTGCTGGGACAGGTAGCTTCTTCTGATGTGACAGTCCATGGCGATGGGGTGATAAGCCTAAATTCACAATGAAGGAGCAGAGAGAGGATGCCACAGCTCACAGCTGTGTTCTGCCTGTTCTACACACTACTTTTTTTTTTTTTTTTTTTTTTTTTTTTTTTGGAGCCCTCTCTCCAGCCTGTACACTGTGCCTTTTTGACTTTTCAAATGCACTGCAAATATAAAGATTTAGGTTTTTTTTGTTTTTTCAACAAAAAAAGAAAAAATTTTTCCCTGTCCTTTGAGAAATCAGAAGTATGGCCAGAGTGGATCTAAATTTCCTGAAGGCCACAGTGGCACAATCCTTTATCCCAGCATTTTAGAGGGGAGGAAAGAGATGTCTCTTTGGGCTGAGCACTGAGTATCATTTATTCTCACCCTTGTTCCAGTTGTGAATCTCTGCATTAACTGATGGCCACTGCAAAAGCAGCGCTAATCTACGGACATAAACACAAACATTAGGAGGCAGCACAGCAGCATGCCATTTAGTAAAACACCACAGGAGAGTCTGCAACCCATCCCCTGCCGGCTGTGACCTCGAAGACAGGCTTTGGATGATGTTTACAGAGCAGCCATGAGTCCCCTCCAGCAGGCCCCAGATCCAACGCAGTAGCAGTAGTTGCCCTCAACAGTCATGACACTGTGCACCTGTGCAGACATCTTTCCTGACGGGTTGGTGGTGGAGCTCCCACAGTTCACAGCTAAGCCCATCAGTGACTGTGCCTCCCCTGGTGGCCTGCAGATCACCTTCTGGCACTGTGAAAGCTAGCCAGCAGGGAAGGAGCCTCCAGTTCGGCTCCACCCTGGTTTGTCTTTGCCCCACGCCCACCTCCTGTCTCACCAAAGGCTTCTGAGCTAACTTTAGTCTCCTCCATCCATTGAATTCACATTTACCATGCTACTGTAGAATTCCCCAGGTGGTTTTGCAAGTTCACCCTTGCCATTCTCACTGCTGCCACTGAGTCAGGGAAAGCTGGGTGCAGGCTCTTCCTGGTGGATGCTGTCCCCATGGCAGCAGCTAACGTGCAGGCACACAGGAGTGGGCACACTTAGAAAACAACCAGTGCTGGCCCTCAAAGTGCCATTGAGAAACAAACCCTGTGGCCAATGTCCTCAACAGTTCTTTTTATCTCAGGGCAGAACAACTTCCCTGGGACTGTTATCTGACAACATCCTTAATTACAAGTAATGGCATAATGACATTAGTCAACAGTTCGGTTGCCTCCATGACCCTGATAAGGTGTTTAAATGAATAAAATAATAGAACAAGCCTGTATTCAGCAGTGTTCAACACTAAAGACAAAACTCACCTTGGGAACTCAGGGTATGTTCCTTGACATGTGTTTTCATTAAATTCCTGTTTCAAGTAAATGGGCCTTTGACACTCAGATTTTCTGTCAACAGGGTCATTTGGGTTTAATTTAGAGGCAATAGAGGACAGTTAACTGTACAGAGGGACCTCTATGGTAAACAGAAAATTTCACTTGGAGAAAATTCTGTAAGCACAATTTAAAGAATGGGAAAGGATCGGGTTGATAGTGTAAGTCATTTCTCAGGACATTGCTCTGTCTGCAAATGCAACTACAGCATGCAGCTTGTAGACCCTGGAGTCCCTTCTCCTGCTCCAATCACAGACCACAGCAGTGGATGAAACTGTCCCAGATCCTGCATGCCCAGGAGATCATGTCGGCATAAGGTTTGGGCTGGTGTAGCAGCAGAAGCAAGAGGTGGGTCTTTGTGGAAACCATATGTCCTTCGAGAGTCATAAAATAAGGAACAGTCCCTTTCTCAGTGTCTCCTTCCTCCCACTGAAAAGAAATTCCAGAGCCAATGAGATACCTCAGTGGGTAAAGGTGCTCACTACCAAGGCTGGTGACCTGAGTGTTATCCCCAGGACCCACACAGTAGGAAAGAACCAACTCCCACACATGTGCCTGTGTGTTCAGCACCTCTCTCTCTCTCTCTCTGACACACACACACACACACACACACACACACACACACACACACACTGAATGTAAAAGGTTGTTTTAAAGGAAATGAAGATATGCTTTGTGTGAAATGTCTCCGCTACTGTTCCTCCTCACGTTTCCCACCCTCTCTTCTCCACCATCCCAGGACTGGATTAGTCACCTTCTTCCTTTACTTCTTCAGTACTCCTTCTTTACTTCTATGCCCCTGCCATGGCCCAGAATATTCTTAATCATATTTCCTTCATAAATAGTGTGTCTACAAGAGGGATTATGTGCATGTCAGGGTGAGTGTTCTCACAAGCCAGAACAGGGTGTCAGATCCCCTGGAGCTGGAGTGGCGGGGTATTGTGACTTACCCCTTCCTTTTGGATCCTGGGAACTGGACTGCGGTCCTCTACAGGAGCAAGTGCTCTCTACTCTCTAAGTGCTGAGCCACTCTACTGACTCCCCTAACCATGGTCCTCACTTCCAGATTGGTAAAGAATCTAGAGTGGATTGGTACATCACCTAAGAAAAGGGCCACATCCTTCTAAACAGAGGCCAAGAGACTCCCCCATGCAAAGAATATTCGATTCTCACCTGAATGTATTCAATAAATGCAAGACGTGTATTTGCATCTTGCTTTGGGGATATGAAAGTTCTCTTTTTTATCTTGGGTTTGAATTAAGGTCCTGGAGGATATAATGAATTTATGATGGGAACAAGGGAACATCAATGTTGGTATTTCTCATGGAGGGAATGTAGAATACTAACAAATGTGTGATGGAACACAGGAATGCCTGCAGCCTTCCTCAACTGTTAGGTCAAGTGATGTTCCCATGCTGTGCATAGTATAAGCTTGAACATGCTGGCCTACTAATCAGGGCTGCTTGCTGACATGTAAACTTGTAACTCTATTATCAAAAGAGCTGTAATAATAAAATTGAGCCTGGTGTTCCAGTTCCCACTTATGTCTCCCGTGCCCTCCCTGGTTTTTGGTTTGCATTCTTGGGCATCGATCAGGAAAAATGATTTGGCTGGCCTCTTATACTTTTAAATCAGATCTGCCGGTATCCTTGTTAATTAAGCAAGTATTGCACAATCACACACAGTAAAAGTTGGCCGTGTCTCAGAGGTGGTACCTCTCTTCAGTCCTGGGCTTTTCTCTCATGTCACCATGATGCCCTTCCTTCCTTTTTCTTCAGAAACAGAGTCAGTATGTAGCTCTGGAAGGCCCCTTACTATGTAAACCTCCATAGTCTTGAACTCATAGAGCTCTGCCTGCCTCTGCACTTCAAGTGCTAGAATTAAATGTGGGCACCACCTAACTCAATTCCTTCCTATTCCATCCTGCCTTATTTCTACCAGTGTGTTTAAGATGCATCCTGACACATGGACTTCTCTGCTCTGTTGCTATAAAAATGTCATGAAACAGTTACCACATTGGGTTACAGAATATGGGGTAACATTAATTTGTGTTCACTGTTCATAGCCACCCATATTTGCATCCAGAATAAACTCTGAGGTTTGGTCTGTGTTTCTTGTGTCATCATATGCAATTGAGTGTAGGAATCTGATGCAAATGTAAGTTCAAAGAAAGGACTGACAACCCAAGCTTCTTTAACATCCTAAGCAACACACACACACACACACACACACACACACACACACACACACACACACTTGGGCCTTAGTGGGTTTGGAGATGGGTTGTGGAGGAGGGAAGGAGGTCTGGTGAGCACTGTTGTCTTGTTCTGCACACAAGTACCTCAGATCACAGTGTCTCAGCACAGCTGCTTTCCTGATGAGTACAGCTGTGAATGGAAGCATCCTATAGAGAGGGAACTTTCTCTTATAAAGTGGTCCCTTTCTAGGCAGCTACTTTTCCTGCAGGTTCTTAGACAGATGGCTGACAGTCAATATTCCAGAACCATTTTGGTGGAGTATTTTCTGAGATCCAGCATGGTATTAGAAAGATGAAACTTTACAATGACACGATTTATAATACAAGTTGGATATTGGGTTCACACTGACAAAAGCTTAATGATAGATAGATAAGCATTCTGCCAGCAAAACTGTTGACATCATGGGGACCTGGGAATGGGTAATGGTTGACAGAGACAAAAAACTCTGGGTTCTCTTCAAGACTGAACAGGTTTTATTTTTTTCCCACTGCTGTTTATATATGATTTACCTATCTACTGGAGATCGCACTACAAGCAGAGCTTGAGAAAGGGCCTCTTTGTCCCCCTTATCTGAGTTCTTCCTTCTGCACTTCCTGCCCTTGTGGCCTTGTTTTGTCCTGGAGGACATTCCTCCTAGGATCTACCATGTACCTACAGTTTTCCCCCAGTCAGGGGGCCACATCTGTGTTAGTGCTTGAGAAAGGAACAGCAGAACATCTGGACCCCAACATTTCTGCCTCTGCTGAATGTAAGGGTCAGTGTGTAGGTAGATAAAAACATATATACACTTATTTTTGCAGACTGATCTGCAAATTCGATGTAATTCTAATTAAGATCCCAGCCAAAGGGGCAGATTGCCAGGCTGGGGACAGAGTATCACACCATCCTTTCTATCTATAACCACCACATGTGATGTGACAGGCACCCTCAATGAGTACCACAAGAACATCTTCACTGGCACCAATCACGGCTCCCAAAGCGAAGACTTACTGTACCTGACCACAGCCAACAAGGTGGTTCCAATCACCTACAGCAAGTGTAGAGTGACAAGTGACACAGGGCTCCACAGGGTCCACACTGAAGTTCCAAGCATGGAGTCACTCACCAGAATCCTGAGTGCACAGGAAGATACAAGGCCCTTCACAGACACCAGCAACCCTGACTTCCTGAGGGGTCCCTCTAGGTTCTGTGTAGTTCCAGAATCGTGATCAAGAAACAGCTACAAGACCTGCTTTTGTTAAGCAGCCTCCCGGGGAGATATGTAGGAGGCCGTCTTAGAGCCCCTGAATATTCTTTGAACTTCTGGAAACAAATCATAGTGAAATTAACTTGTATCATTGTGCAAACCCCATTTCCACTGTTTGATAGACACTGGAGGCAAATAAATGGCTTGAAAGAAGGGAAGATTCCGTTTGGTTCCTAGTTTCAGGGTTATCAATCCACAGAGAGTTGGCGCCCTTGTTCGAGGCCTGTGCTATGCAGGAGAGCATGGTGGGAAGAACATGCCTTCTTTGTGGCAGAAGAAAGGAGGGTCCCTATGTGCCCTTCAAGGACATGCCCAAAGTGTCCTATTCTTTCAGCCGAGTCCTGCCTCCAGTGGTTACCATCAGCACCACAGCCTGTGGACAAGCTTTATTACATGAGTCTTTCAGAGATAGTTACAATCCAACTCATAAGCTGATGTGGACTACAAGTCTCTAAGCCCAGCACTTGGGAGGCTGAGGCAGAAGGATGGCAAACTGGAATCCAGTGTGGGCTTCCAAGCAAGTTCAAACCAAACATAGGCTACAGAGTGAGACCCAGTCCCAACAGCCTAAGTAATTCCAAAAGATCAATTCCTTTAAAATAGGTTATTATCACTGAGTACAACTCCTGAAATCCAATTGCAGAGAGAAAGAAATGATGAGAAAAGGGGTCAAGACCAGGCTTGAGAAACCCACAGAAACAGCTGACAGGAACAATGGGGAGCTCATGGACCTCAGACTGATAGCTAGGAAACCAGCATAGGACTGACCTAGACACCCTGAACATGCGTGTCAGTTAGGAGGACGGGGCAGTCTATGGGGCCTCTGGTAGTATATCAGTATTATCCCTAGGGTACAAATGGACTTTGGGAGCCCATTCCACATAGAGTATACTCTCTCAGCCTAGACACACAGAAGAGAGCCTAGGCCATGCTCCAAAAGATGTGATAGACTTTGAAGATACCCCATGGAAGGCCTCACCCTCCCTGGGGAGCAGAGGGGGGTGGGATGAAGGGGTGAGTATGGGGCAGGGGAGGAGAGGAGGGAGAGGGAACTGGGATTGACATGTAAAACAATTGTTTTTAATTTAAATTTAAAAAATGTATAAAAACACAGGTTATTATGACAATGTTATAAATGCTGTGCCCTGTCATTTCATGGACAGACCCTGTGCTTGGCAGAGCCGTGTCCAGTCAGCAGGTTAAGAGCTGTCATTGCAGCTGTATTCCAGGATGAACAAATTCCAAGTGTTAGACATCTGCTCTCACAAATGGAATCTGCACAAAGAGACATCACATGGGACAGCAAAATGCTGTGATTTTTATGACAAGTGTGGAAATCCTTCTTGAAACAATACCTTGCAACATTCATTAAGTTAAGAAGTATTTACTACAAGGTTATAATTGTAATTGTGAAGTACTGGATGTACTTCATAATAGAAATGTGGCCAGGTCTGACAATGCACCGCTGATTGGAATACAAAGGAGATTTTTATAACAGAATTTTAAAGGATATTTATTCTTTTGAAGCCAAAACTCATATCCACATGGCACTGGGATTGTAGCTCAGTGACAGAACATTTATCTAGAGTACGCAAGACCCCACTTCAAACCCCAGAACAAACACAAACACATACAAGTTCACAATAAAGTTTAGTGTATTTTGATTAAAATTGGCTTATAGTAACTCACGCATCTTAGACAAGGAGGTATTTCCCTGAAGGTCCTCAATGTAAAACTAGACCATTTGTACTAGTTCTGGAGGAAATGTGGGTAGTTTGAAATGTAGAAAGGAATCTCAAACAGAAAATATTGTGTGGCATGTCCTTAGTACACTTTTTATTATTATTTCTGAATACAATTTTTTAAAGTTTATTTTTTAACTTTTCATTTGAGTGTGAGTATGTGTGTAGGTGCATATGTTTGTGTGTGTGCACATATGGACCACTTGTGTGAATGTACTAATGAAAACCAGAAATGTGTCAGATTCCCCTGGAGCTGGAGTTCTTTCCAGTTGTGTGCTCTGGGTGACAAACGAGTCCTCTGGCAGGAGTCTGGAAGAGCAGGAAGTGCCCTTAAGCACTAAGCATTCTCACCAGTTCATAAAGTTTATTTTTATTTATGTGTATCTGTGGGTCTGTGTGCATGTGTATGTACATGCCAACAGAAGCTACTAGAGGACACCAGATCCCCTGCAAACAGAGTTACAGGCAGTTGTAAGCCACCCAACACGGGTGCTGGGACAAACCTAGGCATTCTGGAAGAGCAGCAAGTACCCCAAACACTGAGGCTTTTCCAGACCTCAACAACACATGATGTTAAAATTGAGAAAGAGGATGTAAACATCTCTTATGAATCTGGCTTTCCAAGGCTGTTTCCTCTAAGCACCGAGCCAGGCTTTTGGGAACCTTGGTCTGTCTGTAACAAGGTCACAGTCGCAAAACCTGCAGTCAATCAGCAGGCGATACAGAGACTTTTATGCAGGGCTCAGATTCAGACTTCAACTCTGCCCTGCACAAAATGACTTGGAATTAGATTCCTTATAATGGAGCTAGAAGGGCTGCTCATTGGGCGTCTGTTAGTTGGGCAAGTGAAGAAACAGAAGGCTGATTGCACAGTGAAGCAATGTGCCAGTCTGTGGCTTCTGCATATTGAAGACTCCAGACACCTGACTCTGCCAGCTCCACCCACAGGGTGGCTCTATATAAATGGACCCAAGTGCAGCTCACCCATCATCCCCGATTTCCAGGACCACCAGCACTGTGCTCTCACGGGAGCCACAACATAGACTGGGTAAGACACTGAACTCTGGGACTGGGACAGGAGGGGCAGGGATGGGGCAGTGTGTGGAGAAAAGGAACTGAGCTCACAGTGCCAGCAGAGGGCCTTCAGGAGGAGACAGGAAAAACTGAGCCAAGATGGGGAGTAGTTACTTCTCTTCTGTTCTCACAGGACACATGGGTGTGAAGCTGCTTGAGTCTGGACTTTGTCTCCTGCTGCTGCTGGGACTTGTCATAATGGTTGCCTCATTCCAGGTCCCACAGAATTTAACCCCTTCCCAGTGGTTTGAAATCCAGCATGTAAATAATAGGACCAATCTCCGATGTAATGCTGCAATGAGGGTAATTAACAGTTATACAGGACGATGCAAGGACAAGAATTCTTTCCTTCAAACAAGTTTTGCTGCTGTTGTTAGTGTGTGTGGCAGGAGAAATACTACTTGCCGTAATGGCCTTACAAATTGTCATAATAGTCCAGCTCCGGTATCTTTAACTTACTGTAACCTCACAACTCCAGGAAGACATTATACGCAATGCCAATACCAAAGAACACCAGCAACAATGTTCTACAGAGTTGCTTGTGACAATCCTACTCCACAAGACAATGGTTCCTATCCAGTAGTTCCAGTTCACTTGGATAGGATATTTTAGCTGAAGTACCAGCACTCTGTACCTTCATGAAGAGTCCATTCCTCTGCCTGCCCTGCCATCAGCATCTGTCCTCATGAAACCTGTCCCTGAATCCCTTTAATTCAGCTGAACAGATCTTTTTTACTCAATAAACAGCTTTGCATACTCAACTGGATCTCTGCATATCAGTGTGTATGTGTGTTTGTGTGTGTCTGTGTGTGTGTGGGGGGGAATGAGTGAGAAACAGGAAGGGGCCATCTCTTGAAAGACACAGAGAGACTCATCATCCGCTGATATGAAGTGTGAGTCTTCATGCAGTGTCTGGTGTACACGGAGCAGAGGTGTGATGCACCAGGTCTGTACCTCTCTGTTTCTGTCTGCATCCCCAGCTTCCACTCTGCTGCTCCTTCTGGGCCCCAGATGCAGCCCTTGGTCTCTCCCCACCACTGGAAAGTGGCAGCACTTCTGAATCTCAGTGGATAATGCCCTGCCCTGCCCTGCCCTGCGGGGCTGCAGGGAAACTATTCCTCTGCAGCAGCAAACAGAGCCTGTGCTTCCTGGTGGGTGTGTAGGGTCTGCACTTCACACATGAATGCTAAGTTGAGGAATTGCAGGGCTTGACATAATCCACTGACTTTAGGTAAAGTTGGGTCAGCATGAGGTCATCTCACCTTCTGACTAACTCAGAGTGCCATAAAACTGGAGCCACATCCTGTGGAGAAAGCTGTGAGCCTCCCTTCCCTCTTCCCACAGCACATCTCTTCCCAGTCAGGAACACAGCATCTCCCACACAGCAGAAGGAACAACTGGTCACCTCCTGCCCAACCCTCTCCATGTGCATCCTCACCGCCCTGTTATCACTTACCATCTACCTCTGCATTTCATCATCCGACAATCACATATCGAGCAATCATTGTGCTTTAAGGACAGCTCTAAAGTAGTGATGGAAAAAGACAAACTCAAGCAAGTCCATGCTCTTGTCCTGCCATACAATACCAGGATAAAAATGAATGTATAAAAGTCTGTTAAGTGTCAAGAGAAGATGACTCAGGGGGCTGGAGAGATGGCTCAGTGGTTAAGAGCATTGACTGTTCTTCCAGAGGACCTGCATTTGATTCCCAGCACCCACATAGCAGCTCACAGCTCCAGTTCCAATGCACATGAACTAAAATAAATAAATTATTTTAAAAAAAAAAAGACTACTCAGAGCAGAACAATGTCAAGGTTCTGAATACATCATAGAGAAGACACTCCTGGCATACATAAATAAAAAGGTCCCAAACTAGTAGAGAAAATCTACACTAGATAAAAAGCAGGGCATCAAGTTACAGACCACAGGGAGGGAACTGAGAGAGACAGAGAGATCAAATGTTCTGGGCTGGAGAGATGGCTCAGAGGTTAAGAGCCCTGGCTGCTCTTCTAGAGGTCCTGAGTTCAATTTCCTAGCAACCACATGGTGGCTCACAACCATCTATAAGACCTAGTGTCCTCTATATCACTGTATGCAAAGTAAATAAATAAAATCTTTTAAAAGAGAGAGATCAAATATTCTAAAAAGAAAAAAAAAAGCAAATAAACTCCAAGATTAGGTTGCCGGGTTTGGGCACCCCAGAAGCACCTGTGCCAGACTGCATGGTTCCTAAACACAGAAGACACATGGCTCAGTGAAGCCTGTGTCATTAGTTGTTCTGGGGTCACACAAGGTCACCTCAGACATTCCTTTTCTCATGGTGAATATTAAAATGTAGTCAGCCATGGAGACACAAGTCTTTAGAGACAGATTCAGAGTCAGGGAGGTGTCAAAGACAAAATGAACTCCAGTTATCCCAAGAGTAACTGTCTCAAAATCTCAAGCAACCGGGTATAGAAGTTGGCATTAGAAAGCTCCCCTAGCATACTAGAAGCCCTAAGTACTTGTTAATCAGCTGTTCAACAGTAAGGCCACTAGCACAGTTTAAAGCCAAATTTGAAACCAGATTTAATTAAATATTGATTGGCTAAGTGGATGAGCTCTGTCCATGTCCACATCCAGGTTCCTGTCAGTGCCCCAAGTCACTGCCTGCACTGGTTTAAGAAGGAAAACCCATAATCCATTGCAATTCCCACCAGGTCTAATCAAGGACAAGCATGCATCCTGACCTACTTCCAGCCTACATCCTACCAGGGCCAAGCATATATCCTGATGCATTTCCTGCTTATGAATCTTCAGCCCACATGTGATCAAGCACATCCGGTGCAGATGAGTCAAACAAATTGGTTTAGGGGAGTGAGCAGAGGCATTTTTGTTTCATGGATCTCTAAGGTACAGTAATTGAAACTTAAAATGGAACTCTGGCTCTCACATTCTTCCCCAACACCACAAATTAAATTAAGTTGTTACAGGTGAACTGGCTATTATAGGATGTTAAAGCACTTGTTTGAAAGCTGTGATTTATGGGGTGGAATTCACCAAACCTAGAGCCTGTGTTGTGAGCTCCAGCAATGACAAAGCTTTAGACACAAATATTTATTTGGGCGATGTAGAGCAAAATGAGTCCCTTAAGAGATTTCCAAACTGCCTCTTTTGTTTACCTTGTGGAACATTCCTATTTATATTATGTACAAGAGCTGGCCTCTTGGGATGGCCCAAGGTTACACTGCATTTCAGCCTAACAGTCTTTAGATAGCCTGTGATGGCAGGCTAAGCATAGCTAAGGTGTTTGTTTTGTCCAGAACTTGATACATAAACCAGGCTGGTTTTGAATTCACAAAATTTTGTCTTTAACTTCTAATTGTTACAAATTATCTTAATTACCAGTAGAATTTAAACACCAAGATATTCGGAAGTCACACTTCCTGGGGAGTGTGGCAGGGGCCAGAAAGTATACTAAACACAAAGCAGTTCTGTAATGATTTCATGACAGAAGTAACTAGGTGGGTTGAGCCAAGGGGCAGCACAAAGTCACACCATGCAACAGGTCTCATGTGAGAGGTTTATTAGGGACAGGGGATGCAGAGGCTCCCTCTGAGGGGAGAAGGGAGGGAAAGAGAGTATCAAGGGAAAGCACTTGTTTTTTCTAAGGGGACACAGCACATGTGCACATGGAGAGAACAGGACTCCTGGCTACAGTGTGACATCTTGCTGATGGATGATGATGTATGCTGCTGCAGGAAGGTGGAAATGCCTGAATGTTTCTGTCTTCTGCAGATAGGGTCTCCCAGGCCCTCTGCCACATAGAACCAATTTGTAAATGATACAGATTCATGAGGTTCTGACCCTTGTGTAGGGAGTTTAAGGAGTGATTTTCTAGCAGTGCACTGAGGAAATACCACATCAGAGACTGAAGCGACCCAAGACCACTGCAGCTGTCGTGATAATGTGACTATTGGTTGACATGACAGTCCCAATCAGGAACTCACTCTCTTAAGACTAGCAAGACTTGTATGCATGCAGTAGAGTAGAGCATTTGTGACAGCGCAGATTGACAGCAGGCAAGCAGGGGCTAAGGATGTAATTAGATTGGTAATGTTTGCCTATCATGTACAGAATTGGGGGTTCAGTCCCCAGCAAAATAAACAAACACAAAAACAACCCTGTGAGCCATGACATTCTTCCTGACCTATACAACTTGATTTCCTCCCTGCCATTTTCATCCTCACCAGTCACTGGGCCAATATTCTGCCTTTTCTCATAGCTCTGTGCTATGAGAAAACCGTAACTGGGTTTGCTATCTCTTGTAAATAGATATAGAAGACTTTTGGGTTGTACTGAACAGAAAGCCAGCACCACAGAGATACTTGTGAGAGAAGGACATTGTTCACCACAGCACATTCCCAGGATACAGGGCTAGGAGTCTTCTCTAGCCCTCCTTCCCTTGAAGCCTCCTTCTCTGAGGAGCCTTTTCTGTTTCTTGTCTTCTACCCACTGTAACAAGTAAGGTTTTTCCGCCTGCCGCCACTGGTCTTGTCCTGCCGCCGCCCAGCCCCAAATAATACACAGAGACTCTGTATTTGATACAATGCTGTTGGCCCTGTTACTTGTTTCTTATCGGCTAGCTCTGCCTTAATTATTAACCCATTTCTGCTGATCTAAGTATTTCTCTTACCGGGGAGCCGGTGGCATACTGCTTTCTTCAGACTCTCCATCTTGACTCTTCCTTACTACTTCCTATTTCCTCCTTGTCTCCTAGTCCCTCCTATCTTCCTTTCCTATTGGCCAACAGTGCTTTATTATTAACCAGTATGAGAAACATATACAGAATGACATCTCCCATCAACCCACCTTTACTAACATCTAACTATGCATACAATAGAAGGCAATGTCTACATCAGAGAGGATAAGACATTTGTCCCTAGCCTGAATTACTTCACATAAAATATTTTCTAATTATAACCACTTTTCTTCCAAATTTCGCTCCTTTACAGCTGAGTGGAACTCCATTGTGCATATGTATCACACATTCACTATCTGTCTCTTGTTGAATGGGCATGTGCTCAACAGTGGTATAGCATAATCATAGGGTAGATTTTGGGGAAAATGCTATACTGACTCCAATAGTGGCTACACCAGTTAACATTCCTCCCAGTAGTAAATGAGGATTGCTCTTTCCCTGTATCCCTGCCAACATCTGTGGTCACTGTTCTCTTGATGCTAGCCAGAGGGACTAGCCAGAGGGACTAGCCAGAGGGACTAGCCAGAGGGACTAGCCAGAGGGACTACCCAGAGGATGAGATGGAATCTTAAAGTTGTGTGTGTATGTTTTTTTTTGTTTTGTTTTGTTTTGTTTGTTTTGTCTTTTTTTTTTTTTGACTGAAACAGGGTCTCTCTGTAGTCCTAGTTTTCCTGAAACTCATTATGTAGACTAGGCTGGCCTTAAATTCAAAGATCCTCAAAGAGCTTGGTGACTGAATTGCATCCTTACTTGATAGCTAAGGATGTCAACAGTTATTTTTATTGATAACTTTCTTTTCCTAGTAAGCATGCCTATCATGAAGGGGAAAAAATGCTGTCAAGAATTTAAGAAAGGGGAAGGAAAAGGGAAGGGAAAAAAGAAAATTCTATTCACCACTCATGGGAATATCAATTTGTGTAACAACCATGGAAAAGAGAAAAAGTGAAAATAGAATTACTCCATTACCCAGTTACACAATTAGTAGGTCCATGCCCCAAGACAAACCACAGACACGCTCAGCCATTCTTATTGCTGCTCTATTCACAATAGCCAGGAAACAGAATCAGCCTCATGTTCCTCAACAACGGATAAAGACAGTCAATAAAAACACACATAATAGGATTTTATGCATCATAAAGAAAAATGAAATGATGACATTTTCAGGAAAATGGACAAAAGTGGGAATCGTTTTATTAAGTAAATTAAGCTAGACTCTGAGAGACAAGTGTCATTATTCTCTCATATGCAGAAGTTTCATTGATTTTATTTTTTTTCTTTAAGTGTATGAGTGTTTGTCCTACTTGAATGTCTATGCTACATAGAGATGCCTGGTCAGCAGAGTCCAGAAGAGGACCTTGGACCCCCTGGAATTGTAGTTACAGATGGTTGTTAGCTACCATATGGATGCTGTTAGCTACCACAGGTCCTCTGGAAGAGAGGTCAGTGTTCTTAACTGCTGAGCCATATCTCCAGCATAATTGAGTGTGTGTATGTCTGTGTGCCTATGTGTGTGTGTGCGCGCGCCTGTGTGTGTGTCTATATGTCTGTGTGTGTGTCTGTGTGTGTGTCTGTATGTGTGTGTCTGTGTGTGTATGTGTGTGTGTATGTGTGTCTGTCTGTGTGTGTGTCTGTGTGTGTGTCTGTGTGTGTCTGTATGTGTCTCTCTCTCTCTGTGTGTGTGTGTGTGTGTGTGTGTGTGTGTGTGTGTGTGTGTGTGTAAGAAGATCATGAAACTAGATGAGAAGGGAACAAGAAATTTCAAGGGAAGTGAAAAACAGAGTGATAGAATCCATGGGGTAGGAAAGCAGAAGTTTGGAGTAATAGGCTCAAGCAAGAGGACCAGGTGCAGAGGGTGAGGAAGGACAAGACACAGCAGTGAGGGAGAGGAATGGGCAAGAACAAATTATGAATCACATATGAATCAAGTTTCCAGAATGAAACCCACTGTTTTGTATCTAACCTGTACATAGACAAAAACCAGGAACTTTAAACTGTACTTTCTTGAGCGGGTCATCAGTCTGGGAAGACTGGGGTAGTGTCCTACTGCTCTGGCTTCCTTTGGCCTTTAGCCAACAGATTCCATAGGAAATGGAGACAGGGACAGTTCTTCTGCTATTTGTTTATCCAGGTGTCTGGCCCTGTCTCTGAAACAGCTGCTGGCACTTTTCTCCTTGCCATCCCCTCTCTCTGTGTAGCTAGGGTGGCATACGTTTCCCACATTGGCATCTCTCTGTGTAGCAGATGTTTAGGAAATATCTGCACAGTAGCTGATGGAGTTTCAGATTATTTTGTCTCTATACAGTTCGTCATATAGTTACAGGAAAAGAGATCATTTATTAAGGGAGAGAAATAGGGGAGCATGGAACCATGTGGCCAAGCTCCAAGAAAGAATGGGGTGGGCTCCCTGTGGGAGATGGGGTCATTGACATACTAGAACTTTTCTGTGCAAACCCTGTCTCTTAAATGTAGCAATTAGCTAGAAAGTTTCTCAATCTTCCTCCATCTTTCATGTGTCACTCTCTGGAACTGCCCCCCCCCATCCATTCCCTACTCTCCTTCCTCAATGACCCCTTGAGAGAGGTGTGATCCCAGAAATCTTTTATTGGACTGGAAGGGTAACTGTCCATCTTCCATAGCTTCTTTCATACCAGTAAGGGGCAGAACTTTCACTTTATTCTCTCCATGGACTGGAGGAAGGCTCCATGTCAAGACCAGCCTTTTATGGGTTAACCACTCCTCAATAGCCTTAGAGTGCCAGTACTTGTATTCCCAGATATTATTGGATTCTAAGACACATGTTTAGGATAAAAGGACCAACAACAGAAGCTGCAATGCAAAGTGTGAATACAGAAGCCAATAGGGCTATTATTCCCCAAAGAGAGAGCCTGTCATGACTCTTGATAGATTTAGGTTTTTAAAAAGGATTTGGGTGTACTTTAATGATGTGCAAATTTCATGAATTACTAACCCCAAAGCACCATGTTTAATTAAGCACCACACAAATGCCTGGGCAGCCAAGACATCCAAGGCCCTGAAATTTTGTAGGACAATTTCTGTAAAGAGTCCAGACTTGCTTGTTGTGCCTAAGAGCAACAGCAGTGACCTTCCAGGACTGTTGTACAGTCAGGACAGGTTTTGCATGGACACTTCTAGTGTTCCATAATCCTGTTCATCCCATCACTGGGTTGTCAATATTCTGCTCACCTGGGGTCACACCTCACTTGTATCTACAAGAAGGGTATGAAGAGGGAGAGCCTAAGGAAAGACTCCACATTGGTAATATACCCAAGATTGGAAATTCTCTTTGGAAAGATATCCAATAGGCCCTTAGACCTAGGACCTAGACATTAGCACACTGACATCATGATAGAAGAACCATTCAGGCCTTAAAACCCAGCACATAGGCAGAACCACTTGCCAAAATGAGAACGAAGACATAATTCATCAAAATCTGTAGTTCTGGGAACATCCTACATGTACTAACCTTGCTTTTGGGCTTCTCTAGTTCTGTTTCTGACTGAGTGTTCTTATTAACTGAGGTGTGACAATCAAGGATGTGTTTAATGTGCTTAAAAGGCACAGGACTAAACTCAGGTTTCAAACACCCCTTATACTCACCAGGCAGCTAATAAATACTTGCTACTGGCTTGCACCCACATCCTAGTGGTCTCCTGTTGTGGACACCTCACAATTGATAGACACATAACACATTGACTTCCCATCTCTGGGCAGGACATAAAATACCCTTGTTCCACATAAGAAGTATCCAGTGTGCTCTAATCTTACCACAGTAGGTGGTCCCTGGCCACAGATGGATTTCAAAGATACAGATATAGAAAGGTTTGAGGTGAGATACAGGTTCCCATGTTCACCAACACCCAGCAGAAGAGGTATAATGTCTAAGAAAATAATTGTCTGTACATTTTGGAGGGGACATGATGCTGCAAGTTCCAAATGACAGCAGTGAAAAAGTCGGGCGTTGGTGGCACTCGCCTTTAATCCCAACACTGGGAGGCAGAGGCAGGCAGATCTCTGTGAGTTTGAGGCCACCCTGGTCTACAGATCTAGTTCTAGGACAGGCTTTAAAGCAATACAGAGAAACCCTGTTTCAAAAGACAAAAACAAAACAAAACAAAAAGACAACAGTGAGAAGACTGAAGTGTGGTACAAGGCTTGGTTAGCCTTTGCTATGATGGCATAAGATGCTTTCTTTCTCCAGATCACAGGTGTGGGTGTTTTCCTCTGCGTCTACAGCTGGGCTCTCTGGCTTGTGAGCTCTGGATTTATCTTGAAGACATAACCCCAGCTGTTAGCATGCAGCAGTTTCAAGGCCACTTGGGTTCTCAGGACCACCTGGTAAGGATCCTTTCACAAGGAAGCCAACTGTTCTGTGCTTCTTCCCAGGAGCACCCAGCTCCTTCCAGACTGGGTGTGTGTACAACTTTCTCCCCATTTTCCTGTGGTTGCTCCCAGTTCATAGTGTGCTGTGCCTGAGCCATCTGATTGACCTCAGAGCCTGACCCCAGATCCCATGGGAGGAAAAGCCTCCCAGACAACAACAGGGCTGAACCTGGTGTCAGTTTGTGGAGCTGTTCTATCTCTCCTGAGGGCAATGGTCACAGCTTCAGCCATTTATCAGAGGTTTCTTGGCAAAGTTTTGCCAGGATCTGTTTAAGAGCCTTGGTTACGTCTTTCAATACCACCTCAGGCTTGAGGCTTCCAATTTAAGTAAAGAGAATATTTAATCCCTAGTGGATTAAATCCCTAGTCTTGGATACAGATTGAGTCACCTGTGGTGTAAAGAAAGGTCCATTTATGACTTTACTGACCAGGGGAGACTATGGGACAGAGTCCCTTAGGAGGACATCTGCCTCCTCTGTGGTCTTTTCAACCCCAGTGGGTAAAGTTTCAATCCAGCCAGTGAAGATGGCTGCAAACACTAACAGCTACTTGAAGCTGTGAAGAGTGTAGGTGACACACATGATTTGTTGTGGGCAGCCTGTACCCTAGGAACAGTCAACTCCTCTTCGATAGAGGAGTGTCACTCATGGATGGAAACAGACACACAGTGCTGGGCACTTCCATGGGCACAAGTGAAGCAGATTTGGGTTAACACAGGTTCTGATAGTCCCCTCTGGTTGTCTAGGAAACTCTTCCCATGTTATTAATCTACTTCCAGTTAACCATATGTAGCCCTTTCATTCTAGTGTAGTCTTAACCTTGTGGGGTATGAAAGCTTTTAATCTTTGCCTCCAACGACAGCTTGGGAGCCTCTTCGACCACCAGTACTGTGGATGCCAGAGCTTTTGGACAGGGGTCATCCTGATGTTACAACATCTAATTTCTTTGAAAAATATACTACAGGCCATATTCTGTCCCCAACTGTTAGGCTCAATGTCCTGAGGGCTAAGTCTTGGTTTTCTTTTCCTGTTTTTAAAAAATATATTTTTTATTTAAATTTAAAAAAAAAAATCTTATTTTACATACCAATCCCAGTTCCCTCTCCCTCCTGTTCTCCCATGCCCCCAACAAACCTCCCATCCCACCCCCTATCTGTTCCCCAGGGAGAATGAGGCCTCCCATGGGGGATCAACAAAGTCTGTCACATCATTTGGGGCAGGGCCTAGGCTCTCCCCCATGTATCTAGGCTGAGAGAGTATCCCTCCATAGGGAGTGGATTCCCAAAGTCCATTAATGCACTAGGGATAAATATTGAAATCTTGAAATCTGCAGGCAAATGGATGGAACTAGAAGAAACCATCCTGAGTGAGGTAACCCAGTCACAGAAAGACAAATATGAGCCTTCACCCAGTAGCTGATGGAAGCAGAAGCAGAGATCCACAGCTAACTACTGAGCCAAACTACTGGAATTCAGTTGTAGAGAGGGAGGGGTGATGAGCAAAGGGGTCAAGACCACACTCAAAAAACCCACACAAACAGCTGACCTGAGCAAGTGGGAGCTCACAGACCCCAGTCTGACAGCTGGGGAACCAGCATAGGACCTAACTAGGCCCCCTGAACATAGGTATCAGTTGGGAGGCCTGGGCAGTCTATGGGGCCTCTGGCAAGGTCTTGATTTTCTACCTACTTCATCTGGTTAAAAGATTGTTCCAGTTGACCATCTCAGTTAAAGAAACCTAAGTCCAAGCTCTTGATAGCCTCACAGAGAGGTTATCCCACAATGTAAAAGTGAGAACCCAGATACAAAAACATCCAGTGCCCCCCCCAACAGAGCAAAGCCCATCTTTATCTTTGATGTAACTGGCTCAGTTGTGACTCCACGGGTAATGGGATTGCCATTGTGCTGCAGAAGCTGAAATACAGACAAAATATGGTGATTTTTGCTGAGTGATCTGGGTCTTTTTCTGGGAGGCCTGGGAACAACAACAGGATAGAAAGTTGAAAACACTAAGAGTGTTTGTTTTAAGTTTTCCAAGGAGGGATCCATATAAAGGTCATCTATATGTTCTAGAATGGTTCTTATGGTTAAACTAGATCCCAAAGACATTTTTCTAATTCCCTAGCAAAAAGGCAGAGGCTTTCCCTGAACCTTTGAGGGATGACTGTCCAAGTATATTGCTCTCAATAGCCAGTGATTAGCATCTCCTTTTTGAAAGCAAACAACTACTGCTTTGGTTACTTTCACAATTTTGGGATAAAATAAGACAAAATGAACTTTGGGCTTACAATTTCAGAAGGATACAGTCCAGCATTCTGTCAAAGTAAAGCAGCAGGCAGAAAACTCATGGTAGCAGGTCCAGGAGGACAGCCGGCCACATTATGTCCACAATCAGAAAGCAGAGAGTGAAGTGGACATGGGACTCTGTTATGAAGTCTTGAGACTTGGCCCCAAAGACCCATTTTCCTTCACAACCTTCTCAAACAACACAACCAGCTAGAGAACAAGTATTCAAGTGTGTGACATAAAAGGGACATTTCATGTTCAACTAGACAGTCTGTCCATGGGGCCAATAGGTTCAAGGCCGTCTCATGATTAAAATGCATATGCGTTTGGGTGAGCTTCACATGCAGCACTGTTCAGAAGTTTGAAGTCCACATCTCATCTGAAATGGAGGAACAGCTCATAACTGTGAGTTCCTAAGAAATCAAACTCAAGGCCCATGCTACCAACATACAGTGGCACAGGTACACATTGTCATTCCAAGAGGGAGTAAATGGGTATAGCAAAGAAATGTTTAAACACACCCAGCAAAGAAACACCAAATCCTGACATTCTATGTCTGACATCTGGGACACATATTTGGATCATCTAGACTATAGAAACCTTAAGTAGCCCTACCCTTCAACTCTGCCACCTGTAGCACACAGAGTCTCTGTTTGCATGGCTCCAACCCATATCTGTGGCTATTTTCAACAAATATCCCATGGTCCAAGCATCACCATTATCCTGAGGTCTTCACTGAGACTTAGGACTCACCTTTGCAGCTTCCCTCAAGAGTCTCTCAGAGCCTCCTAGCAGAGATTCTGATCCTGCCACACATTGCTAGGTGTTGGGATTTGAATTGGAAATGTTCCCCACAGGCCCATGTGTTTGAACACTTGCTCCATTGAGGGAGGCACTCCAAGAAGTTTGTAGCCTTTGTGAGGGGGATCTTCCCTGGAAGAAGTAGTCTCACAGGTACATACTGCCCCAGCTTTCCACAAAGGATTCTAAGGACTGTATGAGGCAAAATGTTTAACAACTAGGCCAACACTCCAGCTCTTAATGGTCTTTGTTTAAAGCAAAATGTTTACAAGTATCAGTATTTGCCTGTATGGGTGTACACACTCACCATGCATAGGTACACATGCTCACCATGCTTGGGTGCACACACTCACCATGCATGGATGCACACACTCACCATGCATGGGTGTACACACTCACCATGCATGGGTGCACATACTCACGGTGCATGTGCCTTGTGTTCAGAGGCCAGGGACGGGCACTGGACCACCTGAGTGAAGTTACAGAAGGTTGTGAGCTGCCACTGGAGGCTGGGAACCAAACCTGGGGCTTCTGCAAGAGCAGCCACTGCTCTTAACCACTGACTCATCCCTTCTGCGCCTCTTTTAAATTTCTTTTTTTGTGATATAAGAGGGAAGTGGAGGTCAGAGGTCAGCTTTGTGGGGTCAGTTTTCTTTTTCTACCTTTACACAAGATAAAGGAATAAACCAGATTCCCAGGCTTGAGTAGGAAGGGGCTTTACTAGAGCCACCTTGCTCTAGACCCACACTTACCCACATATGCATTGGGATCACGATGTCATTTTATACTCTAAAAATATAAACACTTGCCAGCCACTACTAACACACACTTTTAATCCCAGCACTCAGGAGGCAGAGGCAAGTAGATCTCTGAGTTAGAGACCAACCTGATCTACAGAGTGACTTCCAGGACAGCCAGGGATACACAGAGAAATTCTGTCTTATAAAACAAAAACAAAAAAAATAGAACTCAAGTATTTAAAATCTGCCAAGTTATATAAACTTCTTAATATAGTATATGACTAAATGAATATCATACTTTCTGGAGTAATCCTATTTTTCTTTTGTTTTCATTAGGCTTGGGGAATTACTGCAATGGGTTTTGGTTGGACATGTCTTGAAACATGGTCTCTTGTTCCTCAGGATGACTCCAATGCTTTGTGTAGTCAATGATCACTTTGGACTCCTGATCCTCCTGCCTCTACCTCCCAGGTGCTGGAATTAAAGGTATATAACAAGGTCTGGGTTGTAAGTCCATCTTTCCCAAAACAATGGGATGATGAATCAGAGAAATTGACACCAGATTATATATTCAAAATCTCCTGGTGGCTGACATCTTCATTCTCAGATCTGCTTTTCATTTATATTGTTCTACAACACTGTCTTGCTGAATTAAATAAATCATGCTTCATGCAGATATGTGATTGGAAATGGAAGGGCCTCCCAGCTACCACAGAAGAGTCTGTGGGCCAGCAGGGTTCCTGGAGGACCCATGATGTGATCAGCAAGAGCCACTTGCCCCTGGTTCCCAGGGTTACACTCTGAGAGAGAACTTGTTTGGCCTGAGGATGTTGGGGTTGGAAGGTGGGAGCCTTTCCCACTCAGTCTTGAGACAGTGTAGGGTTTGGAGCTGATTCCGATGAAGTAGAATAAGGAAAAAAGACCAATTATTAAATACTGATTTGTACATTTATTTAGTAATTTACTTGAAGTGCTTCTACACCCCTTTGCCAAGCATGACTCTTCTTGTTCCCTGAAACAGAATGATCTGGAAACACAGCTGAGACAATGGTTGGCTAACTCTAACCTGCTGAAGGCCAAGTATGCATCTGTAAAATCTTCCTTGCTTGTCCACCCCACCTTGTGGTCTTAGGGGATAAAGTGAGAACACAAACTAGGCCCGAGATCAAAGCCTTCCAGGGTTGTCCTGGTTTCTGCCCACTGGTGACACCACCTCTCTTCTGCACTCATTGGTGTCAGAGATTCCTGCCACCTTACCAATGCACATGGGACACCTGCCTGAAAAACAAACCAAGACAGGAGCCACAGGGGAGTGGAGGGAGAGACTGAACTCTGCTTTCATCTTTGAGCTCTGATAAGGGGCTCCTTACCTCAGGCAACAGAGTGTTGCTTAGGGCAGTTTCTGTTTAACTGTGATGTTCTTAGCACACCAGGAAGAAGATAACACTTTTTTTTTTTTTTTTTTTTTTTTTTAAGGAATGTGTTTCAAGGTGCAGGAGGGAATGATAGTATAATGAACTTTAAATTAGAATTTTCTTATTGTCATGAGAAAAGCTTTACACTAGTCTTGCCTAATAAATACTCATTGCTGATTACACTGATATTTTTTAAGGTTTATTTATTATGTATACAGTGTTCTGCCTGCATGTATGACCACACAACAAAAGAGGGCACCAGGGCTCATTACAGATTGTTATGAGCCACCATGATTCCGTTGCAAATCAAGAAGACATCTCAAGTAGACCAACAGGAAATCATTTAGGCTGAAGAGCTCCTGCCAGGATTCCCACACTCGGAGTTAAAGACTGTGAGTTTGGGCCAGCCTGAGCTACATAGTGAGAAAAGAAGGAAGCTCAAGGACCTACAGCTCCAGAAGAGGAGCAGGCAGGAAAGTGAACGTGGGAGGTGAGTGGGGACAGGCGGTGAGGGCTGCTCAGCTCAGGAGGGGCAGCCTGCTTGTCCTCGGTGCACCCTGAGCGGCCTCTCTGCTTTTCACTTAGCACAAGAAACCTGATTATCAGGTCATGTTTGCTGGGACAGGTAGCTTCTTCTGATGTGACAGTCCATGGCGATGGGGTGATAAGCCTAACTCTTTTCCACTGATTTCCTTGGGTGCTTAGCTGTACTGTTCCTCCTGGAAGTTCACAGTCACAGGAAGGGGACAATATGGACATGAAATAGAAAGCCAAGGTTAAGTTCACACTGTAGGAGCAGAGTGAGGATGCCATAGCTGTGTTCTGCCTGTTTACACTGTGTCTTTTTAAGTTTTCAAAATCACTGCAAATATAAAGACTTGGATTTTTCAATCTAAAAAATAAAACAAAAAAAAAAAAACTTTTTTCTATCTTCAGAGGAATCAGAAGTATTGCCAGTGTGGATCTAAGTTTCCTGAAGTTCACATCTAGTAGAGTCTGAAGGAGACACTTTTTTCAGTAACATCAGACATGGTGGCTTAAGCCTTTATACCCCAGCACCTGAGAGGCAAACTCAAGTTACTCTCTGTGAGTCTGAGGCCAGCCAGATCTACACAGCAAATCTTAAGACTGCTAGGGATAAATAATTACAACCCTCTCTTAAAACAAACAAATAGACAAACAAGCAATAACAATTTGTCCCCAGGGCCTGAGGACAGGTTAATCAGTAACCAAGCCGCAGGAGGCAGAGACAAGTTGATCAACTCTGGAGCTCACTGGTCACCTGGAGAGTCAATATGGTGAGCTCCACTCAGTGAGAGACCCTGCCTCAAAAAAGGTAAGTGGAAAGCAAGTGAGGAAGAGCTGAGCTTTGGCCTCTGCCTCCCCACATATGGATAAGTGTGGACTTGGATACTTCCACATAAACACATGCTCATAATTAATTTATGTGTATAAAATAAAGTGCAAAACATCCCTGTCCTCACCGTTATACCCTGGGTATCACTGCACAAAGGACCAGGAGGACGCTATGCCATACCTGCATTACATCACCTCTGCATTGCATCACCTCTATATTACATCATCACTTCTGTATTACATCACCACCTCTGAATTACATCACCTCTGCATTACATCATCACTTCTGTATTACATCACCACCTCTGTATTATATCATCACCTCTGCATTACATCTCCTCTCCATCACATCTCCTCTCCATCATATCACCTCTCCACCGCATCTTCTCTACATTAATTCAGCTCTGCTGTGATAAATGACTCCATCTTTTGTCAGAGAGCTTTCTGTGCTTTAAAAATAAGGATAATGTTTTATTTTGTACTGTGTCTGTGAAAGTTATATACAGTGTGCAACAGTTACTTGTGTAGTAAGCATTTCATTCACTCACTCAGTAACTATTTAAATATTTAGTATGTTAAATTAGTATGGATATAAACACCACACACACACACACACACACACACACACACACACACACACGAGCTTTGATCTCATGGAACTGTCATGGAACTGACCATTTTACATGGAACACATATATTCATAATATAATCACAAAGTGAATCTTCAAATACACACAGAAAAGGGATATGAGGAGAAGGAAAATGGTTCTGAGGGTGTAGTTCCTGGACCCACAAGGTCACAGAAGACGTTCCTGGAAGAATTATGAACTGAATCATTTTTTACTCTCTTCCTGAGAGCCTTAGGCTCACAAAGGCCAACTACAGCCACACATACCATTGCCTTACACATTATGATGTCTAATTAATGGTATTTATTAAAATAAAACAAATGTAATACATGTACTACTCAGCCTCGGACCATTAATACGTCTTCCCCTCTCTTGCCTACCATGCAGGCTCCTTCTGACATTCCCTTACTGATCACTCGATCTTTCTTTGTCCTGGTGGAGTTTTTATTCTGTTTGCTATAGGGGCTGAGGTATAAGAAGCAAATATGGCTGCCGTACTTAGACCAATTGCCGAATTCCTCAGTTAGTCCCTGTCTGAGCACCTGAGACCACAGCGTTTGAGATCAGTGAGAGAACATAGCTGAACTAAGAACATAGAAGGGACACCTCTGAGAATGACCTCAAGTCCCGTGACCAGTCCCTCATGCCAGGCTCCATGCACAGGAAGGGCTCAGGACCTTCTCATCAGGATCTGTTTTTAAATATCAACTTGCAATGTGTTTCAGCATTTTCTCATAGGCTGGGGTTACATGGTTTTCTAACATCTGCAAAGCTGGTCTCTGTCCCTCTTCTTTAAAGCTATGGGGATCCATTCAATCATGGGATCCCACTCCAATGAACTTAGTTAATCAGAAACACCTTCTGAAAGTCCACCTCTGAGTACCGCAGTCTTACACATTCCTACTCCCTTGATATCTCATGACAGACATTAACTTTTCTCCTCTGACCACACCCAGACACAGCACAGGTGACATTTTAAACACAGACCTTAAAGACCTGCATTCGTTCTCCCTGCACACATCCACAGAGAAACTGGGAAGGAGAATAACCCTGGGTCTCTCAAGAACAGCAGAGAGCAGACATAAGAATGGAGAGTGAGAGACAACAGATCTTTTTCTTCCTAAGAAGTAGAAGTGTAGGAGAAATTACTTTATAATATTCACAATTTACTTGAGTTAATGAAGACACAGAAGAGGGTTCTGAGCATATTTGCATGATCTGGGTGATCTTCTGACAGGACTTCTGCTTCTGTCCAGGCAGACTAAGTGAGAGGAACCCCAGGCATGGGTGTACTGAAGGGGACAGAAAACCTACTGACGTGACAGGTTGGAAGGCAGACAGATGAGAAAAATTAAAGAAAGATGAATCAGCTATAGCGTTGAAGGTGTTGCCCTTTAATGATAGAGCAGTTTTAGGGAAGAAAACAAACATTTCTATCTGAGGTTGTTTGACCTATGCATCGGGCATCCAAGTGAAGGTCTCTAGTAGAGCGTTGGATATGGACGGCAGTGACAAGGACAGTACTAATTCAAAGAGAATGAGTTGGTTGAAGATAAAATCGGGGGCGGGGGGGGGGGGGGAGTTGGTGGCATCTACAGCCTCAGACTGCATAGGCCAACAAAGGGAGTGGAGTCCAGTGAGCAGACCCCCAGCACAGAGCCCTGGAATCCCAGACATCAGCATGAAAGTGAACAGAGCATTCTTATGGATAAGGCTGAGAATGAAAGCCCTGTAGGTTAGGGAGGGGTGGGTGAGGGGGATGGAGAGAGGGTAGGCCAACATGAACCTCTAAATGACTGTCCCCCTGAGGGCACCAGGACTGTCCCTAACTGCTCAGGGCTCTCTGATCTAACTCTGGAGCTTTTAGGACACTTGATGGGCTGACATTTGCCTAGGAGTATCTTGGCAAAGGGAAATAGATGTGTTCTGGGATTAGATATCTGGTGATCTTATCTATAACGATTGGACTTTAAGTATTTTCCTCTGAATGCTGATGGGCCTGTTCCTGGTTGGTGTCTGTTTGCAGTCTTTCCTAGAGCTGGGTGTTGTCTTAGAGAAAATCAAAACTCACTCTACCTCCCTGACTGGTCTCTGTTAAGCCTCTCATGTCTGTGTAGCTAAGCTGCCTTGGGCCTTACACAAGCAGTCCTGTTTCGCAGGCAGTGGCATCAAGGGGAAGCTGCTGAATAAGGAAGGAGAGCCCCTTTGGAATGGGGTCTCATTTGAGAAGCCAGCTTCTCTGCTTACCCTATTAACAGGCTGAAGAGGTGGGGCAGTACACTGAGAGTTACAAATGCCTTGGTCTAGAAAGAGTTTAGGAGAGAAGCTTCCAGTAGGAAGAGCATCCACATCTAAGCTGTTTTCTGTGCTGCAAGAGAAAATAAGGGCATCCATCACTTTGCCAGGCACTCCTTTCCCAGGCCCTTTGCCAGCACAGGACTGCTCCTGTGCTGCTCCTGCCCTCTGCTGGTCACAAGGGGCTCTTACAGCCCTCCCTCCCTCTCTCACTCTCTTCCTCTCCCCCTCCCCCTCCCCCTCCTCAGCCCCCTCCCTCTCTTCCTCTCTCTCCCTCTCCCTGGCCAGTCTTCCCTCCTCTTAGACACCTACTTCAGCGCCTCCATGAGACCACTCTGAGTCTTCACACTCTGGAGATCTCTGCCTCATCTTTGGAGGTGTCTCAGAGTGCTGTGCAGCCCTCAGATCAGGGAGTAACGTGTGTCATTCTGTGTGAACAGATACATCACCCAGATTGTGGTCATTTGTTGTGAAATGAAGGTGCTGTACTAAAATACCTCACAATTCCTTCCAACTCAGAGTAGTGTCTGTAGGTGTGTGTGTGTGTGTGTGTGTGTGTGTGTGTGTGTGTGTGTGTAGGAATGACTACGGAAAACACAAACAACAATCCTAGAAGGTTTTACCATGTAAGTTTGATTTTTTTGACAGTCATACTTACATTTAGAAGAAATGTCTGGCTGCCTAAAGGAAAACTACCCTTCTCTTTACATACAAGTCCAATAGTCTCTTCATCAGTGTGTGCGCGCACGCACACACTCACACACTCACACACGTGCAGTACCCTGTATATGTAGAATCCTCATCCATTAACACATCTCCTCACCCACATACATATGCATGTGCAGTACACTGTTAATCCATTTACATGTGTGTGCAGTGGTCTCTTCACGCATGTACACATGCGCATGTGCAGTACACTGTTAACCCGTTTACATGTATGTGCAGTGGTCTCTCCACCTGAGTCTTCTTTACAGCTTCAGTTCCCCAACATTGACTCCAAAAGAGAGGACAGATACAGTACAGGGTGCAGTGAGAGAGGAAATACCCCACCCAGACATTTTGGTTAGAGTTTATTGCTTTAAGTATTCAACTGTATTAATGGTTACTGCTAATCTTTTATTGTTCCTAATTTGTAACTTAAGCTATTGTAAGCATTGTGTTTAGAAAAAATCGGTGCTGTGTAAATAGGGTCCAGTACTTTCCATAGTCCGGCATCCACTCCAGGTCTTAGGATGTGACTTCTGTGGATAAGGAATGCCTGCTGCATTTGTTCTTTTACTGTTATCAAGAAAAATGGCTAAGCATTATATCATGAACAACAATGTGAACCCTTAGTCTTCAGGTTCTGTCAGTGAAGCAAGCGATGTGTACCCCTCCTGCCAGTCACCTCACTCTACGACTAGAGGCACGGAATTCATTCTTTTCTCTATGCTTTTCTCCAACTTGAACAGTTATACATGGAAATGTGTTTTTACAGAGGAATGAAGAACCCGAGGATAATAGAGAAAATGAGTCCAGGGTCAAAGATCTGTTCACTCCCATCTCCCCAGGAGAGGTGAATGCAGGCAGGCTCTGCTCTCCCATCCCTTCAAATGCTCCTGACTGTGTGCTGGGCCTGTCTTCCTCTTCCACAGACTGAAGGAAAGAAGAGCTGTGAACATTCAGCTTCTTTGCTCTGACCCTTTGAGGAAAGCGGGTTCCTAGAGCAGAACTCTTTCCCACTCAGATGTAACCAGGAAGTCTGAAACCAAAAGCTAACTGCTAGGCAGCCAGTTGTTAGCAGATTTGGGGGACACTGAAACAGGACTCTGCCACCCCCACTGCACAATCGGACTTTAGTACTGCCCAGAGGAATGGGACCTGAGGCCACGCAGTGGTGGCACAACCTTAATCCCAGCACTGGGGAGGCAAAAACAGGCAGATCTCTGTAAATTTGACACCAGTCTGGTCTACAAAGCAAGTTCCAGACAGGCTCCAAAGCTACAGAGAAACACTGTCTCAAAAAACCAAAAAGGAAAGAGAGAAAGAAGGAAGGAAGGGAGGGAGGGAGGGACCTGGGTCCTATCTTTGGCCCTAGGCGGAGGATGTCCTTAACTGACTAGAAGGTCATTCATGGATGACTGTGTAAGCCTGGCTTCAGAAGCCCCAAATCTTATGAGATTACTGAAGGAGAACTAGCTGATTCAGAAAGAGATTACAAGATTTACAAAAGTCCCTCAGAAAAAGCTGCTTGTTCTGGATGTCTTAGGAAACCATGTAAAGCCATGGCAGTGGTCCCTCCAGCCTTTGTCCAGTCTCGTATCTCAAGAATGCGCTTCATCCATCTTTCCACAGGCTCAGCCTGTCTTACAGGCCTGGGTCTTACCTCAGCTGTTTCAACAGATTTCACAGGGAGCTGGGAGACAAGGGGAGAAAAGTTGAGAGTGGCCTGTTGTCACTGTGACTGACCCAGGTCACATCAGCACAAGAGGTCTTTGTCAAAAGGAAGGAAATGAAACTGTCATGACTGTAGCATATTATCTTCCAGTCTATAAAGACTTATAATATTCTTGATAGGAAGATAATTTTCTTGAATATACATTGTAGTTGTTTGTTCCGGGTGCTTTTCGGTTTGCTTTTAGTGCTTTTACTTATCCATTGACAGTTCAATTCATGATATAATGTGTTTGATCATATTCATCCTCCATTATCCTCTCTTTCTCCCTCCCCCTCCTCTGTCTCCCTCTTGGTCCCCCTTTCCTTCCCAGCAAGGACCCTGCCTACTTTCATGTCATTGTTTGTTTGTTTGTTTTAACAACTCATTGAGTTTAGTAAGGGTTGCTTGCATGAACATGGTTGTGGGGTTATTTACTGAAGCATGGGTAACTTACCAGGGGCTACACCACTGAAGAAAAATGGCTCCTGCTGGGGACCATCACTATCTTCACAACCTCGGGTATCTGAGATAGAAAATTCCTGCCTCCTAAAAAATAAACAGGATGTTCGGCAGAACATTCCAAGGTAGAGGCTTGCAGTTTCACAGCCAGCTGAAGAATAGCTCAGGGCTCTCTCTCCTGCTGCAATTTACAGCCAATTACAGGTTAGCTAAACAATTTAGGGCATTCCCTCTACTGACCTTCTCACTCTGCCTACCTGCCACTGCCCATGCCCTGGTTATGTGCAAACCCTGCTAACATCCTGCCCACGATCCTATATAAGCCGCCCATGAAAAAATAAAATGTCAGCTTGATCAGAATACTGTCTTGCTGTCCATTCTTCGTGTCCCTTGTCCCTCATTTTCTTCTAGGTGTTCCCCAGTTTGTTGTTGACTGCCCCACGGGTCGGGGCAGCCATTAATTGCTGAAGCACCTCAGCGAGAGGGGACCTCATGCTGGATAATTGATGGCTCAATATTGTATAGGTAACCATGGCTGCCATGAGTCCATGAATACAATGGTCTTGCAAAAGACAGCATTTTGTAGCACTGTTCACCATACTTCTGCTCTTACTCCTCCCACCCCACCCATTACCCAATGTTCCCTGAGTCCTGAGGGGGAGGAAAGAGATGTCTCTTTGGGCTGAGCACTGAGTGTCATTTATTCTCACCCTTTGTCCAGTTGTGAATCTCTGCATTAACTGATGGCCACTGCAAAAGCAGCGCTAATCTACGGACATAAACACAAACATTAGGAGGCAGCACAGCAGCATGCCATTTAGTAAAACACCACAGAAGAGTCTGCAACCATCCCCTGCCGGCTGTGACCTCGCAGACAGGCTTTGGATGATGTTTACAGAGCAGCCATGAGTCCCCTCCAGCAGGCCCCAGATCCAACGCAGTAGCAGTAGTTGCCCTCAACAGTCATGACACTGTGCACCTGTGCAGACATCTTTCCTGACGGGTTGGTGGTGGAGCTCCCACAGTTCACAGCTAAGCCCATCAGTGACTGTGCCTCCCCTGGTGGCCTGCAGATCACCTTCTGGCACTGTGAAAGCTAGCCAGCAGGGAAGGAGCCTCCAGTTCGGCTCCACCCTGGTTTGTCTTTGCCCCACGCCCACCTCCTGTCTCACCAAAGGCTTCTGAGCTAACTTTAGTCTCCTCCATCCATTGAATTCACATTTACCATGCTACTGTAGAATTCCCCAGGTGGTTTTGCAAGTTCACCCTTGCCATTCTCACTGCTGCCACTGAGTCAGGGAAAGCTGGGTGCAGGCTCTTCCTGGTGGATGCTGTCCCCATGGCAGCAGCTAACGTGCAGGTACACAGGAGTGGGCACACTTAGAAAACAACCAGTGCTGGCCCTCAAAGTGCCATTGAGAAACAAACCCTGTGGCCAATGTCCTCAACAGTTCTTTTTATCTCAGGGCAGAACAACTTCCCTGGGACTGTTATCTGACAACATCCTTAATTACAAGTAATGGCATAATGACATTAGTCAACAGTTCGGTTGCCTCCATGACCCTGATAAGATGTTTAAATGAATAAAATAATAGAACAAGCCTGTATTCAGCAGTGTTCAACACTAAAGACAAAACTCACCTTGGGAACTCAGGGTATGTTCCTTGACATGTGTTTTCATTAAATTCCTGTTTCAAGTAAATGGGCCTTTGACACTCAGATTTTCTGTCAACAGGGTCATTTGGGTTTAATTTAGAGGCAATAGAGGACAGTTAACTGTACAGCGGGACCTCTATGGTAAACAGAAAATTTCACTTGGAGAAAATTCTGTAAGCACAATTTAAAGAATGGGAAAGGATCGGGTTGATAGTCTAAGTCATTTCTCAGGACATTGCTCTGTCTGCAAATGCAACTACAGCATGCAGCTTGTAGACCCTGGAGTCCCTTCTCCTGCTCCAATCACAGACCACAGCAGTGGATGAAACTGGCCCAGATCCTGCATGCCCAGGAGATCATGTCGGCATAAGGTTTGGAAGAAACATCTGATCTAGCAGCAGAAGTGAGAGGTGGGTCTTTGTGGAAACCATATGTCCTTCGAGAATCATAAAATAAGGAACAGTCCCTTTCTCAGTGTCCCCTTCCTCTCCTTGGAGAAGAATCTGTGAACACAGTTTCAAGTGCAGCAAAGTGTCAGGCTGGTGGTCTGTCATCTCTCAGGACATTGCCGTGGCCATTAGTGCAGGTGCAGCCTGCCAGTTATCAGCACTACAAATGCTACTGATTCAGAAGTAGCTTACCAAGACTAAGATGACACTTGGCACTATTTCAAAATTGCATTAGGATCATATTGGCCTAATGTGGTCACATTGTTAATTATTTTAAGGTAAATCAAGAATCCAGATTTTCAAAGTGAATATTTTAGACAGACTGATCCAGATATTGTTTTAAAAAAAAAAAATTTAAAAACACTGCTGTGCTTACAACATACAATTTTTGCCTGGCTTATAAACATTTAGTATAGACAGGCTTGGTGGCTCGCTTCTGAAATCCCAGAAACTGGGAAGCTAAGGCAGGAGGATTGCTGTGAGTTCGATGCCAGCGTAGGTTACAAACTGAGATTCTGTTTCAAAAGAATAAGTGAGATAAACAACTGGTAATTTCTTTCTGTCTGATGAAGTCATACATATCCCAAGAGGGGTGTTTCTCACATTCTGTCCTTATGTTCTTGTCATGTGCAGAAAGGCTTCCCATACTGTTTGGTCACTGAAGGAGTCAAGTCATTCCACAGAACAAGGTATCAAAGCAGGGTGCTGGTAGGTCTGTATTCAGGCTTACCTAGGCCAATATTTAAGTCCATATTGATAGTAATATGGTGGCATTTTCAAGTTATAAGAATAGAAAAGGAGGGGCCAGAAAGCGAACTCAGTGGTTGAGAGCACTTGTTCTCTTACAGAGGTCACATGTTTGGTCCCAGTACCCACATGGTGGCTCACAACCATCTGCAGGTTCAGTTTCTGAGGTCCCATAGTCTCTTCTGACCTCCATGGGCATCAGTCATATAACACACATAGGGGCCAAACACATTTGCAAGAAAAATACTCATGGACAAAAGAAAATATATAAATCTATTAAAAATGAAAAGGAATAGAAAAAGAGGGCCAGCAAGATGGAGGAGCTGACTGCCTAGTCTGACAGTGTGAGTTCAATCCCTGGGACTGACATGGAGGTAAGAACCAGTTCCCACAGCGCTCTCTCTCTCTCTCTCTCTCTCTCTCTCTCTCTCTCTCTCTCTCTCTCTCACACACACACACACACACACACACACACACACACTTCTACCTATGCAAATCCTTCAGCATGTACATAGACACCCATAAAGGTGCAAAAAACTTAATACTTGCTGTTTTTAGGAAAGAAAACTGAAATCTGAAAAACAAACGCCAGACACCATCTGTGAACAAAGTCAGTTTCTTGCCACACAACAGCAAAGGTGTGGGGCTTTCTGTCCACTAGCAAGCAATCCATCAGCCCCACAACCAGCAGCGGCTGACTGGCGTCTAGTTCAACACAGTTGTCATTACCTACCCAGAGACAGCATCAAATCCCACAGTGGGAGAGCTCAGTCCCCAAAACTACCTCTGCTGACTTCTTAAGTGCTTGTGAGCCCAGGTGACTTTGCCTATGTTTCTGTCCATACACTGTAAGTAATATAAAGCCTTCCTCGGGCAATTAATATGGGATCACAGAACCTGGGGAAGCACCTCTACTGGATTACTATAAAAGATAGCACAAAGATTAAGATGGAGAGCTCTATAGGATGAGGGATGGGGACCAGGCTCATGGCCTCCCATGCCTACTCCAGCATGCCACACTTTAGGAATGGGCACATGTTCAGCAGTCCTGTTGGCTTTCTTTCAATATATATATATATATATATATATATATATATATATATATATATATATATATATATATATATATATATATATATTATATATTATATACTTCTCATTTTACCTATCGATCCCAGTTCCCTTTCCTTCCCATGCCCCCCACACTCACCCTCCTGTAGAGAGCTGCGAAGTGCCGCGCCTTAAAGATGGTGCTGGCATCCGCCTTCTACCTTCCCGATGGTGAGCACTCTCTACATAAACAACTCCATATTTGGCTAGGGCTGAAGATCTGGCTTGCTTCTGCATATGTGGACCTGTCTGTATTTGCCATGTGGCATGCTGGGGTTGGCTACCCAAAGGCTTTTAAGCTGTGGGCGGGCTTTCCCCGGGGTCACAAGATTGTTCAAGGTTCCTGAATAAACTGCTTAAAGAAGAGTCGGAGTGTTGCATCTTCCTTGCTGGTCGAGATGGTTGCAACAGGTGGTGGCCCGTAAAGACTCAGAACTTTCTGCAGTCAGGGTAAGTGCACTGGTAGTTCCTGGTTAAAGTGGGAATCCTGGACAAAAGCAGGAAGATCCGCTTGCGGGTGTTTGCTCTTCTCTGTAGACAAAGAGGTAGCGGGAAGAGTTCGGGGCCCAGAGAACTGAAAGTAAAAGTTTAAAAGAGTCGTTGCTAGTTTAGCTATGGGCGCTTCTCAATCGCACCCAATTTTTTTGGCTCTGAATGAGCTGCTTCGTTCTAGGAACTTAAAACTTAAGAAAAGTACCTTAGAAAGATTTTTAAAGGAGAGCGTTACCGTTGCACCGTTGCACCATGCTTCGAAATCTCCAGGAGTCTTACAATCCCTTCATGGGAAAAATTAGGGAGAGATCTTGACTTTGCTGCCGATCGAGGAACACTTAAGGGCGGCATGAGACCTGTTTGGAAATTAGTGAGAAGCTGTCTTGAGGACCAACGATACAGCGAGGCGGTAGAGAATGGACAGGCTGCCTTAGAGATGCTACAGGAAGAAAGGTCAGAACAGGCAAATAGTGAGAAGGGAGATAAGACAAAGAATAACTTGTACCCAGATCTCACAGAGTCAGAAGACTCGGAGTCTACAGACTCTGGGGAAGAGCTACAGGCTCTCATAGAGCAGATGGAAAAGACAAGAATAAGAAAGAGGGAGAAAAAGAGAGACAAGGATAGGCCCGAAAGTGGAGATCGCTGTGGGTCGCCCCCAGGTAAAGCAATGCCATCCGCCCCAACCCCAATATGCGGAGGGAAGGAGTGGCAGTATGGGGCGCTCTTTCTGCCCTGAGATCTGGAAGGCAGTGAGAACAGAACTACGCTTGGCCTATCTAGTGTTTCAAGATCCATAAGGGAATAGGTATGAAGAGCCTCTAGACTTTAAGGTGATTAGGTCTGTGGCTGATCTGTAAGAACATATGGGATTACAGCCTCTTTAACTATGGCTCAAGTGGAAACCTTGCAGAGACACTGCATGATGCCCAGTGATTGGACAGGACTAGCTCATGCATGTCTGAGCCCAGGCCAGTATTTGGACTGGAAAGCCTTCTTAATTGAATATGCCAATGATCAGGCTGCCGCTAATCAGGCTGCAGGAAATCCGGCCTGGGACAGAGATATGCTACTGGGACAGGGACGCTTTGCTAATCAGCAGACAGGATACCCAGTACAAGTCTTTGAGCAAATTAATCACATTGCTATAAAGGCATGGAAATCTCTGCCTAACAAAGGGGAAGTGAGCGGCAATCTTACTAAGATCCTACAGGGTCCCATGGAGCCATTTTCAGACTTTGTTGCTCGCCTGGTAGAAGCCGCAGGGAGGGTGTTTGGTGATCCTGACTCAGCTATGCCTTTGATTAAACAACTTCTTTATGAGCAGTTTACGAAGGAGTGTAGGGCTGCCATTACACCTTATAAGAGTAAAGGATTAGAGGCATGGATGAAAGTCTGCAGAGAGCTGGGGGTGCCATTGACTAACGCTGGCCTAGCAGCAGCTGTAGTTCAACTAACTCAAAATAAAAGAGGAAGTTCAGGTGCCTGCTTTAAGTGTGGCAAGATGAGGCAGTTAAAGCAACAGTGCCCTGAAAGAGAAAGTGTAGTTGAAGCAGGAGGGGGACAATGCCCTAAGCAGCCTGGACTGTGTCCTAAGTGTAAAAAGGGAAAACACTGGGCAAATGAGTGCTGCTCTGTAAAAGACATTAATGGGCAACCATTAACTCAAGGCTATGGTGGTGCTTGTCCAAAAAATGGTCAGCAGGGCACCCACTCTCAGGGCCCACAAATATATGGGGCAGTAGAAAATCAGGACAAAGAGTGGAGCCAGGAGAAGTGGCCAACCCTTCATCATCCCAAGGACCACGGAGAGCCACTGCGGGTTCAGCAGGATTGGACCTCTGCTCCACCACCAGACTCTCATTAACTCCCCAAATGGGGGTCCAATTGATAGAGTCAGACTTTAAGGGACCCCTTGACCCAGGTACAGTTGGGCTACTTTTAGGAAGATCTTCTACAGCCTTGAGAGGCCTTAGAGTCCACCCGGGAGTGATTGATCTAGATTATACTGGAGTGGTAAAGATCATGGTTGAATCCCCAAGAAGGATTTCAGCCATTTCCCCTGGAGATAGGATAGCTCAACTGTTACTTTTACCCAGTTTACATGAACGCTTTGCTGCACAGTCCAAAGAAAGAGGCAAAGAAGGGTTTGGATCTACAGGGACAGATTTAACATTTCTGTCCCTAGACATGGATCAAAGACCAGTCTTGGAGCTTGTTGTAGACGGTAAGAAGATCCTAGGCTTGCTAGATACAGGTGCAGATAGAAGCATTATTGCCAAGAAAGACTGGCCTACAGGCTGGCCAATACAAGTCTCCTCTCAAACTTTGCAAGGTCTGGGTTATGCCAAGGCACCAGATGTGAGCACAAGACAGTTACAATGGAAAGATGGGGAGGGGCATTCAGGAGTCATGCAACCCTATGTGTTAGAACTTCCAATTTCTCTATGGGGAAGAAATATTTTGAAAGATATGGGCTTTAAGTTGAGCAATGAGTACTCCCCTGCTTCTCAGAAGATGATGAAAGACATGGGTTACCATCCAGATTATGGTTTAGGGAAGTTCTTACAAGGAAGAAAAGATCCCATTAATACACAACAAAGAAATCCTAGACAAGGTCTGGGTTTTTCCTAGCGCCACTGAGGAAGGTATTCCCATTACTTGTAAGACAGAGGAGCCAGTGTGGGTTCCTCAGTGGCCGCTGTCCTCTGAAAAATTTAGTGCTGCAAAAGACTTGGGACACATTAAACCATCAGTGTCTCCATGGAACACCCCTATTTTTGTGATCAAAAAGAAATCTGGAAAATGGCGCCTGTTGCATGATTTAAGAGCAATTAATAATCAGATGCAAATTATGGACCCAGTACAGCGAGGCTTGCCATTGCTATCATCCTTGCCAGCATCCTGGCATATAATTCTGATTGATATAAAAGAATGCTTTTTCTCTATTCCCCTGTGTAGCAGGGATAGTGAGAGATTTGCCTTTACTGTTCCATCTTATAATCATGAGGAGCCGGATCAAAGGTTTGAATGGGTGGTTCTGCCGCAAGGCATGGCCAACAGCCCCACTATGTGTCAACTTTATGTTGGAGAGGCTATTTGACCATTGAGAAAATAATTCCCTGCTTTGAGATGCATTCGTTACATGGATGACATATTACTGGCTGCAAAGGAAGAACAAATGCTAGAGCGGGCCTATATAGATTTAGTTAAATTGCTTGAAAAGAAGGAGTTGTTTATAGCTCCTGAAAAGGTTCAGAAAGATAAAGTTGTAAATTATTTAGGAGCTAAGATTAGTGAGAAACAAATTATTCCACAAAAGGTAGAATTAAGAAGAGATAATTTGAAAACCCTAAATGATTTTCAAAAATTGTTAGGAGATATAAAGTGGATTAGATGTTATTTGAAATTACCAAATTATGAATTAAAACCCTTGTATAATGTTTTGAATGGAGATTCTGCCCTAGATTCTCCTAGACAACTAACTGTAGAGGCAAGATTACAGAGCGCCTTTTTACAGAAGTTTAAAGAAGGTCAAAACATTGTTATGTGCATTCTTCCTACATTTATTATGGCAAGAGGGACCATTACTTTGGATTTATGCTAAAATATCTCCTGCTAAATCTATTGAACATTATCCCACTGCGGTGGCTAAGCTAGCATTGAATGGAATCCAACAATGTTTGCAATATGTTGGAGTCACTCCAAATATAGTTATAATGCCTTATTCCAGCCATCAAGTTAAAGTTCTTTGTGCCACAGTAGATGATTGGGCCATTTTGCAGTGTGGATTTGATGGGGAGATAGATAATCATTACCCTAAGCATCCATTATTGGGATTTTTTAAGGAACATCCTGTAATATTTCCCAAGGTAACATCGTCTGAGCCTATTTCAACGGCTCCAAATGTATTTACAGATGGTTCTAAGACAGGCTGTGGAGCCTACATGATAGAAAGACAGGAGCCTGTGTTGCATCAGTTCCAGCCTGGCTCCCCTCAGATTGTAGAGTTAAAGATAGTAGTGGAAGTTTTTTGAGGCTTGTCCTTTTGCTTTTAATTTGATATCTGATTCAGCTTATGTTGTTAATGTTGTTAAGGTTTTAGAAGTGGCAGGACCTATAAAGAGTACCAGTCCAGTTTGCCTTTTATTCCAGCAATTACAAAATTTAATTTGGCAAAGGACAACTTGCTTTTTTGTTCAGCAAGTTAGAGCTCATACAGGCCTGCCAGGGCCTTTAAGTAAAGGTAATGACAAAGTTGATCAGTGGACTAGAATGGAATGTATATTTTTGAGCTCTACTTTAGAAAAGGCAAGGAATTTTCATAAGACTTTTCATGTAAATGCTAGAGCATTACAACAAAAATTTCATCTCTCTCGAGCAGATGCTCGACAAGTGATTCTGGATTGTCCTCAATGTGTGATTCATCAACATCCACCCAGCATGGGAGTAAATCCAAGGGGTTTGCTCCCTCTAAAAGTTTGGCAAATGGATGTAACACATATATCTGAATTTGGAAGCTTAAAATATGTGCATGTGCCTGTGGATACCTGTTCAGGCATCATTCACGCCAAGCCTTTAACTGGAGAGAAGGCACGCAATGTCATAATTCATTGCCTAGAAGCTTGGGCTGCATGGGGCAAGCCCCAGCAGTTAAAAACTGACAATGAACCAGCTTATACAGCTCAAACCTTTGCCTCCTTTTGTCAACAAATGGAAGTGCAGCTCCTTCAAGGGATGCCGTACAATCCTCAAGGGCAAGGCATTGTGGAGCGTGCTCATCGCACATTGAAAGAATGCCTACAAAAACAAAAGGGGGGAATAGGCCACGGCCGTACCCCAAAGGAGAAACTTTCCCTTGCTCTATTTACTATTAATTTTTTAAATTTGGATGCTCAGGGCTGCTCTGCGACTGATAGAAATCAAGATTATCATGGCCCTGCAAAAGGAATGGTCAAGTGGAAGTATATTCTGACAGGCTTCTGGTGCGGGCCTGATCCCGTGCTGACATGGGCATGAGGTTCTGTTTGTGTTTTTCCACAGGACCAACAAGACCCGGTGTGGGTGCCAGAACGCCTGATTAGAAAAGTCCAACATGAAGAGTGTCATGACTGTCAATGTGATGACCCTCCTGCTCCTTCCTATGATGATACAGCTGGGGATAGCGGAGCAGAGATGGGGAATTTTGTCAGTGTTTCGAGGTGCCAAGAGTACCTTTAGGGATTTGTATAATACGACTTTTTCTCCTACCCCTGTGTGTATTTGGTCTCCTATTGTGTGGTTGGTTAGTAATGGTAGTGTAGAAGGGAAATGGCTGAATTGTACCCCAGCCACATGCTATTATGGCTTGTGCTGGGATGCCAGGTAACATATAAAGGCAGACCTATCAAAATTGCACCTGACTTCTCCATGAAAACTCTCAAGGCCAGAAGGACCTGGATAGATGTTCTACAAATACTGAATCCACTGATGCCAACCCAGGCTACTATACCCAGCAAAACTCTCAATCACTATAGACAGAGAAAACAAGATATTCAATGACAAAAATCAGACTTTCACAATACATATCCACAAATCCAGCCCTACAGAAAGTTCTGGAAGGAAAACTCCAACCCAAAGAAGTTAACTACACTCACAAAGACATAGGCAATAGATAATCCCATTTTACCAGAACCCAAAAGAAAAAGCGGGGCAAATATACTCACAATACCACCGCCAACAACAAATCTAAAACAAACAGAAATTAACAATCAATGGTCCTTACTTTCCCTCAACATTAATGATCTTAACTTGACTATAAAAAGACACAGACAAAGAAAATGGATACGAAGACAGAATCCATCCTTCTGCTGCATACAAGAAATACATCTAAACTTCCGGGTAAAGGATTGGGAAAAGATCTTCCGATCAAATGGGCCCAAGAAGCAAGCAGGTGTGTCTATCCTAATATCTAACAAATTAGACTTCAAAATCAATCAAAAGAAATGAAGAAGGTCACTTCATATTCATCATAGGAGAAATCCGTCAGTACAAAGTCTCAATTCTGAACATCTATGCCCCAAATACAAAGGCACCCACATTCGTAAAAGAAAAGCTACTAAAACTCAAAACTCATAGTGGAAGACTTCAACACCCCACTCTCACCACTAGATAGGACCACCAGACAGAAACTTAACAAAGAAACAAAAGAACTAACAGATGTGTCAATTGGGTTTAACAGACATCTATAGAACATTTCCATCCAAACACAAAAGAATATACCTTCTTCTCAGCTCCACATGGAACCTTCTCTAAAATCTTCCACATACTAGGCAACATAACAAACCTCAGCAGACACAAAAAAAATTGGAATAGTCCCCCATATCTTATCAGACCGCCATGCTTTAAAGTTGGAATTCAACCAGAACACAAATCGCAGAAACCCTACAAACTCATGGAAACTGAACAATTTGCAATTGCACCATTCCTGGGTCAAGGAAGAAATAAAGAAATAAATTAAAGATTTCCTGAAATTCAACGAGAATGAAGACACAACAAACTCAAACGTGTGGGACACTATGAAAGCAGTGCTACAAGGAAAGTTCATTGCACTAAGTGCCCATATGAAGAAAATGGAGGATAGTCACATAAGAGAATTAACAGCACAACTGAAAGCCTTAGAACAAAAAGAAACAAACTCACCGGGGAGGAGTAGAGGTCAGGAAATAATCAATTTGAGGGCTGAAATCAATAAAGTAGAAACTAGGAAAACAATACAAAGAATCAATGTAACAAAGAATTGGTTTTTCAGAGAAAATCAACAAGATAGACAAACCCTTATTCAAACTAAGTGTTGGCTTTCTTATGGAGACTTCATTGTACAGCCATAATGGAATCACATACAACAATGTAGGAATATGACTAGACAAAAAGATCACTATCTGATGATGAAAGCCTCAGTGGAGAAATCCACAGAAACCTGTCTGTCCACATTCTTGGCTTTTCTGTATAGCATTCCTTCCTCCTTGGAGTAGAGCCAGGTCTCTCCTGAAAAAAAGGGTCTTAACACCTATTACACAGGTTGTTCAGAAACTTTTCTCTTTTTTTCTTTTCCTTCTTTCTTTCTTGTTTTTTTTTTTTTTTTTTTTTTTTTTTTGGTTTGTTTGTTGTTAGGTTTGTTTGGGTTTTTTTATTTTGTTTTGTTTTTTAAACAGAGTTTCTCTATGTTATCCTGATTATCCTGAAACTCTGCAGACCAGATGGCTGGAATTCAGAGATCTGCCTGCCCTCTGCTACCCAAGAGCTGAGATTAAATGCATGCACTACCACATTGGGCCAGTAATTTTTTATTTATTTATTTTTTTTTATGGTTAACTCCAAGAGAGAAAATGTAAGGAATTCAAGATCCAATGCCCCACTTTAGAAAAGAGAAATTTTAGTTTCTATCACCTGCACTGGAAATTGAATAAATAGCCAGAAACTGAATAAATAGGAGTGTGTGTGTGTGTGTGTGTGTGTGTGTGTGTGATACTTTTCATTGTACATACTTAACTTACATGTAATTTTATAAACACAAACCATCAACATATCACATATCTTTTTACTGTATATACTTCCTTAATTTAATATATGCATTCACTCTCTCTTTATAAATATATGTATAAAATGGTCAAGCATCTGTTCCGCATTCTCCCTCTGAGCCTAGGAAGAGGGTCTGTGGGAACAGAAGTCCCAAATCCTGAAGTGGTATGAAAGCTAACACTATCAAAATGAAGCAGCACAGATCTGACCACAGAGCCACACCCTCAGAGTCTTTGCCCTTAAACTCGAGAGCAAGGCTTTCTGCTCACACCCCTCACTCCTCTCTCTCCTTCTTCACGTCTGCTCCACGGAGGGGTCTGAGGCTCATTACACAATTGAGATTTCCTTTAGACTTATCTGTCTTTTGGAAAAGAGGCTTGTAGTCAGACTTGTCTTTGGGCCTATAGCTTAGGCTTGTTCCTAACTAGCACTTGCATCTTAAATTAACCCATATCCTTTAATCTATACTCTGTCTTGTGGCTCATTACTCATCTCTCCATAATTCCCATGCTGCTACCTCTGAGTCTGGCAAACTCACTTTCTTCTTCCCAAAGTTTTCTCTGTCGCTGGAAGTCCCACTTAACACCTTCCTGCCTAGCTATTGACCATTCAGCTCTTTATTAAACCAATCAGACGGTGCAACTTCACAGTGTACAAAAAGATTATTCCAGAACAGAGGATAAATGTCCCGAAGCAAGAAGTAGATTTAGAAAGAAGAGGAGGAGGAGGAGAAGATTTAACCTGAGGCCTGTGAACTGCAGGACAGAATTGTGCTTTAGTTTGCAGTTTTCTGAAGCCAGTGATGTTGAACTGTTTTTCATGTCATTCCCACTCACAATGCAAGGAAATAAATAACAACAAATGCTGGTGAGGATGTGCACAGGAGAGAGCCCTTCTACACTGCTGGAAGGAATGTAAACTAGTCCAGCCACTATGGAAATCAGTACTGAGCTTCCTCAGACAGTTTCCATGACCTGGTAGGCCAGGAGACCAGCTCTCAGTGTGACTCCACTACACACAGGCCCTGAGAATACTCCAACTTCTCCAGGAGGACATTTGGACCAATGGTGACAGAAACCCATGTGGTTAGCTTGAGTTCTTCAGCTCTTTGAAGATTCCAACATCTGATAGGAGTGGTGTTGCATGTCATTTATTCTCTTGTGTTTGAAGGTGTGGGTGGGCTTGCAGACCCTGGAGACGCTTCTCCTTCTCCACATCATCAGATCACAGCACTGGATGAAACTGTCCCAGATCCTGCATGCCATATCTGCACAAAGATTGGGTTAGAAGAACATCTGATCTCACAGCAGATGCTAGATGAGGGTCTTTGTGGAAACGATATTTCCTGTGAAAGTCATGAAGTGACAAGCAGCCCCTTTCTCAGTCCCCTTCCTCTCATTGACGAGAAATGCCAGTGAGATGCCTCAGTGGGTAAAGGTGCTTGCTATCAAGGCTGGTGACCTGAGTGTTATCCCCAGGATCCACACAGTAGGAACTCCCACACGTGTGCCTGTGTGTACAGCACCTCTCTCTCTCTTTCTCTCTCTCTCTCTCTCTCTCTCTCTCTCTCACACACACACACACACACACACACACACACACACTGAATGTTAAAGGTTGTTTTAAAGGAAATGAAGATATGCTTTGTGTGAAATGTCTCCGCTACTGTTCCTCCTCACGTTTCCCACCCTCTCTTCTCCACCATCCCAGGACTGGATTAGTCACCTTCTTCCTTTACTTCTTCAGTACTCCTTCTTTACTTCTATGCCCCTGCCATGGCCCAGAATATTCTTAATCACATTTCCTTTATAAATAGTGTGTCTACAAGAGGGATTATGTGCATGTCAGTGTGAGTGTTCTCACAAGCCAGAACAGGGTGTCAGATCCCCTGGAGCTGGAATGGCGGGGTATTGTGACTTACCCCTTCCTTTTGGATCCTGGGAACTGGACTGCGGTCCTCTACAGGAGCAAGTGCTCTCTACTCTCTAGTGCTGAGCCACTCTCCTGTCTCTCCTAACCATGGTCCTCGCTTCCAGATTGATAAAGAATCTAGAGTGGATGGAAGTATCACCTAAGAAAAGGGCCACATCCTTCTGTTTAGAGGAGAAGACTTTTCCCCCAGTCCAGAAGGGCATTTGAATCCCACCTGAATTAATTAATCCCAAACATGAATTGTCAATTTGCTTTGGGGATTAGAAAGCTTTCTCTTTTATGTTGGGGTTTGAATTGAGGACCTATGAGGACATAATGAATTTGTGACATGGACAGGGGAATGTTAAAGGAAATACTGCTGGATTAATTCAATTTATATATTTTAAAAATGCTTTGACTCCAAAATTTAAGTTCAAAGACAAGTTACTGGGAAAAAGGATTTCTATTTTTGTTTCCACAGAAAATGAAAAGCTGTGGATTCCTTCCAGACTAATGTGGTTCGAACAAGCTAGACCCCCTGAAACAGAGTATCAGGTGATCCTACATTCAAAACAGCTTGAACAAGGCAGCCTTGCAGACTACAGCCAGGATTTCTGCGTCTTCTTAGGATCCCCCATGACAGCGCCCCCTATCAGCAGGAAGTAGTTTGGAAAGAATGACGCCCAAATTCCCAAATATTGTTTATAAATGTTTGTTTTCATTTATATGAGGTTGGTTATAAATGGTTAATGATTACAACCAATATTTTTAAAGGTAAAAAGGGAATTATGGTATAGATATGATTACTTTGTTTTGGAATGGATTTTCATTTATTGATACAATTTAAGGTCAATTTTGTGATATGTATATTTCTCCTCTTGTTTAGGCATTGTGTTTACATAGCTCATTTAAATATAATGTATAACTTAGTACAGATTATAGATAGTTACCTACGATAGTCAAAACTTAGAGTTAAGTTACTTAGGTTTTCATTTGAGATGGATAGGCATCCTTCAAACCTTTCAAAGACCTACAGAATATGGCATTTAAAATGGTTTAGGGTTTTTCTTGACAGTGAGACATAAATGCTCCTGGCAACACCACCTACGTCAGAAAGGAAAATGGACATCAAAGAAACGCGTTATGAAGTTTACTTCCAATATGGCTAGGCTAGCCATTTGGACAAGATACTGCTCTTGTCTGGACTGTTTGACTTTATGCTGTATAAACTGGACATGCAGGACCCATAGATTCAAGATGGACATTGCTACAGAATTCCTGCTTCATGGAAGAGTCTGCCAGACAGTCTACAGGACACAGAGAAAAATGACTGACAAACTGCCAATACAAGAAGACAGTTTAAAGTTTCCTGCTTTGCTGAAGAGTCTGCTAGACACATTATGGCCTATGGGCTGAAGATGGAAGATTACAGAAGAACTTCATGTGACTGACAAGGCAAGATATCTCTGTCATTTCTAGAGTTTATATAGTATCCTTCTGTGGTCTTTGAAGGAGTTGAAGACACATAGTTATGGTTTTAGTTTTCCTTAGTTAGGATTAAAGATAAGTTACATATAGGACTTCAGACTCACAAAGATAGAATAGATGATGGAATATTTTCCTTAAATCTTGCTAAATGTTAATGGACTAAATATTGTTAACTTGATAATTGTTGTGTGATATATTTTGCTATGTTAAAGTTAAAACCCTTCTTTTTATGTAGACAGAAAAGAGGAGATGATGGGAGATGTCATTCTGTATATGTTTCTCATACTGGTTAATGAATAAAGCACTGTTGGCCAATAGGAAAGGAAGAGAGGAGGGACTAGGACAAGGAGGAAAGAGGAAGTAGTAAGGAGAGTCAAGATGGAGAGACTGGGGAGACCAGACGGCCGGCCCCACTCCCCAGTAAGGTAAAAGCACATGAAAATACATAGATTAACAAAATAGGTTAATGCTTAAGACAGAGCAAGCCAATAAGAAACTAGTACCTGGCCAACAGCATTATATCAAATACAGAGTCTCAGTGTGTTATTTGGGGCTGGCGCGGTGGCGGGACAAGACCAGCGGCGGACGGAAAAACCCTACTCCTTACAGGGGAACATCCCATGTTCCTATTTCTCAAGAAGAGAATTTGGAATGCTAACAAATGCATGATGGAACACAGGAATGCCTGCAGCCTTCCTCACCTGCTAGAGATCGGTTAGGTCAAGTGATGGCCCCATGTTGTGCATACTATAAACTTGAACATGCTGGCCTGCTAACTAGGGCTGCTTGCTGAAATGTAACTCTATTATCGAAAGAGCTGTAATAATAAAACTGAGCCTGGTGTTAACAGTTGCACTGTGTGCTCCCTTGCCTTGAATGCCCTGGGTTCCTGTTTCAATCACCATAGACAGTTTGGCTGGCTTCTTAGCATTTGCATCACATCTCCCCCGTGTCCTTGTAAATCAAAGCAAGTATTTCACAATCCCATTGTATAAGGAGATAACTGAGCCTGGGGATGTGTCAATGACTTATCCAAAGTCAGACAATGGTGAGCCTCTCAAATTGCCCATGAAATAAAGTGCTCTGGCATTTGCATTAGAATCTTATTTCATTGTGTTTAACCTGCTATGACTCAAACCTATAATCCCAACCACTCTGGAGCCTGAGGCAAGAGGAGCACAAGTTCAAGGCCTGCCTTGACAGGTTAGTCAAATCCTGTCTCAAAATAAAGAGACACCAGACCTGGAGAAATGAATCACCGTTTAAGAACTGGCTATTCTTCCAGAGGTCCTGAGTTCAATTCCCAGCAACCACATCGTGGCATCGTGGCTCACAACCATCTGTAATGAGATCTGACGCCCTCTTCTGGTGTGCATGAATACAGGTCACTCGGAAACAAAATAACTAAATACTTTACAAAAAATAAAAAGATACCAAAAAAAAAAAAAAAAAAGCTAGAGATATAGCTCAGTAGTTGACTTCTCCAGTAAAGGGAGAGAGGCAAGGAGAAAGGAGGGAAAGGAGAAAGGAAGGAAGGAAGGAAGGAAGGAAGGAAGGAAGGAAAGAAGAAGAGTAGGGAGGAGAGGAGGGAAGAAAGATAAATTGCTTACCTCTGCCTTCTGACTGCTCACTCAGCTCCTTACAAACTCCTGCCTGTGCATCCTTCTCCCCAGGACTATAGATGAGTCCCCACAGCTGCCTCTACCCTCAACAGTCTTGATGTCATATACCCACCCTTCTTTACCCAACTCAAGAGCCAGGGATTCTGTCACTGGAGCAGTTCTGTCACTGGAGCGGCATTACACCTGTCTCCTCCCAAGATGAGTGTCGGGCAGTGGTGAGGAGGAAGCAGGGATGGTGAGGCTAAGTCCTAACTTGTTATCTCTCAGGGAATCGAAACTGAGTCGTAATAGCACACCCACAGTGTGTGGGAGATCGCACTGCAGAGACCTAACAATCCAGGGGTGAATCAGACTCTCATGATTGGCAGGTGAGCTGAAATAAATGTAAGCATCCCTGACTCTAGGGTTCTCTATAGAACTGGCTCTGTTCCCTGAGCCCAGCTTTTCTCATCGGTCATGTGGGGAAATGCCTAGCTTATAGTTTGTTTTCTGTTGCTAATAACACAACACCACAAACTAGGTAAATTTAGTTTGGCTCACAGTCTATGGGGGTCCAAAGCAGAGGGGCCAGATCCTGTGGGTGGCCTTCTTGCTGGCAGACTCCTGAGGTGATACAAGGCAAGAGACAGAGGGCATGCATATGTCCCTCTCCTTATTAAGCCACCAGGTGGCGCAAGTCTTTAATCCAGCACTTGGGAGGCAAAGGCAAGCGGATGTCTATGAGTTCAAGGCCATCCTGGTCTACAGAGTGTGATTACCAGACAGGCTCCAAAGCTACAGAGAAACCCTGAATAAATAAATAAATAAATAAATAAATAATAAATAAACAAACAAACAAACTTAAAAAGCCACCAGGAACCAGCAGGTGATGGTGCACATTTACTCCCAGCACACATTTGAGAAAGGCAGGCAGATCCCTGTGAGTTCAAGGCCAGCCTGGGCTACAGAGTGAATTTAAGGACTGTTACACAGAGAAACCTGTCTCAGAAAAGCAAGCAAGCAAGCCCCAGGCTCCAATCGTGCCATCATCTAATCTTTATCACGCTGCAGGTCTCATGCACTACGTCCCACTTACTCTCTCAGGCCAGGCTCTGTCGGTGTCATTTGCCTCTTTCAGCCAGCTCATCCCTGCCTGCCTGGCCTCCCTTCCTCAGGGTTCAGAGCTTCTCTTGTGAGTACCAAAGCTCCCACCTTGATCTGACAAAAGCTCAGGAAGGAATCATTATTTTCCTCATCTGGAAAATTACTGCAAAAATTTACCTGTGATACATGACCCACAAATAACACAAGCTATGTGTTTCTTTTCTTGAAGAGATGGGGATGTTTCATGGATGCTGTCCTTGTCCCTGACACAGATGTCCCTTTCTTCTAGCCTGTGGTCACACAGCAGGGTGACCACAGCTCTACCGCAAAGCTCTCCAGATGCCCAGATCACTGCTTAGTGTCCACCTGGCTCTTTATGACAAGCAAGCATGTGTTATGTTTATTTTATTTTAAGTCATTTTATCAGGGTTTCTCTGTGTAGCCCTGGCTGTCCTGGAACTCACTCTGTACACCTAGCTGGCCTTGAACTCAGAGATCTGCCTGCCTCTGCCTCTGGGAGTGCTGTGTCTAAAGCATGCACCGCCATCATCCAGCAGCAAGAGTTGTTGTTGTTGTTTACACACTCCTCTTACCCTGAAAGCCTTGGGACAATAGGACAATTGTAATCATTCTTACTTTTCCATTTTCAGAGGACATTGGGATAGAAAAATACAAAACTAGAAACTTCATGTTGCCCTTTGCGAGGGTGTGGGGGGAGCAAAACTCCCCTCCCTTTTCCAATGCTTCTTTGTCTAAGCCCTTCACAAAAACTGTTCTGTTGGATTTATAATTCTCAAACTATTAGTCTAGTCATGGTCATGGCCCTTCCAGAAGGTATTCTTGCTCCACCAGGGGCACTTGCCAGGTAGACAGGCCACAGAAAATAAAGGGACTTTTGTTTTGTATCCTAGGCTCCAAGTGCCTACCTGTCTTTTCTATTTAAGAAGCTATTTCCACTTTGGGATCTCAGGGAAAGCAGAGGTCCTCCATGATACCACGGGGGCAAAGGAATGCAACTCCTACTTGCCAATCTACCACAAAGAATCCTATAGACAAAATTGGAATCATTGGATCAAAGGACACAACCATCCCCTTGGCCCTGGATACATCACAAATAGCCTTCCAAAAAGTGCACACCTACTCACAGCAAAGAGCAGCCATACTGCCCACCCAACAATTAACATGCATTTCTTCACGGTAAAGTTGAGTAGCTTCTCCAGTGCTCATTTCTGTACAGTTTCTCTGTACAAAATAACAGTAATTATTTCTAAAACTTGCTAAAGCTAAAGCCAAATTTCCTTTTCTTTAAAAAAAAAAAAAAAAAAAGATTTCTTATTTTATGTGGGAGGAGACAATGTGCATACGGGTGCAGAAGCCCAGAGAGGTGAGGGACATTGAACCCCTGGATGTGAAACTACAAGCAGTTGTGAGCCATTTTTCCCTTAAGTAAAATATCTCACGCTCAAACCTGTAGTTGCAGGAAGGGCTTCCCCCCAACCTTGGTAGAGCCATATCATGTTCTACAGAAGAGCAACATCTTAGCTTGGCTTTCTGTTGCTACAATAAAGACTATAGTCAAAGGCAACTTGGGGAGAGGGTTTATTTCACCTCAAAGATGTCAGGCCATCATGGAGGGAAGCCAAGGCAGGAGCCTAACGGTGGGGACTGAAGCAGAGGCCATGAACCACCTGTGTAACGGTGGCATCAACTGCTGTGGGCTGACCCACATCAGTCAAGAAATATAGCCCTAAGCAGTGATGGCGCACCTACGCCTTTAATCCCAGCACTCAGGAGGCAGAGGCAGGTGGATCTCTGTGAATTCAAAGCCAGTCTGGTCTACAGAGCGAGTTCCAGGACAGCCAGGGCTACACAGACAAAACACTGTTTCAAAAAACCAAAACTAAAATAAAACCAAAACCCTTTCTTAAAAAGAAGGAAGGAGAGGGAGAGAGAGACTCCCCATCCCTGGCAGTCTAAAGGGAGCATTTTTTCTGCTGAAGTTCTCTCTTCTGAAATGACCCTGGTTTGTGTCAAGTTAACAAAAAAAAAAAACAAAACCTCACTATCTCAGGGAGTACATAACCTATATCTGCTACAGCACCTAGGAAGCCAGACTCTCCACAGCAGACTGTTTTCTTTAACTCCAACACCTGGAGCTCAGGAGGCAGAAGCATCCAGATCTCTGTGAGTTACAGGACATCCAAGCTACAGAAAGAGACCCTGTCACACAAACAAAACAAAAACAAACAAACAAAAAAAAAAAAAAAAACAGAAAAGAAGCAGAGGAAGGCGATACAACTGTAAACGTCACTGAGCTCCCCAGGACTGAGGCTATAACTGTCTGCTGGGCTTTGTGTGCAGTTTCTCTGGCTGGGTAGAGGCTCTTCTACTTATAAGAGAAGGCACATGAGTGGCCTGACTTCTCTTGAAGGAAACTATTCTCTGGCTTGGCTCCCAGTCATCATGGGACGAGTTCATAACAGGGATGGTGCAATTGGTGGCAAATGGGCTGAAGATCACATGGAAATCACACAGCATACTACCTCCATAAATCTGGGAACGTGGTGCCTTAGTTTCGTTTCTCTGTTGCTGTGATAAAGCCCATACCAAGAGCAACTTGGAAAGAAGTAAGTTTAGTTGGCTTTTACATCCTAATCATAGTCCAGTGTTTCCGCACCTCTGAAAAATGGAACTGCTTTCTCATGCCTAGACCCCCCACCAGGTACAGTCTTGTGACATGGGGGGTGCAGCAGAAAAAGTCTGGGATGAGCTTTACATAAGAAATATGGCTTTACAGGAAAAAATTCAAAAGCAACTGCTATTCCAAAATAAAAACAAGAAAGTACATTTATTGGAAAATATATTGTTTATATGATGTGGCTTCTCTTTTCAAATTATAACATCCCAGTATACAGATAGCATGTTCCTGTAAATTGTAACACTCAAAAGGCAAAGAGAATAGTCCCAAGGCCAAGGCCAGCCTGGGTTACATAGAAAGAGCCCATCCAATGAAGAGGAGCAGGGAGGGAGAAGAAGAAAAAATAGCGGGGGTAATGAGAAGGTGGGGGAGGAGGAGAAAAGGAAGCTGGTTTTAGTGGTGCACACCTATCATCCCAGCACTTGAGAAACAGAGACAGGAGGATTGCCATGAGTTTGAGGCTGGCCTGATTACATAGCAAAGTCCAAGCCAGTGCCAGAGCCACACAGCAGGACCCTGTCCTAGAAGGAAGGAAGGAAGGAAGGAAGGAAGGAAGGAAGGAAGGAAGGAAGGAAGGGAAAGAAAGAGGAACTGGGGAAATGGCTCAGGAGCTAAACTCCAGACTCCCAGACCTGAGGGAAAGCACAGTAGTGCATTTCTGTAATCCCAGCATTCCTACAGTGAAATGGGGAAAGACAGAAAAACTGCACAGAAGCTTGCTGCCAGCTAGCCTAGAGTACACAGGCCAGAGCAGAGCTAACAAGTGGGACTTTGCTCAATATGATCAGAAGTAGGAGCTGCTCCCAAAAGTCCTCTGAGCCCCAAACATACACTATGGTACAGCACACCTGTACACCTACCCACCCACACACCATATACACACATCACACATACTCATCATACACATACCGCATTCATATACACACACTGTATCCACACATACATACACATACAAAAATAACAGCTTTGTAAAAAGAGATGTCATTAGATGCCAGGATTAGAGCAATTTATAAATTAAAAAAAGATAGAAAGAAAGAAAGGAAGAAAGAAAGAAAGAACGAACGAACGAAAGAGAAAGAAAGAAAAGTGTTTAATTGAGATCAGTGATTCCAGAGGATTAGCATCCACACTTCTGGAGTAAAGACATGGTATCAGCAACAGCTGGGAGCTCACACTCAAAACTGCAAGCAGAAGGGAGAGAGCACACTGAGAACGGCACCAGCTTTCTGAACCCTCAAAGCTCAGTGATAGATATACTTTCTCCAACAAGGCCACACCTCCCAATCCTTCCCAAACAACTCCACACCTGGGACCAAAGAATTCAAACACAACCTGGCAGGCGGGGGCACAGGCTTTAATCCCAGCACTTGGGAGACAGAGGCAGGACGATCTCTGTGAGTTCAAGGCCAGCCTGGTCTACAAAGGGAGTTCTAGAACAGCCAGAGCTGTTACACAGAGAGACCCCTGTCTCAGAAATCGAAGCAGGGAAAGAAAGAATTCAAACATGAGCACATGGGGACCATTCTCATTCAAACCACCATAGTCAGCTCTTGAGATGTTGCATTTCTAATGAAAAACAATGCCAAAAAAAAAAAAAAAGGGAAGGTAAATATTTATTAGCAGTTTAATGTCATTCACAAACAAACCAATTCTCCAATTTCTTCTCATTCCCCAGTGCTCAGTCTTACCTGTTTTAAAATGGTATGGATGAAGAATAGCAATTTAAATGTATAGTCACGTCCCTTCAAATTCCAAAAGTACTTCTAAAAATAATAGCATAAATTTATTGAAGGTTTACTTTTACCCAGACATTTTCATATTTAATCATTTACAACAATTCTTTAAAGGCATCAACTCTCACTGTTGTAGGATCTCACCACCAGACCTCAGGGTTCATATCCTATGTTCTGCTACCTGCCTATAACCTGCCTATAACGACAACAAAAACTCAACCCAGTCAATCTTCTATCATGACAGACCCGTAAGTGGCAGTGATATTTGTTGTTTCAGCACAAGTCAGTAATTTAACATATAACTAAAATACAAGAAATGCAAAGGGCAGGCTGGACATAGGGGTACAGGCCTTTAAACCCAGCACTTGGGAGGCAGAGGCTGGCAGATCTCTGAGCGTTCTAAACCTTCTAAGCCAGCTCGGTCGAAATAATAAGTTCCAGGCCAGTCAGAGCTATTTAGAGAAAAACAAATACAAACAAAATCAAACAAAAAAAAAAAAAAAAGGAAACTTGCAGTAAGTGGCCGCGCATTTCCACAGCTGCCACCCACACTCTCCGGAGATTCATTTGATAAAGTCGAATCTCTACTACCCAAATACACACCAGACATCTCAGTATCCAGGTAATACAGTTAGTTGCCTATATGTGGTCCTGTAATTATTCTATCTAGACTGATGGTTATGCAGGATACGCTTCTACCGCCACGAGGTTAAACCACAACTGTATAAAAAGCGGCTGCCAGGAATTAAAGCACCCTGAGGCCTTTTTGTTGCCACACGTTAGCACTTTGGAACATTTAGCATAAAACTCCTCATTTACATTCCTCGGACTTTCAGTCGCCTAGCGTTTAACTCAGCTGTCACCTAATAAGTTCGCGATTTGTACGCATTTAACCACATGAAAAACTAGGTTAATAACAGGTTTGTAGGAATTCGGTGTCTATGTGGAAGTTCTTAACCGAAAACCTGGAGCATACTCAGAAAGACAACTAACAAATGGAAGAAAAAGTAAATAACTAGGCTTTATATTTATTAAACTGCTTAGTATAATAATTATTAGCTTTCATTACACGTAAATTTCATTGGTCACCTAAATCTGATTTTTGTTACGGGATTCTCCCGTTTTATACGGGGAAACTAGGGAAGGCCCCCAATTCTCTAGCGCCAAAGAAGACAAAAGAAGCCGTCACACGTTCTGCCTTCACCTGCCCACCCAACTCTCAGCCCCGCCCTGCCCCTGCCCAGGCCTCTGCCCCGTTGCTCCCCGCCCCCAAACCCTCCCCTGCCCCGCTGGTCTCCGCCCCCAGGCCCGCAGGTTTGAGACCACGCCCCTTCTAGTAACTAAGCCCCTCCCACGTACGGCTTCCGTCGCAAAAAGATGTACATAGAGATCGCTTATTGGCTACTAGCAAATACCCCCTCTTCTCATTAGTTGACACCGTCCGGGTCGAAGTTCCACGGAAGATGCTTTTAGCTACTTGGGCTGAAAGGTCACAGACACTTGCACTTCCGTTTCCGGTTTTTCCCGGCGCCATGGCTACCGCCAAGGAGGTGAAACGTCTGCTGACATGGTGCAGACCGTGCCGCAGCCTTCGAGGACCCCAGTGCCGAGTAAGTGCATCCTTCCTCTGCTGGCAAAGAGCTGGGTTTCCAGGGACGTCTCTCGGTGATGCCTCCCGCGGCATGCACCTGCAACCTTTCCGTTTCTTTCGCGGTCTGCAGGCATTCGCCGCCCTTGTGCCCGGTGTATCCCAGGTAGACAACAATTCCGATTTTCTGGGGAAGAAGCCCCACCGTAAGCATCCCGGAATCCTGCGTCTTCCACACGTGCGCCTACCGCAAGCACTGGCTAATGCAGCGCAGTTATTGCTTCTTGGTGAGAAACTGCGGGATGTGAAAACCAAGGAAACAAACGAGGCCAGCACATAGTGATGTGACTTTCTATCTGTGGCTACAGAGAGACCCTTCCGCAGTGTAGAGAAGCAAGTGCAGGCACTCACCAACTATCTCTGGAGCCGACATTTGCCCGTAGAGCCGGAGGAGTTGCAAAGACGGGCTGCGGATCTTGAGAAAAAGTTCCTGGAAAGCCAAGGTAGGATTTAAGACTGAAAGTAAACCACATTGAAATGGCAGTGAGAAGTTAGGAGCAAGGATTAACAAATCTCTCAGATAAATGCTGCGGTTTCTTATTTGATGTTGTAGTAACAGCAGTTGTTACCTGATGCTCTACTAGAAGGTAGATTGTGCCAGAGGTTGCCTTTGGAGATTGGATAAAGGTCAGAAATTCAAATATTTGGGGGTTTTGTTTTCTTGATTTTTTTTTTCCTACTTCTTCAAGTCTGGTAGATTATGACTGTATGTTGCCTGTGTGGGTGGCTGGCTAGTAAGTACTGAAATCCACTTCAAGAGTAGAAAATGATTAATTTTAGATTATTTTGAAATTTGTAACCTTCATATTGCAAATTTATTCCTTATTTTTGTATTCCCTGCATGTGCCACCATACCTGGTTCAGAGTAGTGTTCTATTGCTATGAAAAGACACCATAACAATGGGGACTCTTACAAAAGAAAGCATTTTAACTGGGACTAGCTTACAGTTTCAGACGTTTAGTTTATGGCCAGCAAGTCGAGGAGCATGACAACATGTGGACGTGGTGCTGGAGAAGTAACTCAGATTCCAGCATCTGGATCTATGGGCAACAGGAAGCCTACCTGCAGTGATACACTACCTCCAAAAAGGCTGCCTCTCCTAATCCTATCAAACAGTGCCATTCTCTGATGACCAAGCTTAAATCCATGAGGTGGGGGATGGCTGTTCTCAGTCAAGCCACTGCAGTGAGTGTAGAATTTCACTACGTGGTGCTGAGCTCAACACACTCATGAGACTTAGATTCCAAGCCCCTGTGTATTGGAATATTAAAGATGTCTCACTCCTAAGTGTAAGGGAAGAGAAAATGTCTGCATAAAAAATGCCTTTATTCTAGCTTTTAAATTTTTATCACATGGGCAGGAGAGATGGCACAGAGTAAAAGCACTAGCCACCCAACCTGATGACCTTCTACCAAATGGTTGAAGGTGAAAATTGACTCAGACCTATACACACGCAATAAAAAAAAATGTTAAAAGAAATTAATTTTTGTCAGACTTCTGTTTACTCTGAAGCAAAACTTGTATAGGTTAAGTTGACAAAGGTACTATTAAAGGCAGGATACTATTCAGTCCACTCTGGAACAGTGGTCATTTACTGTCTCATGAGGCTTCTGTGGGTTTGTCGTCTCTTGAACCTGGAGCATTTTCTCAGGTGGGCAGTGTACCACATTGGATCTGACCAGTTCTCCCTGGTCCTCACCTCCAGCCCTTCTCACCCTAGACTCAACTCAGACAGAGGAAAAACTTCGTGGGGCGGTACTGCATGCCCTGCGCAGGACTACCTACCATTGGCAGAAGCTCAGGTAAGGGCTTGACAGACAGTTATAGAGAAGAAACTTTAAATTTGAGGAGACCTGAGAGAATTAGCCACCTCTATGTTTGAGGATGCTCCCTGAACTGTTTTATATTGGAAAGGGAAACCCAGTAGAGTCCTCTCCAAAATTTTCATTTCCTAAACATTCAAGATCACTGTGGGACTGACTTTATTTCCTAGTGGGGATGATTGATTTTTATGATTTATATATTTGTTTGTTTGTTCGCAGTTATAATGAAGAACTGAGTCTGATATATATGGCGGCAAGATTGGATGGTGGTTTTGCAGCAGTTTTCAGGGTGTTCCATGAGGTGAGTCTCTCATGTTCCCACCTGATCTTTTTATCATTGGTTTTATTATCTGTAAATTAGTCTTTTGTGATAGGAGTTCTTGGAATGTTATGAACACATTAATTATCCTATTTCTCCTTTGCAAAAATTCTGTAACCTGAAAAAGGTTTAGCATCACTGAGATGTCTCCTGTCTCAAAGTATCTTTATTGAATCTTACAATGCATTCATGCCCCACCTCTGTCACGGTCCCTAACCTTCACTAAGGCTCTCAGTGCTAACTTAGCTCTCTGGGTGTCCTGTATTTTCTTCAGATCCAGGCTCGAGTTCCAGAGTTCCAGCCACAAACGTTGATGGACTTTGGATCTGGCACTGGCTCTGTTGCCTGGTAAGTAACTTTCTTAATTAACCATTAATCATGTCAGTTCTAATTCTAGAGAGTCAGATTTCCTATACCACTGCAGTATCAAGAAACTGGGATACCGGAGAACAAGAAAATTAGACCTAAAATGTTGTTGCCCTTGGATTAGGCAAGGCAGAAGAATGTATTTGTGTTAGGGTCAGATTCAAAGCAGCCCACATGAAAAAGGCTCAGTACTTGGGTTAAAAGAGAAAGCAGTTTAGTGTAGGAATAGATAATCAGTTTTTTGAGTCATCTGCCTTTTATTTCAGAAGTTGTAAATGCACTAAGAACATAAAATAACACTGTTAACTTATCTGTTTTAATGCCCTGATTCCCCAGGGGTGGGATTGAGAGCAGGTGGGTCTTGACAGAACAACCTTGGGTACTCAGAGGTTAAGAGCACTGGCTGCTCTTCCAGGGGTTCTGAGTTCGATTCCCAGCAACCATAAGTTAGCTCATAACCATCTATGGTAACATTTGGTACCCTCTTCTAGCATGTAGGTACACATAATAAATAAATAAGTAAATAAAAGGAATGATCATGTGTCATAAAAATTGGTGGTTTTCATCTTGCCATCTCAGGGCTGCTCACAGTACTTGGGGCCAGAGCCTCCGTGAATATGTGTGTGTGGACAGTTCAGCTGCCATGTTGGGTTTGGCTGAAAAGCTACTGAAAGGTGAGACCAAGCTCTAATCCAGGGATTTCCAAAAGTTGAAGGAGTTGGGAAAGCATTTTATTGGGACGTAGAGGAGAAAGTTATAAATTAAGGTAATCTGGGTTTTTTCCAGTATTACAGTGAAACAGTGTTGGAGGCTTTTGTGGGACTCTGGTTGGATGGGGTTAGTAGGCCACCTCTTTAATATTCCCTTACAGTCCTGCACCTCTCAGCTGGTGTTATCTGAGGCATGTCTCTTAGTTGAGTGTAAACGTCTAGCTATAAAGCGCATGTTCACTCTCAGCTGTCGCATCTTTCTTCCATAGGTGGTTCAGAATCAGGGGAGCCCTGTATCCCAGGTGTCTTTTTCAGACAGTATCTACCTGTATCACCCAAGGCAAGTAGCAAGTAAGCTGTTCTCAGATATAGTGTGGCAGATGGGCAGCTGTGGTTTCAGCCTTGAGACCCACCATTGTGTATTAGAAGCCAAAAGAAGCAATAGAAGACATTTAAAACCTAGGCATCGTGGCACACACCCTTAATCTCAGGACTCAGGAGCTGAGGCAGGAGGATTACCATTTGTTCAGGTCCAACCTAGGTTACATAATGAGATGTCTTGGGGTCAGGAGGATTTAGAGGCTAGGAATTTGTTGTCAGGTCTGTTGTGTCCCTTGTCTTGGTCCTCAGGTCCAGTTTGATGTGGTTGTGTCAGCCTTCGCCCTCAGTGAACTACCCAGCAAGGCTGATCGAGTTGAGGTAGTTCAGAACTTGTGGCGGAAGACAAGCCATTTTCTGGTGAGTCGAAATCCTTTCCCCCTCAAGTTTTAAAGCATCGTTGTGGTTCATTGTCTTGTCCTCTCCTTATCACGCAGCGTTCTTCTCTTTTATAGCTCTCTGCACTTCCTTGGGGTGTCCATCTCCTTCACACAATGCCCACCTCCCTGCCGGTGCCCTGACAGGGCATCAGAGCACCTGCTTACTTCCTCTGTTTGTAAACAGGTGTTGGTGGAGAACGGAACAAAAGCTGGGCACCGTCTTCTTATGGATGCCAGGAACCTGGTCCTCCAGGTGAGGCTCCTTGTCCTCAGTCCTCCATCTTTCTGTCATAAGTTACTGTTCCTGCCTTGGAGCTGGTGACTGTCACATGTTGTAATGGTGACTCATGAAACAGGAAAGTAGTTGGCAAATGAGAGTTTCTAGGTCAAACCCAGCACAGTACCTGTTGCCCTGGGAGCAATGCATATTCATGTCTGTGATGCCACTCACCTCAGACATGGGTGTTGCTCGCTCCTTTCAAAAGCTACTTTGCTGACACCTGATGGAAGGTGTTGCTGACCCAAGGACTTTGTCACAATGAAACCGTGTGAGACAATATAGAATCCTAAATTTAATTATGTGAGAAAGGGTTTTTTGAGTGGAGGTTGCTGGTGGGAGAATGCAGTACCAAGTGCCAAGTCCCTGCCTTTCTGCCGTTGTTTGGCACATGAGAGCTGTAGCCAGCTCCATGAACGTGGTTTGTCAGTGTTAGCATTATCCTGACTTCTCAGTTCCCCATGTGCAGAGTTTGGATTATGAAGATAGATCCCACAGGGTCAGCTGTATTTCCTTGATTGCAGGAAAAAGAGAAGTCCCCTGACCTTCAGCCTGGCTTTGTCTTTGCCCCAGTAAGTACCACTCCCTCTGTTCTGTCATGTAGTCAGAAGCGCAAGAGGGTGACACTCGGCCTCACTCCTTTCCAGTGACCGCCATGCTTTCCCAGCCCCATGCTGCTGTGCTTCTGTCGACTCTTAAACTTTTACCTTTAAAGTCTTTATTTCTAGGTACTCTTAAATTTATTTTACTTTTCACTGTATGTATGATGAATATGTGTGTGCATGTGTACATGCTTCAGCGTGCTTGGAGAGATCAGAGGACAGCTTTGAGGAGTCTGCTCTCTCTTTCTCTGTGGAATTTAGGGCATCTAATTCGGGCCATTAGGTTGTATAGCGAGCACCTTTACCAGAAGGGCCTTTTGCACAGCCCCAGCACCATTGATGGGCCTTCTGTGTATTTGCAGTGTCCCCACGAGCTTCCTTGTCCTCAGCTGACAGCCTCCAAGTCCTTGGCCTGTAGCTTCTCCCAGGCTTACCATCCTATCCCCTTCAGCTGGGTATGTATTCTCAAGAGTATTGCAACAAGGAGAAATAGCCTGGGAAAACAGGATGGATGGATGGATGGATGGATGGATGGATGGATGGATGGATGGATGGATGGGGTATGTGCGTGCGTGCGTGCGTGCGTGCGTGCGTGCGTGCGTGCGTGCGTGCGTGCGTGCGTGCGTGCGTGTGTGTGTGTGTGTGTGTGTGTGTATAGAGAGAGAGGTGGGAAGAACTGGAAAATTCCTGGAGCTCTATGTGATTTCTAGAATATGAGAAAGGATGCATGTAAGGGGAAGGGTGCTAAGAGATTTGTTTCCTCTAAACAGTCCCCATATTCTTTTAGAATAAGAAGCCGAAAGAGGAAACATTCTCTGTAGTAATCCTTGCCAGGGGGTCACCAAAGGAGACTAATCGCTGGCCCCGTATCACTCAGCCTGTCCTTAAACGACCTCGCCATGTGCATTGTCACCTCTGTTGTCCAGATGGGAACATGCAGCACGCTGTGGTTACAGCCCGTCGGCATGGCAGGTATAGGAAATGTGACTGGTTGGGAAAATGTAACAAGAACCTGCAGCCCATGTTAATGGCTCTTTCCCATGCATGCCCTAGGGATTTGTATCGCTGTGCCCGAGTCAGCTCCTGGGGAGACCTTTTACCTGTGATTGACCCATCTGCGGTTCCTCTGTCCCCTGTTGAAGAACCCACCGAGAGTTGACAAGGATGTGTAACCAGTATTTCCTGCCATCACACCTGCCAAGGCCAAAGCTACCTGGTGTCCAGGAAGAGAGTGCTGGTACCCCTGTGCATGTAGTTGTTTGAAATTTTAATAATAAATATTTTAAGAACAGAAGTGAATTTTATGACTCTTTAAAGATACAGGAGTCAGTTGTCCTGGTCTACCTATAATGAAGAGACTGCTGAGAGCTCAGCTTCTGCCAGAGACACTTCCTTGAAAGATGGCTCAGGTGGTGGGGTAAGACACCTCAGGCCCTGTGAGAACTGGCTCAGCAGGTCTCAACCCGTGGTTATGTGGGCCTCATAAGTGGGAACTAGTAGTTAGCTGACTTCTTTACAAGGTAGCCCTCCCTGGAGTTTGCCTCCTTTTCCTCAAGGTCAGTCCCTTGAGAACTAAGCCTTCTATCTCCACCCTCATCTAGATCTGGTCAGAATGCTTCTGTTCCTTTAGATTGCTTCCATCTTCCTGTTTCCTTTCCAGAACAACCCCAGTCCTCAGCAGAAATGCTAACAAACCCCAAAACAGTCAGGAGGGTGGGTGAGGAAGGCAGGGCCACTCTCTCTGCCATAATTATGAGCTATAAAAGGAAGGGGGCAAGCTGGTGATTTCACAGGTTTTGATAAGAACCAGAGTTCTTAGATTTCTTGGCACTGATGGACATCTGGTGGACCATTGAGCAATGTGAGGTTCTGCACATCAAGTTTGTAAATTGTCCTGTATGACAAAAATGACAAGGTTAACAGTTGCTAATTATAGGAACAGCAAAAGGGGCATGCACAGCTTATCTTGACCAAAGGGAAGAAGCTGCTCTGCCTGGGCTTTTTTGTTTGTTTGAACTTTGTGGGTTTCTTTAAACTTTAGGGAAAGAGAAGTGTAAGAGAAAAAACAAGTGACAGTTTCACTGGTGGGGCTTCATTGCAGAAATGGCACAGTCAGAAGTGACAGGTGGGGCATAGTGGCCCATGCTTTTAATCACAGAACTGGAGAAACAGGCAGGTGAATCTCTGTGGGTTTATCAATGTCTTCCTGGTCTATATAGTTCCAGGCTAGTCAGGGCTATACAATGAGACCCTGTCTCAAAAAGAAAAAACAGAAAAGTGACAGTATCTATGTTGTAATACTAGCAATCTCCACTCCCGCCTGGAAATTTCCATGCCTGGAGCTATTTTCCTGGAATTAGAGGAAAGGGGAATCCCTTCACTTGCTAATTCCCACAGAAGAATAGCAGCCCTTTGCTCAGCCCCACCCCCTCTACCCTCAAGTGGCCCCAAATCCTCTCTGAAAGGGCTCAGTTCAAGTATCAGCATAGCTACCTGCAAGACTTGGGATAGGGTAGAGTGTGGAAGGGTTAGATTAAATGTCCTGACTGTGGTAGGACCAAATTACCCCACATATGAATTATCTAGGACGTAACTACCATAGATTGTCCCATTTGAGGTTAGATCAACCCCAGACATGAACTAAGATTCCTCAGAGCTCTTGGATTAGTCACAGCATTGAAGAGAAAACTTCACTGAGCTATACCCTGGCAGGGAGTCTGGAGTTTCTGGTTTGGAAGCTCAGGAAGGCGTGTGGCAGGGGAGGGGCCTCCAGATAGTGGGAGGGCTGGTGGCTGGGGTTGAGCCCTAGTCAGCTATGCGGCAGGCAGGGCTTTGTAAGCCCCGACCTTCCAGAACGAAGAGGACATCAGCAGTCTCCTGGAATTCACCCAAAGAAACACTCCACTTTGGACACCTCAACTGCGACAGGCTGCATTTGTCATTCTGAGGCTGCCGCTCATCCTACACCCCAAAGATGGAGGTACTGCTAGGAGTGAAAATTGGCTGCCTGCTTGCCCTTCTGGTTCTCACACTGGGCTGTGGCCTTGCTCCCATCTACTTCAAATGGTTCCAGATAGATGCAGCTACAGGTACAGCACGACTCCGTCCTTTATACCTTTATACCAAGGCTTATCTCAGACCTTTCCTGACATCTGGCTTGGGTTCACATGTGCCCCAAAGACATTGGGTGCCTTCTGTTGCTCTTCATTCATTCCCATTTATCTCATTGCTGAATGGAGAATAACTTTTGCTTTCTTCTTAGGCCATCACTACAGAGTTCTCAGCCTCCTGGGCTGCGTCTCTGCCGGTGTCTTTCTGGGAGCAGGGTTGATGCATATGACTGCTGAAGCTCTGGGGGAAATTGAATCAGAAATTCAGAAATTCATGGTGCAGGTGGGTAGCAGAGAAATCGAGTGACAGGGCTTTGGGGTCCGAATGATAACCAGAAGCTGGGGAAGATAGTGGGACAGCCGCTGAACACAGGGTGTGTGGGACAGCTGCTGTGGAAGGTGGTCAGGTTGGGCGTCCACGGAAAATTTGATTGCTGAAAGGCCAAGACAGGAGCTAGGTAGGGCTGCCCCAGACTTGGTTAATCTCTGTTTCTGTCTCCCTAGAATAGTACAGGAAGTAAGGGAAACTCTTCTCAGGATGCTGCTTCCAGCTACGTAAGTATCTGCTATTAGCGCCTGCCTGTCTGCAGAGTGAAGACAAGCAGGGTCTCCATGCCCTCTGATATGTGAGGAGTACCAGGGAATCTCTCCTCGGAAGGTGCCAGCCTAACCCTTTGTTTGTGGGTCCTCAGAAAATTTCTTGCCTTATTCTGTCCTTCCTACCTTGGAGCCTATTTATTTATGTATTTATTCCTTTGGTTTTTCGAGACAGGAGACAGGGTCTCTCTGTGGCTTCGGAGCCTGTCCTGGAACTAGCTCTTGTAGACCAGGTTGGTCTTGAACTCACAGAGATCCACCTGCGTCTGCCTCCCAAGTGCTGGGATTAAAGGCATGTGCCACTGCCGCCCAGCGAGCCTTTTTATTTCTAACCCAAGTGGCATTTTGACCCTCAGCCCCTCTCGTTTCTCACTTCTGCATGCCTACGCAGCCTCATCCCCTCTTTTGTCTCCTGGTCCCGTGCCCATCCAGTGTGCTGTCTCCTTCCCTTCCTGACTTCTGGCCCTTTTCTGTTCCTAGGTGGAGTATCCCTATGGAGAGCTCATCATCTCCCTGGGCTTTTTCTTTGTCTTCCTTCTGGAGTCGCTGGCATTGCAGTACTGTCATGGGGATGCTGGAGAGTCAACAGTGCAGGAAGAGGAATGGGGAGGGACTCATGCCTTCGAATTCCACAAGCACCCCCCTGTGCCCTCACGCCCACAGGGTCCCCTACGCACCCTCATCCTTCTGCTGTCACTGTCCTTTCACTCCGTGTTCGAAGGTCTAGCTGTGGGACTGCAGTCAACAGTGGCAGCCACTGTACAGCTCTGTGTTGCTGTTCTGGCTCACAAGGGGCTTATGGTGTTCAGTGTAGGCCTGCGGCTGCTGAAGATTAGCACTGGGTCACGGTGGGCCACACTCTGCATACTGTTATTAGCACTCATGTCTCCTGTGGGCCTAGCCCTAGGGCTGACTGTGGCTGGAGGTGCCTCAGGACCAGGGCAGGGATTAGCCCAGGCTATATTAGAGGGAATATCAGCTGGCACATTCCTGTATGTCACCTTTCTAGAAATTTTGCCACGGGAGCTGGCCTGTCCTGAGGCCCCTCTGGCCAAGTATGGCTGTGTGGCTGCTGGTTTTGCCTTCATGGCTCTTATTGCCTTGTGGGCCTGAGCGATTCCTCACTGCACTGATGGACCTGTCTAGGATGGCTGCTCCTGAGGACACCCCCTAAATGACTTTGGCCCTCAGACATTTTTTTTTTTTTTCAGTGAGACTAAGCATTTACTGGGCACAGACTATCCCAGATTTTCTTGTTCAAGACTTAGAAAGGATGTTTTAAGTGTCTGTTTAACTAGAAAATTGGTATCAAGACCATCACTCCAGAATTGCTAGTATGTGTAATAGAATACCCATTTGACCCTTTCCCTTCAACCACATTGTAATTTATGTCTCTGATGAGGAAAAGGGGGTGTGGCTGGAATTGGGATCGTAGTCATTTTAGAGGTTCGGGCCATTCCGCCAGACATAGACAACCCTTTGTTGCCTGACCCTCAGGAGCTGAGAAATAGAGCACCATTTGGAAGGAGAAGGACATTTAATAACAGAAACCAGGGCTAGATCTTTTTCCTTCACTAACTACCTCACCCCACTCTCAGAACCTGCCATTTCACACTAAGTCTGGTGCAGCCTCGGGGACACCATTGCTACCCTTTGGGCTTCTCTTTCTGGCTACCACAGGCTGAAGGATTAAAACCCAGTGTTTGTAGAGGGGAGCCAGCGCCAGATAAATACCTCCGGTGAGTACTCTGAGGTGTAACCACCTAATGACTTCCCTTCCGCCTGCCGGACCAACCGCTACTAAGGACAGCTCTGGTGGAATTGAGGAGGGACAGGGTAACTGCTCCCCTGCCCTTGCCTAGTTGGAGCATCTCACACTTGGTGAAAAAATAGAGGAAAGATGCGCCCTGGAGCTCACTCGCCCTCACCAGTGTGCCCCTTCTTGTGATTTTCAGTGTGATAACCCAAACAGCTTTAACATGAACAAACTCCTGAATGGTTCTTGCCTCAGTCTTTGTCTCCTTCCCGCCATATTCCCTTCCTGGAAAAGTAAGAAATCTAAGTCAGGTCTCACAACAGGGAATGGTGAGAAAGCCGCAGTGGGCAGAAACAGGAGTGGGGGAGGAGAAATGCCCTCCCCTGGAGCACTGTCGTGTTGCGCTTCTCAGCATTAGATGCAGGAAGTAAGGTGCGCCGGAGAACCTGGGGTTACCGATAGCACTGGCTCCGGCGGGGACACCTGCAGTGTGACAGGTGCTGTGCTGCTGTTTGTACACACACACCTCACTTGCACAACTGTGGCAGTGACGTTATCCCTGTAATAACCTAAGAAAACTGGCATTCAGAAGTTAGTTTGATCAGTTATCCAACAGGGCCTCTAAAGTCACTTTCCTATAACTGTATGAAAAGCTCCGTAAAGAGTCTTTCCTTCTTTGTTTTCCCTTCCCAACACCCTTGTTCACCCTGTATGTTAGAATCTCAGATCAGCTCAGAGAGTGTACAGCATAACTGGGGAAACATGAATGGGAGGGTATTCAGGAAGGTGTGTGTGGGCAGGGTGCAGACAAAGCAAGGAACGTGCAATACCCAGGGGCTGAGTAATCAGCTTGCTGTTAGTAGAAACTAGAAAGGACCGGCCCAGAGAGCTCTGTCCTTGATCTACAGGGACCCAACAAGGAAGGTGCTAAGATAATCTTATTTTCTTGCTCTGATTTGCTAATGCTTATTGAGCAAAACCAAACAGAAGCTGGAGGCTACAAATGGCTTGTCGGGTTCTGTGGACTGGTCAAGCCACCTGGGCACAGAGCTGTCCTGTACGTCATCCATGCCCTGCTATGCTTACATTAATATGATCTTGTCAGAACTTTGGCAGGGTGAATTGAAAGAGCTGTGGTTGTATGGAAGCTAGGGAATTGTCCCTATCACAGAAGCGTGTCTAACTATGAAAGGAACTGAAGGAGGAGCACCCTGGCCTGCTGTGCCTCTCCCCATATTTCTGGATCACTGGTGCCATCAGCATTTGAGGCAGACGAGGTAGAGTTTGGTACCTCAAGCCGCTGTTGAGTCGTGAACTCTGTCCTTGTCCATCCCAGGAACTCTGGACTCTCCTTTGACTTCCTCCCCAAAGCCACCAACACTTTCTTTGCTCCCCATATCTATTTCCTTCTTTTTCCCCAAATTCTTACCACCCGGGGCCAGATGTGTGTTGAGTTTGGAGAATATTGTCAAGAGCAGACAAAAAGCTAGAAGGTGGCAACATCTGGAGAACACCAGGGAGAGCGTCTGAACCAGAAGAAGGACAGACTGCTTTCAGAAACACAAATGAAAACAACATGGAATAGGAACTGGAACTGGCCTAAGAACCATGGTGGGAAAGAAGGGAGGCAGCTGGGACCGGCTGGGGCAGCCGTAAGCAGATGGCCAGAACGATGAGACTGGAAAACATGAAGAAAGGTGATCCAGGCTAGTGGGATAATCAGGAATGTGTGACAATTTTCACATCACATCTTCCTGTGATGATGTAAAAACACAGGAAGTTTTCTCTGGGGCCACATAGGAGTGGCTGTGACCCAGAAAAGGTCAAGGTTGCTCCACATTCCATGTTCCACCATGGTGACAGCTTTGTGAAGTTCATAGTTGCTTTTGTTTGGGTCAGTTGGTTTTTGTTTTGTTTTGCGGGTTTTGGTTTTGGTTTGGATTGTTTTTTATTTGTTCATTTTTGAGTCAGAGACTCTTTACATAACCTTTACTAGACTGGAACTCACTGTATAGACGAGGCTGGCCTCAAACTCAAAAGACATCCATCCATCTGCCTCTGCCTCCCAAATACTGGAATTAAAGGTGTGAAAAACCAAGCCTAGCATTCATCATTGTTTTGTTTTGTTTTTTTAATAATAATAGGACAAAGTCAAAGATCAAAGCTTCAAAGGCATCAGATGCTGTTTGATGACATTCTTAGTTTTCAGGGTTAATAAAAGCTAATCTATTAAATCATCCTAAAAGATATTATCTAGTAGTCAGAAAGATGTCAAGTCAGACACAAAGGCAGGTCATGAATGGCTATTTAAGTGGCTAAAGATAGCTGAAGATAGACTGCGATTAAGCACCAGACCTGCAACATTCCAACTTGACAACCATTTAAGTTTAATCAGCCCATCACCCTCAGAGAATGTTCAGTGTGTAAACTTCTTTCTAGGAACTTTAGTTAACACCTGTCACCTTCCCCATCTCTCACAGTCACTCCCTCATATATTTTGTGTATACCTAGGAAGGAAACTCAAGAATTAGACTTCCAACAGACCTCCTGTAAAGGATCAGCTTTCTATTTCTTCTACCAATAAGCTGTCTTCTGAAGGGACCTTTCTGGGGGTGTTCCTGCCTCTCCTTTGCTTTGAGGCTGGGGGGGGGGGTGTAGATAGGTTTGGTTTGGTTGAGATGTTGTAGTCACAAGAAGATAGTTTGTGAAGAACACAAGAGAAACTGTAGTTCAGAGAATTTACTGGGACAGGGCAGGTCCTCAGGAATCAACATGTTTGACAGATGCTTACCCGGTGTGCATAAGGGCCTGGGTTTGATCCCCAAAGCCACAGAGAGAGAGGGATGAGCTAAAACCCCATAATCACTCTGCTGGGGTAGCCTGTGCCGCTTGGTCCTTCCCTGAAGAAGTTTTGGAGTATCTTGCCTCCCTCACTACAGAAAATACTCCCTTCCAGAATTTATGGGATGTGTGTGTGTGGACACCCTCTAGTTCCCTAGCTGACCTGAGGAGAGTGCATTGCCATTAGCACTTGAGAGGGGCAATCTGTGGGGATGCTTACAAAATCCTAGCTAGAGAATAGGTTTTTGGTTTGTGTTCTTAGTGACTCTCCCTTGTCATATGTCAAACACAGAGTGTGCCCTACATTTCCCATGGACTCATCATTAGAGTCTGCTGGCAGAGAGATCTGGTAAATATAAGCTACATGGCTCTGGGTACCATATTTCCTCACCAAACCCTGAGCCTCAGGTCAGAAGTCTTTTCCAGTTATTCCTAAATCTCTTTTTTAAAGTGATGTCTCCCACTCCCATATTTCCCCTTTCAGCCTATTTGTTTCTCCTGATCCTTATTAACCTCAATAGACCATATTTTTACTTCTACCTTGCCTGCTGTAATGTCACTATTTTGTTGGTATAACCATTTATTTATTTATTGGAGCAGGGTTTCTTTGTGCAGCTTTGTAAACCAGGCTGGCTTTGAACTCACAAAGATCCGCCTGCCTCTACCTCCTGAGTGTTAGGATCAAAGGCGTGCACCACGGCCCAGCTTTGTTGGTATAGTGATATATTGCTTAAAGATGGGGATATGTTCTGAAAAACATACATTAGGTGATTTTTGTTTGTATGTTTTATTGTTGCAAAACATTTGAGAGTGTGCTATACAAACCAAGAAAGCTCTGGTGTCTGTAAGGAAAAGGACCTATGAGACCATCACCACATATACAGATGTATATATTGGGCAGGCCAAAATATCCTTATGAAGTTCCCAATTGTTACTTGAAAAATTTCTATGAGATCCAGGGTATTTTTTGGTTTTGTTTTTTTTTTTTTTTTTTTTTTTTGGGGGGGGGGGGGGGTTTGGTGGAGTTTTGTTTTTGTTTGTTTGTTTGGTTAATTGATTGGTTTCTTTGTCCTGGAGCTCATTCTGTAGACCAGGCTGGCCTTGAACTCAGAGATCCACCTGCCTCTGCCTCCTGAACACTGGGATTAAATAAAGGTGTGTGCTACTGCCCTGCCCTGTTTTTTTTGTTTTTTTTTTTTTTTATTGAACTGTGAGGCTCTTTTTCACTGTTCTGATTTCTCTCATTCCCATTGAGTAGTCTCTTACTTAACTGGCCCCTAAAGTCTGGAGTACACTCATTCCTTGGGAATAAAATGACATTCAAACAGAAATCCTAAACCTAAAGAGGAGAGAGTAAGCAGGGAATTATGGCTTTGTTCTGTGCACACACGGAGCTTCTGAGTTCTTAGCAGGGCCTTGATTTCAGGACAGCCTTATGTTCCACAGTGAAGAACAATGGGCCTGTAAGACCAGGAAACCCAGGGTCCAGGTAAAGGGATGAAGGATCCTGCTGACCACAGGGGGGCACTGTGTCTCCATGGGTGAAGTAGGATATGTAGAGCCAAAAAATAGGGTCAATCTAGGACAGCAGATGCTACTCCACCCCACCCCCCACCACAACCTCCCCCCCCCCCCAGTTCCCGCAAAACATCTTTTCTCCTACCTTAGATTTCTGGAACAAAAACTCCAATAGTTTGTATCCAAATACAGTGCATTTAATAAAATTTGTCTCCAGTTGTAAAAATTTTTCTAATGACCTTTGTAGGCGGGTACTAAGAAAGATCTAACCTCCCTTCCATAATACACAACAGTAGCTGCACCAGTAATGGCTGGTTGAGGCCTTAGTTTTTCGCTTTTTCCTCATGTTTTGCTAAATGATCCCAGTGATTATAGCCATGCTTTGTTTTTCTTCATTGTGGCATTTCAGCAATCTTTGTTTCCTGACCCAATACCCATCCAACAGCTAACTCTAACCCGCTAACACCCTCTCCCAACAATGGCCTACAACATCTAAATGGGATGAGGCCTAAGACCGTAGCTCAATAACAGAGCATGTACACGTTTTGGTTCAATCCCCAGCACAAGAAAGAAATGGAAAAACCATCAGCATCAAGGACATAAATCTGTCACTTTCATGTCTGAATGTGAGCTTTTGATGCCAAGTGGCTTCAGTCTGCCACTTAATGTCATTGAGGAAATGGTACAATTGAGGTTTCCATAAAGCAAACTTTAATAACCCCATAATTTTCTATCCACATTGTTCCGACACTTCTATAAAGCTTTCTCGTGTGTGTGTGTGTGTGTGTGTGTGTGTGTGTGTGTGTGTGTGCGCGCGCTCCTAAGCGTTTAAGTGTATGTGTATGTACACCCACATGTGAAAGCCAGAGGGGACTTTGAGTGTGTCCCTCCTTCACTCTATACCTAATTTTTTGAGATTGAGTGTTGTCCAGTATAACCCTCTAAATCAAATAGTAGCCGTTGTCATGTTTGCAAAAGATCCTGTTGATTATAAGAAGGACGCAGGGTCGCTGGACCCCACCTGAGAAGCCAGCGACTTCTCCCAACCATTTCTGCACTCATTCCATGAGGTTGCTACAGTACAGCCTGGGGAAGACTGAGTGACCTCCACCTGAACAGCAATGGGGAGTCATCACTGACGTGGGCTGCATCTTCCAGTGTGCCTGTCTTTCCCAGGTCATCCCAGGATGAACTCTGGTTTGTCATTAGGCCCTCATGAGGAGGGGCTAGACACTGCTTAGTTCCAAACCCTCAGGAAGAAAGTTCTTACAATACTAGTCCCAACTGACACTGGTGCCCAGTGATTGGCTAGACAGGCCAGGTAGTGAGCAACTACTGTTCTCCTGTCTCCACCTTCCAGCACCGGGATCACAGGTGCACAGCCAAACCCAGCTTTTAACAAGTGTGCTAGGGATCTGAACACAGGTCTTCATGATTGAACAAGGACTGAGCCGTCTGCGTAGCCCCTCCTCCTTTTGCCTCAAGAGCCCAAGAATCAATCTACAACAGCTTCAAGACATCCCAATCTCCATTGTTTGTTACTCACATTTCTTTAACAGGTTCTTGGAGAATTATGCACAATTTAGCTACCAGCTCCCCTAGAGTCCATCAGTGAATAAAATTCTCAAAGGAAGTTCCTTTTTGCTGGAACTTTCTTGACTCCTAGTGTCCTTGGAGGCTAAGAGAGAGTTAGATGCCTTGAAACTAGAATTGCAGGTGGTTGTGAGCTGCCATGTAGGTGCTGGAAAGTGAACCCAGGTCCTCTGGAAGAGTAACCAGTGCTCTTAACCACTGAGCCATCTTCAACAGTGCTCTTTCCCAAGCTTAAAAATATGATTAATAGAAAGAACAATACTGTTTTCTTGGACCCAACGATCACATTCTATGAAGTGTTTGTACTCCACAAGCCATCTCCCAGGTCACAGCACTTTAAGAGGAGCAAGAAGAGGACAGGAAAGGGGAAGGGTTTGAGCATTCAGATCACGATTAATAGCAGTGCTCAGTTTCCTCTATAGTTTATTGTCACAGCAGACATGGGAGACAAGAGGTCACGCTCTACACATGACAGTATGGTCAGAGCCCGAGGTAGCCCTTCCCACCCTTACACCAAGTCCCAAGCAGTCTGACCTAAGCTCTCTCCCCTAGTTCCACTCTAGGTGCACACTGACAGCTACCAAAGTTAGTGCAGCCAAATGGCCCAGGCCCCACACTACTGCCCCAGCTCCAACCCTTCTACCATTCTTATATTCGCTGCCCACCATTTCCCATTCTAACTGTCTGTTTACATGCTGGATACTTGTGTCACATTTTAAGGATCACTGACCTACCAGCGAGCCTCCCTGATAGACATTCATTTAGGCTCAATGCCTTTAGAGGCTTGAAAAGTCAAGGCAAAGCCACTATCAGCTTTGGGGAATGGAGCTCCCCATCTCCCACCCCTACACACACACACACACACACACACACACACACACACCCGACTCTCCTACCCTTGCAAATATGGGATAAAGAGAGGGAGTGATGGAGGCCCCAAGGTAGCTGTAACAGCTTCTTATTCCTCACCTACAGACACCTAGGCCAGGGAGAGAAGACACAATGACTTCTCAACAACAAAATGGGAGAGGAGATAATTCAGGGGGCCTGGATCTCTAAGAGATATTAGGACATCTCTCCTAGGAGCTAGAGGAAATCACAGGTTAAAGGTCAAGGTTAGGGTAGCAATTAAAGATCAAGGTCATCTCCCTGCACGATCTGCCCCTTTTCTTTGTTTACTCTGGCCCAATGCCCTGACACACCTCTCAGGTTAGTGCTGTGGGAGGTGGGGCTGGGTTCCACACCAGGGCAATGTGAGTCATTCAACAGGAGACTTCCATGGTGTGCCCCGGCGGTCCAGATGGGAGAGTCCCAGACTCGCTACTCTGTGACAGGGTGCGGGAGCGGGACCGACCGCCATCAATGGAGGCTGCACTGGTCAGAGATGCCGTACGAGACCGAGATAGGCGAGTCATGCAGGATGAGGCCACTGTGGAAACAGAAGGACAGCCCAGCCGTCAGAGATTTTGGGGAAGAGGGCTGGTAACTTCAAGGGGTACCTAGGTGAAGACAAAAGGGGTAACTGGGGCCAGAGAGCCAGTGAGCTTGACTTGTAAGAAGTATGAATCTAAGAGTCCACCTAAAATAGGCCGGCCCTCATAATGACAGTCCATTCCCTTCATAGTGGCCTCTGTCCCAATACTCACTGTATCCCATGCCTTGCAGGAAGTACTTGAAAGCCTCAGTCAGCTTGCCTGGCTGTGGGCATGTTACAAGGAGAGAGGGGAGGCAGGAGAGATATGGTTAGACACTGTGAAAGCCCAAGGCCACAGCAGTGGCAAAGGGCACAGATAAGTGACACTAATAATTCATCCCACTTCCCCCTCCCATGGTCGGCAGGGCACTCACCTGAGTCAGCTGTGGCTGACCTCCAGAGTCAGCCATCTGTTCCGGAAAAAGCACCCAGAAAGAAGGACAGATGGGCACATCAGATGACCCAGGCAGAGGAAAGGGTTCTTTCCCACCACCTTCCTTACTTGGTTCTTTTCTTTGGTGACCCATAATGAACCCACAAGGCTTAAACACTGGAGTTTAGAGTATGCATGGTCCTGGATAGGGGGTCCTGAATAAGGGGCCCGGAAGCAAGCAAGGCTTGGAGGAGGACAGCTGACCTTGAGGAAGGAGGTCTGTGTGGGGTCCAGTTTTGAGTTACATTCCACCTGGAGTAAATAGGAGGCTGAATGAATGAGCTCGCCCTCCCCACAGCACTTCCCCTCCAAGGGAGCCTGTTCTTTCCCCCTTCCTTGTCAGCTACCCAATGACTTCTTAATAGAAATAAAAATTCCTAAAGTTGTTCCACCTGTCCCAGAGTTTGCCCCTTGGCAAGATCCACTTATGACACCAACATTCCCTCCCTACCCCGAACGTCACTACTAACCACAGCATCTTCATGAGGCGCTTGGTCTCCGACCACCAGCATCACAGGGCACCTAGAGGGTCAGGGAGAAGGCAGTGAGCCCTGCACTCCCTCCTCCACCACTCCCCAGGAGAGCAGTTAGAGAAATGTCTGACTCCAAGGAGGAACCAGCCTCCCTCTCCTGCTGACTCAGCAAGAGGACCAAAAGGGGAAGGCCCAAAGGGGGGCAACCTGATACACAGAATGGAGTTAGAGACAGGTAAGTTCACTACAAAGGCTAAAGGGTGCTGGTACCAAGGGACAGTCCAGGAACAGGGCAAAGCTGTATCTACCAACATCTTACTTGAGGGTCATCTCACCACCTCGCTCAAAGTTCAGGTCTCGGCGGCTAGAGAGGGTTCAAAGAGAAGTTGTTTTTAACAGGCAATGCTGTCTATCTAGATACACTACCTTCTCCATAGGAAGCCATCTCCCTTTTTTATAGTCAACTATTGGTGATGAAAAGTAAATACCAAGGGCTGGAGTTGCAGCTTGGTGGTAGAATACCTGCTTAGCATCTATATGGCACTGGGTTTGATCCCCTGTGGTTAAAGGGGCTGGGGGTGGGGGGGTGGGAGAGACAGAAGATGGCAGGCTCATGTCAAAAATACCACCGATAATCACTTATGCCCTAAGGGTGAGGAAGGGTACAAGAACGAGAGATCCAGGGCTGGAGAGATGGCTCAGAGGTTAACAGCTTTGGCTGCCCTTCCAGAGGGCCTAGCTTCAATTCCCAGCACCCATTCTGGCAGTTCACATCTGTCTGTAACTCTGTTCCAGGGAATCTGATACCCTCACACCAATGCACATAAAATAAAATTAAGAAGAATGAGAGATCTCCTTACTCCTGTCCTAAAGCTGCATTCAGAACCCTGCACACGTGCACGCTGCACACAGCACTCTCTCCATGTGCATACAACCCACTCACTTGTTGTAACTGTTCCAATACAGTTCAATGTTCTCCAGGTTCGGTGCATGTGTGATGATATTTCTATACTTTTGTATTAATTCTGAATTTCCAGAAAGCTCTTCCTGAAGTGCAGAAGAAATAAAGTAGGGTTGGAAGAGGGGGCCAACAATGGCTAAAACTGTTTTCACACCCTAGATTCTATCCCAGCTAAGAAAGTCACCCCAAAGAATTCAAATCTCTGCTGGTTACCTCATCTTCTTCCACCTTCCACAACCACTTACCTGACTGAAAAGATGCCCAAGAATCATCTCCGGAATGGAAGAGGTAAGGCCTGTTAACTGCAAGGGCAGACAAACAAGTTCAAGATATTGTGGGGGAAGGGACCCAGGTGAAGCAACACAGCTTCATTCCTGTGCCCCACTGTGCCCCCATCCAAGGGCAGTCCCCACCCTAGATGTCAGAACTCAAGCCTCTCCAAACCTTGTGGGCTGCCCAATCCATCCAGCCCTTGGCATTGGGATCAATGTTGATGAGAACAAGGCCTTCAACTGTGTCTGGGTGGGTCAACTAAGGGATGACAGAAAGGAGATCAGAAGTAGCCACTCTGCCTCACTGAGCCTCACCTACCCCCAGACTCCTATATGACCTATACTTCCTACCCTGCTCCCTATTTCCTTCCAAAATACTGGGATTACAGGAATTGTGGATCATGCCTACAATAGTCTACCTAATGTGGGGTACCTCCATTCCCCAGTCTATCTGTTTTTGCTTCTTACAGCATATCGTGACAGAATGTAGGCTCCAGCTCCAACACCAACTCCAATTATTGTAGAGAAACTGTAAAAGGGAAATGTAAGTGTCACAGGCTCTGGCAATCAAAATCTGTCACAACCTAATCTCTTCAAACTCCTCACCATCTTTCATGGGGTCACAGCCACCAAAGGGGACAGCAAAGACCTTTCCTTCCGGCATGTAAATGGAAGGCCTGTCTGTACTTTCTCTCTGAGAACTAGTGTCTTGAAAAGAAACACACATCTCTTCCTTCCCACATAGCTTATTCATTCTCAACTCTCAGAAACAAGTTCAAACTTGTTCTGAGTCCTGGTTCCACAGAGGAATGGAAACTATGGACCTTACAGCAAAATATGAAACAGATGTGATATTAGTGAAACGGAAGAATGGAGGAGACAAGGAAGGAAGTAAACCACAGTTGCTGAGAGCCAGGGTGCCCATAAGCTAAGAAAAGATCTCAGGAATCAGGCTAGCAAGATGACTCAGCAGTCAAGAACACTTTCGGAAGACACACATTGGATTTCCAGCACCTAATGGTGGCTCACAAAAATCTGTAATTCAAGTTTGAGGGATTCCAACGTCCTCTTCTGGACCCCATGGGCACCTGGTATATATATGGCATGCATGCATACATGTAGGCAAATGTTCATAACACATGAAATAAAAATAAGTAAGTCTAAGAGAGAGAGAACACCCAGAAATCAGCATCTTCCTCCACAGGCCAGAGGCGCATGTAAGACTGATCCTCCATCCCCCACTGTCTTCCACACCTGGCTCCCAAATGTGACCCAGGAAGACAAGAATGGAGAGCACCTGAACCTCTTTTTGCCTAACTTCTAGATCAGAAAAGCGTCCCTGCTGTGAGCCATTATCACTTACTACAGAAGTAGCAACTAATATTCTAGATATCGACTCCCGCCTGCTGTATGCCTCCTGCCTGAACCCATTGCCTTTCCTCCGGAGCCTCTCACTTTAAGTACTGCAGGATGCAAGGAATCATGTCTGCGAGCTGGTCCAGAGACGGGTACTGGTACCTAGAAGAGAGGTGTTGAAGTTACCAATCTGCCCCCATATGCCTCCATATCCCGTGCCAGAGCCTTCTCTGCACCCTTCACTTTCACCACCATCCCCTCACACCTGCTTATGAAAATGGGGTAAGGAACTAAGTCTTACCCCAAAGGGAACACTGGAGCCCCGTCTTCCATTCCAGGGGCATCCACATGAACCCGCACGAAGTTCTGGATGATTTCTTGCATATCCCCGAACTGAAACAGTGGCTGGAAGCAAGATTTATCTAAAGAGAATCCACATCCCCCCAATAACAAAATCAGAAGTAAAAAGCATCCTTGGGCCAGAGCCCATCCTAGCTTTGGTACCACCTAAACTAGAGGAGAAATTCTTTCTGGTGTGTCACTGGGCTCCCTGCCTTATCATAGTGACGACCACCCCATACACATTGGGGTTTCTCCTCCCCTGCCTCCTTCCAGAAAGAAGTAGGAGAAGCAATGAAGGTCTTACAGTTGAGTCCTACATCATGGTAGGTGAATATCGCCGGGCGTTTGGGTTTGGGGGTGCCATACACGGTAAAGGTGACAGAGCCATAAGGTGTCTCCACAGAGTGAGTCTATAAGAAAAAAGGTCACCTTCAGGGAGAAAAATATACTGAAAATTTTCAAAAGGGGGAAAGGCAAAAGGAAGAAGTGAACAGTTGGTTAAAAACAGGATCAATCGGTTTTAGGAAAGTATGACAATGGAATTGAATTAGAAAGTAGGAAACAATGAAAGACCCAAAATTAATGGGGGGGAAAGTGTAAAGAGTCAGATTGGGGCCCTCTCAATATTGGGGGAGAGAAGAGCATGTCCTCACCCTCCCTCCCCTCGGCACTGTCCCACAGTTACCTGTCCCTGGTCCAGGAGGATTCGGGCAGCTAACTCGGCCTCCTGGAGAGACACACACAGAGACACACAACCACGAAGAGTAACAAATGGAGAGAGACATAAAGAGGTAGGCAAAGAGAGACCAACAGAGATCAGATACAGAAAGATTGACAAGAACAAGACAGGAGAGGATGAAGGTTAGTGGTGACAAGACAAGGTCTGGGCTCCCTTTTACACTGTCTAGGACAGGAGATGGGAGGAGATGGATAATGGTGCGATGGGCATTAGAATGAGAGCCACGGGCCTGAGGAAGCTGGGAGGCAAGGGGGACTTTTCAGAGGATGGGATTGAGGCAGGGAAGTCAAAAAGTCACCATTAACCTTGGCAGTTTCAGACGTTTGTCCTGGCAACAGTGGCTTTTCCTCAGTGATCTGAACCTCCTGCAGTTCTGCCATGGTGGCCTGGCAGGGTAAGAAAACAATAAACTAGCCAGGCAGTGGTGGTGCATGTCTTTAATCCCACCACTCAGAAGGCAGAGGCAGGCAGATCTCTGTGAGTTCAAGGCCAGCCTGATCTACAGTGTGAGTTCCAGGACAGCCAGGGCTACACAGAGAAACCCTGTCTCAAAAAAAAAAAAAAAAAAAAAAAAAAAAAAAAAAAAAAGAAAGGAAAGAAAACAGTAGGTCTGTGAGGCTGCTCAGCCTCAAGCCTCCTTCTCTATACTCTCAGGTCAGGTCAATGCAGGGTGCAGAGGGACCCCAGAGCTGAAAACTCAGATATAGAAGGTTTTTCTGGCTCCCTTATCCCTTTAGGGTAACTAACTAGGAAGACTGCAAAAGATGACAGAATCATTCTCTTCAGACTGCCAGCCCCCTTCGGCGCCTCTACCTCTAACACATTTCCAGATGGCCCTTCCTCTTGATATCCCACAATACCTTCTCCTATCCTGGGGGAAACACCAGGGTGGGGAAGCAATGTGGCTCCCGCTTCTTAAGCTACATTTAGGGGACACCCCACACTCCCTGTTGGAGCTACCTGATTGGGTACACTCTAAGTGCACCAAGGGATAGAGCAGTAAGAGTTCACAATGCTCTATGACCTTCAACTATAGCTCCAATGTCAGCATCTGGAGGGGCTAAAAATGACTAAGGCCATGACCGACCGGAAGTACTCAACAGAGGGACATAGATATCTAAAATCCAACCAATGGCTCCCTTCCTCTGGCGACTCAAAACTCTTCCAAGTACAAGTAACTGGGCGTACATCAACACTGAGGTCTAGACAGCAGCAGAGCCCCTGTACAGACCTGCCCTGCAAAGAATGAAGCCTGCGGCTTGGGGTAGGTGGGGTCAATTTGCTAAGCTCCGATTGGTCGGCTGCGGTGAGACTAGAGGTCAGGGTTCTTAGTCCTGACTCTGGGGTCTGAGGAAACACGCGAACAAGGTGAACGACATGGAAAATAGGGACAAACCGCCACGGCCAAGACCCAGACTCCTAAGGTCACTAACCCTCCCTAATCTCCAGAGTCCAGAAAACACGTTCTCTCTAAACTTCCATCAATCGAGCTGGAGGGGCCTGCGGGGCAACACAAGCAGGTCCAAATGAGCAGGGTATGGAGCGAAGGGAGTGGTGACATGACAGGATTGTGTCAGAACCTCTGGGTCCTACCCTACTGCCACTAGCATGTGACCTTGCCCGGTCTGCTGCCACTCAGATTTGACAGCTCTCAATGGATATGTAGGTAGTACAGAGTGACGTTTTCCTCCACCATTTAAAAACAAACAAGCTTCATGCCTTCATATCTCTCCTTCACCCAGTCTAACTGGAGGTCTAGTAGAGAAAGCCAAGGGGAAACAGGGCGGTCCTGCAAACTCCAGACTTCCCCCGACTTCATGTGCCATCCGGGAAAGGATGGGTAGGACTTGTGACTGGCCGCTCCCAGAATCCGAAACCTGTCCCTGTGAGTCCCTGGCGGCTGGTCCTCATCTGGACCAAGACCCTCGCACGACTAACACGTAGCGCCCAGGACTCTGGACACCATCTCAAGCGTGCCCCAAAAAGGTCCTGCACTTTGTAGCGCCTTCGCCTTTGTGCGCAGCAGCGGAGAACCTCTCTTGGCCAGCCGCTTCCCCGGAGCCCAGCCCCGGGACCGGGACCACAGTGCCCACCCTCCCGGCCCGCACCTTCCCAGCCCAGCGAGGCACTTGCCCCTCCCCCTACCTGCTGCAGCCGCCGCGGTCGCTGCCACCTTCACTTGCCTTTGACTTAGGTCCGCCCTAGCTTCGGTTCCCCACAGACCCGCCCCGGACCCGCCCCTGGACTATCTCCCTGTAGATCCGCCCCGACCCCCATAAACACGCCCGCTACCTCGCCCGGGCCGCTGGAGGATGGGCGAGAAGGGGAGGGAGGCTAGGGGGCACTCTGCCGAGATGCTCGTAGGCTCTCCTCCGGGTGCTCCCCACAACCCCGAGCCGCGTGAAGTGGGGTGTGCGTGGGGTTCCCTTAAGCCTAAAATGACCCCCCTATCCACCTCAACGGCGCCCCCTACTGTGACCTGGCTCTGCCAGGGCCACTTTTTGGCTCTCTTCCTAGCCCCCCAGATTGAGGGGCGGCGACGGATAGAGCGGGGAGGCCAATCCAAGGTACCCATGTCCCACGATTTCAGCTCCGCCCGCCCGGAAGCTAAGAGCTAGGACGAGGAACGGGAAGGTGGGCGAGGGCCACAGCTCAGACCCGGTCTCCGGGCAGGTAGGGGCAGTGGTGCCAGCGTGTCTGGGGACAGGGCGTCGAGGGCGCAGGAATTCCAAGCGCATGGGGTGCTGGTACCTCCTCAGCCGAGTCCCACCGCCTGCTCTCCGGCCGCTCTGTGAGAAGTTGGACAACAAGCAAGGGGGGGATGGAAATGCTGGGGGCCGCTATAAATAGAGGGTGAACGAAGGAGGGGGAAGATGATGACCAACTGCGACTCCCGGGTCAAGGCCCTAACGCGAGAGGGGGGGAGTGGGCGTAGGGGAGGGGCTGGGGACCCCCCAAGGGCTCTGACTCTGGTGTAAACAGGCGCGGAGGCGGAGCTAACCCTGCAGGGGTGGAGTAAGGATTTGAGGAGGACTCGATGTCCTGGGCTGAGACCCAAGAGACCCTGTGGCTGAGGCGCTAACCCCTCCCAGTCCAACCCCGAAAAGGAGGGCGAGATCTGCTTAGAAAGACTGAATGGCAGTGCCCGGTTGCAGATGTCTCCTGAGCCTCTCATGCCTAGGTGGGTTTACCATCCTATCCTAGGCTTCCACAAGTTTCACATCTGAGACACACCCTCCCTTGTGCTCTTTAAAGGAAGGCTTGCTGGAGTGGAATAGTTGATGTGGCTATGGGGATTGAAAGTTCTGTTAGACAACCAGATTGAATTTCCCCACATGCCCTCGTTCTTGCACCCCTGCTCCAGGATCAACCCTACCCCATCCCCCTTCAGCCTAGTTCCAGACTTGCCATTTCAGGGGCTGGGCGCCAGGCCAGTTGAAAACAATGTCCAATGGAACAGGAGCTGCCAACTGCAACACCAGCACAGACTGCACCCCCCAAGACCCCCAAATTGTCCTCCCCCTGCCTGGGAACTACCCTCACCACCCACAGCCCCCCTCCCCAAGGAACATCAATGCCCCTTTCATCCCCACTTGGCAGGTCTGTTGGAAAGAAGGAAAGGCCAAGAGGGAGGAGGAGGAGACCTGGATAGGCTCAAACCCAGCCTTCAAAAAAACACCCTAGACCTAAAGAGCTTCCTATATTCCCCAAATGGAACCTGGAGCTGTCATCTGTTCTTTTCTCCTACTCCCTTCATAAGTATTGCCCTAGAATCTGGCACAGAAATCTGGCACCCTAGCTTTCTGACTAGCCCCTTCACGAAGGTTTAATGCTCTCCTGGGCAAGGGGATGCTGGAATTAAGATCGCAGCTACAGATGAGTGAGATAACAAAGAACTCAACAGTCCTGGTGGCAGGTAGAGATCAAGAGAACCGGAACTGAGTGAGCGCTTCAGCCTGAAGGCTTCTTTCATGTGTCCAAAGTAGCTGTACTTGGAGAGGGGGAGGGATAGACTGGAAGGTTCCAGTATCTAAATTCGTCTCTGGGTCAGGATGACTCAGGGGGAACCTGATAAGGGGCAGACACAGGGGCTTGGGGTGGGGAGGCAGAAGGTGGGAAATTTCCACTGGGATAGAGGTCTCTAAGCAGCCCCGATGACACAGAGAAGGCTGGTTCTGTTCTGCCCATTGTTCTTTACTGTCAGAACAGGTTCAAGACAGCCTTGAGAGCAAGTGTCCCAACATGGACAACGCCTAACCTCCTTTCTCTGGACCAAAAGCAGTTTGAAACCATGCTTGCAGCTAAGTGATAGTTTCAAGCACATGCAGTATGGGAATCACTGGATATGTGAAATTCAAAGAAGTGGTATGTTTCAGTCAGTTTTGTTATCCAGTGATTGAGGAAGCAAATAAATAAAGAAAAAAACTAGGGAAAATAATCTATGAGATCAATGTATGGGAAACAAGTCATATAGCAAGCTCCCACTGTTCTCTACTGAGAGATTTTCACTTCCCCAGGATGATTTTAGTAACCCTTGACAAAGAAAGAAAAATTAGAAATTAAAAAAATACTTGAAAGTAATTTGTTTTGGTTTGGTTTGGTTTTTTGTGTTTTGTTTCTTTTGGTTTTTGGTTTTTTGAGACAGGGTTTCTCTGTATTACTTTGGAGCCTGTCCTAGAACTAGCTCTATAGAGCAGGCTGACCTCAAACTCAGAGATCTGCCTGCCTCTGCCTCCTGAGTGCTGGGACTAAAGACGTGTGCCACCACTGCCCTGCCATATATGGTTTTGCAAGGCATATTATTTAATGTTCACACTTTTGTGTCTAGTGAAACATTTCAGGGCCCCTAGCAGTACTTCTGAAACCCCCTACCCCAGAAGGCTAACGACCACAGGCTAAGAGACATATGCTTCTAATTCAGAGGAAAGGGGTTTTGTTGCTAGGGTAGACTGCCCAGATGAGAAATAGAGTATTTGAGTGGGAGAAAAGGGGTGTTTTATCCAGGTAGAAAGCAAAGGAGAAAGAAAGTATGGGTAGAAATGCAAGAGCTACCCTCAAGATTTTTTTTTCCCTGAGACAGGATTTCTCTGTGTAGCTTTGTAGACCAGACTGACCTCAAACTCACAGAGATCCACCTGCCTCTGCCTATGAAGTGCTGGTATTAAAGGCATGAGCCACCACCATCCAGCTACCCTGAAAATGTAAGAACAGGTAGTATGTGTGATCCCAAAGCTTTATTATTGTCTTTAAATTGAAGCCCAGAAATATTCATGACCTGCCCATGGCCACCAGCTGATAACACACCTAGGATTTGATTCCCCGCCAGACTCACTCCCCTCCAGGAACTCTTCTCTTTCCACTAGGTAGCCTCTTGAGTGTCTAACTATTATGCTGTTAGGGCCCCAGCTAAGAGCAGTGTTGGTGACAGGTGGTGACTCCTGGTAAGATAGACTGGGGCCAAGTTGTGTCCTTGGATGCTAGACAAGAAGACTTGGAAGTAAGAACCAGAGATTATGCTTTCTCAAAAAGATGTTTTATTTTGATTTATGTGTGTGAGTGTGGGTGTGTACACGTCAGTGCAATGTCCGTGAAGGCCAGAGACATCATCAGGTCGTTCTGGAGCTGGAATCACTGGCATTTGTTAGCTGCCTCATATAGGTATTAGGAATTAAACCCAAGTCCTCTGCAAGAGCACTATGTGTTCTTAACCACTGAGCCGCCTCTCCAGTCCTGACTATTCTGTTGTTGTTGTTGTTGTTGAGACAGGGTTTCTTTGTGTAACAGCTCTGTAGTCCAGACTGGTCTTGAACTCACAGAGATCTGCCTGCCTCTGCCTTCCAATGCTGGGATTAAAGGTGTGCACTGCCAGCGCCACCACCACTACCACCCAGCAGTCTTGACTATTCTTGTGTTATAGCATAGTCCTTCTGTGAAACAGGGTATTGGGTATTTCTCAAACTAGCCATATGTCTAAAACTGGTCTTGAACTCATCTTCCTGCCTTGGCCTCCAGGGTTCTGTGGTTGCAGGCATGTGTCACTGTACTCAGCTGTCACAATCTGCTCTTAGGCAGGAAGAGTGAATAGAAAACCGTGTTTGGGGAACAGTACACTAATGGGAAAAGAATGATAGTGCCAGTTTGTAGAGTAGAAAGAAGCAAAGCATTGAATTTGGAAAAGGGGCGGTTCACAAGCCCCTCAGATAAAAGGCATGGAGAATGCTCAAGATGTGAAGTAAAGACTTGGACTTGGAGAGAACTTAGTGGTCAAAAGGCTAACTGTTCTTCCAAAGGCCCCGGGGGCCTTGGGAGTTCGATTCCCAGAACCCACATGGCAGCTTTTGACTGCCTATAACCTTAGTTCCAGAGGATCTGATGCCTTCCTGATACCCTCTTCTGACCTCCACGGGCACGACCCACACATGGTACAATGACATACATACATGTAGGCAGTACACCCATACATTTAAAAGGAATTTGAAAAGACTTAAGAATTAAGAATTAGGATGCAGGAATAGGAATGGAAAGAAATGGGTTTATTACTTATTTGTAGACCAGGCTGGCCCAGACTCAGAGATCAACCTGCCTCTACTTCCCAAGTGCTGGGTTAAAGGTGTGTGCTGCTGCCACCCCACCCCCACCACCCCTTGGGCAGTAATGAACTTATAAGATTACAAACTCTTTATAGGAACTAGGGCCCAGTTATCTAAAACAAGAAAGTGAACAATCAGTACAACAGGATCCCTAAAGCTCATGTCTTTTACAGGGTTTTTGTCCAGAAAGAGACCATCAAGGAACATTTGGAACTGTTCAGAAACTTATCTGGGGGATTTTCCGAGTCTGAGATTTACTCTCTGGCACACTGCACACTGCTTTTATATAGATCAATTTTACTGCAGGTCCTCTGCTTTTTCCCTTGAGTCAACAGTAGAAGCCCTTTAAAATCCCTGCTGCGGGGTTTTCCACAGCCAAAGGGATTCTGCATGCTGGTCAGTATACCTAGGAGACCAGCCAGGAGGGCAGTGTTAACTCAGTCCAGCCTGTTTTGCTCAATCCCAAATGTTTCAGTGGTTGGGTCTCCCCATAATGTACATGCTAAAATCCTACATTAAGTGGGGCTTGGGGGCTCATGATAAAGTTTCAGGAACTAGATTTATAGGCCAAGGGAGTTCACCCACATGAGGGCATAGTGAGGCCAGAACCCATAAGACAAGTGAACTGAAGTGATCAGGGGGGTTTGATCATCTGAAAATGCCAACAGGTTGGCAGCTTGGTCAGTTCAAAGATCATGTCTTGCCATCCATGATTCCACGGTCATTACACAGCCTGAAGCTCTTGCTCATTTCCATGCTGTGGCTGGACAACTGTTTAAAGGCAGGAAACTGATGCATCAACTTCTGCTTCTGACACCAGAAGGGAAGACAGCCGAGAAACCAAGCCAGAGCCAGAAGTGATGTCATTCAACACTGTGACATCACAGTGTTTCTTTTCTGCTGCCTTCACCCATTTTTGTCTCCCTGTCACCACCTCATCTCCCCAGTCATCTGGCTCCCACATAGCTGCACACACTTGTATACAAAAGCACAGGCACCATCTGGGCACCCAGGTACATGAAGGCGGTAGGAGGGAGGGTTGCTAATGCCCAGTGCTTTTGCTGTAGCCACAGCATTGGGATGGAAAGTGAGGAGGACAGTGGAGAGCAACAGGGAAGAGGATGACTGTCCCTGGTGCTGCTGTGGTTTACCATGCGTATCCCTCCATCCCCAGTCCTCTCCCTGACTTTCTACCCGAGCACTGACCATGGCCTCAGAAGCAGAAAGAACATTCCATCGGTTTGCTGTCTTTGGGGAATCGTCCAGCAGTGGCAATGAGATTAACAACAAGAACTTCTCTAAACTCTGTAAAGACTGTGGCATTATGGACGGCAAGGCGGTGACCTCCACAGATGTGGACATTGTGTTCAGCAAAGTGAAGTAAGGGGCCAAAGGTGGGGAGTGAGGTGAAAAGGTCACAGCATATTTGTTGTGCTTTGGGCTTGTTGGTTTTTGAGACAGGGTGTCTCTGTGCAACAGTCCTGGCTCTCCTGGAACTCACTCTGTAGACCTGGCTGGCCTTGAGCTCAGAGATTTGCCTGCCTCTGTCTCCTGAGTGCTGGGATTAAAGGTGTGAGCCACTACCGCCAGGCCAGATGGCACAGTTCTTATGACGGGAGATTTATAAGAAACATCTGGCAGGTGCCAGGCACTGTCCTAGTCCCTATTCTCAGGATTCATTGCCAGGAAAAAAAGAGGCCACGTCTGAGTAAGAAAAAGGGAGATGTCGGGAGGCAATGACTTTGCTCTCCAGTTACTGGATTTCTGTCTGACTGGCCAGGGCCAAGAATGCCAGAACCATCAACTTCCAACAGTTTCAAGAGGCGATGAAGGAGCTGGGCCAAAAGCGGTTCAAAGGGAAGAGCCTAGATGAGGCTTTGGAGGATATTTATAAACTCATGGAAGGCAAGGACCCTGCCACCACAGGAGTTACTGTGAGTAACGTTCTTAATTTTTGTCTGCCCTTTTCCTTTCTTTCTCTTTTCCCTTCCTTCTTTCCTCCCTTCCATCCTTTCTTCTTTCCTGTCTGCCTGTCTTTCTAGCTAGCAGGACATTACTCTGTTAGCTTAGAGTGGCCTGGAACTGACTGTGTAATCTTCATACTTCAGTCTCCCAAACGCTAGAATTATAGGTGTGTGCTGCCATACCTGCCTTAATAACAGCCTTCTTCGTCTCCAGCTGGGAGCTCCACTTCCTCAGATTCCACTGCTCTAGGCCCCGCCCAAATCCTGTCAGCATGGTGCCTGCAAAGGAGACAGGGTAGAAAGCCTGTCCTGGAAGACTTTAGAACCCTGTGGTCATGCGGGAGGTGAGAGAGTAGTGGCGTGGAAAGAGACTTGCTCCAGGTGCAACTGGTGCGACCAGCTACACCGTTAAACCGCAGCATAGCTATCCCACTAGGTGAAGTTAGACTCGCTCTCAAGGCTCATGTCTTCTGGGGCTTTGGAGGCACATTCGCACTGGAGGAATTGGATGCCTGCTCCCCCAGTCCTCTGCCTACATATTTTAATCTCAGAGTTCCTGCCTCTCACCTCTTCTTCCTAAACTGTTTCCTCTGTACACACCGTACACTGGGGCAGGGCTTGGGCCTGAAGCCCTCTGGCAGTAGCCTGACCAAGATAACTCCTCCGGATACAGAGAAATCCACTGTCCTTTCCCACGGCAGAACCCTCCTGTGTCATGAGTGGTGACAGAGTTCCTGCCCACAGCTGTGTCTGGGCCTCAGGAAGCGGCACCAGGCCAGATGAGCAGAGCTTTGCACTCCGAGCATGCGCCATAAGGCTCCAACACCATACGTGGGGAAGGCTGTGAGAGTGTGGGGAAGGGAAGAAGGCTCAAACACCCGTCCCCCCTTGGCTTGCAGAAAGCAACAACAGTGGGTGGAGTAGAGCGGTTGACAGACACCAGTAAGTACACTGGAACCCACAAGGAGCGCTTTGATGAGAGTGGCAAGGGGAAGGGCATCGAAGGACGGGAAGAGACCACAGACAACTCAGGCTATGTGAGTGGCTACAAGGGGGCTGGCACCTATGACAAAAACAGCAAGTAGAGAGGAGCCTTCTTCGCCTGCTGGTTTCCTGACCCTGTGTTTTTAACACCAGGAAATGTAGGGACTAATAAACTTCGTGTGTGCAGCACCTAGTGAGTTCTATCTTGTGAGTATGAGGACCAGATTGGTGCACAGACAGAGACAGGGAGGAGAGAAAGCCCAAGGATCCATGGTTTTCAGCCATGGACCTTTACCCTCCTAAGCCTCGTGCACACCAGCCATAATGTAGTAGTCTCCTTGGCAACCGCTCCTGAGGACAGGTCTGGGGAATACATTATGGAGATAAGAGTTAAATCAGATGCAGAAGAAAAAACATTTGCTTACTGTGTTCGGACATCAGTGGCCTCCATTCCTTCTGTCACCCCAAAGGAAGTCATAGCTCCTGATTTGACATACCATGACCCCAGGTTCACTTAGTTTAATGTGTCTCCCAACTTGCTCATCTGTTAGAATCCAAGTTTTGTTGGGGGAGAGATTAAAAACCAGGAAGGAAAGCCTAATGTTACAAATCACAAATCTATTTTCCAGCTGAGGAAAGAGAATCTTTCTGTCTGCTTGTTTGGTTGATGGGTTTGATTTGTGAGACAGGAGTCTCAGTGCTAAGCCTGGCTGGCTTGAAGGCCTGGAACCCTAGGTCAGGCTGGCCTTGAACTTACAGAGACAACTGCTGGGATTGAAGGCCTCCACCTGCCCCTCCTTCCATCGTCAAGCACACTGATTTCCAACTGCTAACAGTAGTTCTGAAGGATGGTCAGAGACAGGGGACACCAAAAGCAGGGAAGGGAATTAAATCACGACTGAGTTGGATGGTTTTTAACATTTTATTTGCAAATTATTGCCGATTCACAAGTCAATACAGAAAGGAGCTCAGGAACCTTTTGCGTAGCTCCCCCCTATGGTTATTTTTACACTTTCCACAACTGGAAATTGGGCCTGCCTCATCATCTGCCACCTGAGTGGCACAGGCCTTGGAGTCTGGGAAATGGTGGGTAGAGGGGAGGGAGGAAAGGGGGACTGAGGGACCTGGGAAGGAACAAAAAAAAAAAAAAAAAAAAAGATAACTTGAACTACTGGTGGTCCTAGGTAAGAGAAGGGTGGGAGGCAGATTGGGAAAAGGTAGGCAGTATGGCTGTGCTGTGAGTGGTTAGTCAGGAGAGCAGGGGAAGAAAACAGCACTAAACTCCATGGTGGGGGGAGGTGGGAAAGAAGAGATATGAAGGGGAAATCACAGGCAAGTGCAGGCGGGAGACAGAGGAGGCTGGGGGGGGGGAGACAAAATCGACCTAAGGATGCTAGTGAGGTTCCTTTTGCTGAAGAGTGGCAAGAATTATAAGGGAAATGGGAGAGACCGACACTAAAAGCAGGGATAGGGAGAAATGCTGAAACTGGATGTCTGTTGTTATGGTGTGAGTTGGGGCCTGGGCCTCCGTCCAGAAGTCGGGATCTGGCCCAGCAGATAGACAAGCCCTGCCAGCTGGACACTGTCAGCTTCTTGGGTGGGTTTTACTGTCGCTGGGAGAGGGAAGCTCATGGTGGGGGTGATGAGAAGGTGAAAAGAAGCTGAAGGACTGTGGGGCACTGCCTCAGAAGTCAGGAAGGAAGACATGCCACCAGGTTCTGACTTTGGGAACAGGCTTTGGGGTGGCATGTAGAGGCCTGTATGAGGTGGGACTGGTTTATGAGCTAAGTCCCTAGGAGAGGCCAATGATACCTATTGGCTCGGCATTATGCTTGCTGGAGCAGAGCAAGTACAGCCTCTGGTTGGTCAGCGTGCTATTGTAGCTGCAGCTGGTTGGTGGTTGTTTAGAGCCCAAGGTGCAGACTGTGATGGGGAAGGAGTTCTGAGTGAGGGTGCAATACTCATTGTAGTTCTCGCAGAAGCTCTCGCTGTATTTGCAGAACTTTCGGATGCCTTCCCACGGGGCATGTACCACATAGTGGACCTTAGGGCAGTACCAATCCTTCATTCTGCCCCTCACATAGGCCATGAGGCCATTACAGTACCCGTGGAAACCCTTCGGGTAGTTAATCATGGGGTAGTCAACGTGTAAGGTGCGGAAGTTCTTGATGGCAATCTTGATCTTGATGCCTATCACCAGGGTTGGCCGTAAGATAATCTGGAGGACCAGGAGCCAGGCCACATCTCGAGGCATGCCTTCTGCTGTCAGAGTTAAAGTAATCAGAGGTGCATTAGGCCCAAAGAGACTGTCCACCCTTCCCCGAGCCTCCAGTATCCCCCAGTTTTCCCTATGTGCCTCCCTTACCCTCTAAGAACTGTCCAGTAACTTACAAATCCTGATACTCCAGAGAGATGAGGCCTTGCTCAAGGCCACCTCTCAGACCAGCCATCTCCAGCCAACCCTCCCCTGCTGTGGTTCACCACCAGTCTCAGTCTTACCCAGTCTCTGGGCTGCAGCACGGAATCAAAGGTCCAGCTGGTCCCTGGGTAAGAGATGCTTCTGGGTGCTCCCTGTTCCTGGCACCCCTTATGGTAGTTAGTACAGAAGGAATGGAGAGCAGGCAGCTGGGCCAGTCCCTGGCAGCTCTGCAGGAAGAAATTGAAGTCAGGGAGGGGAGTGGGAGGCAGGGATGCATCTTGCCTGAGGCCACTTACAGCCTAGAGGTGAGATGAGGCTTAAAAGTTTTCTGGAAGGAGGGAGTGTCTCCTGAGTTTGAGAAGCCCTGTGATAAGTAGGCTAGATGGGTAGGAGGAAAGATACATTGCTGTCTGGTCTCCTCTCTGGTGCCCTCAGAACACTTTGTTCCAACTGCCTGGCCAGAAACCCCTGAGTCCCTGCCTTCTTTGATGTCTGCTCTGGCCCACTGGTCCTGCTTTTGGTGAAGTGGGAAGGAAAAAAACCATCCTGTCACTGAGGAACAAAGTGTTTACCTTTGATCAAGGGTTTACCACTGTCTAATCCCACTTCCCAGCCCCAGAGGCCATGTGCAGGGACACCTCCCGCCAAAATGACAGACTGAGAACAAAGAACCTCCACAAGGACTCCCCACAGTGCCCAGCTGACTGTGCCAACACCCTGCACCTGTGACTCAGTCAGTTCAGGGACCTGCTAGAAGTCTTTGCATGCTGCCTTTGGAGCCTCAAGGTTGCCAGGTTGGCTGTGTTAGCATTGCCTGGGACTTGAGAGAATGTGAACCGCCAGGTTGGATCAGATTCGTAGTACTGGCTGGTCTGTGGTAGCTTGTCCTGCTGAGGAAAGGGCTAACAAGTTCCTCAGCTTTTTATCAAATGTCTGGATCTTCATCAAAGTCAACAAGCTAGCTCCAAGGAACCTGCTAGCTCACAGGCCTTTTAGTCTCTTCTCCCTGTAGGTCTTCTCCACATTTGCACATCTGGGGGCTTTCTTTGGTGACAGGGGTCACCAAATTTGTTATCCTCCTGTCTCGGTCTCTTGAGTGCTGGAAACACAAGCATGTGTCACCCAGCCCAGCTCCTTGGCCTTGCTCTTAGGAGAACTTATCCTTCAGCAGCAGACAAGGGAGTCAGAAGGCAGAGCATTGGGTGCTCTGGGCTCACTGTGGAGCTTAGGGGAAGGAGGAGCTGGTTTCAGAGAGACATGTTAATGTTCTCTATGTAGTCCTTCATTTGCAGCCTCCTCTGGACTTGCTCTTTCTGGCCGCACAAACTAGAGTCCAAAATTAAATCTATTTGCCTCAAACTTAGTTCTCTGTGTCTTTGTCTTTGTTTTCTTGTTGCTATGGTAAGAAGCTTTGACAAGAGCCGCCTCAGGGAGCAGGGTTTATTCCGGTTCATATATCAAGGAGAGCCCCATGGGGGTGGGGAAGTGAAAGCAGCTGGTCACATAGAATCCAGTCAGGATGCAGATACCAATGAGCACATGTCCCTTTCTCCATTCATACAGCCCAGCATCCCAGGCAGAAAACAGTGCTGCCCGAAGTGACTGGGTTTTCCCAGCTCAATTAATTCTATCAGGACTGTGCCCCAAAGGCACAATCGCGTCTCCTGGGAGATTCCAGAATCAGTTGATATTAGCACTAATGCTCATATTCGTGTATATACCTTCTCAGTTTTCTGTGCTAGTCTCCTCTGTCCCACTGTTAACCACAAGGCATGATTGTAAAATCATCAAGCCTTAAGTCCTGGCTCCATAGTTTAGTAAAGTGTGTTTACCAAGCTTCTGCCTCATCTGTTCTCAAGGATAGGATGCTATATCTCATAGTGGTATCAGCACTCACTAAGATGTCAGTCACGAGCTTTGACCCAGTGCCTGGCTCATGGTGACTACTCAGTATGCACATGAATCCGTAAGCCATGCAGCCCTCAGAGTCTGACTTAAAACTCCCCAAATCTGTCCCTCCTTTGCATATTTCTTTCCCAGCTCAGCCTCTTCTTTTCCCTGAATGCCACACACTGAACTTCACTAAGTCTCAGTATCTTTCATCCAACTTCTGAAAAAGAAATTCATTCCCCTGGGGCTGGAGAGATGGCTCAGTGGTTAAGAGCACTGGCTGGCTGCTCTCCCGGAGGACCCAAGTCAGTTCTCAGCACTCACATAACCTGTAACCTCACAACCACCTGTAACTCCAGTTCCAGGGAATCTGGTACACTCTTCTGGTCTCTCTGGACTCCTACACATTAGAAATAAGTCTCAAAATTTGTTTATCCCTTCATAATAGTTTCATGTTTCTTACAATATATAACCCAGTCAGCATCTCAGAGGACACAAGGCTGCCATGATCTTGTTCTTGTCCATGTCTGCACCTGCATTTACAACTCTGCCAGCTTCCCACCTTGTCCTGCATCACACACCAATGTCCCCACATTGTCTTCTCTACCCAGAATGCTGCCAATGTTTCCCCTTCCCCTCTGGCCTCATTAATTCTATAACTAGTTCATATGGGGACCGGCAGAGGTATCCTTACAGACTTCTCAGCATTGAAGACCTCCCCTGAGGACTGTGCCCAATCCAGACAAGTGAGGATAAAGCCTGCAGAGGCGAGTGGCTGCCCTTCAGGCTGCAGGTCGGAGCCTAAGCCTGACTGACTGAAGCTGTGCTTTAGGGTCGTCAGCCACCAAGTCTGTGCCCAGTTTCAGTCATTCCATCTCACCCTGACTCCCTCCAGGCTGCAGCGGAGCTTTTCATTGCTCTTTCCATAAGTCACATCACCACTGTCTCGTCCCCCCCCCCCACTACTCACCTAGACACAAGTTTCCGAAACCTAAGGGCACATTATAGAGGAAGGGGTTCACTTACTGTCTCTGGTCTCATCTTCTGTAAGATAACACCTTCCTTAGTTCAGACGGCTGTGAGAATAATGTTACAATACATATGAAAGGCCTTTTAATCGTTCTATGAAACCATATGTAGAGAGGTAAAGGAAACACGGCTCCTAGGTTCTCCATTAATTTACTTTTGTCATATTCAGAGCCCCGTTCATTCTCTAAGCAGACCTAATGACAAATCTACATCCCTGTGCCACCAACCCAGACTCCCCTCTAAACTAAGCCTCTGGGACTCATCTCCACAAAGTTTCCAATTCTTAAAAACGTTTTACTCTTTGAAGATTTTAAACATGAACTTAGACTATACTGACCACCCACACCCTCCGCAACTCCCCCCAGACTGCCCTTGCCTTGCTCCCATCTCAACACCATGTCTACTAAGTCCAACCAGTGCCACTCATACACGGGTGTAGGGACATCTAGGGGCATGGGCACCCTACCAGGGACTAGCTACACCCTTGATGAAAACTGACTGTCCCCAGCAACCATCAACTGCCAATAGCTCCTCAGTAAGGGATGGGGCTGGTAAGCCTCTGTCGTTGGGCTGCTGACTTGATTGTGTGTAGGCAGCCACAGCTGCTGTGCAACAGCCCTGTCCTGTGCAGAAGACAGCATTGACTGCGCATAAGTCCTCCGTGACTGCTGGCCCTTACATCCACTGCTCTTCCTTGATGGCCCCTTAGCCTTACAGGGACGAGGGTGTGACATAGAGGATTTAGGGCTGAGCTTTCCCCCTGAACTTTTATCAGTTGTGATTCTGTAATTAACCATCATTCATTGCAAAGGAGAGGTTCTCTGATGAGATCTGAGAGCTGCACTAATGTCATGTTCATATGTATCTTTATATGCATGGGTGTTTATGTGTATTGTTATACCCATAGTAATGGCAGTTTGATATGTCCATTTAGTAAAATTAGCAGGTTCTTCCCTACGATCTATGACCTTCCCAGCCATTAGTTCCTGGCCAGGTTTACAGTACAGGCATGAGTTCTAGCCTCTGGAGCAGGCCTTAAATAAAATCAGAAAGCTGTTGGTTACCCCCATAATATTCATGTTATTGTTGCACCAATGGGCACATCTCACCAGGCTACTCATTATTGTTGCATGTGGAAGCCGCAGCTGGGTAAGACCATTGACGGTTTGTCTCCCTACCCCTCAAGCTTCATAGCACTTTCCAGCACTATAAAAGCTGGCCAGTAGGTTTGGACCTTGCAGAACAGTACTAGCTTGATTTCTCCATGTCCTGTGATGCAAGTATGTGGTAGCTTCATCAACAAGATTTTACCATCAAGTCCTAGTGAGGAACCAGTAGCAATGGCACTATCCTGTATGGTTTGGAGGGTCTGCCCCATCACCTCAGCCTCCTGAGTGCTAGGATTACACGCACCACACACGGTGCTTATGTCCATGGCATCCTGCTACATTTTGCTCTAGGTACAATAGAACTACAGTTAATGGATGAATCTAGTCTTCTAATGATTGACAGTCTAAGAGGAAAACAATAAAATATGTATGGAAAAATAACAAGAGTCCAGACAGAAAATTGTGTTTATTTATGATTATTATTGATTCTTTAAGATATTGTCTCTCTGTTATGTAGCCCTGACTGTCCTGGAACTAATTATGTAAATCAAGCTGTCCTGAAACTCACAGAGATCCACCTACCTCTGCCTCCCAAGTGCTGGGATTAAAGGCTTGTGCTACTACATTAGGTATAATTTGTAAGCGGATTTTTCTTTGTCCTGCCAGCTCCCAAATCATGACATGGAGACTTATTATGAAAGCTCAACTAATAGCTTAGGCTTGTTTTTAGCCAGCTCTTATAACTTAAACAAACCCATCTCTCTTGTCTATGCGCTGCCCCAAGGCTCATTTACCTCATTTACATATATCCATCCTGCTTTCCTGCTTCTTCAGTGTCTACTCAGGATTCAACCCTTTTTCTTCCCCAGCATCCTCTCTGCACTGAAAATCCTGCCGTTGAGCTCTTTATTAAATGAATCCAAGTGACACATCTTCACAGTGTACAAAAAGATTACTCCATAACAATAAACTCTTTTTCTGGGTTTATTTTTATTATTTTATAAATTATGTGTGTGTATATGTATCTGCATGTAGGTATGTGCACATGGAGGCCAGAGGCATAGAATCCCCTGGAGATGGAGTTACAGACATTTGTAAGCTTCCTGGTGAGTATGCTAGAAACTAAACTGAGGTCCTTTGGAAGAGTAGCAAGTGCATTCTCTCTCTCTCTCTCTCTCTCTCTCTCTCTCTCTCTCTCTCTTGGTTTTCTAAGACAAAGTTTCTCTGTATAACAGTCCTGGCTGTCCTGGAACTTACTCTGTAGACCAGGCTGGCCTTGAACTCACAGAGATCCACCTGCCTCTGCCTCCCAAGCACTGGGAATAAAGGTGTGCACCACCACCAAAAGTTCTCTTAACTGCTAAGCCATCTCCCCAGGCCCCCAAAATCATATTTCTTGAAGACAGTAAATATTATAGGAATGAAAGACCTCGTGTCTGCCAGCTAGAGATGTAGATCAGTTGGCAGAGTGTTCAAGTCTGAGACTTGATCCTGAGGACTGGCTACAGAGGTACACACCTAAAATCCCAGGACTAGGGAGATGGGAGCAGGAAGATCAGGAGTTCAAGGGCCATCCTCAGCTACACAGCCAGTTCCAAGCCAGCCTGGGTTACATTAAATTCTGTCTCCCCACTCATCCCCCCACAAAAATTATCTCTGAATTGGGAGAATCTGAAAAAGTTTTCCTGAGGAGGAAGGTAGTTATCCTAGGAACCTGGGTTCAGTCTCACTGGGCAGTTAGAAGTTAAGTAGCATGAAAAAAAAGATTATGAAAACCATGTCTGCCCATGCTAAGACACTAAGTGGGAGAAAAGTCAGAGACAAAGTTAGAAAGGCAGGCCTGCCAGACAGTGGTAGGCCTGAGTGTGGACAAAGGAACTAGTTCTGGCTATAACTAAGTGCCTCACTAAAAAGGGCTGAGGGCACAGATCAAGCTGATAACCTTACCCTAAGACCAGGTCCCTCTCCCCTATGGCCTAGCTTGTCTAAAGGTGTGGGAGCCAAGGATTCTAACCTTCGGTCAGGGCTGCCACCTCCAATTCCACAGCTGTTCCGGGAAAGGTCATGGGAATCCAAAGACCTGAAGAGAGTCCCCCAGCTGACCCTAATGTTGTAGTATGTTTCACTTTCTCCAAATATAAAAATGAGCCTATTACCCTTATTTATCCAAGGTCTACATCAGGCTGACAGAACTTGGATGAGCTCCTGTCTGGAGGGAAACACTCTCCCATGGGCTTTCCATTGGTATCTAGAAGCTGTGTGGAACTCCGGAAGAAAGGTTTGGCTCCGAAGGTAGGCACTAATCCAAGCCCAGCCTCTCTCCACCCCCTTGCTCTCCCCCCCACCCCACTGCAGGCTAGAGGAAGCAGCAGCTGTTGTCCTGTGGGGAACACAGGCAGCGATCCACTTGGCACTGCTGGAATTTTCATAACATCCACCCTAACTTTAACAACACACAGAGAGAGAGAGAGAGGCAGAGAGAGGAGAGAAAGACAGATAGGAGAGAGAGGCAGAGAGAGAGAAGCAGAGAGGAGAGGAGAGGAGAGGAAAAAGAGGAGAGAAGAGAGAGAGGTAGAGAGAGATGAGAGAGGCAGAGAGAAAAGAGAGAGGAGAGGCAGAAAGGAGAAAGAGGAGAGAAGAGAGAGGCAGAGAGGGAGAGAGAGGCAGAGAGAAAAGAGAGAGAGGAGAGAGAGGCAAAGAGAGAGAGGCAGAGAAAGAGCAGAGAGGTGGGGGGGGGGCGGGGGACAGGGGAAGAAGAAGTTGGGCCAACAGCAGTGACTAATAACACAGAAGGCCAGGGTGGCCACTTTCTTCCTCCCATCGTCTTATGCTCTGCCCTATTCCCTTCCTACTGTTGTCCTCTTTCTCTCATATTTTCCTCCTTTTGCCATGAATGCAATGAGCAAAAAGTGGCAAAACTGTCCCACCAAGTGCAAAATGAAGCCGACCTTGCAAGTTGGATAGTGCAGGCTAATAAAACCAAATCCAGATAACAGGCAAAGGTTCAACCTGAATTGTATAGGCTGTAGGTTTCTACTTTCCTACTTCCATTTCTGTGAGCAAACTTGAAGCTTCTTTCCCCTTTGCCCTGAGACAGTAAGCCGGGTTTATCGCATTGGTACCCAGTAGGAAAGCAGCCTTCTGGAAAGCCCAGAATAGTAGAGTGACAGGAAAGCAGTGTGGTTCAGATCATGGTTTGGAAGCATCACAATTAGGGATGGAAGTTGCAAAGGGCTCTAAGCTAAGAATTTTAATGAGCTTACAGCCCCCCCAGCCTTCACTTCCAGGGGCAGAACTGGACTAAGCTGATATGAATTTGGTCCATGGCCTATTTTAAAACATGGGTTCTGGGACCAAAAAGATGGCTCTGTGTGTGAAGGCATTTGTCAGCAATCTGAACAACCTGAGTTCAGTTCCTGCTACCCACCCATACGGCAATGAGAGAAACTGACTGCTGCGACTTGTCCTGTGACCTTATCACCTCATAGCTCTTTCTCCTCCCTCTTTCCCCCTCCCTTCTCAATAAATAAGTATATAAAGTCAGAATGTGAATTCTGTTCATTTGTGTGTGTGTGTGTGTGTGTGTGTGTGTACAGGAGTGCACACACAGCATGTACAGTACAGGTGTGTCTACACCAGCATGGCAGAACAGTCTATCCAGAACATCTGACACCTCAATAAAGAAGTGAACAAACAGCTCTCTCTCCAGGGCCAAACCTTCCCAGAGAAAGCACAGTGGAGGCCTGTGTGAACTTGTCCTTGATGCTGTCTTGCCATCTAGTGGCCTTGTCCTTCTCCAGCACCGCTTGTTCTTACAAAAATCCATCCTTACCCACCACAGCTGTGTGGTCTACCAAAACGGACCTCTCCCTGGTCTCTGAACATACTCACCTTCCTTGCCCAGCATCCCAACGTCTTTGGGGAGGTAGGTGGAGACTGACATACACTGTATGCATGCCTGGCATACTCAAAGAACTTACCAAAGTACATTTTTTAAAAATCCTAATTTCTAGACCAAAACATAAACTTCATAATCAACACAACTCATGTGATTTGTCTACAGTTGTAATCCACATACATTTGATGTCCCTTCAAAAAGGCCTTTACTCCTCAGGGTGAAGCCACAGCCTCTCTTGTGGTTGTAAGTTTCCCATTTCTCTGACTGCCCCATGTACTGAGCCACACTGCTTACCTTGCTGTTCCTCCGGCACCCCAGGAGTCTATGTGTTTAAGGGCTTTGCAACCTCATTCCCTCTGCTTGGAACATCCAGACAAGCACAAATTTGTCCTCTCTTCTTTGTGTCTCTGTCCTAAAGTCACCCACTTCAATGGTCTCCTCGTTGGGTAGACTCTGCCTATGTCATCCTAGTCTAATTTTTCTCAGCAGTTATCCCTTTGAGTGAAGTTATACATGTTTTCAGTCTTCCCCCAGTGTAATGTAAGCTCTGTAAAGACTGGGATGTTTGTCTTGTTCACTGATATGTGTTGGCTATGCTACCAGCACAAAGCAGCGGCTCTTTATGCTCTGTTCACTGTGGGGGCGGGGGAGGACCTGATCCTAAGACTGTCATTCACCCCTTTCCTGTGTGTTCCTATCCTGATAGAGAAGCTTTCTAGCGCTGAGCATCATATTTCAGGCTCTCGGAACTCCCAAAGCAGCACAAACACTAGCTGTAACGACTATGGGAGCAGGAGGTACACAGTGAAGGAAGGGCTGAGGCTGCATGTTGGTAGCATTTTAAATGTAAAACACGAGGGTAATGTTTAAGCTCTGCAACTTCCTATAAAATAGGCAAGGCCAGGGAGAGGCCAGGTGCCATCTCTTGGTAAAGGGAGGTGGCCTTGATCAGTACCTGGGACAGGAGAGGCTTGGAGAAATGAGTATTGGAATGATTGAGCTGTTGGGGAAGGCACTGGCCAGAGTGACTGAAGATTCATTCCTGTCTATTGCTGTTGATGGACTTTTCTCTAGGCTGCCACAAAACACAACATGGAGACTTATTATTAATTATGAAAACTTGGCCTATAGCCTTGGCTTGTCCCACTAACTCTTATAACTTAAATTAACCCATTTATATTAATTGACATTTTGTCTTGTGGCTTTTTACCTCTCTTCCATCTTGCAGCTCCCATTTCATCTCCATCTTCTCTGGCATCCCTCTGGCACCTGGATTCCCCATTTCTTCCTTTCTCTCTGCTTGGAAGTCCTGCCTAACCTCTTCCTGCCTAGCTATTGCTCATTCAGTTCTTATTAAACCATTCTGAAGGTGTCTTGGCAAAGACACATCTTCACAGTGTATGAAAAGATTATCCCACAACATCTTGTTTCATCCAACTCCTCCAGGAGAAGCAGAATACCTGGATGACAAGAAGTTGTGCAAACTAACTTTCTGAACTACTCTGTCTATACTGCAACTTAGGAAAAAAAGCAATTCTTGATGCCATAGGGTTTGCCTCTTCACTAGATAATGGACCAGAGGTACATGTAAAAGAAAATTAATGTCAACTCTCTCTGAAATTCAGTTGAGTTGACACCTGTGTCAGATGTTTTAACAGGAGTCACTAAAATCATGTGGCTAGAGGCCAAATACAGTATAATTTGAATGTGAGGATTTTTGCTGACTCTGTTTAGGCAGGCTCACTGGCTCCATAGGCATCCTCTTACTTGGTATACATACAAGTAGAGAGGCTTGAAGCTGGTTCATTTCCTGATATTCAGGTTGCTTCCCTGCCTGCACCAGTAAGAGGCAACATCATTCATGCCTGTCTTTAATGAATTAGACAGCATGCAAACGTCCTCAGAGGACTGCAGTCCAGCTAAGGCAAATGTATCCCCAGCCCCTTGAACCAGCCACAGCACAAGGACTAAAAGAGATGGGGGCCAGCAATGAGATGAGTGAGAAGGGAGGACAGAGAAGCATAGGCTCAGCCCAGATGAGTCAGGTCAGCAATAAAATAGACACGAGGGACACTGTTAATGCATGAGGATGCTCATGTGAGAGGGAGAGTATGGAAGAGAGGGCAGTGATGTAGAGGATAGGAAAAATTGAGACAAAAATGGAGGGGAGGTGAAACACAGACTTAGGACATATAGAATGTCCAAGGGTGTCTCATCCTGTCTAGCTTGGGTCTAAAACCCTAACAAGGGACAATGAGAGAGTGAAGAAAAGACAGACAAACATACAGAAAGGCTGGGGTCATGTGGGCTGTGTGTACTCTGATGGAGTCAAACCAACTACTGCAACCACCTGGAACCCCAGCATATTTCTTATGTACAGCACAGGGGGAGCATGTCTTAAATTACTTTTATTGCTACGATAAAACACCATGACTAAGACAACTTATGAAAAAAATAAATAAAAAGCATTTAATCGGGCTTACTGTTTCAGAGGACTAAAGTCCACGACATAGAGTAGAGGCATAGCAGCAGGAATAGTTAGGAGCTCACATCTTGATCCAAAATAGGAGGCAGAGAGAGTCTGAGTTATCAGTGAGTAGGGTGGGCTTTTTGAAACCTCAAAGCCTAGTGACTTATCTCCTACAACAGGGTCACTGTCTTACTCTTCTACTGCTGTGAAGAGACACCATGACCAAGATAAATCTTATGAAAGCATTTCATTGGGGAATTGCTTGGTTATAGTTTTAGAGAGTTAGTCCATGATCATCATCATGGTGGGAAGCAGACAGGCTGCTTGGAGCACTAGTTGAAGTTTTTTTGTTTGTATGTTTGTTTGTTTGTTGTTTTTCCTGAGAAACGGGATCTCTCTACATAGCTCTGATTGGCCTGGAACTCACTATTTAGAGAAGGCTGACCTGAATTCACAGAGATCCACCTACCTTTGCCTTCAAAAGTGATGGGATAAAAGGCATGGGCCACCATGTCTGGCCCAGCAGCTAAGAATTTTACACCTAGAAAGACACTGAGTCTGCCATGGACTTATGAAACCTCAAAGCCCACTCCCAGTAACAGGCCTACTCCAACAAGACCACACCTCCTAATCCTTCTCAAACAGTTCTTCTAACTAGGGACTAAGCATTCAAACACATGAGCCCGTGTTGGCCATTCTTATTCCACAACCTGGTCCCATAGCCTTGTAGCTATATCGTAATGCAAATGCATTCAGTCCAACTTCAAACAGTTTCAAAGCTGTTCAGAAGTCCAAAGTCTTTTTTGGGTCTTAAGGCAATTTCTTGATCGCAAACTCTTGTAAAACGCAGGTCACATTCTTCCAACATACAATGGCACAGAATTTACATGACTGATCCAAAAGGAAGAAGAGAAAGAGGGCATAGTGAAGAAATACTGGTCCAAAGTGGGACTGAAATCCACGGATCAAACTTGTTCAATCTCCCACTCCTCCCAACTTTGTTGACTGCAACAAACTTCTCTCTCTTGAGCTGGTACCACATCCTGAATGCAGTTTTCCTTGATAGGTATCCCAGGGCTCTGGTATCCTCAACATCTTGGGGTCTCCAATGTAATCCAGGATTCACCTTCACAGCTTCATAAAATGGCCTCTCTGGGCCTCCAGTCAGAGCTCTCCCTGCCTCCTGCCTGACCTCAGCACCTTTCCACAACCCCTTTTTATCTTTCTTGACTCTAAATCCAGAACCACATGGCCAAGCTGCCAATTACTTGTGTCTGTTGGGGTTGAAACTTAGACCCCTCCTTCAAGTGCATTTGCATACGCTTTCAATTGTTGATGGTTTCTAGGCTGAGGAAACCGTGCTGGTTTATTTCTTACACAAGCTGCAGGATGGTCTGGGTAGTGTTTTGTCTATTTCAGCACAAGCTTTGGCTCCAACTTTACATTTCCTGGTGCCTCTTTTCTCCTCAAATTGCAGTTTGTATTTCTTTTTGCCCCACCTGTTATTTTTCCTTATGGATTTGCATAAGAGTAATCACTAATAGCCATGTGACATAGCCGATAGTTGGCTGTCTTAAAATCACCTCTGCCGAGAGCATTAATCCAAACTCTTCAATTTAGACTCCGGTAGATTCTCAGGACAAGGGCAAAAAGCAGACACATTCTTTGCCAAAATATAACAAGAGTGGTTTACAGGCCACTTAGTAATATTCTTGCCCTCTGAAACTTCTAGAGTCAAACCTCTATAGTCCAAATCATACTCCACACTACTGTTTTCTATGCTCCTACTCAGTTGGCTCATTGTCTTAGGGTTTTTATTGCTGTGAAAAGACACCATGATCACAGCACCTCTTATAAAGGAAAACATTTAATTGGGGCTGACTTACAATTAAGACATTTAGTCCATTATCATCATGGTGGGAAACATGGCAGCATGCAGGTAGACATGGTACTGGAAAAGTAGCTGAGAGGTTTACATCTTGATCTGCATGCAACAGGAAGTGAACTGTGTGCCACCCTGGATATAGCTTGAGCATAGGAATCCTCAAAACCCACCCCCAACAGTGACACACTTCCTTCAACAAGGTCACACCTACTGCAACAAATCCACACTTTATAGTGCCACTCCTATGGGATCCATTTTCTTTCAAGCCACCACACTCATTAAGTCCCACTATCTTAGTTAGGATTTCAATTGCTGCAACAAAATACCATGGCCAAAAAGCAAGTTGGAAAGGAAAGGGTTTATTTGGCTTACACTTCAACATTGGTGTTTATCTCTAAAGAAAGTCAGGACAGCAACTCAAACAGGGCAGGAACCTGGAGGGCAGGAGCTGATGCATACATAAGCCATAGAGGGATGCTGCTTACTGGCTTGCTTCACATGGCTTGTTCAACCTGCATTCTTATAGAACACAGGACCACCAGCTCAGGGAAGGCACCACCCACCACGGGCTAGACCCTTCCCCATTGATTACTAAATGAGACAATGCCTTACAGTTGGATCTCTTGGAGGCATTTCCTCAACTGATGCTCCTTCCTCTGATGACTCTAGCTTCTCTGAAGCTGATACACAAAACCAGTCAGTATACTCACTTAAAGTATTGAACCACTTTTCTAGTCCAGAGTCCCAAAGTCTTCCACAGTTCTTCAAACAACAGCATGGTTATGCCTGTCACAGCAACACCCAAGTCCCTGATGCCAATTTCTGTGTTTGTCACTGTTCTATTGCTACAAAGAGGCACCATGACCAAGATAACCCTTAAAAAAGGAAACATTTTACTGGGAGATTGCTTGGTTACAGTTTTAGAGGGTTAGTCCATGATCATTTTCATTGTAGATCTGCATAAGAGTGGTTACTAATAACAGCACTACGGAGTCAATATTAGGCTGTCTTGAAGTCTCCTCCACCAAAGAAATTCAACCATTACTTTTCTTTCTTTAGGATTTATTTATTATTGAACACAGGTCCTCTGGAAGAGCAGTCAGTGCTCTTAACCTTTGAGCCATTTTTCCAGCCCCATTCATCACTTTTCAATTTAGCCTCAGGCCAGTTCTTAGGACAAAGACAGAAAGTAGCTCATTCTTTGCCAAAATATCACAAGAATGGTCTCTATCCCAGTTCCTAAAGTATTCCTCCTCAGACCATACTTTCAGTGTCTCTGTCTTCTAAGATCCTGTTAGGCTGGCCCATTGAGCTCCTACTTGGCTGGCCCATTGAGCTCCTACTAGGATAGCCCATTGAGTTCTGCTTATACATTTAACTGTTTTCTAGTTATAAATCCAAGAGTCTTCTACATTTGTCCAAACCGCATGGTCAGGCCTGTCAGAGCAACATTCTTGGTACCAACTTCTGTGTTAGTTACTTTTATGTTGATATGACAAAACTCCAAGACCAAGGCAGCTAATAAAAGAAAGCATTTTACTGGGCTTACTGTTTCAGAGGGTTAGAGTCCATGATAGAAGCAAAAATGGCTAAGAGCTCATATCTCGCAAAAAGGAGGCAGAGAGATAGGCTTTTTGAAGCTTCAAAGTCTCCTCCCAGTAACATACTTCCTCCAACAAGGCCATTCCTTTTAATCCTTCCCAAATAGTTCCAGTGACCTGCAAGCAAGTATTCAAACATATGAACTGGGGAGGGCTATTCTCACTTAAATCACCACAGAGGGGTTAACTAGTTTCAGTAGTAGGTCTCCTTAGGCTAGTAGTCTCAGAGTGTAAACATTCAGGAGGGAGAAGCTACAGTTGATAGCTTTTGTACACACTTGGTCAACCATTCTCACTCAAACCCCTGAGGAAGGCATTGCCATGCCTCTCAGTGTCATCCAGCAAAATTTGTGGCTGAGGCACTGGTGTCATTGACCATGCCCACAGTATACATTCACTTGGGACTTCACTCACTCGGGGCTTTCTCCATTCCCTTCACAAGCAAATGGGGACCCAAAGAGACAGGGCAAAGAGTGAAAGGAAACAGGAACAGAATGATGCAAGGAATACAAAGTCAGCATACTGGTTAATGAATGGTATCACCATAGATGTAAGTACCTGGGTAGTGTTGAATTAAAACAGTAGCCACAAAAGTAGCCAACAAGGTAAGGAGATTGGTTGATTAGCTAGAACAAAGTATAGGAAAGTAGTCTCCTCAGTAGTTTCTACTCTGCCCCAAGCAGCCCCAGCTTCAATACTGACTCTTCTAAGGGATATGCTACCAACCAGAGCAAGATTCTGCCTCCTGCTTCAGACAACTGGGTAATTAAAGTCCCCGTCAGCATCAAACCTAGTCATGTGACTTCATATCAGAATTTAACACTGAAAACATTCAGCCCAGCAGTCAAGCATACAACTCAACCATGGATGGATCACATACACCAAGTACACAAAAATCTTCAAAATCCTCAGCATCTGCCCACATCCATCCTTTCCTTGTGTGACCACAACCTGCCAGACCCTGAAGATAGCCTGCAAGAATGGCCAGAAGAGGACTGAAGAGATGGCTCAGAGGTTAAGGGCACTGTCTCTTCTTCCAGAGGTCCTGAGTTCGGTTCTCAACAACTACATGGTGTCTCACAACCATCTATAATAAGATCTGGTGCCCTCTTCTGGAATGCAGGCAGAACACTGTATACACAATAAATAAACCTAAAAAAAAAAAAAGAAGAAGAAGAAGAAAAGAAAGAAAGGTCAGAAGAACTACCACCAAAGTTGAGAGCATCGGTCCCTGACCTCAGGGATGCTCACATGCTACAGGTAACATCAGAATGCCTCTTACACAATAGCCTGTAACCTTCCCCAGGAAGAAACCCTGGGAATCCCTGCTGGTTGCTGTGTACTTGGACCAAGTCTTGTTAATTTCCCAGACTTCTTATTCTCTAGCCGAGTCCTAAACCCACTCCTGGACTCTGCCCTGCTCCTTCTCCACCAAGGCCTTCTCTTCCCCAGTTTCTTAGGCCTTTTCTGCTTCGAGATCCTCAGAGAGGAGCTGGGGCTGACACTTCGGTGGGCCAAGCTCCAAGGAGTTTGTCTTCATATTTTTGTTCATGTTCAGATAATTGCCCAGGACTTTCCATCTCTACTCTCCAGAGGAAGAAATATTGCCTACAGTCCAGGTGACAGGGAGATGACATGCCCTACCTCAACCCCTCAGCCCCAGGCAGACTGCCGGTGTGGAGAGCCAGGGGCTTGACTCCCAGAAAGCGATGATGAACAAGCTCAAGGGGGATGGGTTTCCTGGTTTATGCCTTTGACTGTCTCTTCCCTGCCCTATCTTGTGAAAATATGACAAATGGAAGAAATAAATGGAGAAGGAGTGTGTGTGCAATTCATAGTCAGTGCTGTTTCCAATCCCACAGTAGAACTTTTCCAGCGCTGACCTGGTGAGGTGACTTCTGTGGAGACAGAAGGCTTGAAGGAAAGAAGACAAAGAAATTCCACACCATATTTATCCAGTGCTTTGTGCCTTTTGTACAAATTGTCTAATCCCTGCTAAAGACGGACTTGATGGGATCACTTGCCTCCTTCATGGATGAGGAAACAGATTTCAAAAAGCACTATTTAAAAGAGGCTTGTCTGATTGGCTATTGCCAGAACCTTGACATTATAGGTGTCCTTAATTGCTGTGTTACCATACCAGTTGGACAAGAAAGGAAAACATCACAGAGACAAGAGGAGTGGGTAAAAGTTCACGCATAAAGAAATGGATTCTGGGAGTTCTGTAGAGCTGGGTTCACTGTGCTGGCCACTGTACCAACATAGCCAAGAAACTGCTCATGAGGTCTGCTGGGATCTTCATTCTTTCTCTGTTCCTCGTCCCTAGCCCACTGTGCTGCCAACCTAGACTCCACGCTGGCTGCTGCTGGATCCACTTGGCCTGACGGCTGGGGTAAGGGGAGTGCCCCAGTTTCATTACAGTTCTCCAGATCACATTTCCCTTGACCTTAAGAAACTTCCGTGGCCCACAGCCTGCTTGTCAGAAACAGCCTGGCAAAGCTGACAGCGCTTCCTTCCTTGCAATCGCTCTCCCTTGCCTCTGTGCTCCCCTGGCTCCACACCGGCAGTCTGCCTGGGGCTGAGGGGTTGAGGTAGGGCATGTCATCTCCCTGTCACCTGGACTGTAGGCAATATTCCTCCCTCTGGAGAGTAGAGGTGGAAAGTCCTGGACAATTATCTGACCATTGTCATGCCTTCTCTCCTCCTCTTTCCCAGTCCCTAAGTATCCTGTGTTCCATGCCCACTTTATGCCAAACTAGTCCCATTGTGAGACCGTCCTTCACTTGCTGAGTGATTTTACTCTACTCCCCCTACTAGTGTGCATGTAGCTGGAGTCAGAGGAGCTTTGGAGCCAGGCAGAATTTCATAATCCTGGCGCCTGGCTCAATTGTTAAGTGACCTTGAACACTCCTGAACTTTTCTGCAGGTCTCTTCCTTAAAGCAAAACCAGGAATGGTCCTACCTATCAAAAAACAAAAAATAAAAACAAAATCAAACAGCATTGTAGGAAGATTTAGAAATAAAATGTATGGTCAGGCAGCGATGGCACATGGCTTTAACCCCAGCACTCAAGAGAAAGAGGCAGACAGATCTCTGTGAGTTCAAGGCAAGCCTGGGCTACAGAATGAGTTCCAGGATAGCCAAGGCTACACAGGGAAACCCTGTATCAAAAACAACAAACAAACAAACACAAAACAAGAAGAAATAAAATTTAAGAAGCTCCAGCAACCCCAGGTACCAGGAGGCACCAGATATTGGCAAATGGTAGTAGTAGCTGTGCCCCCCTTTGGCAAACAACAGTTCAAAGTAAGTGCCCTGCCAAGCCTGCCAGGGGCTTTGTTCAGCTCCCATGGCTCTCACTGAGTACCCTAGGGGCACACGCTCAGGCACAGTCCTACAGAGTGAAGCAGGGTTTGAGAGGGCATAGGAGAAAATTGGGGAAGGGGGATCTGGGGATGTAGCTCACTACCTGTGTGAGAACCTGGGTTCAATCCCCAGTGACTGTCTGAAGAGAAAAAGAGAGAGAGAGAGAGAGAGAGAGAGAGAGAGAGAGAGAGAGAGAGAGAGAGAGAGAGAGAGAAGGAGCAAAAGGAGAGGAGCTACAGCTGGGAAAGTGACAATTCAAACAGGATGTGAGGCCAGTGAGTAGACAGTTGGCCTTTATGTGGCTGGAAAAGAGAGACACAGTAAATATACACTGTAACCAAAGACTAAACAACCCAGTAAATCACCACTTCCCGAAGACACAACACTGCCATCATATTGTGACTTGCAGAACACTCAAAAAGTGTATAACTTTTACTCAAAATCATAATTAATAAGTTAGTACTCCTATGGTCACCACACTCGACATTATGCATGTATTTATTTATGTGTATGTATATATGTGTGTGAATGCTACCAAGAATTGAACCTAGAGACTTGAATATGCTAGACAAGCATTCTGCCACTGAGCTACATATATTCCATTATATACTTATTATATATATGATTTTTCAACTGAGATGTATATGAAGGCAAACACTTAGAGGCACCTGAATTATTTTTTCCCACAAGTCTTTGTATTTTTATTTGTGAAGTGTTTTAAAACTTCTTGGGAGGAGGGGGTTGCTACCATGTGCACACTTGGAGATCAGAAGACAAGTTGCGGTAGGTTCTCCCCTTCCACAGTGTGTGTCCTGAAGACTGAGCCATTTCAGCCCCACTGCTAGTGAGCTCTGACATCTGTTAGTGCTTTGGAGACAAACATCTTCCCAACAAAAAAAAATTTGAAGTAGCTAAAATTACACCTTTAGTGCTTCTTCCCAAATGAAACCAATTTCTAGTTGGTTTTGTTTTCTGAAAAGATCGGCTCCATAAGCAGTATAAAAACAAAGAAGTTCTGCCAGACACTGGCGGCACACACCTTTAACCCCAACAACTGGGAGGCAGAGGTAGGAAGATCTCTGAGTTCAACACCAGCCTGGTCTACAGAGTGAGCTTCAGGACAGCCAGGGCTACACAGAGCCTTGCCTCAATGGCTCAGTGGCAGAGTCCTTGGCTACACAGAAGGAAGCTGTGGGTTTGATGGGGTGCTGGATGAGGAAGAGAACAGGTACAGGTAGGGGAAAGAAGGGAGGCATTCCTAAAATAAAGTAAGTGTGTGGAGTAGCTCATCCTTTCATGCCAGGACTCAGAGTCAAAGACAGAAAGAACTCACAAGCAGCTGAGAGGTCTAGGCTAGCCTGGGCTACACAGCGAGTCTCACAATGAAGAGCTTGGTCTACAAAATGAGACCCTATCTCAAAACACAAACAACACAGTTTTCAACAAGTTTGTGTTGACAGAGGCCTTGGGGAAGAGTGAGGAGCTGGAGTGAGAAGGAGCTGGGGTACTTCCTGAGAGGGTGGGAGAGGTTCTCTCGTCATCTGAACATGTTTACTGTGTAGAAACTGTGGACTCAAGATTTGTGTGTACATCTCTGTGTCATAAAGTTACACCTCATTCTTTCTAGAACCTTCCAAGAGAGTGTCTTTAAGGGTGGTTTTATTTATGTGAGGATTGTTAATACAGCAACCAATTCATTTGAGTATTATATAATTAAATCATAGTTACAATATGGTTTAATTAATATTCTTTTGGTTTCTGTTATTTGTAACATACCTTTATGTTTACTAAATTGCAAATATATGCAGTTCTTCCAAGATTCCCTAGCTCACACAGTTTTTCCTAATACTTATCTTCTCCCACCCTCATACTCCTCCCCACCACCCCGAAACAGGGTTTCTCAATGTAGCTCTGGCTGTCCTGGAACTAGCTGTGTAGACCAGGCTGGTTTCAAATTCAGAAATCTGCCTGATTTTGCTTCATGAATGCTTTGATTAAAGGCATATGCCACTATGCTCAGCTTTCTTACACTTACTGTCAGCTAGTTTTCCTGTTTTTTTTTTTTTAACAATATTGAAGAAATTTAATAATCACTTTATAAATACCAATATAAGCTTTTGCAGCTACTAATTATTAACATTTTATAATAAATGTACAGGTATACTTGTATGACTGATAGAATTTTAACATTTTTAGTTTATTTTTGTTTGTTTATTTGAGACAGTGTCTCACTCTGTGTGCAGTTCAGGCTAGCCTGGAACTATGAGCCCAGGCTGGTCTGCAACCCCTGCCAATCTTACTCCAGTCTCCAAAATTCTGGGATTATCTGCATAAACTATTATACCAGGCTGAACTTTCAACATTTTATAAGTGTATAGGAAATTTTTTTCTCTCAGAGATACATTAAAGATGTACCCCCGTGTTTAGAACTGCCTTGGTATTGATAGTACATTGTTGTGAAATAACTGTTTTGTACACTACGAAGATGTGTCACTCAGATTGGTTTAATAAGAAGCTCAACAGCCAATAGCTAGGCAGGATTTTCAGGGCAGAGAGGATGCTGGGAGGAAGAAGAAAGCGGAGACCACCAAGAGTTAGGGAGCAAGCAAGCCATGCAGAAGGATGGGTGACAGCTACAGGCCAGGTGTCCACACAGAGATCATTAGGAATGTGCTGATTTAAGTTATAAGAGCTAGCTAAAAACGAGCGTAAGCTAAGGCCAAGCTGTCATAATTAATAATAAGTCTCAGTGTCATGATTTGGGAGCCGGTTGGTGGGACAGAGAAAGACTTGCTACAGTAAATGCAAAGACTTGCCTGATTCTCTATCCTGGCAGCTCAGTTGGGCTTGACAGGAACCCATTTAATCACAGCACATTTCAGAATTCAGGGAACAATAGGATAGGCATTTGACCTTTCAGCCTCCCTAAAAGCCAAAACGGAGGTCTAAGCTGTTAATAATGAAAGGCAAAGCCTAGGCTGGTGGAAACCTGATGCAGTCCTATTTGAAAGAGAGTGTGGGCAAGGAGAATCAGCTTCTCTTCATATCTTCTCAAAACACATTCAGAACCAAGAAATTCATGGCCAAGAACCAAAGGCAAAAATCTTCAGTGAACTTGAATGAAAACTGATAACAAAGTCAGACACAGCTCCAAGAGAAGACACTGGGGGGGAATGAAGCTGTATTCACACAATGGCAACACAGGTTTACACTAAGTCATGGATGGAGTTCAACATTTTTAACCTGGAGACATGGTCATGTTTACCTTGGGGGAGTGGTCTGTCCAGTAATAAAATGTAGAACTTAAAAAAAATGGGGAGGGAGCAGCTGAAAAATAAAGAAGAAGGCTTGTCAGTCACCCAAGACTTCTGTTGCCCAGGGTGACAAGGGAAAAGGATGTTTGTCTGGGGAGAACAGCCTAGTCACTGCACACAGCTTTCAGGATTATTTAAACCTGGATCTAAGGAACAGAAGTGGAGTCCAGTAAATAAATGAACTTAATACTGGAACTAGGGTAAACCAACTGTCCTAGCAATGAGGCTATTCAATTCAATAAGCTTTGGGTATTCATGGAGACACAGAAGCTGGAAGACATCCTGCTGAGAAAGAAAAGATGTCTGTCATGATAGAAATATGCTCTGATAGAAATCCCTCTTAACCTAGGGAGGTGCGTTGGAAACATGGATCTTAAGACCTTCAGTATCAAAGTGACTAGACATACAAGTGCTTACAACAGCAACAGCAGCTAGCACGTAGGGAAAGTTTGGGAGGTACTGATGTTGATACTTACCACTATGCTCTATAGACCCAGCTGGCTCGAACTCACAGTGATCCTCCTGCCTCTGCCTCCTGAGTGCTGGATTAAAGGCATGTGCCACCACCACTTGGCGATACTACTGTGGTATCACATCTGTAAGCATGCTTGACTTTTATGACAGAAGAACAAAGGATTCAAGCAAAGCCAAATTCCTCCTCATCTTCCTACTCCTAAAAAAGTCCCATAAGATCTGGAGAAATCACCCAGTGGTTAGAGTACTGACTGCTCTTCCAGAGGACCTGGGTTCAGTCCCATCACCCAGATGGTGGCTCACAACCATTTGTAACTCCAGTTCCAGTGCATTTGGTACCTTTTTCTGACCTCCTCAGTTGACAGACACACTTGTGATACATACACATACATAGATGCAGACAAAACACTTATACACAAAAATCAAAAGTAAATCTTAGTTAAAAGGCTCCCAGACAAAAGCTGTAAAGTATGGTTCAAGGTCAGACAAAAAGAACTTTAATTCCTCCAGGTAAAGTAAATTATCAGAATTGGAAGGGTGCATTTAATTGGGGTGGTGTGAGGGGGTGGGACCAACATTACTTGTAATCCCAGTCCTTAGGAGGATCACTGTAAATTCAAGGCCACACTAGGCTACATAGAAAAGTTATGTTGTAAAAGTTTTTAGGGGTATGCAGGGTGACATGCAAGCATGTTCACGTGTGTGTGGGTGCATGTACGTGGGAATGAATGCACAGTAAGAGGTTGATGCCAGAAAAGCAAGGCACAGATGTCTTACACTCATGCCCGAGATCATACAGGTAATTTAGACAAGAACTCAGATTTTGTTTTTTCTTTTCTTTCTTTTTAACCAGTCCAGTGGCATTTTCAAGCTAGAACTCTAATTACTAATCTTAAATGAATCTCAAGTATGTCCCTGACCAAGCCATTGGTTGTTGGAGACATAATGACATTCAGCCAGAGCAAAGACCTGAGCCTCCCTTAGCTGTTCAAAGAGGTCCTGTCTAGTGGCACTCCAGGTAAACCTGTGACATCCTGAAGCAACTTATCATTAGTGGCTGTTCACATTTTTTTGTTTAATATATATTTATTAATTGTTTGCTGGAGTGGGGATAGGTGTGCACAGGTGTAGAAGTCAGAGGACAACTTGAATCCATTTTGCCAACTCAGCATCTGTTTTTAGGCTGACCATTTAAAGTTGGGTTTTCACAGTCAAGTAGAGCTGTGGAACGATGATGCCCAGACTTTTCTCTAACGTATAGTAAGAGCAGAAACAAATTATTTCAAACTCCTAAAGCCTGCCTAACAATCCTGGTCTTCCTCTAAAGTTCCCTTCTTAACTAATACTTAGAGATATGTATTATATGGCTATCATATATATTGTCTTAAAGTTCACTTGTTAGAATAATAGATCAATTGCTCATTTCCTAGTCTTGTTGGCTAGAAAGGCAAAGGTATTTGTTATTAGCAGATAGTCACTGAAGTTTCAAGAGATGGGGGCACCGTGTTAGGAACTTGATTTTGAATAGCTCAAGTATGTGAACAATGGGGAAACCTGGATGAAGTATGTAAGGGAGTTTGTACTCCACTTCTGTAGCCTCTGCTTAAATTTGAGATTATTCCAAAGCAAAAGTACTTAAAATGCTTAAAAAATGGATTTATCAATATTCTCCATGGTACAACTTTTTTTTCCATGAAAAATAATGCTTTAAGGGATTTCTAAGAAGCTGAGCATATAGCTAACGCAGTAGCAGAGTACCAGTGTGAGGCCCTATATTCAGATCCCCAACATAATGAATAAATACATTTTTAAAACTTATTTTTATTAGCATATTGTGGTAAAATATGAACTGAGGAGGACATTTATCCTGGGGCCCTCTGCATAGCCGAGTTCTACATGGAGGGAACCCTAGGTCAGTGGCTGAGAGTGAAGCTTCCCAGATCTGTGGACGCTCGGCTTCATGGGTAACTCTGAGCGCCAGAGCTTTTGAGATAAAGTCCAGGGTATTCCTGTAGACTGTCAGGGCCATGGTCTCATAAAGAGACTTACTATAACTTCTAGAAGTTTCTGGCCAAGTCCTTACCTCAATCTGAAACTAGCCCAGCTTCTCTGACCTCACTGTGGGCCTTTACCAAGGTCTGGGAATCCCCCAAAATCAGACTAAGGACAGCATTCAGAGGAGCTTGGACGCCCCAGCTGTTCTGCTGAGCCAGTGTGGGAGACAGCTCACTGCCCTGGAGTCTTCTAGTTTTCCTCCCGTCTTGGTTTTTTCATCTCAGCTTCCTAGACATTCATACTATTTGTGTCCTTGTCACCCCATCTTGCTTTTCTCTCTCCAGACATGTTGTTATACATCCTCACAAAGTAATCCCAGAACTAAATATTCACAACTTCCATCTCACTCATGAATTTGAAGGCAACTGGCTAGTCTAATGCCCGAACTTCAAAGCCGCCCACAGTCAGGAGTGCTCTTCTGGCCTGGCCCAAGGCAGTTCACCATGGACAAGTAAACCACATGGCAGAAATTTACCAGAAAATCCCTTCCACTGTGTCCGGAGAAGCACGGCCATGAGCAGTGTCCTTCAGCTGTGTTTGTGAAATGCACTTGAAAGTTTTTCAGCCTGGCCTGCTGCAGTCTTAGATTCTGCAATGTTTTTCACTCTCTTTCATAAGGATTTTTATCTAAGCAATGCTGCTTTCAACCTGCCAGTCATGACTTTCCTAGTCACAGGCACCATTAACAGGACCCTCCCCCCACATGCCCTCAGCTCTAGACAAACACCCAGACTCTAAGCAGAGGATCAGAAAGTGTTTGCTCCCCATGTTTCTCACACTCCTGGTCACTAAGTGGGATCTGACCCAGCCGCACTAGTCTAACCTTCTTTCCTGAACAGTTAGTCTTTCATTACCTGGAAGCCGTTTGAAGAATGAAGCCTAAAGAACCCCACCAAGGGTCCATGAGATGGCTCAGGGTGTAAAGGTACCTATCTGCCTACCAAAGACCTGAGTTTGATCGCTGGAACCCATATTATGAAAGGAGAGACAAGACTCCTTACAAGTTGTTTTCTGTGGCATGCTCATAGACAGATAAACACACACACACACACACACACACACACACACACTTAAATAAAAGAATTTAATTCATAAAAACAAAAGAATTCTCCTGGCTCTCGTATTTAATAGACTAGCCTCATGGGGTGTGCTATTATTCAGGCTAGTAACTAAGGAAGTTATGGAGTTCTTTTATGTTGATTTGTTGTTGTTTTGTTTTGTTTTTTGTTTGAGACAGAGCCCTGGATGGTCTGGAACTCAGTATGTAGACCAGGCTGGCCTTGAACTCATAAACATCAACTTGCCTCTGCCTCCTGAAATCTGGGATTAAAGGTGTGCATCACCACATTCAGCCCAGAGTTTATTACACCTGACCTACCTAAAGTATCCAGAAAAATAATGGCTGTAACTTAGCTTGGTAAGCACCCATGGAGTGCTTAGTTAGCATGTGTAACGTTCTGGGTTTTATCCCTAACATCACATAAAAACCACCTATAATCCAAATACTCAGTTGGGGGAAGAAGATCGGAAGTTCAAAAGCATGCTGGGAGCTTGAGGCAGCATGAACCACCTCTGGTAGCTGCTTATTTCCATCCTGTCTTTTAAACAAGTCACAGTCTCACATTTGTGATGGGAGATGTCATTCTGTATATGTTTCTCATACTGGTTTATGAATAAAGCACTGTTGGCCAATAGGAAAGGAAGATAGAAGGGACTAGGAGACAAGGAGGAAAGAGGAAGGAGTCAGGATGGAGAGCCTGGAGAAGGCAGAACCGCCAGCCGCCTCTCGCTGGTAAGACCACGCGGAAATACATAGAAATGGATTAGTAATTAAGACAGAACTAGCCGATAAGAAACTAGCACCTGGCCAATAGCATTGTATCAAATACAGAGTCTCTGTGCGTTATTTGGGGCTGGCGCAGCGGCGGGACCAGACCAGGCGGGCAGAAAAGCTGTACCCCTTACACATTTGCCCTCTTGTCACTGTCCCTTCTGGCGGCCAGCACTTTGAGCTATTTTCTTGTTTCTTATGGCTTCAGTGCCAGGGGGACATTTTAGAAATTATTCAGCTGAGCTGGGTAAAGTAGCCCAGGCTAAGCACAGCACTTGGGAGGGGAACTGCTGGGACTTGGAAGCTAGCCTGAGTTCATAGTGGGTTTCAGGTCATCTGAGGCTATGGAGTGAGACTTTGTCTCAAAAAACAAAAATGAAAAAGAAAGTATAACTAAAACTGTTTATATGACAAATAGTAAGTAGTTGCTGAGGACAAAACATGGTGTTGTCCTCAGTTAGCAAGCTAGCAGGGGGCCAGGTCTCAGGGAAAGAGGGGACAACAGCAAGTTCAAAGCCAAACTGTCCTGCAGAAAACAGGAGATGCAGCTGTTTAGAATAAACTTTGCTAGAATAGTTCATCTATGGAGAGAAGTGAGAGACACTGGGGTGGTGCACTAGCCGTCCAATAAGAGGTTTGATAAACTAAGCTACGGAGAGCAAAGGTCAGGGTACAGGAGAATGACTAGGAGAAAAGATGTGGGAAAATAAACAACATACCAAGATCGGATGAACACTATACATGACCCAGAAGACCCAGGAGAGAGGGTAGGCAAGGAAAAACACAGCAATGATGAACCATTCAGACCAGAGGGGTAGAAAGGTAAAGGGTCCCACAGAACTAAGCGTGTAGCACTGTTCAATTTGTTAGCTATAGAAGGGTTAAGGAAAAGAAAGAGGCAAAGAGGACTAACATTTTCAACTACAAGCACTATTTTAAAAAGAAAGGAGGGCTGGAGAGATGGCTCAGAGTTAAGAACACTGAATGCTCTCTACCAGAGGTCCTGAATTCAATTCCCAGCAACCACATGGTGGCTCACAACCATCTGTCATGAGATCTGGTGCCCTCTTCTGGCCTGCAGGGATGCATGCAGGAGGAGCACTGTGTGCATACTAAATACTTTTTTAAGGAAGAAGAAAATGGAGGGAAGAAAGAAAAACGCACATTATAAGTGGGGAGGGACCAGTTTCTTGTTTTTGTTTTTGAGAAAGACTGTTAGATAATAGAAGCGGCTGCAGGGCAGAGAGCAGCGATCCTGCTGCCAGAGGCAGTCAGCCCAAGCATGTCTCTGAGAACAATAAAGAGTAGAACTGCAGTCCATACTACAGCTAAGATTAGGCAGACTCCTAGGACCTGCTGCTTTGTGCTTTATGAAGACGGGTGCATATAAATTAGCCACGTGCATGACTGAAGACCACACAGAGTGGGCCCTGAATTGGTACACCTCACTGCTTCAACTTTGCATCTTGACTCACCTCAGGCAAGGAATTTAAGTTGAAATTATTTTGGTGCTGTCTAGATGTCCAGAAACTAACTTTCTCTCTCTCTCTCTCTCACACACACACACACACACACACACACACACACACACACATACACAATCATCAGTAAGAATTGGTTCTAGGGGATGCAGAGATTGCTCAGTGCTTAAGAGTACTGACTCCTCTTCCAAAAGGTCAGGGTTCAGTTCTTAGCATCTACATGGCAGCTCATAGTCATCGGTAACTCCAGTTCCAGGGATCTATCTGACATATCTGACACCTTCTTTCTGGCTTCTGTGGGCATCTGGCCCACATGCACAGATATACAAGCAGACAAAACATCTAAATACATTTCCTTAAAAAAAGAGAGATGCTTTCCTCCCCCATTGTATTCCTTTAGCTGTTTTGTCAAAAATCAGGTATTCATAGGTGTGTGGGTTATCAGGATTTTCTATTCAATTCCATTGATCTATCTGTCTATTTTTGTGCCAATACCAGGCTGTTTTCAGAACTATAGCTCTGTAGTAGAGCTTAAGTCAGGGATGGTGATGCCTTCTGAAGTTCTTTTATTGTACAGGGTTGTTTTGGCTATCCTGGGTCTTTTGTTTTTCCATTTAAAGTTGATTATTATCCTTTCAAGGTCAGTGAAGAAGTGTGCTGGGGTTTTCATGGGGATTGCATTGAATCTGTAGATTGCTTTTGGCAAGATTGCCATTTTTACTAAATTTACCCTACCTATCCAAGAGCATGGGAGATCTTTCCATTTTCTGGTATCTTCTTTAATTTCTTTCTTTAAAGCCACAAAGTTCTTATTATATAGGTCTTTCACTTGTTTGGTAAGCATTACCCCAAGATATTTATGTTGTTTGTGGTTATTGTAACTGGTGATGTTTCTCGATTTCTTTCTCAGCCTCCTTGTCATCTGAATAAAGTAGGGCTACTGATTTTTTTGAGTTTATCTTGTATCCTGATAGTTTGCTGAAGGTGTTTATCAGCTGTAGGAGTTCCCTGGTAGACCTTATTGGGCTACATGATTCCAAGTAGAATTTTCTTTTTAGATTAGTTTTGAGAAAGTTTGGAAAACATAGATTTAATCACTTTTGTAAGTTGATATGTTTATATGACTTTTAGGAATACAGTGGTTTCATTGGTTAGCTTAGATGAATAACAATAAGAGCATATAATATATTACTTAAGCTGGGAAGTGATGATGCACACCTTTAATTCTAGCACTCAGGAGACAGAGGCAGGCAGATCTCTGTGAGTTCTAGGCCAGCCTGGTCTACGAAACCCTGTCTCAAAAAAAAAAAAAAAAAAAGAATTACACTTAAAATGTATTTGGGGTTCCAGGAGACTTCTCAGTGATTAAAAGTGCTTGCTACCTGTTGCACAATTCAATTGGACAATAGGCTGTCTGGGGGTGAAAGTTGAAGGATCAGAGAAGTAGACTGGCCTGTTACTAGAGTTCTTACCTCTACCGATGGTCAGACCAAAAGGGTGATCCTGTCCCTACAAATCCTCAGACTGTTTTGAGCTCCTTCCTCCTTGAACATTATATTCCTTTCTCCTCCCAGCCATATCACTCCTGTCTCCACCTCCCTAGTTCTGGGATTAAAGGTGTGTGACTCCCAAGTGTTGGGATTAAAGGTATGAGCCACCACTGCCTGTTACGAGCCATTTTTCCCTCCAGCCTGGTCCCACAGCCTCATCAGCCCCAGATAACACACAGATATTAGATATAAAGCTGATGGCCTATTACTAGTGTTTCTTACTGGCTAGCTCTGTCTTAAATATTAACCTATTGCAGTTAAATAAGGATCAGGATAAACAAATAGGCCGAATAGATGTTTATTCAGGGAGAAATAACTTACAACCTAGACAGATGAACACCAGCAAGTTCCACCAGATGCTCTCTTCTCCGAGACCCGGCTCCTCCTCAGACCTTCTTCCACAGGTCACTTCCGCCCCTGGCTCCACCCCCCAATGGACGTGGTCAGTGCCACAGAAGGAGACAAAGTGAATATCCCACTACATTAACCCATTTCTATCACGTGTTTTCACAAGGTCTTATCTTACTGGGGAGAGGGTCCAGACTTCTCAAGTTCCTACATCTTGAATCTCCTTCTACCTCTCCCAGAATCCTCCTTGTTTCCTAGTCCCATCTATCTTGCTTTATTCATTAACCAATAAGAGAAACATATTTACAGAATGACATCTCCCATCAACTGCCTGGTTCTGTTTCTCTTTGAGTCTGGATCAATCTAGTGTAGCCCAGAGTGGCCTTGAACTCACAGAGCTCCAACTACCTCTGCCTCCCGAGTGCTGGGATTAAAGTTGTATGCTACCACTGCTTGGCCTCTATGGCCTCTATGATCTTCAGGCAAGCTTTATTTGTTGTAGCATAAACAAAATATCACCACAGCCACGCAAGGCTGAGTTTGATTCCCCTAGAACCCAGATCGGAAAAATAAAACAGATGTGGTGGTGTCCATCTGAGCAGACCTCCTGTAAGATTAGAGGCAGCAGACAGAATTGTTAAAAGCTTAAAGTCCGTGTTTTATTGCTGTGAAGAGACACCATGACCAAGGCAACTCTTATAAAAGAAAGCATTTAACTGGGGGCTTGCTTACAGTTTCAGAGGTTTGGTCCATTGTCATCATGGTGGGGATCATGGTGGTATGAATGGTGCTGGAGAGGTAGCTGAGAGCTACATCCTGAACTGCAAGTAAACAGAGAGAGGCTGGGCCTGACATAGGCTTTTGAAACTTCAAAGCTCACCCCACTGACACACCTCCAGCAACAAGACCACACCACCTAATGTTACTTCCTCGGTAGATTGTTGGTGAGTTTCCAGGTCTCGTGCCTCCCTTAATTTAGTTGTCCATGGTCCATTTTATTTATTCTGAGCTGGTTAACAAGAATCCTATTTGAGGGGCTAGAGAGCCTGCTTAGTGATTAAGAGCACTGACTGCTCTTCCAGAGGACCTGGGTTCAATTCCCAGCACCCACATGGCAGCTCACAACTGTCTGTAACATCCTTGAATACCTTCTCCTCCCTGCAACCCACTCCCTCCTCCCCCAGTTGTAGCAGGTCTGGCAGATATAAAGATATTCTAAAGAGCACTGTGTCTCTCATTCTGATTATCAGGCTGTTCAAAGAATGAGCCCTGCCAGTGGTGGTGCACCTTAAATCCCAACATTTAGGAGGGAGGGGAAGGTGGATATCAGTGAGTTCAAGGCCAACCTGGACTGCAAATTGAGTTCCAGGACAGCCAGAACTATTACAGAGAAACCTGTCTTCAAAAACCAAAATTTAGAAAAAAAGAATGGGTCCTAGGATTGGGATTTCCCTGGAAATCTCATGCTGTGAGGAGGAAAGGGCTCCAGCCAGAGAGAACTTGTCTCTCTGAAAGAGATTTCAGAGTTTGAATAACTTATCAAGCAACTTACCTTGACTAGGACTGCTTAGATATGCAAATCCATGTCTCTCTCTGTGTACATATCCTTGATTCTGTGTGTGTGTGTGTACATATGAATGTGTGTGTACATACATATTACTTCAGGTCATTTTTCTTATTACAGTACTATGTGTCTATAATAATTATTTTAATACATTTTTGGTGGTTTTCATACATTGTTTTTTAGCAAACTATAGCTACCTCAATTCTCTTTTTAAATTCATTTTTGTTTTGTTCATTTTGTTCATTTTGTTGCTAAAATTATTTTTGTGGAATGGTCAATTAAAATGCATATGCAGATTAAAATTTAAAATTGTGGACAATTTTTTTTTTCTTTTTTGGTTTTTCAAGACAAGGTTTCTCCGGTATTGCCTTGGAGCCTGTCCTGGAACTAGCTCTATAGATCAGGATGTCCTGGAACTCACAGAGATCCACCTGCCTCTGCCTCCTGAGTGCTGGGACTAAAGGCGTGCACCACCAATGCCAGGTCGAAAATTGTGGACATAAGGTTTGATAAATACATACTATCTTATAAATTTGAGTACCCTAAGAATCTTAAAATCTGTTTAAAGTGATATCTTTGTGAATACTGAAAATTTCATAAAACTTCAGTGTTATATAGTAGATTTTGTTAAGTATTTTCTTCTAAAACAGATTCTCTCTTATATAATATAAATATATAATTATAAAATTTATAGGATTTCTTCAAAGTAATCCTACTATAAAACTGTTCAGTATAGCCAGGCGGTGGTGGTACACACCTTTAACTCCAGCACTTGGGAGGCAGAGAGTCAAATCTCTGAGTTTGAGGCCAGTGAGTGTCAGTACATCCAGGGCTATTCAGAGAAACACTGTCTTGAAACAAAACAAAACAAAAACAAAAAGTTGTTAAATGTAAGCCTTTTTTAAATAAGGCTGGACAATATATAAATTAATAGATATGTTTACTGAAGATGTCTATGCTGTTTCCTTTTCATAGTGAGGATCATAGAAAATATAACCGTAGGGCTGGAGAGATGGCTCAGCCATTAAAGGCTACACTCACAACAACAACAACAACAAAATAATAAGAAGATATAATCCTAACAAACAATGAAATTCAAAATCTTGGTTTATTAAATTGTATCTTGGGCTGAATTAATGTCTCAGACTTTAAGAGCACTCACTGCCTGCTCTTCCAGAGGACCTGGGTTCAACTCCCAGCACCCACAAGGCAGCCAACAACTATCTGTGAGTTCAGGAGTTCCAGAGGATCTGAGCCTCACACAGATATCCATGCAGGCAAAACACTAGTGCACATAAAATAAAACAAATCATTAAAATATATCTTATGTATGATTATGTATATAAACTTTCTGTCTACATGTGGTTATGTTTCATTTTTACATAACATGCTTACTGCCAAATTGGCTTGTAAGTAAGTGCTTGTGTAAACTAAAGTTGTTAACTTGGCTCAGCTTCATTTTGGCTCATAGTGAAATTAAAATTTTAAGAAACAAGATAAAAGAAAAAAGTATATTTAATAAATGTGACCACACAGGTAAAACAGAGAAGATTAATGGTCGTAAATATTTTGTGGGAAGAACAATTAATATGAGTTTTTAAGGACATCATGCAATTGTGGTCAAGCTCTTATCACCCTGGTCCCTATCCCACTTGAGATCTATAACATGCTGCTTATCGATGAGCTTTAAGAGGTGGTTACTCCTAATGCAGGTCTCTGTTTTCCTAATAGACAATTGGCCTCCCTTGAGAGACTAAACTCTTTATTCAGAAGATAAAGAAGGGAGGGGCTGGAGAAATGGCTCCAAAGATTAAGAGTGTTGGATGCTCTTCCAGGGGGCAGAGGTTTGATTCCCAGCTGCATATGATGGCTCACAACCATCTGTAACTCCAGTCCCAAAAGATCGAACCTCTTATGGCCTCTGCAGGTACTAGGAGTGCACATCATACACACTCATACCTGCAAGCAAAACACCCACACATGTAAAATTAGTAAATTAAATAAATAATTAAAAAAGAAGGTAGCTCAAATCTCTTTTAATATATTTTAAGAATTTTAAGGATCTTTTTGGTCTTTACTGCTTTTTTAGAAACAAACAAGTGGCTGGATGGTGGTGGCACTAGCCTTTAGTCCCAGCATCTGGGAGGTGAGGCAAGCCAATCTCTGTGAGTTCAAGACCAGCCTGGTCTACATAGCTAGTTCCAGGACAGGTTTCAGAGCTACACAGAAAAAACAAAAGAAAAAAAGAACAATCAAGTTTTTCAAGATTTTTATTTTAGCTAGGCCTAGGTAGAAAAAAACTAAGTATTTTTAATTGTCATTTGAAAACCTACTTTGAGGCTTAGACAGACATCTTAGAGTTTATAGAGTGTTTTTATGTGTTACACTATAATGATATATTTTAATTTATTTATCTTTATTTCAGTTAAAAATAATACTAATAATCACAAATGCCAGACTTTAACCCATTCTGGATGTCTTATCCTACTTCTGATGCCTCATAAACACAAATAAAAAGGAAATGCTTTTTCTAGCAAAGAACCATTTCAAGGTACCTGTTACAATAACTTAAATCTTTAGCAAGTAATTCATTAAAATTTGGCTAGGAAAACAAATTATTAGTGAACTTTGATATGTTTTCTGTAATTTAGTTACAGCCTCCTGAGCTTTCATTTAAAATTACCTCATTAAAATTGTTTTCTAAATTTTGTAATAACAGTAATATGTTAAGATTAAAGTATGCTACAAACATTTTAAAAAATATGGTTATAACTAAGTTAAAATACTATAAAGCTTATAAAATGTTTTAAGGTTAATTCTATATCCCTTATACAGTTGAGTTTGTTTTATTTTGTTTTGTTTTGTTGAGACAGGGTTTCTTTATGTAGCCCTGGCTGTCCTGGAACTCGCTCTATAGATTAGCCTGGCCTCAAACTCAGAGATTCGCCTGCCTCTGCCTCCTGAGTACTGGAACCAAAGGCATGCACCACCACACTCAGCAAGTATTGATGTTTCTTGGTGTAGTTGGTATCTAAAATATTCTTTAGAATAAAAAACTAATAACATTTTTTGTGTTTTACTAATAAGAAAGGAGACAATACTTCAGTGACTCCTTCAGAAGTCCCCTTTCCAAAACATTTAAATTTAAGTAAGATGGTACATCAAATACAAATTACAGGAAAAACTATCTAGTCAATTTCATTAAAAATGTGTAGATTTTGGTTATTTTAGAAGTGTTTCTTTCATCTGTAACCTCACTCCATTTGTTTTTTGTTTTAAGATTTATTTATCATGTATATAATGTTCTGTCTGCATGTAAGCCTGCAGGCCAGAAGAGGGCACCAGCTCTCACTACAGATGGTTGTGAGCCATCATGTGGTTGTTGGGAATTGAACTCAAGACCCCTGGAAAAGCAGTCAGTGCTCTTAACCTCTGAGCCATCTCTCTAGCCCCCTCCATTTGTTCTTTATTACTTAATTTTTGGGTATAGCAATCTATATGACAGATAAATGCTGTGTCAGACACAGAGGGTGTTAAAAAATCGGATCCAGATCATGGTGGCTAGTAGTGTTGGATCCAGGAGTCTCTTTCTTAATGGTCTTTACCAGCTATTCCTCTCCTGAAGACTGCTGTCCTGCCCAGAACTCAGCCTCAGCTACCTTGGATCCTAGGAATGAGCCTCCTAACAATGAAGAGCCTTGAAACAGTTAATAATTCATAAATATGCGGCCCCTGCGTACACAAAATGTGATGCTGGGTCAACAGGGGGAGCTGTGGACAAAAATTCTTAAAATGAAGTTGTCTCTGGCTGTGAACAAAACCCTTGAAATGCAAATCATGTCTGCAGAGACTTACTAGAATCTCATTACTGTGGAGAGAGTGGAAATTTGTAGGTTCAGAAGGTAATTACCTTATCTTGGGCTAGTTTGAACTCTCTGGAACAGCTATTTCTTGCTCATCTCTATGTTGAAACTAACATCTTATGACTGATAGATAGAAATCTTTTGTAATCTATTGACTTAACAGACCACTGGCTTCCACCAATTCAAAAGCTAAGATGTCATCAGATACGTCTTGGGGCCTATAGGGAAGCCTCTCCCATCTCATTGTACTGTCTCCCTAAGATACTCACCTTACCTTGATTTATGACTTTCTTTGTTCTGTAAAACTATAAAACTTCATGAAACTGCTTCCATGTTGGAACATAGAATTTGAGATCACCTAAATCTGTGTTTCCAGGCCATGATTACTCAAAGTGGTCACACCAAAATAAGCTATATCTCATTCCCTTAGAAGAGGGGGAAAGCAGAGAAAAAGGGGGAAAGAGAAGGAGGAGGGGGAGGAAGAGAAGGAGGAGGGGGAGGAAGAGAAGGAGGAGGGGGAGGAAGAGAAGGAGGAGGGGGAAGAGGAAGAGAAGGAGGAGGAGGAAGAGAAGGAGGAGGGGAAAGAAGAAAAAAAGGAGGAGGAAGAGGAAGAGAAGAAGGAGGAGGGGGAAGAGGAAAAAAGGAGGAGGAAGAGGAAGAGAAGAAGGAGGAAGAGGAAGAGAAGGAGGAGGAGGAAGATAAGGAGGGGGAAGAGGAAGAGAAGGAGGAGGAAGATAAGGAGGAGGGGGAAGAGGAAGAGAAGGGGGAGGACGGAAAGGGGGGTGAGGAGCCCACTTGCTGCTCTTGCAGTGGTCTGGAATTCCCAGCACCCACACCTGGAGGCTCAGAACCACCTGTTACTCCAGGCCCAGGGTATCTGATACTCTCTTCTAGTCTCCAAGGGCACCAGGCACACATACCCAAAATTAAAATAAAATTCATCTTTAGAAAATTTTATTTAAAAATATACTTTTAATATTTCATTGTTTCAATTTTCATTAACTTACGTTTATAAGTGGGGAAATGGCCATTGAAACTTTAGAATGATTTTTAAAATTAATTTGAAAGTTAGTCATAAACCAGCCTTCTGATCTGCAGCTTTAATATTGGGAATCTTAGTATTTATTTCTTTATTATTATTGTTTGTGTCTCCATAGTGCAAGTGTGTGTGTACCATGGCCTGTGTGTGGAGGTCAGGCAACTTTCAAGATTTTTTGAATTGTTTTGTTTTGTTTTTTACTCACAGTGGTATCTAGGACATGAACTCAGATAGTCAAGTTAATTTAGCAAGCTTCTTCACCTTCTGAACCATCTCGCCAATCTAGGGACATCCCCCCCCCCTTGTTTTTCCTACTGAGACAGGGTTTTACTCACTGGCTGGAACTCACTATATAGACCATGCTGATCTCAGACTTTTGGAGGTCCACCTGACTCTGCGCTCCCCCCCCCCCCGGAGTTCTGAGATTAAAAATGTACCTTACCACACCCAGCCTTTTTTTATTATATTTTTTACATTTATTTATTTTATTTTGCGTGTATGTGTGGTCACATGCATGCTATGATACTGGTGAGAAGGTCAGAGGAAGGATAACCTGCAGCATTCAGTTCTCTGGGCTCTAGGGATTAAGTTAAAGTTCTTAGGCTTGTCAGCAAACACCTTTGCCCAATGAGCCATTCACTGAGACCTAAGACCTAAATTTTTAAAAAGAAAGCTTTTTCTAGTCATTTTATTTTTTCATTGTATGCATGCATGTGTGTCATAGCATGTGTGAGGAGGTCAGAGGAAAGTAGGGGCAGTCCTTCTCACCTTCGACCGTGTGGGTCCTGGTCATAGAACTCGGCTCATCAGGCTTGGTGACAGGTACTTTTGCCTGCCGAAGCATCTCCATGGCCCAGAGGACTTAATTTCTTTTTCCTACTCAAGTGGCCCCTTGGAATATTCTTTCCGAGGCATGAAAGGGACATTTGAAAGGTTTTCTTTTGATTGTGTTGAGAGCATAGCATTATGTCCTTGCGCCCACACATCTCAAGAGAAACAGGGAACGTTAGGCACACAGGATTGCCTTTCCAATGGGAAAGATGAAAAACCTGTTCTCCCATCCAGAAAGCTGAGACTTGGGAGTGATAAACAGCCTGGTGATCTGTGTTCTCTGTTGGGCCAGGCCATACCAAACTCCTACAACCAGAACTGGAGGTGGCTAGTAATCTAAATTACCCTTATAGCCAGAAGCTCCCCATGCTCCCACAACCAGGACCAGAGGTGGCTAATAACCCAAATGACCTCTCTTCTATCTGCATGATCTAGACCAGGCCAGACCCTTCCTTAGGCCTATCTCCAGGAACAATCTTCTTGGAAGAAATGGTGTGTACTCTGAGTCAAGTTTTGATGTAATTATTATACTTCCTTGCTTCCATATGCACCAGGGATTGTATTACAGCAAAACTGTTTTTCTAAACTACCCTGTGCCCAAGTTTGCCAGTTTGGAGAAATGGCTCAGAGGTTAAGAGTGCTGACTGCTCTTCTAGAGGACCCAGGTTCAATTCCACATGGCAGCTCACAACTGCCTGCAACTCCAAGATCTGACACCCTCATACAGCATGCATGCAGGCAAAGCCCCAATGCACATAAAATTTTAAAAAATATATTTTTAAAAGTTTGTTGGGAATGAACTACTGCCTGGCATCAGATTCCCTGAAGATTCCTTGATCCAAGTTGGTGACACCAATCGGAACCGAGTTTTCACTCACACCTTCCCGTCAGGGCCCCCTCATGTTGGTTTGTGTAAATTTTGTGTGTGTGGATGTTTTGCCTGCTTGTGCATGTGTTCACAGAAGCCAGATGAAGCTGTCAGATCCCCTGAAACTGCAGTAACAGCCAACCCAGGTTCTCTGGAAGAATGTCCAGTGCTATTAACCACTGCCCCTTCTGTCCAGCCCCCAAAATGAGCATTTTAAGAACTCACAAAGCCAGTCCATTTTATGAGATGTTTTCAGCTGTGCTGGCTTTGCTGACTGTATTCTCTGTTTTTGTTTGTGCTGGGCATTTTAGGAAGATGTGGTGTTTTGAATGAAAATGGTCCCCATAGGCTCACAGGGCATGGAGTTATTTGAAAGAATTATGGCATGTGACCTCATTGGAGGAAGTATGGCCTCATTGGAGAAAGTGTGTCCCTGGGGGGTGGGTTTTGAGATTTCAGGATCTCAAGCCAGGCCCAGTGGCTCACTCTCTCTTCCTCCTGCCTGCCAATCCAAGTGCAAAAGAGCTTTCGGCTCCTTCTCCAGCACATCTGCATGCACACCACCATGCTTCCCATGTGAGGATAATGGACTGAACTTCTGATGTGAGGATAATGGACTGAACCTCTGAACCTGTAAGTCAGCCCTAATTAAATGTTTTCCTTTATAAGAGTTGCTGTGGCCATAGTGTCTCCTCACAGCAATAGGACAGTGACTAAGACAGGAGGGATACAGCTGTTGACACAGGAGCAACAGCTAAGGCTCACAGGCATATTATAGACATTGGTGAGACCAGAAGTGAACCCAGGCTCGTCCTAAGGATTCCTCTCCCTCCTCTCCATGCTGCTCCTGGTGAGTTATTCTGAGATAAAGACTGTCTCCCATTGGCTTCTGGAATAACTGAGAAAGGAAGCAGGTCTTCTTTGAGGCCACTGATAGTGATGGCAGAAAAGGCCCGTAAAATACACTGCAAGAAAAGTTAAAATTCAGCCTATAGTTGAGTCACCATCCTCAACATAATAAAAAAAAAATCAGCATAGGGATTTTTTCTTCTTGGTCAAACTTGAATTTGTTTTTCATTGTTTCAGAGGTCTGTAGTCTTGGACTTTGTGCTCAAGGATGACTTTAAACATCTGACCAACCTGCCTCTACCTCCTAAGTGTTCCTGGATTAATATGGTCCTAGGGATGGAATTCAGGGCCAGGCAAACACTATCAACTAAGTTATATCCCCACCAAGTTTGGAGTTTTGTTGGGTGGCAAAAACAAACAAATAAAAACCACAACAGATGGTTAAGCAATCAGTTCTTTCCATAAATTAGAATGCCTGCCCAGAGCTAACACACACACACACACACACACACACACACACACACACACACACTCCCTCTTTCTATGTGCGTGTATGTGTGTAAGCACATGTTCATATAAAACAGTAGATTCATATTAATCAAAGTATGTAATAGTCTACCAACTACAGATTCCTCACAATTCAGAATCCTCATCGGAAATGCAAATATCTTTTTTCAAGGAAAAAAACCAACAGCCTAAATGTAACAGTACTTGGAATTGACCACTTAGGTGCTAGTGTTGGCTCCAGAACCACTTGCTACCTGGTCCAGCATAAAGAGCTTTATGACAAAGGTCCTGTGAGTAAGCATAACACAGCAGAGACCTTGTGTTGGTCTGAGTGAGACAGCCCCCATAGGCTTCGTTATTTGAATGTTTGGTTTCCGGTTAGTAGAACTATTTGGGAAGGGTTATTTGGAAGGGTTTTTGTAGGCAGTGTGTCACTAGGGGTAGTGGTGGGCTTTGGGGTTTCAAAAGCCTATACCATTCCCAGTTACCTCTCCGTCTCTTTCTTTCTCATGTTTGTGGGTCATGTATAAACTTTCAGCTACTGATCTAGTGCCATATCTGCCTGTTTGCTGCCACACTCCTTGCCATGATAGTCATGAACTCCCATGAGCCTGCAAATTAAGTGTTTTCTTTATACGTTGCCTTGGGCTTGGTGTTTTGTCACAGCAACAGAAAAGTAAAGACCTGGAGGTAAGCAATGAACATGAAGAGTCAGGGAACTAGAGAAGACCAGGTTTGAAGCAGAACTCCATGAGTTTGAGGCTACCCTGGGTTATACAGTGAGTACTAAGCAGAGAGGGGTGACAGCTTGTCAAAAAAAAAAAAAAAAAAAAAAAAAGCAACAAATCAACATTTTCAAAGGAATGAATCCCTCCTCTCATCTTTGCCAGGTCAACCAGGCACTCCTATATCTCCAGGACTCTGGTGGCAAAAATCATGATTTAGAAACTGTTCTGAGCTGGGCATGGTGGTGCACACCTTTAAGTCCCAGCACTTGGGAGGCAGAGGCAGGCAGATCTGTGACTTGGAGGCCAGCCTACTCTACAGAATGAGTTCCAGGACAGCCAGTGCTACATGGAGAAACACTGTCTTGAAAGACAAAACAAGACAAAAAAAGTGGGGTGGGGGGTTGAAAGGGAGGGGGAAAAAGAAAGAAAAGAAGGAAGGAAGGAAGGAAGGAAGGAAGGAAGAAGCCTTTCTTGGTTGTGTACTTAGACTGCGTCTCAGAAAAGAAATAAAAAGATAAAAAGGAACTAAAATAAACTTGAACCTACCTGTTTGGCAGTTCATTTTTGGGTGTTCATTTCTGCCCTAATCTCCAGATTGCCTGCTCAGGAGAGTCCAACTCTGTCTGCAGTGAGGGTTTGAGAGTGCTGCTACTACTACTACTAATGTATCTACCTGGCTGGAACTATGTGGACCAGCTGGCCTGCAACTCACAGACATCTGCCTGCCTCTGCCTTCTGGGTGCTGGAATTAAAGGTATTTGTCCCCATGCTTAGCCATGTTTTCCATTTTAATATATATTCACTTAATAAAACTTATTCTTGGAACAGAAGAATCAGACTCGTAAAATATATGGACCACAAACATGGAAAGCTTATGAAACAGTTACTCTAAAAACTCCTCCACTGTGCATAAAAGTTTTCATTGACCACTTCAGGAGATGCTGTCCCATTTCGGACATTTCTAAATGTTCACAGCCCCTTAAATGGAACCTAATCATTTCTCTGCTTAACTGCAACAGTTCATGGATGCACTGCCACTTTGGGCCAGTCAAAATATGTCTTGTTCCTTGCAGCCAACCTTTGAATGCTTTAAGAGTTCTCATGGCTCCTGACCTCCAAATGATGCCTCACCTGGCAATAAGACAGCTGTTAGTCAGAGTTCTCTAGAGGGACCTGCTAGAATGAGCACATTTATTACAAGGGGGTTTACTACACTGCCTTACAGAATGAGGCCCTGGCAGTCTGGCAGTGACTGCCTCACACTGAAGCTGAGAATCCCAGAATTGCTCAGTCACCAAGAGTTCAAGTCTCAGCATTTCCAGTCTAGTGCTGAAGACCTCAGGGATCCCTGAAGAGACACTGGTCTTTGGTCTATGTTGTGCTATCATCAAAGGGTCACCACAGCGACAGGACAGAAGGACCATCCAGGGGAGTGAAGGCAATTGTGCAAAAGGCAGCTTTCTCTATCACATTCTTTTATCTGGACTGATACCACATCTCGGGTGGGTCTCACTGTTCAAATAATCTGACCAAGAATCCCGGAGGCTTGTGTTTTAGTTGATAATACATTCAGTCAAGATAACAACCAGGATGAATCATCACAATGACCTATAAAATGGCTCCTACTGTCTGACCCAGTAATTCCAGTTTGTAAGATATGCCAGGTAGGAATAGCTCAAAATAGGAGTACATTTGTACAATTTGTGTTATACTTCCCTTCACCAAACAGAGAAAAACTTAAAACGAGAAAACTTCCTAAAGTTGAATACAGCTAAACAAAGGATAGGTATCTTACTTGATGCTTTTATTAAAGACAGCATGTGTAAAAATCTCATTGAGACAGGATCTTCCAATGTAGCACAGGTTGGCCTCGAACTTGCCACGTAGCTCAGGCTGGCCTCAGACTTAATGATTCTTCTGCTTCCTGAGTGCTGGGATTATAAGTATGTGCTATCATAGCTGACCTGAGAGCTACCTCAGTGCATGGGAATATGATACACAATAGTATATGAAGAAACAGAACACAGGGCTGGAGAGATGGCTCAGTAATTAAACCATGCTAGCTGCCCTTCCAGAGAGCCCAGATTCCATTTCCAGCACACACATGATAGCTCACAACCATCCGTAGCTCCCACTCCCACACGTAGCTCCCACTCCCACACTCCCACACCTTCTTCTGGCCTCCACAACCACCAGGCCATGTGCATGTGGTACACAGATACACATACAGGCAAGACACCTAAACCTAAAAATAAATAAATTTATAAATAAATAAATAAATAGTATACTTCTAAATGCAATAAGCTATATAAAAGGATTAGTGTGCTCATACATTACCCAAGCCCATAAATAAATCTTCAGTCTTCCGAAGCCTTCAGCTGGGCAGTGGTGGCACACACCTTTAGTTCCAGCACTCAGGAGGCAAAGGCAAGCTGATCTCTGAATTTCAGGCCAGTCTTCAAGCTTTGTCCAACTCTCATAAAAGCAATGAACTTACATCTGATCCACAGATGTACCCTTTTGTTTGTAATTGTCCTGTGTATCCTCTGCTTGGAACTAACCTCAAGAGGACAGAACAGTGAGGGTCAAATTCAGGAAAGTGGGAAAGATCTGCAGCTGACCCTAAGCCTCCAACTTCCATCCGTAACCAGTTTCTACCTTTCCCATGCTCCTACCCCCATTCCTGTCCCACTGGGGTTTTGCTCTCCTTACAGTCAGCACCTGGGTTGTCAGTATCTTTGAAGGATTGGTCAGACACTAGTTAGGAAGGATCAGTGAAAACACAGATATGGTTCCTAACTTCTCAAGTTTATTTCTAGATATACGTGATAGGAAGTAGGTCTGTCTAAGCAAGAGACAGGTGATAAATGGACCAATAAACACCTAGTAAGATCGATATGAACGGTGTGAATAATAGAGTAAGAGACCACTTCAGATTGGCTAGTCAGGGAAGAGCTTTGAGATAACAACACTTTAACACAGACCCAAAGGATGAGAGAACCACTAAAATCATGGACACAAGACAAAAGGAAAAGGAAATAAGTCATGTGTATATAACTGGAAAGTGACTGTGGCTGTGGTCTCCCGTGGCTGCCCACACTTTGGGGTGGGTAGAAAAAGGCTGGAGAGGCCGTGAACAAGTTACCAACTACACATGGGGTTGTTACAAGGGGCTGCCAAGCTATGACTTGGATTTTTACTTAATTATTTTTTGTCAAGCTGAGGATACAGTCCAGGGCTTTGTGCTTGCTAGGCAAGTATTCTACCCACTGAGTGACATTCCCAGGCCCTGGTTCACATTTTTATTTCTTATTATTTATTTGTGTGTGTGTGTGTGTGTGTGCGCGCGCGCACATATGGAGTTACAGGATAACTTATGGAGGTTGGTTCATTCCTTCCACTCCATGGACCTGGGGGACAGAATTCAGGTTGTCAGGCTTGGAGGCAAGCACCTGTACTGACTGAGCCACGTAATGGGCCCTGACTCATATTTAAAATGTTCGCTCAGAGTGCAGAGAATGACTTATCAGAAGGTCAAAGCAGGGTCAGTAGACGAGTAAAGAAACTTATGTACCAGCATTAATTAGTGGTATGGTTTTGGTGGCACCTATGTCAGGGAAGAAAACGAGTTATAATAGATTTATTTAATTTATGTGTGTACATGTGCCACTTGTATGCCTGAAACCCAGGGAAGTCAGGAGAAAATAACAAATCCACTACAACTGGACTTACAGGCAGTTGTGAACCACCATGTGGATTCTGGGAACTGAACCCAGGTCCACTACAGGAGCAATGAGTGCTCTTAACCAAAGTTATAAACTGTGAAAGGAATGTTATCAATCAAATAAAAATCAAAAGTAATGAAAAAAATCACACCAAAACAGAATTGATATAATTTTTATATATGAGTATCATAAAGCAACTGAGGTTTGGTACCCAATTTCCTTGGAAGCAGAGCTAACAAGAACATATTCTTTCACATCTGACCCTAAAATTCCCTTTTATGGTCCTTCAATTTCCTCTTGACCTAAGGTCCAGTCCTGTGAACCCTTGCCACAGCTTCTCCCCAGGTGGCTAAACATTAGGGAGCAGCCTAAGTACCAATCCTCTATGGCCTGGCTGTTGTGTTGCAGCTCATTAACTAGGCAATAATCATTACAGACACCGCTGTTTCTTCTGCCTCATAGGGTACCACTATGAATAGTATTACTTTTCCACCAGAACCATATTGAAAACTTCTTAGGAATTAATTTCACTATTATTCTATACCAAGCCTAGATAGAAGTATACTTTCTTCTCTGGCCCACAGAGAAACATTCATCACTTTTAGACACTCAGCACCGACTACTACAAAAGCAAATTTTATATATATATATATACATATATATATGTATATATATATATATATATATATATATATATGAACAGTGGAGGGGGTAGAAAAGGTGGTATTACAGTTCTTTAATGTACTTTGACAGCTAAAGCACTATAATTTAACACTTGATTAAGAACGAAAGCCCTGGAGTCAGACAGCTGGGCTCAGGCCCTGCTTTCCCATTTACTGTACAGCATATAGTTACGTAATTTCAATAAAATGAAACTTCTTATTCTACGAAATAGGAATTTGCTAAGTTCCAAAGAACGAAAACTACATAAAACACAGTGAAAAGGATGTGTAACATAGGAGAGGGCCTGTTAGCCTGCTATCTTCCCTATCTCTGACTTTAACCTTATCCCTCCACAGCACTTATCAAAGAGCACACACATCACAGATTACATTCTACACACACCTCTAGGCAAGACATGTCTCTGGAGAAAGGGCTATTAACCACTGTAAGCACAAACACACCATGTATTGAAACTACTGGAAAGAAGGGGTAGCTTGCATCCCAGAACCTAAACCCAAACTCCTTCATTCACCAGTTCAAATCCCTTTTATGGATCCTTTTTCCATTGTGTGTGTCTACATTTCATTGCCTAGCTGTGGAGAACCTTGGATTCTACCAAATGATTGTAGTATACGGAATGTGGAGTTCAGTCTTTCCAGACCAAGAATAGGCAAGCTAGATTTGAGGCAGTGGTGAGCAAGGTTCACAGGATGTCCTCTAAGAAAGTGTCCTAAGGCCTCTACAGCCTGCTACCAGGCAGTATTTACCCGGCAGACACCAGGGGGTAGCAAAATCTCACTCTCTTGGCTTCTGGTCACTAATTACGAGGAAACTGGTGAGTCTAGCTTGACTGGAAGGTTGGAAAGAGCTCCAACTTCATAGTTCTAGCCTACGGTTCACAGGGTTTCCCATCCCGAGAGTCTGTTTTAACCCTAAGAAACAGAGGGCTCTTCCCATCCTTATGAATTAAGTTTCTCCCTTCTCCAGACCCAGAGGAGAAAAGGCTGAGTTTCTCCTGCAGCAAGAGGCATCACTTGTCATCGCGGCCCTTCCCTCTCCTGCTGTTGCCCAAGCTCGGTCTTTCCAGCCTCATCTGACTGTATTCACTGTATCGCACATCTTCTAAGTAAACTTCTAAGTAAACTCCACCCTCAACGTGACAACGCCTTCACGCCCTCAGATCGCACCCCAAATATCCATCTTTTGGACGAATCCGCTGTGACTCAGAGGCGTGCAAGGCAACCCCTTGCTGTGCTGAGGTCCTCCAAGCCCTTCTGGGAGATCCCACCAGGCCTTCATTCCCACGCAGAAGCTATACTAGCAGTTTGGCAGTTTGTCGGTGGGGCAGAAGGGTCGAGGCTAGAACTTTTTAAAGGAGCCTAGCTCCTTTTGTCTGCAGTATAAGAAAATAGCCACCGCCGAGAGCCCTAGTGGTGGTGGGCCTCAATCGCTCTGCAACAAGAAAGATCTAGTACCAAAACATCAGTACCAAAGAGTGGAGTTCCAATCCAGGAGCTGCTGCTTCCCTTCCTCTATCGGGAAAGCAACAGGGGAATAAGGTTCAGAAAAAGGCAGCGAGGAGCAACTCCGAAAACGTCCCTATGCTCTACAGAAGGATCCTGATTCCGGGGCATGACACCCCACACACCCCCCCATGCCAAGCCTTTACTTCTCCGTAATTCCCCTCATCCCCCGCCCTCCCCAGTCAGCACACAGGAGCCCATTGTAGTTGCCTGCAGGCTCGAGACCCAAGAAGGTGGAAGGGGAAGAAGGGCGGGCAAACGCCCAAGGCTTGGGGGAAATCCCCAACTTTCTCTGCCTTCAGCTGTACCTAAAAGGAACCAAACCGTGTGGGTCGATCTGGGCCCCAGGACCTTTTGCCAAGCCTGGCCACGGACGGGGGGTGGGGATGGGAGAAGCGCATGAGTCTTAGAGATGCAAGAAGGCTTCTGGGTGCCCGACAACCTCGGTCCTAGGCGGGAGACCTCTGCAGAGTACAGAGCTAAGACTGCTCCGACCCCGCAGAGCGAGAAGACGCGGGAAAGCCGGGGCGTCCTCTGCGGGGCGGTTCTCGGAGGGTGCGGGGCGGGGCGGGGCGGGGCGGGCTGGCAGCGGGCAGCTAGAGGAGCGGAGGCGAGGCTTGCGACGGAGGGGGCGTCTCGGCTGGGGTCCCAGGCTGGGCGGGGCGGTGCAGGCGGCCGTCTCGGGCCTCCCTGGCGGGGCCCCGCGGCCTGGGCGCCCGAGCGAGCGGGCAGAGCCGCGGCCGCGGTGCGAGCGGTCCTGCAGCCAGACCCGGCGAGACGGAGAGCCGGGAGGGAGGCGGTGGCCGAGCCGCCCCGCCCGCCTGAGAGTCGGACGCCTCCCGACGCCGAGCCATGGTGAGTCCCGCGTCGCATCGCGTGTCCCCTCGGCCTTCGCGCAGCCCGCTCCGGGCCCCCAGCCCCGTGCCTCCTGTGCCCGCCTAGCGCTGTTCCGCGCCCCGGAGACTCTCCGGCCTCCCATCCCCCCTTCTTTTCTTCTGTCTGCCGGCCCGCTGCCTGCCCAGTCCCCACCGAGTATTGCCATGACCCTTCCTTTCTCCTTTGTCGCCTCCCCATCCCTCCGTGCTCTTTGCACACAGCCCAGCGCCGGCCTTCTCGATCCTACCTAGTCTTCTTTCCCTGGGCTTTCCCTCCCCCTCCTATCCTAGCTTTTAACTGCTGGGGACCCTCTGCGAGTTGGTCTGGCCGCAGCCCGGGAAAGGGCACTGCCTCGGGTCATGAGAACTGACCTGCCTGGAACCACCATTTTCCATCCCTGTCCCCAACCCGGTGAGGTGGGCCCACCCATCCGGCCCTGAGGGACTAGTCACAGCTGTGGCTGGGCCAGGGCCAAAGGGCATGTCCAAAGGGAAATTCCCTCACAGAAAGGGGGCTGTTTTGAGGGTGGGTAAGGGGTGTTCCGAAGTACCAGTGGGCGTGACGTTTCCAGAGGCAAAACCAGAGTTTGGGGACAAAGTTCCCCAAGGCTTACGCCACTGCAGGGAACGGGATGCTGCCTCAGGGCACTCCCGCTGCAGGGAGGGAACTGGATGGAATCCTCTGCATGAGGCAGTGTCTCCGAGGGCAGCAGCTCAGGGTACCAGAAGCCCATATCAACGGGATCGAACACTGAGCCTGGAACTTTCCGGCCAGAAGTACTCACACCTTCGGCAGGAGTGGGCTCTGCTAGCGAGGGCGCCCACTGCCCAGGCGGCTGCAGCCTACCGCGCTCACTGCAGAGTGGAGGATGGGGAGAGGCTCTGCCCGGGCGATGCCTACGGAGAAAGCCCGGGAGGCATCTCCTTGCTCAGGGGTTTGGAGCTAGACAGAAACTAGGCCAATGAGAGCTGACTCAGTCTCATTCGTCTTTTTGGTCCCAGCCGACCAGAGGCCTGGTGTCTTGGGCTCCTGCCCACCTCCGCCTGCTCCAGACCCCTCCTCCCCTCCTGCTGAGGCCGTTTCCTGTAGCTGCGACTCTTGTTCAGCCATGAGCTCACCGCCCCTAATGGGTTGCAGCTGCTTCGCTGCTCAAGCTGTAGCACCCCGATCTTAACTTCTGAGCCGAGGCCCACTCAACCCCACCCCTACCCTTTTTCCCACCCACGTACGCAGTCCCAGCAACACTGAGGGTCTGTCTGCTCGCCCACACCTTGGGCCCGAGGCTGCGCGCTGATAACACAGAATGCTGGTCTCTGGGGTGACTGAATACCCTAATCTTCTCAAACAGCCGGGATTAAGCAACTCTGGCCAGAGAGATTTAGGAGTAAAATAAGCAATTTATGACTTGAGCTGAAACCAGGACTGTTTGCAATGGGTAGAGAGCTCGGTAAATATTTCATAATGTCCCTTTCCTCATTTACAACAAAGACCTCTGATAAAAGGAACTAAAAAAGCCATCTTGAAAGATTTACAAAGAAATAGACCCAAGGGATTTTGTTTAGGGAATGAGGAAAGAAAGATAGCCCAGTGATTCACCTAGGGAAGTGTGTCAGAACAGGACATGGCTTAGTCTTTGAGACAGTGGATCCAGGTAAAATTAAACTGGAATGCATAGGATCAAGACCTCCTCCTCTCTTCTCCAAATGGCCCTACCCAATTCATTATAGCCAATCGAACAGACTCTGTGAATGGAAGAAAGGGATGCTACAAAGACCTGAGATAGCCACAGTCTTCCTGTCTTTTTTCTTCCCACCTGTCAATCAATCATCTCTAGGATGCAGTGGCTTGTGGGTGGGCACATCTCCACTTGTGATAAAGGTATCTGGATGGTGAGCTCTGGGAGAATCTACTGGCAAGATTGCTATGTAGAAACTCCATACCCAACCCTGTCTACGAATTCTTGACCATCAGCTGGGTCCAGTGGCCCAGCCTGTGCAGGTGAACCTATGCAGTCACCCCAATTTACAGTACCCAGGACAGTCTTGATCAGAGTTATGCATAACAAATACCCCCTGGATCTCTAAAGCCAAGATCTCAGAGCTTAAATGGGAAGCCTGTATATACCAACTGGCCAGGCCCCCACTCCTATCCTTGGCTGATTCAGCCAGCTTTTCTGATTACCTGCTGTGCTCATATGGTATAGGACATAGCTATCTGCGGACCATCCAAGTCCCAAGGAGCCATGCGTGTATAATCTGAAGTTATCTATAGCTTGGTATTGTCTCTCCCAGGAGCCTGAACCAGTGGAGGACTGTGTGCAGAGCACACTCGCTGCCTTGTACCCACCCTTTGAAGCTACAGCCCCAACCCTGTTGGGCCAAGTATTCCAGGTGGTGGAGAGGACTTACCAGGAGGATGCACTGAGGTACACGCTGGACTTCCTGGTACCTGCTAAACACCTGCTTGCCAAGGTCCAGCAGGAAGCCTGTGTGAGTGGCTGTCAAACATTTTCTGCCAGGCTAATTTCCTCCCACTTAGAGACACAGGCTTCCCAATACTGTTCTCCACAGGAACCCTTAGGTCTCATTTGCGGACCTCCCACTGATTGTGACTACTCAAACACTAACACATATGCAGGTGTATGAATTTTCCTTAAATATTGACTCTTAACAAACATTGACTTCCCCAAAAAGACCCTGACTTTTCCAGAACAATTTCCAAATATTACCTCCCCAAGAATGTCTTACTCCCTCAGACTCAGACACGATTCAGGAAACAGTCTCCACTTCTACAGATACAATGGCATCTGTTGACCAGGTCGCTGTATGACTAGGTCCTTACCTTTCCAAGTGTACAGCCAGCGTTCTAGGAAAGCTCCTTCCACCAAAGGATCGATGGTTTCCGTTCTTTTCCCTGCCACATGACCTCCTTTACTGTTCCCGAAGGGTTTTAACTCACCAGACATAAGGCCAGCCCTGCCTAGTGTGGACTCATTCTCATAGCTCCCCAACCCCGCCCCCTTGCTGATTTCTTCAGCAGTGGCCTTGAGTATAGCCTCTTACTTCTCTCTCCAGGCCCAGTATAGTGGATTTCTCTTCTTCCATGAGGGCTGGCCACTCTGCTTGCATGAGCAAGTCGTAGTGCAGCTAGCAGCTCTTCCCTGGCAGCTGCTGCGCCCTGGCGACTTCTATCTGCAGGTGGTACCCTCGGCAGCCCAAGCTCCCCGTCTGGCACTGAAATGTCTGGCCCCAGGAGGTGGACGGGTACAGGAGCTGCCAGTGCCCAGTGAAGCCTGTGCCTACCTATTCACACCGGAGTGGCTACAAGGCATTAACAAGGACCGGCCAACGGGGCGCCTCAGCACCTGCCTTCTATCTGCACCTTCTGGAATTCAGCGGCTACCCTGGGCTGAGCTCATCTGCCCAAGATTTGTGCACAAAGAGGGCCTCATGGTTGGACATCAGCCAAGCACACTGCCTCCAGAGCTGCCCTCTGGACCTCCAGGGCTTCCTAGCTCTCCACTCCCTGAGGAGGTGCTGGGTACCCGGAGTCCTGGGGATGGACACAACGCTCCTGCAGAAGGTCCTGAGGGTGAATATGTGGAACTCTTGGAGGTGACACTGCCTCATATGAGGGGACGCCCCATAGATGCTGAGGCCCCGGGCCTCTCCAGGACCCGCACAGTCCCCACCCGTAAGAGCACTGGAGGGAAGGGCCGGCACCGGAGACACAGGGCGTGGATGCACCAGAAAGGACTGGGGTCTCGGGACCAGGATGGGTCACGGCCTCCTGGTGAGGGGAGTAGCACTGGGGCCTCTTCTGACTCACCCCTAGGGGCTGAGGCGGACCCAGATGTAACAGTCCTGGTATCATCTGAGCCTCCAGCAGAGGCTCTGGGGGAGACCTCTGAATCCTGCCTCCTGTCAGGGGAGGCTGGGGGAGGAATGGGCCAGGGGACGGAAGGACCACCTGGTACCCCTCGAAGAACAGGCAAGGGAAACAGAAGAAAGAAAAGAGCTGCCAGCAGAGCTGCTGTAAAAGTGGAGAGTACTCCACTCAGCCCCAGGGACAAGGAAGAGACTAGACAGCAGGAAGTCCTTGTCAGTCTGCCCTCACCCAGTGAACAGGAACCTGAAGAATGCAGCCCAGTTAAGGAGGAAGAGGATTCTGGGAAGCCAGAGTCTGAATCAAAAGAAGAACTCGAGCCTGCACCCCCAGAAGACTGTGAGCCTCAAGAAGATGGGATCAGAGAGAGCGAACAAGAGGGGTTGATCCCGGTCTGCAAGGCAGGTGAGGTGACGGTGAGGTCCACCAGCAAGGTGCAGGGCATGCTGGGCCTATGGAAGGGGACCAGGAGAAGCTGTAGTTTGGCTGGGAACAGAGTAACTCTCTGCCTCTATCTGCACAGGATCCACAGGTCCAGGATGGCTCCCATCTGACCCCCCAACACAGCCCCTGGAGACTGTGCAGGATGTAAAAGGAGACAGCATTCCAGAAGAAACTCCCTCCGTTTCCATCTTGGATGACCCACCTATAGCTTGGGACTTGATGGCATCCGGATTCCTCGTTCTGACTGGTCAGTGGGCATCTATGGGTAAAAAGAAAGGGGCTGGGGAGATGACTCAGTTGGTAAAGAGCCTGCTTTGCAAGCAAGGGGATTGATTTCGGGTCTCCAGCATCCACATAAGATCTGGGTGTGGCATGGATCTATAACCCCAGCTGGAAAGAAAGGGGAAGATTAAGATAAGTGGGTTTCCAGCATTCATTGGTCAGCCAGTCCAGTCGAGCCAGAGATTCTCCAGGTTCAGTGAGAGATCCTGTCTTTAAAAAAGTAAGGTGGAGCCAGGCGGTGGTGACACATGCCATTAATCCCAGTACTCGGGAGGCAGAGGCAGGAGGATCTCTGTGAGATCAAGGCCATCCTGATCTACAGAGTAAGTTCCAGGACACCCAGGGCTACACAGAGAAACCCTGTCTCGAAAACCCAAAAATAATAATAGTAAGGTAGGAAATGATTGACAAAGATCTTACATTGACCTCTGGCCTCTACACACATGTATACACGTGTGCACACACACAAACAAGGACATGTCAAACACATGCAGGGTAGCTGGGAAGGGGCTCTGAGAAAGTGCACTTGGGAAGGAAGAAAGGTGTAGGGAAGGTAGTCAAAGATTGCTCCCAGCCAGGACAGCCTGGCCGTTTTTTGTCTTCAGGAGGGGTCGATCAGACTGGGAGAGCTTTGCTGATGATTACGCCACCGCCTCCCTGCCTTCCTGAGGAGTCCTCACCCTCCCAAGAGATGCTGGACACTGCTCTGCGTTACCTCCACTCACTGCTTAGGTAAGCATGGCAAACTTCAGCACCCTGGGCATTAGCATGCAGTCAGGAGACATTCTTTCTTAAGGCACTGGCCTACTACTTCAACCCTCAGATTTTCAAGCCATCGACCTTGACCTTAGCAATTCTAACTCCCAGGATATCTTCATGGTCTTTAAAGTCAACACTGCTGACTCTCAGTACTCCACAATAGCTCCCAGATGATCAGTGCACAGACTCATTCATCCACAAATATTTTGTGAACATTGAGTACCTATCAGACAAATGCTAAGGCCTTGAGCGTATACCATTCTAGCACATAAAGTTCTAGTCCTCTAACCAAATAACTATGTCAATGTAGGTTCTTGATGGCTAGGTTGCCTACTGGGCACATGTCCCAGACATCGACCGTTTGCTCATTGCTTTCCAAATATAGTAGTCCTAACATCTGAAGACTGTTAGCACTAGGTCAGAAGACCTGTGTTCTTTCTTCCTTGTTCTCTCTTTACTGTCTCCCCAGTGCCCACATGTGCAGACACACACACACACACACACACACACACACACAGAGAGAGAGAGAGAGAGAGAGAGAGAGGGAGAGGGAGAGGGAGAGGGAGAGGGAGACATAAACACACACATCTTTGGCTCTCCTTGCCTCCACAGGCCTGATTTGCAGTTATTGGGGCTAACTATCCTGCTTGACCTTCGCAAGGCACCCACACTGCCTCCAGCACTTATCCCTGCCTTGAGTCAGCTTCAGGTAATCAGCTCCTTGAGACAGGCACGTCCCCTGGGCCCTCACTTCTCTCCAGTGGCAGCCATTCCAAGCCATCCAACTGTACAATGTTTAGGGATATTCTTCTTTGCACTTAGGACTCAGGCAACTCTCCGCTTATTCAGCGGCTGGTGATTCTCATTCATGAAGAGCCTCCGGCTGAACTCTGTGGATTTCAGGTAGGTTCTCCCACCAGCCCTGTCAGTCATGGAAAGGTAAGGGAAAGCTTACTGCTCTCTCAGATTGGTCTGAATCACAAGGGGCCTGTGCAGAAAACTCCGACTTTCATATGTCTACAGGGAGCTGAGTTGCTGTCAGAGAAGGACCTAAAGAGAGTGGCCAAGCCAGAGGAGCTGCCATGGGACTTAGGAGGTCACAAAGACCTCTCCCCCAACCACTGGGTAGAGATACATCAGGTAAACTCCTTCAGCCCTTAGGAACCTGGCAACTAGATATCTAGGAGAAAAGACAGAGACAGACATAGCCATGGGGCTGGGAAAGGTACAGTTCTATTCAATTCAGAAAATAGTTCTGACTCGTGAGTCTTGAACAAATATTGCTGGACACAGGAAAGATGGGAGGAGTTTGTTAAATTCTTTTTTATTTTTTATTTTATGTATATGACTGTTTTGCCTGCTCAGTGCTTTACATACATATATTTTTGGGCACACATGTGCCTGGTATCTTAAAAGTCAGAAGAGGGCATCAGATCCCCTGGAAGTAGAATTACAGTTGCAAGCCAGTCTTTTGCCAGAGCAACATCTTTCCAGTTACCAACCGAATTTGTAATATTCTTTTAAGTTTCATTTTATTTTTGAGCATGTATATATGCCTGTGTGCCTATGTGAATAAATGCCATGTGTGTGGGTGTCCTTAGAAGCTGTAGGCATCAGCACCCCTGAATCTGGAGTTACAAGCAGTTGTGAGCTACATGTGAGCATTGGTAATCAAACTTGAGTCCTCTGGAAGAAAAATGCTTACTCTTTCCAGCTTTCTACCCCCTGAGATTGTCAAATTATTAATATGACATTAAGTAATGTGTGCTTTCTAGTGGGAGCTATTAAGAGATCATAAAACAAGTAGAGAAGGGTTCATGATAGCTTTGTGGGTTTCTAGAAAGTGCTGAGAGTGGAGAAGTTGGTTCCAAGTGGCTGGCAAGTTACTTCCCTCACTTCTGGAGATGGTGTCCTTGCTGTACCTGCTCCTTACACCAGTGTCCACAAAGAATAGGATCTACTCCCATCAGATGCACCATTTGTGCATGGCCTCTGCAGAGCCTCCATCACTTACTTTTATGCTTCGACAAACCTCAGTGTAGTGAGTTTAGGAATAGAAGAATCAACGTGGTCACAGCTGACTACAAACAGGAGTTCCTAGCGAAAGCAGATATGGAGAGCTGGAAGAGGGTGAAGACCAGAGGCAAGAAGGCAAAGGATATTCATACTAAGCTGTACCATTTGCCACAACTAGCTCGGTGCCAAGCTGATATCATTCCCTTAAATTTTACAAAATCATCTTTTATTATAACAGTATTAAATAAAATGACTTTTAGGGTTTGTGGGCTTGCCCAGTATTGTATAACTTAGAAGCAACAAAGTCAGAAACTAAGCCTCCATTATTTCCACAAAAGTCTCCAGACCCCCATTTTCCTCCTGTGGCTAACCTACCTTCGTTCGTTCATTCATTCATTCATTCCTCCTTCCCTCTCTCCTCCCTTCCTTTCTCCTTTTCTCTCTTCTCTCTCTTTCTCTCTTTGGCTTTCAAGACAGGGTCTCTCTTCATAACCCTGGCTATCCTGGAACTCACTATGTAGACCAGGCTGGCCTCAAACTCAGAGATCCACCCATCTCTGCCTTCCGAGTGCTAAGATTAAAGAAAGGCCCACCACGTCTGGCTTATTTCTTATCCTAAACCCTGGCCTTTAGCTCCATCTCTGTATGTGGATTTCAGGAAGTGGCAAGGCTGTGCAGCTTGTGCCAAGGTGTGTTGACCTCTGTACGGCAGGCCATTGAGGAGCTAGAGGGAGCAGCAGAACCACAGGAAGAGGTATGGAATGAGGTGGAATAAAGGCAGGTGTGAAAGGGATGGGGCTGGGGTGGGCACTCTAGGGGACTCCAGATGTGTTTCCTTGTCCCAAGGAGGCAGCAGGAATGCCTGAGCCCCTGCAAAAAGTGCTGGCTGATCCTCGGCTGACGGCACTACAGAGGACTGGAGGAGCCATCCTGATGCGGCTGCGATCCACCCATAGCAGCAAGTATGAGAAACGGGTGTGCAGAGGCAAATAGGGGGGAGATAGCAGAGAGCTGTCCTAAACCTTAAGTGACAGATAATTCTTACTCTGCACTTATCTGGACAAGATACTGTGTCTTTGCACTTATAACCTCACATGTGCTAGTTATGATTACAGATGTGGACTCGGAGGACCAGAGATACTAAGTGTCTCTGCCAAGCTAATTCAGTAAGGGGAGTTACAGTGCAAGTCTTGGTTCTCACTGTCATGACATCTCAAATGTTTGCATCCCTGAGCATACACAGAGAGAAGTGGAAAGCTTGACAAGGGTAGAGACTCAACGTCACCTCTTTTTCCCCAGGCTAGAGGGTCCAGGCCCAGCTATGCTATACCAGGAGGTAGATGAGGCCATCCACCAACTTGTGCGTCTCTCCAACCTACGCGTGCAGCAGCAGGAACAATGCCAACGCCTGCGCCAACTCCAGCAGGTAGGGAGATGCTTCCGCATCCTTACTCAGCCTGGGAGCCTAGCCCCTGCTTAGTGCCATCTCTGCTGATACTAAGAGTGGGTGGCACCCTTCGAGCTTCCCTGTCTGTCCCCTAGAGGTTTGTCGTAGAAGTGTGAGATTCAGCATGAGGGCAAGAGCATCTCAGCACCAGCAGAAAGAAGCCTGGAGGTCAACCTTCTGCCTAACTTTGGTCAGGATCTTTAGATATGACCAAAAGGGAACTCTGGAATCAGCTGGGCAGCTCAGGATACAATGTACCTCCTTAGTGTAAAGATAATAAATGTTTTGTTTTTGTTTAGGAGTTTTCTGAGCCAGGGGCTGATATAGTTCCAGGTTGGCTGGGAACTCACTATGTAGCTGGTGCTGGCCTTGAAACTCCTTATGCTCCTGCCTTCACCACCAGGCCTAATCATGAAGCCTGGTAATAAATACCTATTGATAAATCTCTACTGATAGAGCTCTTTGGCTCCACATTTTGCCTCAACTTCTTATACATTATCGTCCTCCAAAATGGAGGCTTTTGAAAAGGCCCAGTCTCCTGCATTGCCAGCCACTGAGAGGAACCACGGACCTCTTAAAGTTCGAAAATCAGACTGGCCTCTCTGCACCTTGATTCTCATTTCGGGACTTCAGTCTTGTAGGGACTGGCTGTCTGCTCACTGTGAAGGGAAGGGGGACTTTAAAATCTGTTGTTTTTCCTCAGCTCTACAGTTGTGGATATTTACACCTCATGGGGAGGGTCACCTCAAAGTCAGTGTTAAAGAGGGGCCAGGGCTTTGTGTTCCAGGGCTGCTGGTTGGCTTCTGCTGTTCATCTAAGAGGTGTCTCCTACTGAATAGATATCCCTGCCAGTTTAAAATCTTATTTTAGAAACAGAATTTGGAGGTGAAAGTGCTTAGCTTTGGGATCTAGCTCTGCTAGGTATTAGATGTGCTGCTGAGTTGCCCATTCCTATGCACACACAGGTGGATAGGGTGGGGAGTGAAGTCAGAAGAGGACTCTAAAAGTGGCTTTTGTTGACATTGCCTTTTAGGAACATTCTGAGGCTTCTTGTTTTCCAGCTGCTCCACCTAGCTTCCAGACTTTCTTCAGAGGGAAAAATTAGTCAGACATCTCAGAACAAGTAGGAGATGCCCTATGGTTGGAAAGTTGAACTGGATATCCACTCACATACACACCATCTCCTGGGCCATTCATCCTTCAGGCCTGGTGCTTAGGTTTCCTGCTCACCACTCAGCAAGGCTCATTGGATGTGGAATTCCTCTTGGTCCTATTATCCAAGAGGAATTTCATCCTTCTTTCTTTGGTTCATGTCACTTTTATCTGTTTCCTCATCCTGGCCTTGCCCTGGCACAATAACCTGTGTCTCCTGCCAACTCTGTTCATATGGCACTTTACCAGAGATGGCATACCCAGTGCCCTGTAGGAACTATTATCAGTCCCACAGCACCAGTGAGACAAGATGGGATGACAAAGGTTTTCAACATCTGGGGTGATGGCAGCTGAGTGGATCTTAGCCACTTTACAACTCCTCTTTCCTCACAGCCTTTCACTCTGTCCCAGGTGTTACAGTGGCTCTCTGGCCCAGGGGAAGAGCAGCTGGCCAGCTTTGCCATGCCTGGGAACTCACTCTCAGTCTTGCAAGAGACAGAACTGCGATTCCGGGCTTTTAGCAGTGAGGTGCAGGTAAGGACGGAGAGGAGATGGGGGTGGGGTCACTGGTAGAGGGCCAGGTCTGAGCACAGATCCCTTTCTCCAGGAGCGCCTAGTCCTGGCCCGGGAAGCTTTGGCTCTGGAGGAGGACATAGCCTCCCAGAAAGTTCTGGATATTTTTGAACAGCGCCTGGAGCAGGTTGAGAGTGGTCTCCATCGGGCTCTACGGCTCCAGCGCTTTTTCCAGCAGGTGGGTACAGGGCACCCTTCGGAGCCATCTTCTCTCTTCAGCAGTTGCTCAGAGTGGTACCTCAGCTTTGACTTTCAGCTTGCCCAGGCTAAACGATCTGAGATAGGTCCCTTGTAGACATTTGCACATCTACTGTGAAAGTTAGGTGAGGCACTGTGTGAAGGCATTAGTACAACCTGACTCAGTGCCATGTGTGTAAGTAAGTAGCAGCTCCTGCGTGCTCCTGCGTGCCCCTGCCATCTCCAAGTAACATGGCTATACTATGACACTGGGGCAGAGGGAGGAGCAGGTAGGTGGTGGCCCCCAGGGAGCCATCGGCAATGGGATACGTGTTTGGGAGTGGCTTGTGTCCTTACCTTTTTTCTCTGCCTCCAACCTGTTTGGCTTTTGTAGGCACACGAATGGGTAGATGAGGGCTCTGCTCGGCTGGCAGGGGCTGGGCCGGGTCGTGAAGCAGTGCTAGCAGCCCTAGCCCTACGGCGGGCCCCAGAGCCCAGTGCAGGCACCTTCCAGGAGATGCGAGCCCTGGCTCTGGACCTGGGCAGCCCGGCAGCCCTTCGAGAATGGGGCCGATGCCGAGCGCGCTGCCAAGAGCTGGAAAGAAGGATTCAGCAGCAGTTGGGAGAGGAGGCCAGTCCTCGAGGCCACAGACGACGACGGGCAGACAGTGCCAGCAGCTCAGGGGCCCAGCATGGAGCCCATAGCCCTTCACCCAGCCTCAGCTCCCTGCTTCTCCCCAGCAGTCCTGGGCCACGGGCAGCCCCATCACACTGCTCTCTGACCCCATGTGGGGAGGACTATGAGGAGGAAGGTCTTGAGCTAGCTCCAGAAGCAGATGGAAGACCTCCAAGGGCTGTGCTGATCCGAGGCCTGGAGGTCACCAGTACTGAAGTGGTAGACAGGACATGTTCACCCCGAGAACATGTGCTGTTGGGTCGGGCTGGAGGACCAGATGGGCCCTGGGGAATAGGTACCCCTCGAATGGAGCGCAAACGAAGCATCAGGTGAGTTCAGACCAATTGTCTAGTAGGCAAACAGGAAAGAACTGTTGGGGGTAGTGACTCTTTTCCACGCCAAAGTGACACCTCTGCTACTCTGGTCGTGCCTACAGTGCCCAGCAGCGAATAGTGTCTGAACTGATTGCCTGTGAGCAAGAATACATATCCACTCTGAATGAGCCAGTGCTGCCGCCCGGGCCCGAGCTAACTCCTGAGCTTCGGTGCACCTGGGCCGCAGCCCTGAGTGCCCGAGAGAGACTTCGCAGCTTCCACGGGACACACTTTCTGCAAGAGCTTCAGGGCTGCACCACCCATCCTTTGCGCATTGGGGCCTGCTTCCTTCGCCATGTGAGCAATGTGAATTTCCAGACCTTCTCCCTTCCCGTGTTCTGCCCTATCTACCCCCCTCACTTCTCTGTCACCACCCCTCTCCCTCTTGTGGGGTCCCTCAACTTGGCCCTTGTGTTACTTGTCTTCAAGTGTTGGGTGAACTTCACTGTCTCTTCAAAGAGCCTTTATAACCCCTGGCAAGCTGAGTGCTGCCTGCTTATCCCTCCGTGGGCAGTGGGGATTGGAGAAGAGTCCACAGGTCCCTCACCAGGGACACTTACTATCTCTTCCTTACTGACACAGGGGGATCAGTTCAACCTCTATGCACAGTTCGTGAAGCACAGGCATAAACTGGAGAGTGGTCTGGCTGCCCTCACCCCCTCAGCCAAGGTAAACTTTTCTTTAACTCTGAAAATTGAGTCAGTGAGATGGCTTAACAGGATGCTTGCCTCTAAGACTGTCAACTGAGTTCCATCCCAGAAACATGGTATAATGAAAGAACTAACTGACTCCTGCAGATGAGGTGTTTTCTGACTGATTGCTCGCATGCGCACGCGCGCACACACGTAGAACAAGAAAATGTTTTTTTTTTTTTTTAAGAGAAAGGACCACGGGGGTTGGAGAGATGGCCCAGAGGTTAAGAGTACTAGCTACTCTTCCAGAGGTCCTGAGTTCAATTCCCAGCACCTACATGTTGGCTCACAGCCATCTATAATAAGATCTGATGCCCCCTTCTGGACTGCCTGCATACATGGTGGAGAATACTGCATACATAATAAATAAATAAATCTTTTTTTTTTTTTTTTTTTTTTTTTTTTTAAGAGAGAGAAAGGACCAGGAAGACCTAAAAACTCACCCCACCTTGAACTCTCAGAGAAAATGGTCTTTCATGAATACACCCGGGAACATTCACCAAAAATTTCCAGTAGTCCCTCAGACTGCCATCTAGGAGTCAGTAGGGTCTCCTAGCATTACACTGAGAGCCAGAGGAGGCTGGACTCTTACCTGAGGTCCCCACAAAAGGGAATCTGGGTAAAACTCTGATTCCTTGGGCCTCTGATTTGTTTTTGTTGTTGTTCTTGTTTCTTAGTTTTGTTAAGATTTATTTTATATGTGACTGTCTTCAGGTATGTATTGCACTGTGCCTAGTGCACAAGGAGACCAGAAGAAGATATCAGATTACCTGAAAGTGGATTTTTAGACTTGTAAGACACTGTGGGTGCTAGGAACTGAACCCAGGTCCTCTGCAGGAGCAGTAAGTGCTCCTAACTGCCCAGCCATCTCTCAGCCCTAAGCCTGTTTCTCCTTATGGTAAACACGGGCAGTATGCACTTTGTCCAAATCCTGGGGAGCTTGAGGGTCAAATTATTTCATGTGAAAAGATGTGAAAGTAACTATAAAAGCCAGAGGGCAAAAGCTGTTATTACCTGGCTTCCCCTTCAGCCAGGATGGCTGCGTCTCCCAGAGGTCCCTGCCTGTGTGTGTGTGTGTGTGTGTGTGTGTGTGTGTGTGTGTGAGAGAGAGAGAGAGAGAGAGAGAGAGAGAGAGAGAGCCGGTTCTCTCCTTCCATCACGTGGGTTCCAGGGACAGAACTTGGTTCCCAGGCTTGATGACAAATCCCATTAGCTTCTGGACCATCTCTTTGACCTCTGTGTTATTTTTCCTCTTAAAAAAAATGTTATGTTTTTATTATTTGTGTGTGGGGGGGGGTGCACACATGAACTCACACATGCACTCTAGTGCCCATGTGGGGCCAGAGGAGAAACACCCTGAGTCAATTCTTTCTGCCACACAGGTCCCAGGGATTGGACACAGGTCATCAGGCTTAGTGGAAAGCACCTCTACCTACTGAGCCATCTTGCAGGCTCCTTTCTTTCCCTTTAAGAGTACCTGGTCTTCCTCTGTTCCCCAAAGCCTGTACCCAACCTATCACATTCCTGACCTCGTATTTTGGCTCCTACAAGCCGTAGCCCCTCTTCTCATTCCTGGCTATGGTTCCATCCTAGGGTTCCATGGAGAGCAGCCCTTGCTTGCCCCGGGCCCTACAACAGCCCCTGGAGCAGCTGGCTCGGTATGGACAGCTCCTGGAGGAGCTACTGAGGGAAGCTGGGCCTGAGCTAAGCTCTGAGCGCCAGGCCCTCAGGGCTGCTGTACAGTTGCTCCAGGAACAAGAGGCCCGAGGCAGAGATTTGCTAGCGGTAGAAGCTGTGCGAGGCTGTGAGGTAAGGTCTGGCCTCCACTGACTCTTGCTCAAACTGTGTAACTCTGTGGCCTTTGAAACAGTGTAGGCTGGTGACCATAAAACCAGACCTGAAGTCTGAGGGCCCTAGGCTCTGCCTAGCCCTTAGTTGCCTCATCTAAGCCCAGCATCCTCTTTTCTCCCCATGTGTGCCTCGTGCGTTATCTGTTCCTTTCCTTATTCTTCTTCCATTTTTGCTTCTACCTTTCTAGCCTACATTGTTTTCCTCTTTCTAACACTGATTCCAGATTAAGCTGGAGTAGTACTCTCTCTAGATTGGTGGTTCTCAACCTGTAAGACCATCAGAAAATACAGATATTTATTACAATTCATAACAGCAGCAAAATTACAGCTGTAAAGTAGCAATGGAAATAATTTTATGGTTGGGGGTCACCACAACATGAGGAACTGCATCCAAGTGTCTCGGCATTAAGAAGGGTGAGAACCACTGGTCTAGACAGACCTGCCCGCGTTCTTTGCTGGTTCTCTTTCTGCATCTCCAGTATGCAAAGCCTTCACCATGGCAGGCTGGGTACTGATGTGGAAGAGTGACTGCTGCTAGACAGTTGTGCATGAGAAGCAGTGGGAGTGGGTAGGGTGAGGGTGAGGCCCTCCCTGACTTCCTGAGCCTGCCAACAGCAAGTACATTGGGCCCCTTCCCGCTAAATCTCTTACATCTCACAATTTCACAAAGGCCCCTGGACCAGCTTTCCCTTCTCTTTCTCCAGATAGATTTGAAGGAACAGGGACAACTCTTGCATCGGGACCCATTCACTGTCATCTGTGGCCGGAAAAAGTGCCTCCGCCATGTCTTTCTCTTTGAGGATCTGCTCTTATTCAGCAAGTTAAAGGGCTCCGAGGGAGGGTCTGAGACCTTTGTTTACAAGCAGGCTTTCAAGGTATGTGGCATGGAGTCGGGGTATTGTACCATGTTCAACATGAGAACTCAGATTGTTCTGGAAGTTCAGTCTCAAGCAGGTTCAGAATCTTCATCACCTAAAACAGGTTTTGGCCTACAATTGGTCATCAATTTTAGGGTATCAGAAGGTGAAAGAAAGCCCTCCATTGGTCAACCCCTTTGGGCCTTCCATATAATTCAAGGAGGCATTTCAAGGCAGAATGGAAAACAACCTTCCCAATGAGAACACGCATGTCTTCTGGACAGTGGTGACACACACCTTTAATCCCAGCACTAAGGAAGCAGAGGCAGGGGGATCTCTGAGTTCCAGGCCAGACTGGTTTACAAAACCCATTCCCAGGATAGCCAGGGCTACTCAGAGAAACCCTGTCTAGAAAAAAAAAAAAAAACCCACATGTCTTTTGAGTTAGAGGTGGTCCCTGAAAGGGCAGCACACACACACACACACACACACACACACCCTTTGATTTCACTGAACTAAACAGAACTTGCTTTGGGCATCTAGCCAGAAATAAACATTCATAGCAACCCACAGTCCTGGATCAGGTGAAATAATAGTTTCCAAACTGTCCTTGTATTAGTTCCAGCTCTGCAAAGATAGGACAGAGGGAAGGGTCTGTGTTTGCTCTAGTAAGCTGCTTCGTGTCTCAGACAGTCTCCTTTTCCCTTTGTAAACCAAAGCTGTTATTGTGCAGAGTGCCTGGTATCTCTGACAGATGTTGAACATCTACCAAGCTAAACATGGCGCTTGCCAGTGTGGTGCCACCTAGCAAGGACACCTCTATCTTCATCCCTCTTTCTCCTTCCCCTCCTCAGACTGCTGACATGGGGCTGACAGAAAACATTGGGGACAGTGGACTCTGTTTTGAGCTTTGGTTTCGGCGGCGGCGTGCACGAGAAGCATACACTTTGCAGGCTACCTCACCAGAGATCAAACTCAAGTGGACTAGTTCTATTGCCCAGCTTCTATGGAGACAGGCAGCCCACAACAAGGGTAACTGATAGATCATAGAGGAGTTGTGCTTGGGATGGGTTACAGGTTTACTGGAGAGTATGGAAGATGGTAGGAAAGATGCCTTAAGAGACTATTCAAAGTCTGGTTCAAGAGATATAGCTGAGACAGAATTAGCCAGAAGAAAAGAGAAAGCTCCAAATTTCCAAGGAACAAGAGCAGATGTCTCCACAAAAGAGGTGCAAAACTGCTTACCAGATTGGGCTTAAGGAAGACTGGTGCCACTTACTTGCTGTGTGACCTGGACTAATAGCTTTTCTTTGGTGTTGGTTGGTACTGGGTTTTGATTTGGTTTGTTGTTGTTGTTGTTGTAATTCTCTGAATTGTTCTGTTAATCTGAAAAAGGCATAGTACTTTTTTGATCTGTGTGACAGGGAGGCTCGAGTAGGTTGACACATACAGAAGAGATGTGCAAAAGCATGACTTTTGCTCTTAATGTCCATGACAAAGGGAAGCTGAGTGTTCTATGAACTGACTGGCCAGGAACATAGCTCACTGGGTAAAAGTGTTTGTCATGCAAGTGTGAAGACCTGAGTTCAAATCCCCAGAACCCACATAAAAGCCAGCAGTAAGTACTGCAGATGTAGTAAAACAGGAACATCTGTAATCTCATCACTGTTAAAGAGCACATGGGAGGTGAAGACAGGAATTTCCCCCAGAAGCTTGCTAGACAGCCAGCCTGGCACATGCACACCAAAATGGTTAAGAGATCAGCCATAAAACAAGGTGGCAAGTGAAGATTAGCCATTACCTAATGTGTCCTCTAACCTCCAAATGTTTGCGCCTACCTTCGCATCCAGATGTGCAAATGCACACTCATCTTGTACACTAATCAGGTGGTTAGGAGGCTAAATGGGCAGGATGAAGTGTATAGCAGAGAACAGATGCATGTCTGAAGAGGTCAAATATCACCCTCACAATCTATGCATGCCATGATAGTCAAGGGGAGATGCCAGGAGGGAAGCGTGGTTAAGAGCTGGGAAAGAGAATCAACAGGGATGTGCTAACACCAAGGCATGAGGGCCAAGAGAAGGTTGCAAACAGGGTCTCTGTTCCCTAGAGCTCCGAGTGCAGCAGATGGTTTCCATGGGCATTGGCAATAAACCTTTCCTGGACATTAAAGCCCTGGGGGAACGGACACTGAGTGCCCTGCTCACTGGAAGAGGTGAGGTCCAGGGTGCTGGGGGGTGCTCCCACAAGTCAGGCCTTGACTGATGATATAAAAGCAATGGGGAGATGCCAGGAAGGACACTGAGTGCTGAGTGGGCATCTCTTCCCAACGTGGGGACTCCCTGGGAAGCCCTCTGTGAGCTATTCCAGGGAGCCAGGAGGACTTTTCCACACCAGCACCCCACCACCCCAACTCCCCACTCTCTGCAGCCGCCCGCACCCGGGCCTCCGTAGCCGTGTCATCTTTTGAGCATGCTGGCCCGTCCCTTCCCGGCCTCTCACCGGGAGCCTGCTCCCTGCCTGCCCGCGTCGAGGAGGAGGCCTGGGATCTGGACGTCAAGCAGATTTCCCTGGGTGAGGCACCTCTCAAGGGGTGGCCCCCAACCGCTGGGTCATGGTGATGTTCAGGCTGCCTATTGCTGAGCAATTCCTTTTTCTAGCCAAGTAGCCCGGTTGCCATGACAACTACATACAGCTTCCCCATTGCTAAAAGAGCCTTCCATCTGGTTGCTAGGGAGATGCTTACAGCAGCCTTTTACTAAGAAGCACTTCTTCTGTACCTTTCTCTCTAGCTCTCCTTGAGTTTCTATGGAAACTGCCTCAGCTTCCTGTTGTACCCTCCTGGTTCACCACGGCAATTCTTAGTTTCCTGTTGCTTCTTCCCTGGTTGCTCTAATGATGCTGCTGACAATTTCCTGCCTCTTGGTAGGGGGGTTCTCTTGCAACTGAATTGCTATGGTGACTCACAGCTTCCTGTTGCTATGGAGCTTCTTCTTCTCTGCCGGAGGAGCTTGGTTACTGAAGGTAATCGGGAAGGGATTTATACCTTACTCTCACCCAAGCTTCCCCTCCAGCCTCAGAAACACTTGACTCTTCCGGAGATGTGTCCCCAGGACCGAGAAACAGCCCCAGCCTGCAGCCTCCGCACCATGGGAGCAGCACTCCCACTCTGGCCAGTGGAGGGATCTTAGGGCTAGCCCGACAGGTAAGTCCCTGCAATAAGGCTGGGAGCAGGTGGTCTCTTTCTGGGTAGGCTTTTCTGATCATCTGACAAACTGGGGAGTAGAGGAACTAATTGTTACCACTCTCAGCTGATGCCACAGATTGGGTTTATTATCCAGTCTGCCTTTCTCCTCTCCCCTAGGCCTGGCTGAGAAGCATCAAGGTCAGAGGTAAAAAAAAAAAAGCTTTAAGAAGCAGGGAGAGACATGCACAATAGAGAACATGTCTAAACACACTGCAATTTCTGTGTCCTCAGAGTCATTCCCGAGCCCTGAGTGATCCCACCACGCCCCTGTAACCTGGTAAGTCAGCACCCCGTTCTCCTACATCCAGCATGCCTTCCCCGATTTTGAGGACCTTCGTTCCTGACCTCAGATGCACACAAGTCAGCTTCTTGCCTCTCCCAACCCATCTCCCTCTTCTTTCCTGGCTTCCAGAGAAGATCCAGAACTTGGCTGCAGCCCCTTGCCAGCACTTTTAGGCTGATATGCCAATGGGACATAATGGAGGACTAAGCTCTCAATTCCCTCCCTCTGCTTCCTGGACAGAGCAGAGGGCAAGGACCAGAGTTTCCCCTGCCACTGCTATCTCTAGCTCTCCCCTGCTTGGTGCCTTCTGCTGCAGGAACCAGAGTGGCCCTGTGTGCTTGCCTTTATGCCCTGGGTACAGGGACCCATCCCTCTTCCAGCCCCCTCCCCCACCATCCTGTGCTACTGCACAACTGCGGGACACTTGCTGCTGACAGCCTGCTTCTCTTCCCATCCCAACTCTCCCGGAAGATCCATCTCTGCCAGGTCGGATGGAATTCCATTCTGGGGTATCATGGGATGTGAAGTGTTATAAGCCATTGAAGCAGATGGGGTGGGCGTTGCAAACGTTATATATGTAATTACTGTTATACTATTGTTATATTAAATGTATTTACTCTCATTGTGCCTCCTGAGGGCCAGAGCAGGCCTCTGCATTAAGGTGTCTGAATGAACTTGAATACTTCCCTATAACCACTAACTAGAATTCAGAAAATAAAACCAAGGCCAGAGAGTAAGCTGTTCTCCCCTTTACTGGCCCAAAACTGATAGTGCATGAGTGTGGGAGAAGGCACCTCCCCCTCAGAGGCTGCAAGCTCAATGAACTCTTTGAAGTTCCTTCTCCATTTTGTACCCACTTCTTGAGGCTGAGATGGTCAGGTGGGTCCAGCATAATGCAGTTGTCTAGTGAGGCCATCAGGCGGGGGGTGGGGGGGGGGTGGGGGGGGGACCCTTAGGCTACTGGTTTCCAATGCTAATTCTTAGGGCCCACCCAGAGTTACTGAATCTGAAGTCTGGAGCTAAAGCAAATTTTGCATCCTTAATCAAGTTTTTTGATAATGAGAACGCCTAGGGAGACCAAAACACGGGCAGACACACAGGGCCTTGTGCCTCAAGACACCTGTTTATTGGGGACATGACTCTTCAACAGGGATGACAGGAATCGTACCAAAAATAGCAACGTCTACAGGGCCCCTGACAGGGCTAGAAGGGTACAGTGCCCCCCACCCCCACCCCTTATACAAAAATAAACTCTCATGCCTATGGACCAGCAGAAACTGGCAGAGTGGTTCCTCACCAGGAACACATCCTCTACCAGCCCTAGGACCCCGTTCTTTGACCCTCACCTCTGCCACTTCTAAGGCACTGTGACTCCCCTGGGCTGGGTGGGTACTGCTTGCCCACCCTCCTTCACCCACTGCCCACTTTATCTCTTGGTCCACCTTGGGCTGGGATACGGGTCCCACACTGCTCCCTGCTGGCTGCTCTACCCAACTACCTCTAGCGCTTCCCTGCTCCTGCGGGGTAAGCTTACTAAGCTAATCACTCCTAACAGGGCTCCCTACCGTTCCTGCCCCCCAAGACCTGCCTCCCCAGATCTAGACAGCCCAGGGCTGCCCTCCTCTTCTAGTGGAGGGCTGGGAGGCGTTTCTCCTGATGGTGCTCGGGCATAGGGTGGAGATGTGTCAGGCCGGGGCTGCCGGCGGCCCCGAGCCCGACGGCTGTGGTGTACTTGCAGATGCAAGGCCATGAGCTCAGGAGCTCCAGTGGCAAAGGGGCAGAAGAGGCAGCGGTGAAGGGCACCCCCTGATCCGGCTTCACCTCCCGGGCCTGCCCGTAGGGACAGGTCCAGGGGCTCGGCCTCACCACCTCTCCCGTTGCGCAGGGTCCTCCCAGGGCTGGCAGGCTTCCTACGGGACCCTGCTCCGGTGCTGCTTGAAGAAGGCCGGGTACTTGCAGTGCCCTCCACCCAGGTGGCAGAGGCCTGAGTTGGCTTGGCTCCTGACTGCGGCTGCAGTGAGGCAGAGCCCCGTGGGGAAGGGGGCGGGGGTTCTGGAGGAGGCCCAGGCCCTGCACTGCTCCTTTGCTCTCGGTGGTGACGCTGAAGGTGATACTTGAGCGAGCCTGATTGGGTACCTGCATAGTCGCAGTGTGGACACTTGTAGGGACGCTCACCTGGGAAGAGCGGATTAACAGTAGGTTATGGGGTCACTATCAAGTGCGCGCGTACCCCCATCACTCACACTCACACACACACACACACACACACACACACACACACACACAGGCATTTTGCTCAATTTACAAACTTCATTCCAAGGCCCAAGAGCAAATGCTGATTCCCCAGTAAGTGATTTATAAGAATATGAAAGCTGCCCAGCATGACCTCCTGCCTTCTGGACCTTTCCTCTCCTAGACCCCCTCCCCCATGAGGAATGCTTCCTCACCTGTGTGCACACGAAGATGCACTTTCAGGTGATGCGCCGAGCGGAAAGATTTTCCACAGAAGGGGCAGTCTTTGCCAGTGGCCCCACGGCCCGCTTCGGATCGGGTCCCTCCAACCAGCAGCCCATTTTCTTCTGTAACACGTTAAAAGAAATTATAGTGTCTCACTATCTTGTCCCAGTCAGGTAGACCATTACACCCACCATCTCTCTAGGCCCAAGAGGTTTAGGGGAAAGTAGATTTGTTAAAAGAATTAGCACCCTTAGGGGGCCACAAAGCTTCCCAGTAGGAAAAAAAAAAAAGCCCAGAAGACATCGAAGACAGGTCTTTTGGAAAGGAAACTATAGGAGTGGTGGCCCAAGTGTTGACCAAATGCGGGCAACCCAGAGAGAAATAAGTGTGGACATACCTTGGGTGGCCGTAGGTCTTGCCTGGGTCCCCATGGCAGGTGCAGGTTGTCCTGACCCCTCACCTGGGTGGGGGTGCAGGGAAGTCAGAGTGCCCAGCGACCTGCCCCGGGCCCAGCTCTCCTCTTCCGCCTCCACCACCTCTTCCTCCTCCTCTGGTTCCTCTGTACGGTGTCGCCGGGCACGATTGGGAAGAGCTGAAGGCAGCGGGCGGAATCCTCCTCCATAGCTTCGGCCAGCTCCAGGGTCCGCACCCTCACCATTGGGTCGTACTTCCCCAGCTCGTACACTCAGGTAGCCTAAGAGGCTTGGGGGCTCTCGGCGCTCAGCCGGGGTGGGTGCTGGGGCCAGTAGGAGCGCAGGGCCCAGAGGCTCATAAGCCAGCAGGCTCAGGTCAGGAGGCTGAGGGGCCCTGGCAGGGGTAGAGCCAGGCCCCGGGGAACGCAAAGGGCCCAGCTTGCTGGTGTGCACCTTCATGTGGTTCTTAAGGAACCAGGGCTCCTTGAAGCAGCGGCCACACACGGGGCACGCATGATCAAAAGAGGCCTTGTGCTTGCGCATATGACCCTTGAGGAACCAGGACTGTGTAAAGCTCTGGCCGCACACCTGGCAACGGAACTCAGGTGGCGCAGGGGGTTCCTCCGGAGGTGCAGGAGTTGGGGCAGGGTTCGCCTCACGTTCAGGCTCGGGCCTAGGTTCAGGTTCAGGCTCAGGCTCAAGGGCAGATCTGGGTTCTGGCTGGGGTGGAGGCTGGGGTTCTGGCGTCGAAGTAGCCGCCAGGGGGCGCTCGGAAGCCCCATGGGCCGTCAGACTGTGGTGCAGCAACTCCTCCTCCTGGCTGGAGCCAAAACTGCACAAGCTGCACTTCCAGGGCCTGTGCAGGATGTGCAGGTGGCGTTCCCTCTCCGCTGAGGTGCGAAACTTGCCTTTGCAGAAAGGGCAACGGAAGGCAGACGAGGAAGGAACCTGAGGGCGTGCCACGCCCTCTGTGACTGGGGTGGCCTGCATGCCCCCTGAGCTTCTGGCTCTCCCCAGTTGGGCTTCACGCAGCAGGGCACGTTCCTCCAACTCCAGCAACAGGCGTGCAGCAGGGCTTCGTGGACGCTCAGGTTGGTGCGTTCGGAGATGTGAGCGCAGCAGGGCCCGCTGAGCCGCGCGGTGGCCACAATGTGGGCACTGGAAGGCTTGGGCGCCGGGGTGGGCTCGCAGGTGCAAAGCCAGGATGGAATTGAATCGGAAGCGCTTTCCGCACACAGGACAGGGGAAGCGCCTTTCGCCTGCACGAGTCTCAGACCAGCCCACTGCTCCCATCCCAGGCGACCCGGTGCTCACACCCGGTCCGTTGGAGTAGTGCTGTAGATCCAGCTCGCCGTCGAAGGCTGGTGGGGAAGGCTCTAGGTGGCCGACCAAGATGCGGGGACGTGAGCCCTGTAGGGAAAGATGTACATAGAGGAGAGGGTGGAAAGGGCCTATCTATGGAAAACGCAAAGGTATCGAGGGCGCGAAGAACGGAAAATAAGAGTGTGTAGCAGGCTGGGACCCGACCTGGGTACACTGGTGCCTCTCACCTCCAGAAGTGGGATAGATGGAAGTTAGATACTGGGGCCAAGTTAATAACATATATTACTACACTAAGAAGTGAAAACGCGGACAGGAGAGGGAGTACCGTTGAAGGTACTTGCAGGTCAAGGACAGAGCTTCACTCACCTCCATGGACCCCTTCACATTCTTTGGTTCTGAGGGTTGGAAGGAGGAGGAAGGAAAGCTGCTAATGAAGGCAACAGGTGCGGAGGTGCTAAAACAAGACAGATTGATTGGAGGAAAGATGAGCCCTGGCTTTCAGCAGTAAAGCCACCCCGCTTTGCAGCCTGTATTCTTAAAACCCATCCCTTCTCCCTACTTGAACCTTGAGGTATCACATGCTTCTTGTTTGCTGTCCTCAAAACTTGCACTCTTTTATCAGCCAATTTGTATGACAAACCAAGAATTCCTCCCCCAAATGATGTTTTAAACACCTAGTCCGAAAACACCCCCCTACACACACACAATGTGGGAGGCCATCATAGTATACCCCTCTTCCACTTGCATTGGGCTGTGCCACTGGATAAACAAATGTGGAGGGCTAGCCATACTCCTGTTATCCAAGTGGTACCAGCTCCTCAGACCCAGGCCCAGCCAGCCAAAATCCCTCCAGGTTCCTCCTCCTTGCTTTTGCCGGCACCCAGTCTTCTGGTCTTTCCTCTTCCCCCTCCCCCTTCCTGGATTCCTGATCCATTCATTTCCATTCATTACAGAGACTCATTCATGCATGGGAGAGAAACACCTCCCAGCAGCAGAGTCTGGAGACGGAGGGGGAGGGGCGTGAAGGGAGAGCCAGCTACAGAGGGAATGAAGAGAGTTGGGGGAGGCGTGGAAGTTAAGGGGCACTAGCAGCCTAGGGAAGGGGTTAAAAACGGCAGATCCCATTTAGGTTTCACCCCGTTTCAAACCTTGGAGCCAGTGGTTTGATGGGGCATCTCAGCCCCTTTGTCCAGAGCTGTTCCGAGGCAGGCTTTCCTCCTCTCTGCAGGGGAGAGGCTTCCTCACACAAGAGGAGGATTACACTGGCTCTGAGCTCAAGAGGCTGGAGTGAGGGACGGGGGGCGGGGCCTTGCCATCTGCACAGATAGGGGGATCCACACATGCTCTGAGCAGGAAAGGGTTAAAATTCTCCATCTAAAATTCCCTATCCCTGACAAGTGCTGTACAGGGCAGGGAGGAGAGTTGAGGGAGAGGATGGTGAGGGGAGGGTCTCCTGGCAAGGTCATGGAATTAGACTTCAGTGGATGGCCACAAGTCACCCACTCTTGCCTTCCTCCTTGTATCTTGTTCAGGCTAGATGAACTTGGGCCTAGCTTTTTTTTTTTTAACCTCAGACATAATATTTGATAAAGAACTTCCTTACAATGAGACTTATGAAACTGAATTACTAAGAAAGAAAAGGACTCAAGCATTACTTTACTTACAAATCTTTAATTGAAGTGAACTGGGCCAGGAGTGAGCCCTGCTTATCAGCAGAGAAAAGTCTGGGGCTTTAAAGCGCATTTTCCACATCGAGTGGATGTGGCAAGACTCTACTACCAAGGGGCAAACACCTGTTACATGCAGACTCTGACCTTTGAGAGCATTATCAGATACATTAACAAAAGGTCCTGCCCAAGTGTCACTGGACAGCCACTGTCACTTAATGTGTGTGTTTCTGTGGGTCCAAATTGAGGCATCTATTCTTGTCCTATGAACCCTCCAAATAAGCCCTTCACTGGGACCAACAGTCTGATCAGGCTCACTGAAAACTGCATAAAGGTGAATTAGAATAGAACTAAGGGGTAGAAGGCTATTGTAAGCCTGTGTCTTACAACCTTGCGTAAATCGCTGAATCTCTCAGTTTACGTCTATGACAATGAGTTATAATAACCTTACATTTGTAGTCCCTGCCAACTCGACAGTTGTCTGATATTAAGTCCCAAGACTTCTGGCCCCCAAGAGACATTAAAACAGATGGCCATTCCTTCAGTACCATGGAGAGTGCAGTGGGCTACTAGAACCTCCACTTTGGCTACCTCAGTACCACAGATAGAGCTAGGAAGTGCTAGAGGTCACATTGGCCATCTTAGCGCCAAAGAGAGGACACAGAAACTAGTGGGTGAGGAAGAAAAAAGTCCTATTTGGGAACTATGGGTGGGGGGAGTATCAAGGAAACTATGGCCTTTTGGGTGTCACTGAAAATAGAATAGAAAATACACATACCTAGAAAATTTTTAATTAGCTATACAGAATGTCATAACAGTTACAGTTTGTGCATCCTGGAATGAGTTACTGAGGCATCGTACTTGAGTCCATCACATTCTGTTGCTTTCCTGGGGATTCCCGGAACATCCTGGTGTACAGCCAATCTGGTATATTCAGAGGAAGCAGATGGCTGGGAGGGGTGTGTATGTGTGTGAGAATACTGCACGGTCATAGCTGACTAACCTATGGGCACATATTCTGATCCTGAGGAGATTCTAGGGCCTCTAAAATTGCCTGTAAAACACCAAGCAAAAATGTCTCAAAGGAAAATGGCCTAATATCTGAGGCAAAAGGAGCAGAAACACCTCAAGGCTTCCTCCCCCGAACAACAGATCCCACACTCTTGCATGTAGCAGTTTCCAGGATGGAAAGCTGTGACACCTAAGAAAGCAAAAATGGAATCTGAATTTCTCCTCAGGGGAAGCTTCCCAGAAGGTGGCCTAAAATCAGTAAAATCCACCGGGACCTCCTAGGCCCAGTCAAGATGGCTTCCGTCATCTCTCCATCAAACCAGGTCTCGCTCATAAATCGCTCTCAATAGGGGAGAGCACCAGCAGAGACAGTCTGTGACCTGGTGTGGAACCTATGTCAGACATGTATTGTCTGTGGACAATCCTCACATTTTTCTGTACTCAAGGCTTAAACACCACCCCTGAGCTTTGGCCAGAGAGTAGCGCTGACCTACTTTCCACACCCAGTGGGAATCAGGGGTTATCTTGCTCCTGTGTGTATTTTTTTGCGGAGATGTGTTACAAATTAGAAATATTTCCAAAGCAACAGGCCAAGACCACCAAATCTTATGGAGGATGAACTGATGGTGAAAAGACTTACAGAAAAATCAGCTAAACGAAGGTCCAAGAAGATTCTCCCACCCCCCACCCCAAATCATGTGATTCCAAATATTTTAAGGTCAAGTGTTCAGTAGCAAAGGATCAGAGTCTCTGGGGCCTAGTTGTAAGTAGGCCTTTGCCTCTGGTTATCCCCAACACACGACTTTTTCCCCCTTTTTAGTAATCTCTCCTCTCCTAAATCAGCTAATGAATACGAACCACTTGGATAGATGAGAATAAATGGGCAGGGACTGTCTACAGTTGAGACCACCTGGAGAATACATACATGCCAACAGCTCACTTTGATGGTCTCTTCATGGTTCTGTGAACCTCACTATTCTAAAAGCTGCTTCAAACACACACTACACTGAACCTTGACACCTTTTAGAGATAGGGGGGCATGAAATTTCAGTCATGGGCTCCCAAATAACTATCGAGAGGTGAGAGGGAGGTACAATCCCCCCCTACACACACACAATCATATCCTAGACCCATGTTCTAGCATGTCCTAACTTGACCCCGATTCTGAAAGTTCTGAGGAGCCTGGATGGGGGAGGGGGACGCACATATATACAGCCTTAAGTCCCTTTAACTAGAGCGGGCCCTAAAAAGTCGGTGTTAGTGCCTGTAAGAGCCTCGGTTCTCAGGCTGGGAGGTGGGTAGGAGCCCCTCTGGGAAAATAGCCCTCGCAAAAACTGGTAGGCAAGCAGAGCAGGACCTGTGATCTCACACGAGGGACTCCACCAGCTCGCTCACCCCACACTCCACCCGCGGAAAATAATCCAGGATGATGGGGGCAGGGTCGGGAGATAGGGAGGCCAGAGCTCAGCTACCCCGGGCCAGGAGAACAAAAGCAGAGTTACAGCCGCCTCCGCGGCTGCCGCGGGCCGAGCTCTTTGTGACACTTTGTTTGGGACACAGAGAGAAGCACCCCCATCCTCTCCCCTCCCCCCCCCCCCGTGCCCAGCCCGGTCCCGGAGACTTTGGGCCCCTTCCCCACCCCCGCCGGCTGCACCTGGGCCGGGGAGCACCTCCACTCTGCTCACCGTTCTCCCACCGCGCACCCCAGGCCCCCCGCACCCCAGGCCGCGGCGCCCGGCCTCACGGCCCCTACAAAGCCGCGCGCCCCCGCCCCGCGCCGCGGCTCTCCCCTCCGTGCCGGGCTCCCGGCTCCCCCACCTGACCCCCTCCCCCGGGCCCCCCCAACTCTCACGCCTGCCCCGCCGCCCCCACCCCGCCCCCCGGAGCTGCGGGCGAAGTTTGCCGGGGCCGCGCGGCGCCCCTCCCCCGCCCCCGCCCCCTGCACCTGCTCCCGCGCGCCCCCTCCGGGAGGGGCGGGGAGGGCGGCGGGGGGGCGCGGGGGGAGCGGCTACTCACGAGCCCCGGCGGGCGGCGGCGCGGGCGGGCGGCGGCGGCGGCGGGCCGGCGGCGCGGGCGTCAGCGTTACGTGGGGCCGGGGGAGATGCGCCGGGCCCCGGCCCCCCGCCCCCGGCCCGGCCCCCGCCCCTCCCCGGCCCTCCGCCCCCGGCCCGGCCCGCATTGTGTTCGGCGGGAGGCGGCCCGGCCATTAGCATGCGGGGGGCGGCGCGGCGGGCTGCGCGCTCGGGCTCCGGGGCCGGGGGACCCCCGGAGCGGCAAGAGGCGGCCGCCAGGGGGTGCGGGCCTTGGGGGGGCCGGGGGCGTCGCGCGAGGAGGAGGGGGCGGGGGTGGGGCGCGCAGACCGTTCCTCGAGGGGACTGGAGGAGATTGTGAAAGGTCATCTCGTCCTTCCCCCAGCCTCCAAGCAGGACTGCCCCTCCCACCCTAGACCCGGACATACCAGGGAAGGAGTTGGCTCTGCCGCTGCCTCTGCCCCAACATGCACAGGCTCGGGAAGTTCTTCCTGGGGTTTTATCTCAAAGCCTCTCCCTTACAATTTGTCTCTCTTTTGGGAGAGGAGGAGGGGCGATTATAGAGATAGTTAATGTCTGCCGTACAAGAAACATTATTAAAGTTACTCTTCCGCCTTTGCCGTTCTTGATAAACACTTCTCGCTCCTGCCTCACGAATTCTATTTTCCGTTCTTTAAGACACTTTAATGGCTCTTCAATGCAACAATATTTACTGAGTGCTCACCAAGCACCCGTGCTGTGCTCAACACTGGGGGAGATGCAGAGAGGAGGGGGATGTGATACTTTCTCCCGACGCGATTATAGCCCAAACAGAGGCTGCACACTCCTAAGTGGCATACTCAGATTTAGTCAATATTTACTCGATGCTTGTTCACGTATTTAGCAGCATGAGATCTTTCCAGTAATCCTCTATTATAAGCTCCCATTTACAGGTAAGACAAAGGTGCTCGAAGTCTCTCCTTCCACTGACCTGCGAATTCAGGTATCCTCACCGCCAGGCCTACCTCTCAACCCTGCCATTAAATAAAGTCAACACTCTTGGTGATTGAAAAGAGAAGAACCAGGCACAAACAGATGTCTGGTTCCCTTTAAACTGCGATTCCCTGTGCCCAAGAAATCAGCGTGGACACAGTGCTCCTGTGATTTTGGCTCAGCAGTGAGGTAGGGCAGAAGTGGCTCATGAGGAAAGACACTTTTCTTCCCTTTCTCCTGGGCCTCAACTCCCAGGGATCTTCTGGCTCAGTCTCCCCTCCCCCACCCCGTGGTTATAAATAATAATAGCCACCTTTTTTTAATGTGCTATGTGCTGGGTTAAACTAATTCATAAGCGTTTCTCTTAATGCTCAAGGCAACCCCACAAGATTGGTATTATTAATTTCTCTTTACAGATAAGGAAACAGATTAAGCAACTTCACTAAGGTCAGCCAGAAAGATCAGGGACACAAGCACAGGTAGTCTCATCTCAAGACCTCAGGCTCTTTCCTGCATTTGATCTGTAAAGTATACAGTCAGGCCAGTTGGTTCTCTTAGTGTGGAAATAAATATCCTCCCCTTAACTTCGGAGTAAGCCCTACAGAAAATGGACAACAGGTCCATCTGCATGGCCTTCTCAGCAAGCACCTGTAATGCTGCTCCAGTCACCCTGGAGTCAGCTACCCATTGGGGCATATTGTTAATTCTGTTTTCTCAGGAAATAAACTGAAGTTCAAATAGGTAAATTAATGTCACAATAATGTACCCAAGGTCACCAACCTGTAAAAATGGCAGAGCTGAGGCTACAGGAACCTTTTTCTTTCAAAAACATTGTTGCTGTAGTATCCTTTTCAAGACTGCACATCACATTTGGGCACCTGAGTCAGAAACAAACTACACTTATATACAGGGCTCTCCCTCCATTTAACCCATTTGTCAATGTCCAATTCACAAAAAGCCTTCAAGAAAGGGAGGAGCAAGGGCTTAGCTGGGTGGTAGAGAGCTTGCCTAGGGCACACAAAGCCCAGGGATGAATCCCTAGTGCTGCCCTTCGAGAAAGATGCAAAGAGGAGGGAGAAGCTGTCCAGAAAAGCCAGAGAACACAAACTGCTCGGGAACGGTTCCAGGAGGAGCAATCCACACAGTAACACACAATCTCACTAGGGCAGAACAGGTAATCTGAGGAGGGAGCCAAAGAACAAAGACTAGATGGAAATAAGGGGAGACTGAGGTCTGGGGCGATCATGCACATAGGGATGAAGTAAGTGAGGCCTGAAGAAGATGGGGAGAAACAGGACAACAGGAAGTGTGGCGGGTAAGGCAGGCCTGGGTGGCCTGTGGGGTGAATCGAGGCTGATGTCTGTGGCGTGGGGCCACTCCCTGGATCCTTAGGCCCTCATAGTGATCTTTGCCCCACCACACCTCAGCTCTGACAGACTATGTGCCAGGAAAATTTTGTTGTCTGCACTGAGCTACCAAGGCCCTAAGGAGTACTGGGACCCAGCCGAGATCCAACACTTTGGAGTGGCTGCTTCAGACTAGGTAGGTGTAACGTTCCGGGCCGAAAACTCTGAATTGGCAGTCGGCACAGGGGTAAGTGAAAGAGATGCTATGTGTTCTCATTTCCTGAATGGTCCCGTGATGAATTTTTCCAATCTAGGAAGCACCACTCTTATAGTCAAGGGAACCATGGATCATACTGCTGACCTGCCAAGGCAGGAGAGACCCAGCCTCCGTCTGGAAAAGCTACAGCACTGGGCAAGACACAGGCAAAGTGGACACCTATTGGTGGTGGCGGTGAGGCCAGGTTGCCCTGCTTCAGGCTTTGGCGAACTATACCCAGTTCAATTCCATTCATATTCAGTGAATACATACCATGTACTAGATACAGTGTTAGGCCTAGGAGGGGGGGGAGGAGGCATGTAGAAATTAGTAAGGTAAAACCATTCATTTCCAAAGGTAGCTTGCCTTTACCTTTGGGGAAAACATAAAGGTAAGAAAACTATAAAATGAGACAGAAGAAAAAACGTCATCTAATTTCACCTTTTTAACTGCCCTTTTTAAACTTTCCTCTACCGGGCACGTATCCCAATTACTGGTATGGAAAAGATGAAAACACTTTGTGAGGAGAAAGGATCTGACAGTCCCCTCTAATGACCCAACTCTGGCCTCCAGGTGAGCCAGCTATGGCTGGCGACAGCCATGGTGCCCTTTACTATCTCCGTTGCATGCTTGAGCTCTGCTTGTCATATGGCCACGGCACTACCACTCTGGCCTGGAGCCTCGGTAAGATCCACCACAAGGGGTGAAAGGAAGGAGGGTCCTAGGGGTCTCTCTCTAATAAGACTGGAGTTCACAAATTGCTCTTCTCACCATTTAGGGTTTCCTCACTGGGATTATCACCCTTGAGCTTCGGAGAGCACCTTGTATCTGGAAGGTGAGAGGAGAGAACACAGGCCTGCCCCTACTACTGCCCAACACACACACACACACACACACACACACACACACACTCATTGGGTGCACACACACACACACACTCATTGGGTGCACACACACACACACACTCATTGGGTGCACACACACACACACACTCATTGGGTGCACACACACACACACTCATTGGGTGCACACACACACACACACTCATGGGTGCACACACACCTCAAACAAAGAGCAATTATCCTCTCAGCTGTTTGTCCTGACCAAAGCAAGAAAGTAAAATAGGAGCAGAAGGTTGTAAGCCTCTCTCTCTCTCTCCTCCTCTCTCTCTCCCTGTGTGTGTGTGTGTGTGTGTGTTGCTGGGGATTGAACCTAGAGCCACATGCACAATAGGCAAACACTACCCCTGAGCTAAAGCCCCAGCTTTTTTTCCCCCTAATAAGTTCACTCAGGATGGTCTTGAACATATTCTGGAGTCCAGTCAGGTCTAGAATTTTTGATCCCCCTGCCTCTGCCTCCTAGGTGTCAAGGATTACAGGCCTATCTATACCACCAGTCCTGCTGCCTCTGAGTTTTGTGTTTAGCTAGGCTGTAGGTGGAGTTTGAGCTTGTATTGAGTCCCCTAGGCTGGGCAGGGCTGAGTTGGCTCACTGGTAGGTGCGGGCCATGATGATATCCAACACCTTCAACCTGATCTTGGGCTTCATCGTGCTGGTGATCGAGGTGATGAAGACAGCATTGGGATCTGCCCGTATTGCCCCCTCCCAGGTACTGCTGGGGGAGAACGGTACAGGGAAGAAAGGGCAGGAGAAAGTAGGGACTGTACCTCCCAAAGCATCCTCACCCTGATACCTGCAGTTGACAGGGTTACTGGTGCTAGAGCTCAGTGCTGAGGCCTTCACCCTAGGAGGAGTGCTGGTCTCAACATATGCCTTATTCTTGCTGAGCCAGAGGAAGCCAGGATGCTTCACAAGATCAAGTCTGCACTACCAGGAGCTACAAGAGGTACGGAGTGCAGGGAGGAAACATGAAGCAGCAAGCTTCCTGCTAACTTTTCTTCTGGCTGTACTAGTCAATACCACTTAGGGGCAAACAGTGGGGCTGTAGAGAAATGAAGGGTTGAAACTGACTGCCTTTCTGGCACTGAACGTTAGTCCCCCTAATGATGGATGGAAAGAAATTGGGTATTTAATGATTGGGACTACAAGTGCACAAACATTAATAAGCTACCTTAATATTATTATTATTGGACAGACACGAAAAACTGGGAGGGTTTTGCTTCTACCTGGGGTTTCTCCTTTCTTGACCCTAAATTTTGCTCATATCTGTTTCAGGGTCTCTCGGAGGTGGAGGAGGTTTCTGGTTTGGAGAATGGTCCCGTGGTGGCTAGCACAGGAAACAACAGATGAGTGAGTGGGTAAGACAGGTGCCACTGTCCTCCTACTCCAAGGGGGGCATTCTCCAAACACTTCTGCGTTATGTCCCTCCCTCGGACTGTAACTGAACTCCTCAGAGATGTGCATGAAGGCCGAAGGCGTGCCCTCAGTTTCCCTTCAAACCAGGCCCAAATCTCTTTTCTTCCCCATGAGAGGAAGATGTCACCTCACTTGACATGCTTCTTCCTCCCTGCCTCTCCATCCAGCTTCACATCTGCCTCATCTCACTGTTTCCGTCTGTTCACCTTTTCACAATCCCATCCATTCCGAGCCCGGCTGCTGCACCCGCCAACCCAGAATCCGCGTCGGTTGTGCTCCAGGTCTCCCTTGGATCCGGGTCCTGCCTAATACAACGGAGACTACAAATCCCAGGATGCCCCGCCACCCCGTGACCTACTGGAAAATAAAGAGCCTTCCCTCGGCGGCGGGGGCGCTGTGCATCTGCTGAGTGACGCGAGGCGCTGGGAGCAGGGCCTAGCCGAGTTTCCTCGGACGCGACCACTGGCCCCGCGTGCAGGGAGGAGCCGGGCGGGCTGTCGCGCACAGGGGTGCCACCACCGCGGCCAGGCAACCGCATTCGGCTGGGGGTCTCGAGCCCTCCTGCCTGCAGCTGCCGACACTAGCAAAGGCTGGGGGCCGGCGCCTGGCCGAGCCGCGCTTCCCCAGGTGCTGCCGCCGCGCCCCTCGCGCCAGTGCCCAGGTTCAAAGTCCTGAGACTTGGAGCGCGCGCGAGAAGGGGGTTGGAGATGATGAGTCAGTGGCGCCGGCCCTTCTCGCCCCCTCCCCCCAGGACCCGGCGCTGGAGAGGACAGGCTGGCTGGCTGGGCAGGCGGGGTACCGACCTAGGACTTTCCCGCCTCTAGCGAGCACGCTGGTGGACCGAGCCCGCGTGGCCGCCACCCTGTCCAAGGCGGGAGCAGGACTGCGCAGGCTCAGGCTCTTAGCAGCCCCCGGCGGGCCTTTGATCCCTGCTGCGATATGGTCGCTGAAACTGCTTGCACTGAGCCCACACCACTTATGACCTCTGCGAGTGTACAAAGATGACAGGCTCGGTGGTTTGGGGGAAAGCCCAGAAAAATGGTGGATCCCGATAACACCAGGGGGCAGCTTAGTAGCCGTTGAAAAGTAGAAATGAACTAGGCCTAAGAGAACTCACCCCAAATTCACATAGTGCCCGGGATGGGTGTTCGCCTCACATTTTTGTTCCCACTTGAGAAGGCTTCTTTCCCCTAGAAAATGCTGCTTCTCCGGGCTCAGGCAAGCCCAGGTACCAGTGAGGCTAGAGCGCAGCCTGCCTGGCTTGCCTTGACATTGCAGTGGCGCCAGCTGCAGATCCTTTCTGTTTGTGACACCTTGGGAGTGGTAATAGTCGCCCTATGACAAAGTTACGTGTGAGTATTAGTGGGTGGAGACAGTTCTGGGATCAGGCTCTGGAATGGAGAGAACCCAATCTGGGCCTCCCCCATTTCTTCTCTCCCCCAATCAAACTGCAGAAATCATGTGTGGAGGGCCCTGAAAAGAATATTTTTCTTCAAAGTCAGAACGTGGTGGCCAAAGAAACTATAGGAGGAATTAGGAGGAATCAGCAATTTGCTGTCTTCCAGCCTTTACTGTTGTGATCAGAAGCCTGGGAATTGCATTCCGGATCTTAAGAGATGCTCAATGAACGAGTCCTTTAACAATGCTGAATACTCAAGGCCAAGATCCCAGTGGTTTTATTTCTCATTTGTTGTCCGAAGTAACTGGCAACGGGCTTTGCTCATTGTAAATTATTAAGATCTCTTAGATGCCGAGGATCGCTTTTTTTATCTCATTGGCTGCCTGGAACTTGCCATGTAGATCAGTCTGTCCTTGAACTCCCATTTGATCCACGTGTTTGTGAGTGCTGGAATTAAAGGCATGTGTCACCATGAAGTTTGCACACACACACACACAACACACACACACACACACACACACACACACGCCCTTACCAACAATGTGAACAAAGCATGAAGAATTGTTCGTGAATTCTGCAATGGTTTTCCCCAAATAGATGCATGTTAACTTTCATCACAGTCCATTGATCAAAACAAATCACAACAGTGTCATCATAGGGAAGGTATTGTGGAAGATGAGGGAAAGCAGAAATAATTTAAGGAAAAGGTTAGGAATTTGAACCCTGAATCGCCAAATAGTTGAAATGTGTCTATTTAGCAGTTATACCTGTTTCTACTTGTTTAGTTCAGCAAACTTCTACATGAAATTCTTGATGGGAAAAAAAAAAAAAACAAGACTGGGTGTCAGGAAAACCTAGATGCTGGTTCTGTTGCATGGGCAAGTAAAATCTGTCTGGACTATACTTTGTTCACATAGCCATTATAGCCTATTTATCCTCTTCCCCTTACTGCAGCGCAAGTAAAATAGCATCACACAAGGAAAGTACTTTAAAATTATGAGGCGCTAGAGAGGTTAAAAATAAGTCAAAGAAGGCAGATAATGGTGAATATTAATGAAGTGGATAGGGACCAGGCAACAGGGCTGGAGGGAACTCAGTAGTACACACTACAGGTGTGAATGATGTGTGTACTCAACTCCACCAACTACTGCCACACGTGATTGTAGGAATGCCACATTTTTGAATGGGAGTCAGAAATTCTGACTTTGTGTGTAAAATATTCTGATTTTAAAATATTAATAATGAAATATTTTTTAATTCAAGGGTCTGATTCAGCCTGTAGTTCTGTAGATTTAAAAGTCAGTTTCTGCATTATGCAAATAATATTGTAAGAATTTGGTTTGAATCCCAGCACTCAGGAGGCAGAAGCAGGAGGAGCACTATGCACTTGAGGCCAGCTTGGTCTGCAGAGTGAGTTTTAAGACAGCCAGGAATACACAGGGAAACACTGTCTTGAGAAACCAAAACCAGCAACAACACAAAAAGAATTCTGTTTTGAGGGTGTACAACATGGTGTGTGTAGCTCTTGTGAAATATAAGAGTGTTGGGAGGGGTTAAACATGAAGTCACCTCTCCACAGCGTTGCTCTTCAGGAAAGGGTCGTTTTGTCTGCTGGGGATATTTCGCATATTTGAAGAGATTTTTTGATGGTCAACTGAGGGTGGGGGTGGTAAGGGAATGTGGAATGGCAGGTACATTAGCATATCAATCAGGAGATTGCCACTAATGCTCCTCCTCTGGCCTGTACCTTTTGCCTGCTGCAAGCCAAAACTGAGCTTTCTGCATTCCTCTCCCTCCATACTGACTGACCAGAGTGCCTGGCTGCTCTGGAACAGCATTCTGCATTTCTGCCATGCTCCTAGTGACCACTCCGTCAGTACCAATCTGGCAGCCTCTATGGAGGTCACCCATTTTATTTGAATCAGAACTCAACAAAAAGAGATTGTGGCAAGGCGCCTGCTGACGTCAGTTTTTAAAGGTCATGACACCCCTATTCTCTTGGTTTTACCCATTGAGGAGATATTTCATGTTGGGTGACTTCATATGCATCTTAAGCCTGAGAGAGTTGGGGTTCTGACGAATTCGATTCTCATTTCTACGAGATTCAGTCGTTTATCCTAACTCTGAATACATTGAATACAACTGACGATATTTCCCAAGTGACTTCTTTTCCATTTCTCGACCTGTTTTTTGGTTTGGATTTTAAGTCTCGGGTTGAGTCCTCTGCTGCCATCTCGTGGGCTCATGTTGCCTGGGTTGAGGTCTCGCGAAGTGTCTTCCTTCTAGAAATGGCGTTAGAAAGTGGCTTAGTTGGGGCAAAGAATTTCCTCTATACTTCGTGAAGCCACACCAGATTTCCCCACCCCTACCCTAGCCATTGGGCTGCGGGGAAACCTGGCCTCCCGGTAAGAGGCACTAGACCTTCTGGTCGTCCGAACCCCGTTGGACCTCCACTAGGCTATACATTTCTGGTCACTAGATCTGTAAACTCAGATGCCTAGCCCCAGTGGAAGGTGGACCTGCCTGTTTGGCCTAATTAACGCGCCTGGACCGGGATTCTCCTGTGAGAGCACCCCCGTGTGGTGTCTGGCGCCATGATCTTGTCTAGGCCTGCTTTTTGTTGCTCTATGCCCATATCCAGTTTTTCTGGGCTGGCTCAGCTACTTCAGATTCCATATTCTGTCAATGTGCTGAGCAGGATGGTAGGTAGTGCTGTGATCCCATAGTGCCAGTTAGTACAAAGGGGTCTGCAATAGTGATTAAGGTCTATCACCAGGGGACTGGGTGACTACCCCAAGCAGGACTACAGGACAATCATGCAATGACTTGCTTTCGGGAAAGGATGTTTAGTTAGTGCTATTTCTGTTTTCATTATAATATTCAGATAGTATCTAAAATACCAGCATTCAGAAAACACCAGTTGCTGGGGCTGGTGCTAGTGGTTAAAAGAAGGCTCATAACAGCTGCCAGCACATGTATGGTGGCTCACAACTCCCTGTAACTTTGTTTCTGCACATGGTACATACATACTCAGGCAGGCTCATACACAGACACACAAGTAAATGAAAAGCTTTTTAGAAAGTTACTAACACAAACAGTCTTAGAACTGTCCCCCATTGGCTCATCTTACTGCCCATCCTTCATGATGTCCAGCCTTAGCCTTCTACTAAAAGAGGAGCTGAGTGTGGCATCATGGGCCTGAAATCCCAGCACTCATGAGCCTAACATAGAAGGACCTTGAGTTCAAACCTAGGCTGGGCTATATAAACAGAAGGTGGGTGTGTACAGATGTCTGTCTTAACCTGTTTTCTCCTTATAATTGAGAGGAAAGGGCCTGCTGGTGTAATTTCCTAGACTACTGGCCAGGACTGAGTAGCCATAACTAGCGATGATTTACTATGAATTGTTTGTTTGTTGTCCCACTACCTAATAATACAGGGGCAGAAAGGTAGTGGCACACGCCTTTAGTCCCAGCACTCGGGAGGCAGAGGCAGACGGATCTCTGTGAGTTCGAGGCCAGCCTGGTCTACAGAGTGAGTTCCAGGACAGCCTCCAAACCCACAGAGAAACCCTGTCTCGAAAAGCCAAATAATAATAATAGTAATAATAATAATAATAATATTAAAAAATAATATATCCAGTAGATGGGTATCATCTGTTCTTTTGTTTTCCTTCTTTCCCTTTTTTTTTACCCCCAACCTTATTTCTGTACATTGTTAATAAAGTTTCTCTATTGATTCTTATCCCAAGGTGTAATTTGTTTTGTAGCTTCATAATTACGCACCCCTCTTGTGTACGATGTAATATGTCCACTTCTAAGCTTTGGTAAGAATACTAAGCATAGTGGCATAAGACAAACAAGATTTTTGCCTTTGTAAATTTCAAATTATGCTGAAGAGAAATTGTCCTTCATAATCCTAATATGTGAAGCTACCCATGAGGGGCTAGTTTTTAACCAAAAAAAGGTAAGAGACAGGGCCAATTTCCAAAGAGGGGCTTGTTTTGAATAACACATGGCTATGCTGGGGTTTGCAAAGTGCACCTTCTCACGCATTGACAGTTTGCTAAAGCAAATATTCACTATCACTGGCTGAATTAGGTGGCTTTTCACTTCTCTTTCAACACTCAGGCTCTGTTGGTTCCTCAGTAGTGTTTAATTTTTTATTTTATTTTTTAAAGTTTTTAAGAAAGGGTATCATTGCCCAGGCTGGCCCAGAACTCACTCTGAAGACCAGGCTGTCTTCAAACTCACTGTGATCCTCCTGTCTCTGCCTCCTGAGTGCTGGAATGACAGATGTGTATCATCATACCTAGTTGGTCTTTTTTTTTTTTTTTTTTTTTTTTTTCCTTCTGAAATGTGCTTCCACTATGTAATCCTGACTGATCTGGAAATCTCTATATAAGCCAGACTAGCCTCAAATTTACAGAGATCCATTTGTCTGTGCCTCTCAGTTCCTCTACAAGAGGAACTGTTTTGCCTGTGTGTATACGTATGTTTACCATGTGTGCCTGGTGCCTAAGAAGGCCAGAAGACGGCTTCAGATCCCCCGGAACTAGAATTATGGATGGTTGTGAACCGCTATGTGGATAACTGTGAACTGCTGTGTGAATCCTGGGAACTGAAGACCGGTCCTCTTCAAGAGCATCAAGTGCTCTTAACTGCTGAGTCATCTCCCTCTTCAATATTTTCTAGTTGATGCGCCCATACTCTCCAATCAGAACAGCTGGCCCTGGACAAAACTGTAACATGAGGTGGCTGATCCTCCCAAAACAGGTTCTCATTTTGACATTACTGTATTTGGATCATAGGGATTTTTGTGGTGGAAGGCTGCTGTGTGCTGGCCCTCACTACTCACCTCTACCTACTTGGCCTCCCCACTACTGTGACAACCAAAAAACGTTTCCAAGCTTGGCCAGTTAGTTAGTGCCCAAAGCAGCAAATCACTCTACCCTGCTTTGCAATGCCATGTCTTAGGAGGATATAAGATGTTACCGTTCTCAAGATTCTTGTGTGTAGGATGCCTAGGAGCACTGTACGGTCTCCAGGGTCGGAACCATGAGCTCCACTGGGACTGGGTATGACCTGTCAGCCTCTACGTTCTCTCCTGATGGAAGAGTCTTTCAAGTTGAGTATGCTATGAAGGCTGTGGAAAACAGTAGCACAGCTATTGGGATCAGATGTAAAAATGGTGTTGTGTCTGAAGTAGAAAAATTAGTCCTTTCTAAACTTTATGAAGAAGATTCCAATAAATGACTTTTTAATGTTGATCGACATGTTGGAATGGCAGTCGCAGGTCTGCTGGCAGATGCTCATTTCTTAGCAGACATAGCAAGGGAAGAAGCATCCAACTTAGGTCTAACTTTGGCTATGCCATTCCTCTAAAACATCTTGCAGACAGAGTGGCCATGTATGTACATGCTTATACACTCTACAGTGCTGTTAGACCTTCTGGCTGCAGTTTCATGTTAGGGTCTTACAGTTTGAATGATGGTGCACGGCTTTATATGATTGATCCCTCCGGTGTTTCATATGGTTACTGGGGCTGTGCCATTGGCAAAGCCAGGCAAGCTGCAAAGACAGAAATAGAAAAGCTTCAGAAGAAAGAAATGACTTGCCGTGATGCAGTTAAAGATGATGCAAAAATAATTTATATAGTGCATTATGAAGTTAAGGACAAAGCTTTTGAACTAGAGCTCACCTGGGTTAGTGAATTAACTAAAGGAAGACATGAAATTGTTCCAAAAGATATAAGGGAGGAAGCAGAGAAATATGTCAAGGAATCTTTGAAGGAAGAAGATGAATCCGATGATGATAATATGTAACATTTTCTTCATCATCTCTTCTGTTTTACATTTCTGTGACAGTTTCATATTACTAGCACCATGGATCATATATACCCACTTACCAATTTTCATTAAATTTTTGTCTTATAAACAAACAAACAAACAAACAAAAGATTCTTGTGTGTAAAGAGGCATAGGAGAACAAACAGCGCACCCAGATGTCTACACTTCTGTCTGGCTTCTGCTGCTCCTCCTTTGCCTCTTCCAAGGTTTTGTTTGTTTTCTATTTAAAGTTTTGTTTTGTTTTCCAAGACAGGGCTTTTCTGTATAGTCTTGACTGTCCTGGAGCTTGCTCTGTAGACCATGCTGGCCTCGAACTCACAGAGATCTGCCTGTTTCTGCCTCCTGGGTGCTGAAATTAAAGGCATGGGCCATCACTGCCTGTCTAATTAAAAAATTTTAATGTGTTTTTATGTGTATGCGTGTTTTGCATGCATGTTGCAAAGCGTATCACATGACCAGAATGCCCATTGAGGCCAGAAGAGGGCATCAGGTCTCCTGGAACTGGAGTTACAGACAGTAGTGAGTTGCCATGTGGTGATGGGAATTGAACCTGGGTCCTCTAGAAAAGCAGCCAGTTTTCTTAAGTGCTCTCCAGCCCCTCCTGCCCTTTAAGATTTATTTTTTATATATGGGTGTTTTTTGCCTATATATTTGTATCTGCACTGCACTCTGGTGCCCTCAGAGGCTAGTTCTCTTGGAACTGGAGTTATAGACTATTGTGAGCCACCTGTGTGTGCTGGGAATCAAACCCAGGTCTCCTGCAAGAACAGCAAGTGCCCTTAACCACCGAGCCATCTCTCTAGTTACTGCTTCTCTAGTTTTCTGCCTTGTGTTGCAAATCTGCCACACTGCTCAACGTTATACACCTTGCCTTCATTTCTAATAGCCAAGCACAACCACATTTTTATAACATTTCCTCCTGCTCTTGAAGCACTTGCTCCAGCAGCATTGCAAATTCAGAATCCGTTTCTATGCTTGTGCACTTGCTCTCCTCTGATGCATCTTTCATGTCAGCAAATAAGTGTGACTATGATTAAAAGCCCTTCAGTCCTTCCTGTCATCCAAAAGATCAAGTCCAACCCTTTTCAAATGGGGCACTGCCTTTGTGATCTGATTCCTACATAGTTTCCATGTCATCTCTCACACCCCTTTCCTTGACTGTCACAATTTGCTAACTTGAAGAAGGTAGCATTAACATAGAACCTTAAATCATTAGAAACTGTTTGGAGGCTGGAGAGATTGCTCAGTGTTAGGAGCATGCACTTCTCTTACAGAAGACCTATTCCCAGCATCTGCATAGTAGATCACACCTGCTTGTAACCCCTGGCTCCGGGGGATCTGATAATCTCCTGTGGTTTCCATAGGCTTCTGCCCTCGCTCGTGCATATGCCTACTCACACACAGAAAAATGGACACATCATTGAAAAGAAGATTAAAAATATTGTAAAATTATTTATATGCATGCCAAATACCTCTGCCTTTTCTCAGTCCCTTTTTGATTAGTTCAATGATGATGGCAGCAATGACTCAGCCACTGGCTGAGGCAGGGCAGGGTCAGGACTGTTTGTTGCATATATTAGAGAGATGTTAAAACAAAACACTAGTGGGAAATCAAATCATGTCAAAATAGCTGACTCAAAAATTCTCACTTTGCATATATGTTTACTTCCAAGTCTCAGTCAAGCTGTTGTATCCAGTCCTAGCCAGTTAGCAGTTGCTGTTTCCATCCTTCAGTGTTCCATCTGCTCAGTCCTCATCCACTTTGGGAAGCTCCCGTGGCCTCTTGTGTCACCATGATTATGCTACTCAGATCCCCTTAGTGTTCCAGATACAGTTCTGTGTAAGTACTGAGTGCTAACTGATTGTGCCACTGGAGCTCCCAGATACAGTTCTAAACTTTCACTTTATTAAAATTACCCCTTATGTACTAACAGAAAGAACCTGTCTGTTTATTGTGAGACAGAAACTCCCCGTGCAGCTCAGGTTGACCTGAACTGGCTATGTTTACTTTTTATTTTATTTTTGGTTTTGTGATACAGGGTTTCTCTGTGTATCCCTGGCTGTCCCGGAACTTTGTCTGTAGACCAGGCTGGCCTCAAACTCACAGAGATCCACCTGCCTCTCCCTCCCGAGTCCTGGGATGAAAGAAATGAGCTACCATACCTGGCTAAGAATTCAAGGCCAGAGGGATGGAGAGATGGTTCAGTGACTAAGAGCACTTGATACTCTCCCTGAGGACCTAAGTTTGATGCCCTGCACCCACACGGCACGGCTATACTAAAAGTGTATGCCATCACACCCAATTTACCTTTTATTTCTTATTTTTATTCATTTTCAGAGTTTCACACATTTGGATGACATTCCAGTCCCCAACTCTTCCCAGACCCAACCAACCCTCTTCACTATCTACCTACCTACACACACACACACACACACACACACACACTCTCTCTCTCTCTCTCTCTCTCTCTCTCTCTCTCTCTGTCTGTCTGTCTGTCTGTCTGTGTGTACCCATGTCTGTCCCTCTCTCTCTCTCTCTCTCTCTCTCTCTCTCTCTCTGTGTGCACCCATGTCTCTCTCTCTCTCTGTATGTGTGTATGTTCACATATGTCTGTCTGTCTGTCTGTCCCTCTCTCTCCCCATAAAGGCCAGTTTGATCAGGCCAGATATTCTTAGATAGTGGTCTTTTACTGGAGAGTGGCCAGCTTACCAGGGACTATATGCTTAGAGAAAACTGTCTTTCCCTTTCCTAGCAGATAAGAATTGCTAATAGCACCATGGCTAAGAGTGAGACTGTGTGCCCAACTACCCCCCCCTTCATGCTGGGATTTGTTTTACCTTGGGCTTGCACAGGTTTTGTACATGCTTTTGAAACCACTGCTCTTTATATGGGCAGCTGCATTGAGAAAATAATGTTTCCTTGTGGTCATACACCAGCTCTGGCTTTCATACTTTCTGCCCCCTCTCTGCAGTAGTCCCTGAGCCTTGGGAGGAGGAAGTGAGGTATATATGGTCCATTTAGGACTGAGGATTCTTCAGTTTCTTATACCCTGTACCTTGGCTACTTGTATGTGTCATGGTATACTGCAAGCAGGGGCTTCTCAGTTGAGAGATGCATTCATTTATAGGTACAATGGTAAGTGACTAGGAGTCAGTTTAATGCTTTGCCCATTTAGCACCATAATATAGTAGGTTCTCCCCTAAGGCCTATGATCTTTCCAGCCATGGGTTCTTGGCCCTGATAGTGGTTTCATCCTATGGCGTGATCAGAAACTGGATTATCACTCTCCTGACATTCATGCCACTATTACACCAGTAGGCATTTTGCCAGGCCAGCCATTATTGTGTAGGGTTCACATCTGGGTATGATTGATGATTACTTTTTTCCTCCAGTAGTATGATATCACTACCAACACTATGAAAGCTTGACAGCTGGAATGAAGATTTCAGGTCACTACCTGCTTGATTTCTCTAAAAGAACCCAGGTATGTAGCGTCTTTAGCAATAAGGTTCCAGAAGATAATCAAGAACAATGGCAATATGTATGAGTGCTTTGTTTGCATGTAAGTGTACTGTGTGTGCCTGCTACTCAAAGAGGTCAGAAGAGGGTATCAGATTCCCTGGAATGAGTTACAGAGGTTTGTGAGCCTCCATGTAGTGTTACAGACATTCTTCCCACCAGCCTGGCCCTCAACTGCATCAGCCCCAAATGAACATACAGACACTATATTATGAAACTGTTGGTGGTTGGCTTGGGCTTCTTATTGACTAGTTCTGTCTTAATTATTAACCCATGACTATTAATCATGTATTTCTACATGGTCTTATCTTACCAGAGAACACCTCACTTGCATCCTCTCTTCTTGGGATCACATGATGACTCCTCTCTACCTACACTTCCCAGCATCCTCCTCATCTCTTAGTCCCACCTATCTTGCTGCCCTATTGGCCACAGTGTTTTATTCATCAACCAATAAGAGAAACATGCACAGAAACATCCCCACCAATGTGGGGTGCTTAACCACTGAGCCATCTCTGCAACCCTCTTTGCCTTCTCTTCTGCTTCTGACATGCGAGGAAACAGCTTTTATCTTTTCTGGAGGACACACCAAAAAGTGTCATTTTGAAAGCAGAGTACAGACCCTCACCAGACACTAAGTCTATTGGTTCCTTGATCTTGGATCCTCCAACTTTACAGAACAATGAGAAAGAGATGTCTGTTGTTTATAAAATACTCAGCATTGGGTATTTTATTACAGCAAAACAGATTCACAAAGAACCCTTGAGAGACCCAGACATATAACTTAACAAATTCTTTTGGCCAGGCATTGCGGTACACTCCTTTAATCCCAGCACTAGGGAGGCAGAGGCAGAGGCAGGTGGGTCTCTGTGAGTTCGAGGACTGCCTGATCTACGTAGTGAGTTCCGGGACAGCCAGGAAGGCATAGAGAAACCTTGTCTCAACAAAACAAAAGGCAACACAAATAAAATATCCTGTGTAAAATACTATTATCAAGCATATGTCTAAACATTGGTGATAATGACACCACTGGGAAAAGAAGTAGTCAAACAGTAGGTGGCTGGATTAGAACTGGAAGCTTCACTGGAATGAATGTTAGCAGCTCTCAATTTCCAGAGCCACTATTTCAAGATTTACCTTGGTCTCAATGGTTATTCTACAACAAATGAATCAAATAAAGCAGACCCTCTAACAGTGTCTTAGCCTCTGTTGCTGAGATAAAAGCATCCTGAGGAAAAGCAACTTGGAGACTAACAAATTATTCCTATCTTAAACAAGTCAGTCATTGTCCATCATGAAAGAAAGTCAGGGAAGGACCTCAAGGCAAGAACCTGGAACCTGGAAGTAGGAACTGAGCAGAGATCAGGGAAATACTGCTTACTGACTTGTTCCCCATCCTTTTTTTTTTTTTTTTTTTTTTTTTTCTGAGACAGGGTTTTTCTGTGGCTTTGGAGGCTGTCCTGGCACTAGCTCTTGTAGACCAGGCTGGTCTCGAACTAACAGAGGTCAGCCTGCCTCTACCACCCAAGCTCAGATGAGAGCTTTCTAAGGAAAGCAGCTGTAGTGAAGAGACCAAATGAAAACTGAGATAGTCCACACTAAAATTTTCCTTTGAAGCCAGAGATGCTGGCACAGGCCTGAAATCCAGGCTCTGGGGAGGCTGACATAAAAGGATTTGGAGTTCACGACCAACCTGGGCAACATTTTGAGTCCATGTCTCAAAATGAACAAGGAAGTAAATAAAGTTTTCATTTGATTCCCTGTACCAAAATAATTGTCACAAAGATGAAGTGCAAATAAGAAATTCAGTAAGGTCAAGGGTGGTGGCATACATCAATAATCTCAGCACTTGTGAGTCTGAGGCCGGGGAATCAACATGAGTTCAAGGCCAATATAATTTCCAGACTAGCCAATGCTACGTAGTGAAACATTAAAAAAAAAAAAAAAAAAATGACAACAAAACGAATAAGCAACCCTACCCCATCCTCTAGTGATTATGACTCATGAAGAGAATTTGAAGCAGGATAGCAAAGGTTAGCTTATATTAGAAGATAGCTAATCTTAATACTGATGAGACTAGGAACACTGGGAAAAGCAATTGGAGCTGAAGAAATGGCTCAGCGGTTATGGTCACTTATGCAGGGTCTGATTCCAATCCCCCACGTGGTAGTTCACAGCTTTTCATAGCTCCTGTGCCAGGGAATCCAGTGCTCTCTTTAGGTCTCTGCTGGTACCAGGCATTCACACGTTGCACATATGTGTAGGCAGAACATCCATGTGCATAAGATAAATTAAATTTTTTTCAATGTATGATTATTTATTTGTTACCCTTAAAGACTTATTTTTGACTGGACTCAGACTTGGAAGTAGAAGCTCTCAGAGAGGACAGCCTATGTCTTTTGGCGATCTGTTCCTGGAGCTTTTCTTTGGCTTCCTTCATTCTCTTGGCCAAAAGTTTAACATATTCTGCAGCCTCCTCCTTATTATTATTTTTTTTTTTGTACGTTGTTTTGTGTTGCAGGACATGTGGAGTAACAAGACGCTGAATCTTGGGCGCTTTGGTCCTGGGCTTCTTACCTTCTTTGTTTAAAGGCTTTCTCACGACATATTGGCGGACATCATCTTTAGAGAGATTAAAAAGCTTTCGGATTTTGCTAGCTCTTTTAGGTCCCAACCTACGAGGACCGGTAGTATCTGTCAGTCCAGGAATATCCTTCTTTCCTTTTTTTTTCTATGACCAAGTTGAGAACGCTCAGATTGGCATCCACGATACATCCTGGAACAGACTTGTGCTTCCTCTCTCCACTTCTCCTTGGTCTATAACAAGAATGCCCCTTACTCAACAGCAGGCGTACTCTGCCATGGGTCAAAACACCTTGCTTCATGGGAAAACCTTGTTTGTCATTCCCACCACTGATTCGGACCACGTTAACACTTCCACTCTTCACCCAGAGCATCAGCAGCTACTTCTGTGGCCATGCGCTTCTCATAGAATGTACGAAGCTTGCACTCATCGTCCACTTCGATAGGTTCTGGCAGCCGGTGGCGGGGAAGGAAATATTCAGCTTCATCTTCGCACAGCCGACCGCCTAGGAGGCGCCACGTAAAAGAGTTAAATTAAATTATTTTAAGGAACAACTAATTTATCAAAAAGAAATAAAAAATTTTAATGCCTAATAATCTGTGAAAATTTTGTATTTGCAGTGTTAAGTAAAGTGAAATTTAAAGCCATAAAATGCCATTTTATACAAGTCAGCTTATCAAACTTTTAAACATGTAAAACTCATTATTGGTAAGTATTCAAGGAAATGGGCATTTTTTTTTGAGACTTATAGAAAGACAACAAGTGGGTGCATCCATAATAAGAAGCAATTTAACAACATATGCCTACAGTTTAAGAAATGTACTCTGTCCCTATGCATGGAAGTACAAAACTATAATCTAGCATTAGGGAGGCTGAAACAATAGAGTCTAAGGTCAGTCCGGGTTACACATTGAATCACAGAACAGTCTTAGCTATATAGCAAAACCTTGTCTCAAAAACAAAACCCAGGGTCTGAGAAGATTACTCAGCTGGCAAAATGCTTGCTACACAAGCTTAAGCACCTGAGTTCAGATCCCAGCACCTACTTAAAAGATAAGGCATGATGGTGACACAGGCCAGTAAACCCGGTGCTGGAAACATGGGAACGCAAGAATCACCAAGGCACACTAACCAGCCAGCCTAGCCAAACTGGTGAGCTCCAGTTTCAGCAGAGGCCCTATCAGAAACAAACAAAAATGAGGAGGAGACCAATTGAATGAGGCAGCTGGTACACCTCTGGCCTCCATCCTCATGCACACACACACACACACACACACACACACACACAGAGAGAGAGAGAGAGAGAGAGAGAGAGAGAATGCATACACACACAGAGCACACACACGTGACTTACCCCTAGAAATTCTGCTTTTTAAAAATTTTTCTCAGTCTTGAACCTATACATACATGGACGTGCTTAATGAAAAGTACATTATAGCATTAATTTTAAAGCTATAAGAGGGCAAGGTAAATATCTAGAAGTCAAGAGATTTTATTTATTATTATTATTATTATTATTATTATTATTATTATTACCGTTATGTTTTTTCAAGACAGGATTTCTCTCTGTAGCTCTGGCTGTCCTGGAACTCACTATGTAGACCAGGCTGGTTTTGAACCCACAGGTCCACCTGCCTCTGCCTAGTGCATGTTGGAATTAATGGCATGCACCACCGCTGCTCAGCAAAATTTATTTTTTTTTCTTTATGTTTTCAAAGATTTATTTATTATGCATACAGTGTTCTGCCTTACAGATGCCTGCAGGCCAGAAGAGGGCACCAGATCTCATTACAGATGATTGTGAGCCATCTTGTGGTTTCTGGGAATTGAACTCAGGATCTCTGGAAGAGCAGTCAGGGCTCTTAACCTCTGAGCCATGTCTCTAGCCCAAGATTTATTTTTAAATAAATAATAAATATTAAGATAAATAATAAAATATAGTAGGATGAAAATGAGAGAGTAAGGTGTATATTTCTATGTTGAATGATGAGAAGAAGGCAAATGGTTCAGTGGTTAATTAATTTGATGTATAAATATGAAAACTATTGTCCCAATATCCAGGACCTAAGTAAAACCGGGTGTGATCCCAAATGTGTAATCCCAGTGCCCTACCGTGAAATAGGAGGCAAAAACAGAAGAATCTCCAGAAACTCGAGCACAAGCTAATATAGTGCATATGTCTAACCTGGCACGAGCAGCTTCCCTGGCATGTGGAGCTAACTGCACATGAAGCTAACCTGGTGTATGAAGCTAACCTGGTTTATGCAGCTTACCTGGTATATGGAGCTAACCTGGAGCATGAAGCAGAAAAGCACCAAAGCGATCCTGCCATACACAAGGTGGAAGTGTGGACCAGTACCCACGAACACTTTCTGGCTTCCACATATTCACCTCGACATACATACCCGGCCCCAAATCCTGCTTACACACACGTCATACATTCCAAAAGATTTTAATTTAAAACAATACCGTCCATCCAATTTGAAAGTGAACAAAGGATTGAATAGACATTCTTGAAAAGTTTCTACATCCCGATAAGCCTCTCCACCGACGCAGCAACCCAAATCAGGCCAAATCAATCCGAATTAGAAAAAGCCCACATTTAATGGATACGAGGCTCCTGACTGGCCTTCCAGCCCTCCAGAGAGGAGACAGGAAAAAGAGATGGAAAACCACGTGTCTGTTTCCTGGGACAGTTTTAATACCCTGTGGAAGTGGGCTTGAGTATCTTTGGGGAAGGGGTCATCATTTGATGGGCTTTCTGAGATGCAGAAGGGTTTGGAGAAAGATGGGGGGAGGGGCTTGGGTGGAACTTCCATCAGAACATTCCAGACTCTTTGGGTATGTGGATGCCAGGGGCTGGGGGGGGAGCTTCCACCAGAACAATTCTATGAAGCAGACATACAGATGGCTAACAAGTTCCATGAAACATAGATTAAGGCTCCTCTTTGCCTGTATTGTTTGTGTGTTTGTGCTAGACGTTTAACCTAATATATCCTAGGCCGGTGCGGTTTCTTTTCTTTATTAATTTTTATGTGTATGAGTGTTTGCTGACATGTATGTCTGTGCATGGTGTGTTCAGTGCCCAAAGAGGGCATTGGATCTCCTGGAACTGGAGACACAGATGATTGTGAACTACCATATCCTGGGAACTGACCCCCAGTCCTCTGCAAGTGCTCTTAGTGGGTGAGTCGTTTCTCCAGCTTCGTTTGTTTTCTTGGATGTTAGTCATCCTTTCTAGTGAGAGCTGGACTCTGGGCACAGTTTGGCTTGCATTTCCCTGGCGGGTGAAGGCAGCAGTTTCTTCATGGGTTTATTGGTGGGATTCCTCTTCCTTTTCCCTCATCCTTACCTTTCTTTCCTTTTTGTTTTTGTTTAGTTTTCTTTTCAAGATAGGATTTGCTGTTGTCTAGATAGGTGTTGCGCTTAGCTAGTAGAATAGACTGCCTCATGCTTGTAGACCATGCAGTGTAGGAACTAAGAACTACCAGTGTGAGCCACCACACCCAGCTGTGTTTTCTTCCTTTGAGAACTGTCTCATCTGTCCACTTATTGATTGGATTGTTGCTTTTTATCTTTATTTATTTATTTAATTTTTGGAGTTCCAGTTCTTATATATTGGAGAGCTGACAAAGATTTCTTCCCATTTGGTAGGCTGTCTTCTGTCTGTAATTGTTTTCTTTGTTACCAGAAACTTTCAAATTTGATGTATTGTCCTCTGTCGATTCTTGGGCGATTATTTGGGGTGAGCTCCATTCACAACCCTGCCTATGCCTGAGTCCCCTAGCCTTCCAAAGCCCTACATTAAGGGCTTTGATAAGTTTTGAATTCATTTTTGTACAGGGAAAGAGGAACCTATTTTCACCTCTTTTGTGTGTGAATATCCTGTTTCCTTGGCATCATTTTTAAAGATGTTGACCTTTTCCTGATGGATATTTTTGGCTCCTTTATCAAGAACAGGTGGTTGAGTTGAGCATGGCAGGACACACCTAACAATCCAGCCCTTGCTGGATAAAGCTGACCCGGAGAGAGCTAGCTGTTCCTCCCACACACCCCACCTGTCCTGAAGCACCGGAAAAGGTCCCATGGGGTGCTGAGGGGGTGAGGGTAGGTGGGAGGTTGTTCTAGGGGTCTACCAGGAAAGAATTTGCAACCTTCCTTTCCTGGCTTGTCAAGACTCCAGGAACACTGAGACAGCTTGTCCCTATTCCCTCCCTGGCACAACACCATGCAGCCTGCTAGAGCCAAAGAGATCTGAGTACTTCCCTTTTCACCTCAGGCCAGCAATCAGCTCCACACACGTTCCTTTAATTTCTTATTTTCAGTTATTTAATTTCTGCTCTTGAACATGTGTCTTGGAATGCTTTTGCTTGTGTCTGTTTCCTGCTCAGTTAGGTTTTAGTAATGCTGTGTCTTGAACCAGTCTAAACAAGTCCTTTTTTTTTTTGGTTTGGTTTTTCAAGACAGGGTTGACAAATCTGTAGCTCTGTAGACCAGGCTGGCCTGGAACTCAGAGATCTGCCTACCTCTGCCTCCCAAGTGCTGGAACTGAAAGTGTGCACCACCACCGCTGGGTAATAAGTCATTCTTTATATACCGCCCCCCATATGTTTTACTGCTTCTCTTATACTTCATGCACATTCTCGTTCTTGTTACTACATCTCCTCCTCTTTCATCCTTAATTCGTCCTCTTTGTTATGTTTTAAAAACTATTTTTGGGTTTACTTATGTTACATATGTTTGCCTATGTACCATATGCATGTAATGCCTGTGGAGGTCGGAAGAGGGCACTGGATCCCCTGTAGATGAGAACAGCCTCAATAAGCTCATGTGTTTGAATATTTGGGCAGGTTGGTGGAACTGTTTGGGGATCAGGAGGTGTGGCCTTGTTGGAGAAAGTTTGTCACTGGGGAGCAGGGTTGAGGTTCCAAAGGATTCCCAGTTAGTTCTCTGCCCCTGCTTGTAGCACTCAGCTACTGTCCCAGTGCCTGCCTGCCTGCAGCCATGCTGGTCATTAAACCTCTGGAACCATGATCCTCAAACTAAACGTTTTCTGTCATGGTGTCTATCACAGCAATAGGAAACAACTAAGATACCTGGAACTGCTGGCCGTTGGCAGTTTAATGCCAACACTAGGGAGGCAGAGGCAGGAGGGTCTCTGTGAGTTCGAGGCCAGCCTCAAGTTCCAGAACAACCTCCAAAGCAGTACAGAGAAACTGTCTCGAACTACCCCTCTCCACCCCCAAAAAGATACCTGCAACTGGAGTGACAGACAGTTGTGAGCCACCATGTGGGTGCTGGAATAGAACCCAGGTCCTCTGGAAGAGCTGCCAGTGCTCTTGACCATCCCAGCTCTTTTCCCCCCTGACTATCCTGGACTAGAACTCACTGTGTAGACCATGCTGGCCTCGAGCTCACAGTTCCTCCTGCCTCTGTCTCCTGACTGCTGGGATTAAAGGGGTGTGCCACTATGCCGGGCCTCTTTTTACTTCTTAGCTATAATCTTCCTTAGCTTTAATAATCTCTAAAATTCACTTCTAGCTACTTTAGCTATTTCAATCTTTTTCTTTTCAGAGTTAATATAATATTTTATCTTTATTTATTCCCTCCTGATTTTGATTTTATTAACTTAAATGGGAGCACACTCCCTACTTTCCTTAGGTGTTTAACTTCCAGCAGTTATTGAAGCTGCAGGGGCCACTGTTACTAACTGGTTAGTACAACATTTGCGTACTGGGAATATCCAGCATCGGTGGTTGCTTTCTTAATCACATCTACTTAGAGATTAACATAGAGTTTACACCAGGTACCCAGAGCTCCTGGACTGAGGGAGTATTCTCTGGTCTACATGCTCAACCAAGTCCCACATAAACACAACAAATACTTTCACTGAAATAATACAGCTGATTTTTAAAAATGAGCCAAGCAAGCAAGTAACACCAGAAATATAACTCCCAACTCAGTAGTGTAAGAAACATAAAACCCAAGACAGGGTAACTCCTCCAAAAATTACTGCAGTTTTGCTGAAATGACAGTGTCAAACTACCCTCTATATTTCTGCTTATACCCATAGATCACTGTATGTGTTTTATGTAGTAAACATACATAATATAGATGAAATAGAATAATACATAATAAACATATAATCTATATTTAAAGATAAGCTCTTTGACATATATGAAGAACAAAATCTTATAAAAACTCAACAACTATAGCTAGAGAGGTGCTCAGCTGTTAAAGGCACATACTGGTCTTCCAGAGGACCCAAGTTCATTTCCCAGAACCCCCCATCAATCAGGTGGCTGACAACCACATGTAACTCTGGCTCCAGGAGATCTGACAACTTTTTTTCTGGTCCCTACTGATGCCTATGTACACACACAGAGACACATAAATAAAACTAAATCTTAAACTTCTTACAAAAATTCAGCATGGGGCTGAGAGGTTAAGAGCACTGACTGCTTTTCCAGAGGACCCAGGTTCAATTCCCAGCAACCGCATGGTTGGTGGCTCACAACCATTTGTAGTGGAATTTGATGCCCTCTTCTGGTGTAAAGACATACATACAGATAGAAATTCATACATGAAATAAACAAATCTTTTTTAAAAATTCAAAATGTCTTCATGATAGGAGCCCTGAAGAAACTGGGGGCAGAAAGCTCACACTTCATTGTAGTAAAGGCTGTAAAGGCTGTGTTACCACAGAAATACAGTCTGGAGGCTGTTGTGAGCAATTACATGAAAGACCTGGGAGCCAGACGTTAGAGCACATGTTACTCTAGCTCTAAGGAATCTGATACCTCTGGCCTCTGCAGGCAACCACACAAATGTGGCTTATGCTCACATAGACATACACACACATGTACATATACATACATACATCCATGATTAAAAATAAAATAACCCTTTAAAAAGTGAAGAAATAGAAAATACAAACAGACCAATAACGACGCAAGAGAATACACTATGATATCTGTGCTGGTAAGTTTTCTGGTCAATTTGACAAAAGCCAGGGTTTATCTAGCTTCTCAGTAGAGTGGGCCTGAAGGACCTCTTCCCGTTTGTGCCAGAATTTTAGCTGGCTTGATCTTGTTCAAGTGACCATGGTGGTTGAGTTCATGAGTGTGATAGCTATGGCATGTCCAGAGGACAATATTTCATAACCCCCTTCATCCTCTGGCCTTTACATCATTTCTACCTCTTTTCCCATGATCCAAAGTCTTTATATGGAGCCAGAATTACCTTGGCAACAAAGTCAGACAAGGACACTACACCAATATATATATATATATATATATATACACACATACATACACACACACACACACACACACACACACACACACACACACACACATATATATATACTACCATCCTGAAGACTACAGAGGCATACATCCTCAACAACATACTTGTAAGCTGAATTCCTTAGCACATTAAAAGGGTTATTCACCATGGTTAAGTGGGGAATTTACTCCTGGTATGCAAGATATACATAAATCAGTATGTATGCCACATTAATATAATGAAAGACAAAATCCATGTGATCATCTTAACAGATGCTGAAGAAGCATAAGGAAAAAAACAAACAAGATCCTTTCATGATGAAATCTCAATGAATTAATTTTCAGCAGTTTTTGCTGTGAAGGAGCGGGCAGTGACTATCCCAAAGCAAGCTTGCAGCAAGGAAAAGCACTGTGAGAAGCTTCTCTTGGGGCTGGAGAGATGACTCAGTGGAGTGTTGAACCCTTGTACATGCAGAGTGCTTGGCTTCTCTTCCCAACACCCACGTGGCAGCTCACAATCCACAACCATCTGTAGCTCCAGTTCCAGGGGATCTGTTGAGGACACCAGGCATGCAGATGGTGTGTATACATGTGTGAAGGCAAAGTACACATTAAGTAAACAAATAAATACGTTTGAAAAGAAGTCTTGCCTGCCTATCCTCCCTTTAGATTCCTACCAGGACCTCAGTGCCCTCTGCTTCATATCTTCTCCTACCCCTTTCCTCACGTCCTAGCTCATCCCAGACTCTAGCTTCTGAAGGGGCTTCTGCATAGGTTAGTATGCAGTACTGAGTTCCAGGAGCCTGTGCTGCCCTCTCATTCAAGTTTTACTCAAGACTGGTTTAATAGGAAGGATCCAGCAGCCGGAACCAATCTGCCATCTTCACCTGTCACTGTGTCCTGGCTGGGCAGTTGTTAGAAGATGCAGCTACTGAAAGGAGGGCTTGGCCTGGAGATATTTTGACTCCTAAAAGTTGTGCAGTGTTTAAGGAGGCCGATTTGTTGTCATGGATGCAATAATTATAAACCCAGGAAGGAATCTGTAATGCAACATGTGCTAAAATTCATCATAATTAGCATAGCAAATTATAAGCCAATATTATAGGTAAGGAACACACTCCAAAACAAAAGGGAAGGTTGTTATATGCTAGAAATAAAAGTGAAGGAAACTTCCCTTGGGCCAGCAAGATGGCTCCACAGGTAAAGGCACTTGCTGCCAAGACTGATGACCTACATTAAATCCATGGGACCTACATGGTGGAAAGAGAGAACCAACTCCTATAAGTTGTCCTCTGAACACATGCACATTTCCTGCGCACAAATAAATATATAAATAATGGGAATTGCTTTTTCAAAGAAAGAAAATGCCCTTGTCCTCTCCTGGTGGAGAGAATTTATAATTGTGATACTGTAAGTTAGATCATTGCTTGAGTAATATTCACAAGGTTTATAGGAATATTGATTCTTGGCAGAGGGTGGCTTAAAATTTAAAATTAGTTTACGTCAGGGTAGCACGCAGAACATGACAGAAGGGTAACCCTATACACAGATGTAGCAGTAGGAGGTCTTCTTGTACTTCCTCCTACTCCCACCAAGTGACAATGACACACCCTGGTCACACTCCTGAAAGTGTTGGCTTAGTGTTGTCTGCACTGTGAAGTGGATGTCAGATTGTCACCAATTGCATACACTTTAAAACGAGCAAGTGTCACCACAGGAACATCTCTGGACTCATGACTGAGGTGTAAAACCCGTGTACCATGCCTGAAAGAGCCCGCTCAAGAGGCTTATGCTGTGAACTTCAGCACAGCCATCAACACCAATTCTCAAGGAATTACAGTGTGTTCATTTCGAGTTCTAAATGCTAGTCTCCAACAAAAAAAGACGACTAACATAACAAGCAGGCTCATGTTGACATGTGGGCAGAAAACTTGGAGAATGTGTAGGAAGTTGAAATAAGGCAATTTGGAGAAGAAATATGTTTCCAGTGGTGACTGCTTAGTGAAGCAGAGCGCAAAAGCTGGAGGGAGCACAGTACAGTCCTGGAAACATAAACAGGTGGTGTTCACGTGCATGCGTGCGCACACACACACACACACACACACACACACACACACACTAAAGGAAGGAAGGAAAGAAGGAAGGAGGAAGGAAGGGATGAGATAAATGAGTAGGTAACACACTACTGTTATCAATCCTAACTAAAATGCTAAGAACAGATCAACTTTACCAAAGTATTAACAATACAGTGACAACCCTATGGCAGTAGAAAGAAAAAAAGAAAGCAACAATGTGTAAATTGGAGATGTTTGCAGTTTCAGGCTCATCAAGTCTGAGAACTATTAATAACTGCTTTCATATTATGGAATGTGTAAGTCAAAGTTTACTTCTTTTTATAATTTTTGAAATGGAGTCTCACTATGTAGCCTAGACTTGTCATGGATTCACAATCCTCCTGCATCAGACTCTGGAATACAGGGATTAACAGACTATAAGTCAACTCCAAGTGAATTACTTTGGTAACTTTGTATAAAATCAGGTGTCTACACATTTGGGAGTGCTATTTTTTGGGCTCTGTTCTATCGATCCATTGCATATACACATATAAGTTTATTTTTAAAGATTTATTTGAGGCAAACAGATCTCTGTGAGTTCAAAAGAGCCTGGTCTATATCTGTAGCACCTGCGCTATGATCTGTTCCATGAATCAGGAGAAGGCCTAGAGATTGAAATAAAGAGACAAGACAGCAGGTCATTTGTTCAATGGCAATGTTAGAACGCCGAATGCCAAATGCTGTTTATTGAGGGAATAGAACTGGCTTAAATACAGCACAGTGGAAAATAACAGGATTTTCAGGATTAGCTCATCCCCAAGAGGTGTGTGTTATCACGAGGTGTGTGTTATCAAAACAGGAAGAGTACCCAAAACAGCTTTGGGGTAAGGAGTTCCAGTCAACAGCTTCAGGCTTGCCCAAGGTGCCTTGGGGGTCCATGTAGGGCCCTACATATGTCGTTATTTCCAGATCTAAATAGACCTTGCCTAAAGAAGAGAAGGAGGGTAATAGAAAAAAGGCATGAGCCACCGTGCCTGATCTTTACTGTTTTCAGAGCAATGAGACATTAACTAGATTACTGTGGTTATATAGTACATTTGAAAATCATATAGTGTTAGACCCGAAATTTTGTTCTCCATAGTTCCTTGATATTTTCTAGGTCCTTTGATTTTCTCATATGAAAGAATGTTTATTTTATGTGTATGAATTTATAGCTCAAATGTACGTCTGTGTACCACATGTGTGCCTGGTGACCAAGGAGGACATCAGATCCCCTGGAACTGTAAGTATAGATGGTTGTGAGCCACCAAGTAGATTCTAACCATCTCCAGTCCCTAGACAGTCTTTTCATTTGAATGAGGAAATCCACTACTTTGTATGTTAAGTTAAAGAGTTAATTAAAAAGAAAGGGCATTGGGGCAGGATCTGGGAGGAGTTAGGAGAGGAAAAATGTGGTCAAAATATATTGTATGAAATTATCAAGGAATAAATGAAGACATTTTTAAAAGGAAAGAAAATGAATTAAAAAATATGTCAGCATCAAGTCCAGTAAGAACATGTCACCAAGAGCTTGCTACACACCAGGCCTTGTCCTAAGTGCCTTGCCTGTGTTAACTGAATTAATTCTTGTAAAACAGTTCTCTTGGTTTTGTTGTTGTTGTTTTGAGACAGGTTTTCTCTGTGTATCTCTGGTTGCCCTGAAACTCACTCTGTAGACCAGGTTGACCTTGTACTCACAGAACCCCACCTGCCTCTGCCTCCCAAGTGCTGGGATTGAAAGTGTGCATCACCACACCCAGCTAGACAGTTTTCCGTTGTTGTTGTTCTTATTCTTGTACTGCAAAGAGGGAAACTCACGTAGTGTAGTGAGATATTCACTTTGTCCACACCTGTGGCACAGACCATGCCATTGGGGGTAGGGACAGGAGTGGATGTTACCTGGGGGAACTAAGTCTGAGGAGGGGGCCCCGAGAACTCTCTTGCTTGCAGCTCAGAGTCAGGAGAACATCTGGAGGCATCTTTGGGACCAGGAACCTGCTGGTTCATCTGTCTACATTGTAAGTTATTTCTCCTTGAATAAACATCTATTTGGCCTATTTGTGTCTCCTGATCCTTATTAAACCTCAATAACGTAGGGAATAACAAGACCTCAGAATTGAACTGAGGTGTCACAGGGCAGTGACACTAAATTTTCTCCAATAAAATCTCTGACCAGAACTAAGGGAAGTCACAGTATCCAACCAAATATAATCATCACAAACATTAGAGGCCAACAAAGAGCTTAACTATGAAGACAAATTTTAACTAAAATCTAGGTGCAACTTCATTGTGATCTTTCTGCCTGTGTATTAAATCATGCTTAGCCTCTGGTTCTCAATGACACAGGAAGGGTGGACTGGGGTAGAGGGGAGCAGAATGTCAGTTGCACTACTGAGGAGGCCACTCTGGAATGAATGGATCAGACTAAATTGCAGAATCACGTGCTCTTCATTGACTTGGTCATAGTGACATTAGATCAAGGAAGGCCAAAAAACAATAAAATGTCACTTTCCAAGGGCCAATGAGTAAAGGGGTCCAGCCCAGGATTATCATTCTGATTGGGCTCCCATTTCGTGATTCTTCTCTGTAAGGAGTATGGCTTTTTCCGCCTGCCCCCTGGTCTTGTCCCGCTGCCATGCCAGCCCCAAATAACACACTGAGACTCTGTATTAGATATAATTCTGTTGGCCAGCTACTAGTTTCTTATCAGCTAGCTCTGTCTTAAGTATTAACTCATTTCTGCTGATCTATGTATTTCTCTTACCGGGGAGCCGGCCGGCATTCTGTTTTCTCCAGACTCTCCATCTTGACCCCTCCTACCTACTTTGTCTTTCCTCCTTGTCTCCTAGTTCCGCCTATCTTGCTTTCCTATTGGCCAACAGTGCTTTATTCATTAACCAGTATGAGAAACATATACAGAATGACATCTCCCATCACTTCTCAATTAAAAATAGTCACCATGGGGCTGGAGAAGTAGCTAAGCTATTAAAGGCACATACTGCTTTTCCAGAGGTTCCTAGTTCAGACCCCAACAACTACATGGCAGCTCACAATCCCCTGTGATGCCTGGCAGTGGTGGCGCACGCCTTTAATCCCAGCACTCAGGAGGCAGAAGCAGGTGGATCTCTGTGAGTTTGAGGCCAGCCTGGTCTACAGAGTGAGTTCCAGGACAGGCTCCAAAACCACAGAGAAAACAAATACAAAAAAAAAAAACAATCCCCTGTGACTCCAGGGCCAGGGGATTCAACAGCCTCTTCTGGCCTCTGGGGGTATTCTCACATACATATAATAAAAACAAAAATAAATCTTCTTTTTAAAAAAATCAGTGAAATAGTCAATGTAATTAATTGAACTTGGAAGCTGGCAAATGCAAAGCAAGAATAGAGAGCAGCTTTTCCCCAGTGACACTGGGAAGATGGCCAAAAGTGGCAAGAGGGAGGGTATGAAGGTCAAAGGTGGTTCAGCTGTTACAAACATTTGCTTAATTTGTTTCCCAGCACCCACTGAAGGGACCAGACCCTCACCCAGCCCCCTGTTTTAGCAGCCATGACAGGCTGCAGAAAGGACTCAGCAAGATTTAGGCCTCTGACTCAGCAATGTTGCTGAGTTTCTTGCCTTCTGATGGTAGACCTGCCCCAGTCACTAGGAGGTCAGATTATCCTCTACATGGCAGGCAAGGAACCAATCAGAGTTAGCTGGTGGGCTCTGGACATTCTTTACAGTGCTTTACTGTAAAAGTGGCATAACAGAGGCATGCAGGGCATAGCAACCTCTCTTAGAGGACATATAGGCCATAGCAACCAGTTAACCAACCAACACAGGACAGGTCACCCAAGCCTGGAAGTACACCAATCCTGAGACTTTCATACCCCTAGACACTCCCCGTGCCCGCCCCAATAAATTCCCTGCCTTTGGGTCCTTCTCATACCACCTGCTGTGATAAATGAACAAGGGAACAGAGTTAAGGCAGTTAACTTATTAAACAATAAAATATTCTTTGCTTTTGCATCGGAATAAGTCTCTTGGTGATTTCGGGGTTCAGAATCTGGGCACAACACCACACTATTCAGCTCCTGTAACTTCAGCCCCAGGAGAGCCATCACCCTCTTCTGGCCTCCATGGGTACCAGCACTCACAAGTACAGACACACATGTACACACAAACAAAAATAAAAATAAACCTCTTTTTTAGATGTTGTTTTGTTTTTGTTTTCCAAGACAGGATTTCTCAGTGTAAATGTCCTGGCTGTGCTAGAACTCACTATGTAGACCGGGCTGGCCTCATGCTCACAGAGATCCACCTGTCTCTGTGTCCTGAATGCTGGGATTAAAGTCATGAGCCACCACATTCAGCTAAATAAATATTTTTTGAGGAAATCGTGTGAGGAAGTTTGCCACCAAGTTGGCCAACCTCAGTCTGATCTCCAGAACCCACATGGTGGAAAGAACCAACTACTGCGAGTTGCCCTCTGACCTCCACTTACACACCAAAGCATATGCCCTACCTACCATAAGTAAACAAATTAATGTGGTACATTATAGATAGACAGACAGAATCCCTCTGACACAGAAAATAAATGGACAAATTCACCCAGTTTAACAATAGCCAAAATGACTGTTTTTTTAAAGTAACTTTGCAAATTGAGAAACTAACAAGTGTTCTAGTTGCATTTCTTCAACCCAAACCACAAACTGTGTAGTAATGGAATTTATAGATAGCATGTTTAAACCTAAAGAGGTTAAAATTAAGGAAAAATAAAAAAAGACCTCAGGATCTGAGGATAATAAGTAAGAGAGTCCAACTCCCAAAGCCAGTGCTGGTGGACAGACACATGTGGTCCTAGCACTTGGGAGGCTGAATCAGGAGGAGACACAGTGAGACCTTGTCTCAAAAACCAAAACTGGAGCTGGAGAGATGACAGCAGTGAAGAGTGCTTGCTATTGCAGAGGACCTAGGTTTGGTTGCCAGGACCCACACGGCAGCTCACAACCACGGGCAACTCCAGTTCCAAGGGATCTGACGCCCTCTTCTGACCTCTTCTGGCATACACATATACAGAAAAAAAAGTCGAATACACACACAAATGTAAACTATTTTGCAGAAATGAGGATGTATAGCTCAGTTTTGAGAAGCAGCTGAACTGGCCCCCTCGTAGAGTTGGTACCATGCAGGCCACTGACCGCAGCTGCCCCAGTGTGCCCTGTCTGACCACAGCTGTTACAAACCAGCCGTGTGGCAGCATTTGGGACAATCCTGGCACAATGTGACACTTTGTGCACCTGGCCTCCTTCCTCCTCAGTAAGGTCTCTTCATTTCCTGGGTTTCTTTAAATCTCAAATGTCTCCCCTTCATCTTAGTGGCGGTACCCATCATGCATGTTGCATCAGCAAACCCTAACTGTTTAAATAGTTTGCAGTCAGAGAAACTCTAAAAAGTGTTCCTTGCTCAATTTTCAGGAGCTTGACATATGTCCGCTTTCCTTTGTTCACCATCGTCAGAGCCGTCCTTGCGGCAGATGCATCATGGATTGATCTGTTCTGATTTGAGGAAGGCCCAGGTCGGCCTTGAATTGGTTATGTAGCTGTAGAATTCCTATCCTTCTTCCTCTACCTCCCACTTCAGAAAACTTTTGTGTGTACCAACACATCCATGGAATCACCTTTTAAAATATTGCCGCATTGACATTTGGTAGAGTAACTGGTAGCCACGTCCTTAAACATCCATCCCAAATCTTCCAACATGGTCTGGATGGTCACAAATTGTTTGAAAAGCTCCTGCTTACCTTCAAATACTTTAGAACTCTGAAGCCTAATTAAAGGCAAGATGCTCAGTCTCAAGAAGACACCTGGGGCTGCTGGGAATAGTGTCTCAACAAGGGGAGAACAGGAAGGCTGAGGACATAGAACTTCTGAAACTCCTCACAGTGCCATCCAAGAAAGTCATTTTAAAAGTTTCTTAAGTCAGAGAGCCAACTTCTGGTTTGTTTATTGTTTGTTTGTTTGTTCGCTTTTGGTTTTGTTTGTTTGTTGAATTTTTTGTTATTGTTGCTGCTGTTTTGTTTTTCAAGACAGGGTTTCTCTGTGTATCCCTGACTGTCCTGGAACTTTTTCCATAGACCAGGCTGGCCTCAAACTCACAGAGGTCCACTTGCCTCTGCCTTCTGAGTGCTGGGATTGAAGGTGTGTACCAACACCACCCAACATGAGGGGTTTTGTTGTTGATGTTTTGGGTTGTTTTTGTTGTTGTTTTTCAAGACTGGGTTTCTCTGTGTAGGACTGGCCATCCTTGAAGGGACCGTAGCTCACTCAAGCATCTGGTTCTCCCCAATTCCCTCTGCCTTGCTAAAAACTGTTAGATTACATTGCTAAAGTTAACCCTCAAGGTCCATTCATTATTTGGCCATCTGAAGTTGACCAGCAAGGTCCAGCTATCAAAGTACTGAAATCCAGCAATCAAAAGTCCCTTAATAGCATGCCCAACTAAAATTAAATACCTCATCCTAACATGAGGTTTCCCATTTTACCTTCATACACTGCCATTTTCCTAAGTGCCACGTCTATCTCTCCAACCAGAGGCAGCCAGTCAGTCCTTGTTCCTCTGGGACAAACATCTCTGCTCCCCTTCCCTTGCTCTGTTACTCTTCTCTCTCTTCCTCTATCTCCTGTCTCTGTTCCTTATTCTGCCCTCTGTTCCTCTGGGGCAAACAAATCTCCTTTATGCTGAGAACTTGGTCTGAGAACTTGATCTTGGGGTCCTGAGCTGATACTTTTCCTTTCAATCCTGGAACTCACTCTATAGACCAGGCTGGCCTCAAACTCAGAGATCTGCCTGCCTCTGCCTCTGCCCCCTGAGTAGTAAGATTAAAGTTATGTGCCACCACTGGTTGGCAAAAGAGCCAATGGTTTTTTTGTTTGTTTGTTTTGTTTTTTGTTTTTTTTCCAGACAGGGTTTCTCTGTGTAGCTTTGGAGCCTGTTCTGGAACTCACTCTGTAGATCAGGCTGGCTTTGAACTCACAGAGATCCACCTGCCTCTGCCTCCCGAGTGCTGGGATTGAAGGTGTGCTTCACCATAGCCTGGCAAGACCCAACTTTTATAAGGAAGAAATTGTAAAGTACAAGAATTTCCCCGGGACTCAAGGTTTTCAGGTTAGGTAAGAGAATAATGTTTGTGAGCATGGCTTTTATTTTTATATAAATGTTCTTGGCTTATATTCATGGTGACTAGTGAAGTACATAGTTTTGATACAAGGGTATCATGTGCTTTGACCATGTTCATTCTCCACTCTATTTTCGCCTTGTTTCCCCTCCCTCTGTTCCCATTCATTCCCCCAATCTTGTCTCTACCTTCATGTCCCTGTGTGTGTGTGTGTGTGTGTGTGTGTGTGTGTGTGTGTGAGAGAGAGAGAGAGAGAGAGAGAGAGAGAGAGAGAGATTTGATACATCTACATAAAATTTGGGATCTATAAATGAAAGAAAGCATGTAACATTTGTTTCTTATCATCTGACTTACTTTGCTTAGTTTGATGATCTCCAGTTGCACTGAGTAGCTGAGGCTGGCCTTGAAATGACTCTCTTCCCAAGGGCTAGGATTAAAAGTGTGAGTCACTATGCCCTGCTGAGAATAACCTTAATTTAATCTGAAGAACAAAAATGTCTGTTTCTAACAGGAAAATAACATATTCACAAATTTCAAGCTATGGATAAAGTATTATAAGAAAGCCATAATTAGCCTTGGCTAAAAAGTCCAGGTCTTTCTAGAGCAGCAGAAGGTTTTTGTCTAGATTTTTTCTTCCTTCCTTCCTTTTTTCAAGACAGGGTTTCTCTGTGTAACAGCTCTGGCTGTCCTGGAACTTGCTCTGTAGACCAGGCTGGCCTCAGACTCACAGAGATCTGCCTGCCTCTGCCTCCCAAGTGCTAAAATTCTTAGTCTCTATGAAACCAACAGTTCTGGTGGATAGTTCCGGAAGCACTGCAGACCAGCAGTCATGCCCGTAGTTTACAGGGCGAGCTTTGAACAGGCTCAGGGAGGCACTGTTGGTTTTCCAAGGACACATGAGTCCATGTGATCATTTCATTGATCTCCAGCCCCAAACCTTCCTTAAGGCTCCCTTCACATCTTTGTTCCTCAAAGAGTAGATTAAGGGGTTCAACATTGGGATCACCACTGTGTAGATGATGGCAACCGTGCGGTCCTGGGTCAAGGAGTAGCTGGACTTAGGGCGCAGGTACATAAAAAGTGTTGTACCAAAAAAGAAGCACACGGCAGTGAGGTGGGATGAGCAGGTGGAAAACGCCTTGAACCTGCCCTGGCTTGAGTTCATTTGTAGGATGGCGATGAGGATTAAGGAGTAGGAGATCAAGATGGTGAGAGTGCAGCTCAGAAGGTTGAAACCAGCAAAAATGAAGAGCAAGATCTCACAGAGCCAAGTGTCCACACAGGACAGGGACAGGATGGGTGGTCCATCACAGAAGAAATGAGTGACCACGTGAGCACCACAGAAGTTCAGACTGAAGATACAGCTCGTATGAATAAGAGAATTAAGAAATCCTGCACTATAGGAGCCCACAATCAGAGAGACACAGACATTAGGAGACATGATGGTTGGGTAGAGCAGAGGATTACAAACAGCGACATAGCGGTCATAGGCCATTGCAGCAATGAGATAGCACTCACTGGTGGCAAAGCCCGCATAGAAGAACATCTGAGCCATGCAGCCAAGGTAAGAGATTACCTTTCTCTTAGCCAAGAAGTTCATCAGGGTCTGGGGGACCACTGTGGAAGAGTAGCAGAAGTCCAGGAGTGAAAGACTCTTGAGGAGGGAGTACATTGGTGTGTGCAGAGTGGTACTCACATGGATTAGCCAGAACATGACCAGATTCCCCAGCACAGTGATGGAGTACATGGCCAGGAATACCACAAAGAGTAGCCTTTGGAGCTGGGGGTCACTGGTGAGGCCCAAGAGTTCAAAGTCCATCTCTTGGCTCAGGTTTGTCCTTTCCATATTTGTTTAACACTCTGGGGGTGTAGACAGACTGACTACAGAAGTCAGGTTGAACATGCTGGGCTCACACAGTTTGCTCCTATTTTAAGTACAGCCTTCTAGAGACTAGGAACTTCCAAAGAGATCTGGCTTTGTAGACGGGGTTGCCATAGGAGAGGACCTTCTTTACTGGGTTAGCTCTTTGATTAGTAAGTTTTACAATGGGAAATGTGACAACTATATGAAATTAATCCTTTTGAGATAATAGAATGTTTAAATAATGAGACTTTCACTCTTTGAATTCACGCTGAGTTTTCTGTCTGCATGACTGACTGTGTTGCCCTCCCAAGAGTGCCTGATAGCAGGGAGCTCACCGGCTATGGGCAGTATGTTCTGTGTAAGCACAAAGGAGCAGGGCTTCATCACTGACCTTGTGTGTCACCTGTAGGATGGACTTAATGCCTCTGAGTTCCAGTTTTCTCATCTGTAGAGTGAGAACAGCAGTTATCTTAAACTACTGTGAAAACTGAGAAGGTAAAATGCAAATCACTTGAGCACAGACCAGCACACTGAGGAAACTCAAGGGATGCTTGTGATGGTTGTTCTCACAGGAGAGGTGCACCTACTGCATAAATACATGGGATAAATGAGACAAAGCAATAGCAAAATTTAACATAGAACCCACCACCCAATGGTTTAGCTAGGAACACATGCTAAGCAAAAGCAGCTGAACAGGCTTCCCGGGGAGTTGAAGGTAGTTTACTAGCTCAGCTGGACATCCACCCCTATGGATGCAGCATAGTCTGGTTCTAGTTACCATGGTTTCCAAAGATGATGGCAGCTGAGGATATGGAGAGATGGGGGTAGTATAATGAGAAAATTGACTTTGTGGACAAGGGATCACCCAACATGGGAAAACTCCCACCCCTGTTTAGGAAAGTACCCATCATTTCCAGTAAACAAAATTATCCTGAATTCAGGGGCTATTGGTAGACAAGGATCAGGCCCCTTCTAAGGCTGAAGTCTGTAAAAATGTCTTTCCCACTTAGAGGAGAATGTATCATGCGACCATTAGCCTCTCCTTGCTCTCTTGGCTCCTCTGCAGTCACATTCCAGAATTATCTGGAGTGGTTTCAGTACCCAGTGCTTTGTTGAGGACCCAATTTCACAGGCTTTGAAGCCAGCAGGCATGGCTAGGTAGGACAAAAACAGCAAATGTGAGCTCCTCTTCCTGTCTTGCAGGGAGTAAGCAATGCATCTGTGAAGATATTGGGAGGATCAGGAGCATGCAGAGTTTTACTGACTATACAGAGACTGGTTAGTCCTACTGCCAGTTTCTAGGATCTTGACAGTACCAGGGCAGAGGAGTTGAGATATAAATAACTGAACTTAGCTGTGGGTAAGCAACTAAGAGACCATGTCTGTCAATAGAAGGCTGTGTGTGATAATAAAATAGCATGGGGGGGGGGCTGGAGAGATGGCTATAAGTTTGAGAGTGCTAAGTTCCAGAGGATCTGAGTTTGGTTCTTAGTACCCACTTCAGACAGTTCACAACCACCTGTAATTCTAATTTCAGGGGATCTGGTGCCCTCACATAGAAACACACACATGCATATAATAATAATAATAATAATAATAATAATAATAATAATAATAGAAGCCACTTTTGGTAGTGATCAAAGATAACATGCTCTGTGCGGTAAGCAGGCACTAAAATCAAGAGGGCAGACTTGAATTCAGAGCTTCTGGAGCAGATGAAGAACAGTGTATCTTGACTTACGTCAAGCCACTGTGATGTAACATCAAAGATAAATGCAGCCGACAGTGGCTACTTTATACCTCAGAATGTATGGTTCTGGAGTTGAGCTGCTCATGTTGTCAACACATTGAGGTCAAAAGTCAACTTAAGTCAAAGACAAATTACAGGACTTCAGAGAAATGACCATGAAGCTCTGGGGTAGAAAGAACTTACAAGAACTTCAAGTAAGCCAGCATTCAAGTAAGGTAGCCATTAAGAGTAGAGTAAACTTCTCAAAATCTAACTTGGCATCTCCTTTCCTCAGAACATGTTTTAGTTTATCTCATAGTCCTATCAGTATTTCTCTGATTAGAAAAATAGACATCAGAAAAACAACAATAGAAAACTAGGGATGTGCCTGATACCTGGTCTGGGCAGGTGAAGAGACTCTCCAGTGAGGTTGTCTCTCTCCCTCTCTGCTTTGATTGTGTACCATTCCTCTCCAATCTGCACTAAATTAAAAAATCCTCCAGAATACAAAGAATTGGTTAAAAAAAGATTATAAAGAAATTGGTATCTGATATGTTTTGAAATAGCCACCTTAGAGGAAGAAAACTTGAAGTGAGCCTTAGTTTTTAAAAGAAGGAGGAGGGTTTGGAGAGATGGCTCAGTGGTTAAAGGCACTGGCTACTCTTCCAGAGGACTTGGGCTCTGCTCCCAGAACATACATAGTAGCTCACAACCAGCTGTAACCAGTTCCAGGGGATCCAATGCCCTTTTCTGGCTTTCTTGAACACAAAGGTAGTACATAGATATATACACAGGGAAAACATCCATATACATAAAATAAAAAATAAGGAGTAGAGCACCTAGTAGGTGAAGGAGTTGGAAGGGACCTTATTTGTACTTGACTCTTCAACTTTCTCCCTGTGACAAAACAGTGAAGAAAAACACGAAGGATACCAGGCAGCAACACAGCCAGTGGTCTTTAAGCACTGGTGATTCTCAGCAGGTTTCAAACAGTTAAGTGTCTTACCGGGAGATCAATAGGGAACCTTACTATAAGCACAGATCCCAGGTTCCAACTGCAGGAAATCTGAGCCAATAGGTCTACAGAAGAACCAAAACGCCAATGGTTTTACAACAGGTGGTCTCTGAACCTTAAGAGTCTCTAAACTGTGGGGTATTTGTTTACATTTGGACATAGACCTTCTTGAACCACAAATCCTTTCCTAACTTGCTAGAATCCTTTGTGTCCTAGATATCAGTAGGATGGTTGTTCTGGATGGTCTCTTCCCTCCAGAAGCTATGCCAGTAGGTAATGATTCTCAGAGATCTGGGCTACCTGGTGGTCATCCAATACCAGATGAGATGTTCTGGAAGCCAGTTCCTAACACATAACCGGATAGTACTGGTTTTGCTCTGGAGCCTTGAGCACAAGCCTCCGTGAAAGAAGAATACAGACAGGGCAGACTTTGTGTCTATTGGCACAATCTGGGGATCTCATGCAGATAGGAGTGAGGCAGCCCCCTTCTCTGTAAAGCCCTCACCACCGCTCTTCTGTGGGAAAGACACTCCCCAGGGCATCTTTCCCTCTGGGCAGATCACAACTAGGGAGGAAGAATTCATGATAGAATTTTAGGAGGCAGGTGAGGAAGAGAATAATTGGCCCACAAAGACCCATTAAAGTGTTTGTGACATTGCTATCTCCAAGAATCTCTGCCCCTGAGGAGTCAGATGACAGAAAAACTGGGGATGAGGTGAACAAACCCCAACAGATCCCTGAAAACTTATGGATCATCATCCCAAAGAAGTGCTTTACCTTAACTCTGTATGTTTTTAACAAAGTGCTTGTGTAAAGTGTATGGTTTTTCCTCCTGCTGCTGGTCTGGTCCCGCCGCCGCGCCAGCCCCAATTAACACACTGAGACTCTGTATTAGATATAATGCTGTTGGCCTGGAACTAGTTTCTTATCGGCTAGCTCTGTCTTAATTATTAACCCATTTCTATGTATTTCCATGTGGTCTTACCAGAGAGAGGCGGCTGGCGATTCTGTCTCCTCTAGACTCTCCATCTTGACTCCTTTCTACTTCCTCTTTCTCCTCATCTCCTTCCTTGTCCTACCTAGCTAGCTTTCCTATTGGCCAACAGTGCTTTATTCATTAACCAGTATGAGAAACATATACAGAATGACATCTCCCATCATGCTTGCTGATGTTTTGTTTGATTGGTTTTGCTTGTTTGTTTGTTTGTTTGAAGACAGGATTTCTCTGTGTAGCCCTGGCTGCCTTGGAACTCATTCTGTAGACCAGGCTGTAGACCAAAGATCTGCCTGCCTCTGCCTCCCAAGTGCTAGGATTAGAGGCATGTACTGAAAGACTCGCAGAGGGCGTGGACCCTCACACACTGACTCAGGAAAGGCTGCCCCCCCAAATCACTCTTGAGGAGCGGTCTTGATGCAAAAGCATGAGGTCTTTTATATTCCAGTGCACTGGGGTCCGCAGCTCTACATGGGGTAGAGGACTGGGAACCCTGGGTACAGGGTTTAGACAGCTTTTATAGGGTTACAACAAAGTCTGCGCATCATAGACCAATCATTTTATAGCAAGCATCCAGTGCGGACCAATTAATTTGAACTATCCAAGCTCAGGAAGTATGCTTTCGCTAGGGCTTCTGGGTGGTGTGACAAGGCTCATTTCCTGTGTTCATTCATTCACAGGTGCTGTCAAGAATGTGACCTTTTGCCTACTCACTGCTAGAGGGCAGAGTCTAGGGAGTTAGGCTAAATTTTTCCATCCTTGCAGTACCACCATCTCCAAGCACTGATATTTTGTATTAATAATTACAACAGGTTTATTTTGGTTAGTGTTAATGCTTCGTGTCTTTTCAAATCCATTCACTGTTGGACTGTATACATATTTATAGTGAAAGTATTCCTGGTGGGCAGTAGATGCATGGCTCTTTCTCTGACAATCTAAGAGACTAGACTTTTTACTGGACCTCCCAGCCACCTCGAAGTCACTTAAGACTGCTATCCCACCTTTACTCAGACTGTTTGTTCAACCTACCGTTAAGAGAACAGTGAACAACCAACTTTATTTGCTTTGGATTTTCTATGCAATCAACTTTTAAAATCTAAGCTTATGCTGGGCTATGGTGGCAAACACCAGGCAGATCTCTGTGAGTTCAAGTTCCAGGACAGGCTCCAAAGCCACAGAGAAACCCTCCAAAAACAAAACAAAACAAAACTAAGCTTATGCATAGCTTCAGTTCTTATTTAATTTAATTTTTTTTTTTTTTTTTTTTTTTTTTTTTGAGACAGGGTTTCTCTATGTAGCCCTGACTGTCCTGGGACTTGCTCTGTAGATTGTGCTGACCTTAAACTCACAGATTTGCCAGCCTCTGCCTCCCAAGTGCTGGGATTAAAGGTGTGTGGATTGCTGTATTCTTAAATTATGTACTCTTCCATGCACTGACTCAAAACAATGCATGTGTATCGTTTTTCTGAAAGTAGCAAATACAGAACTTGAAAGCAACTTCCTAAATCTACCATAAAGGTTATAAGCACCCATTCATTGTTTGGTAAACAATGATGCTTGTTATCTTCTGAGTTGGGATCAGTTGGAGCCAGTGATTTAATCCCTTGTAAAACTGTTAAAGATTTCTTTAAAGCATCCTTCATTCATTCTCCATGTGATGATGTCTGTGATTCAATAGAGACAGAGCAAAAGCCTTTGTGAGCAGCCACACCACTCACATACAGGCACACAGACACACACAGTCACACACAGAAGACTCAGGGAACATGAATTTAATCTATACTAACTCTTCATTAAACTACAACAGTGGGAAGTTCTTTTATTTCTTTCCTTAGTGTGACAATAGTACATCATTAGTGACTCAGAGTCAACCACTAATGTAAATAATCCACACAGGTTCTTTTTATGTGTATGGGTATTTTTTTCGGCCTGTATGTCTATACACCACATGTATGCCTGGTGCCTGAGGAGGCCAGAAGAGGGCATCAGGTCTCCTGGAGATAGAATTACAGGTAACTGTGAATAACCATTTGGGTGCTGGGAATTGAACCTGGGTTTCCTGGAAGGGCAATTAGTGGTCTTAACTACTGGGCTGTTCCCTAAGCCCAAACAATTGGTTCTTACTTGATATACTTGGGTTTCAGTTTGTGGTCTTGTTGTGGTTTCATGTTATACTCCCTGCTCCTCCTCCTCCTTCTCCATTATTGTTACATTTTATATTTCTTTCTGGCACTGTGTCTGTAGTTGTTCTGTTTCTCTATTTGGACTTTGGAATATGCATCTGTGCCATCACAGTCCAACCTCAATGGTTCAGCAATGGACTTTTGCCTCTCTGTTTCCAGGCCATGGTGTTGTTATACATACATCCTTTCCTGTGCCCTAAATCCCAAAATACATTGCTACTATTTTTAAAATACTGTTTAAAATCAGTTCATTTTAAAGAGAGTCAAGAAAACTAGAAGAATGGTCTTTTATAATTACATATGTTGTTAACATCTCAGTGTTTTCCACTCTTTCACTGGTTTCCTTCTGACTGAATGACTTCTTTAACGTTCGGTACAGTGGCGGTCTAATAGTAATGAATTATTTCCATACTGAGCACCTGAAAACATTATTTTATATTTTTGAAAGATGTTTATCAAGTTTAGTTTATAACCCTGGAGGCAGCTTCCCCCTTCAGAGTGTCCACGGTCTTCTTGCTGCCCCTGCTCCCATGAAAAGTAGACTGTGTCTTTGGTTCTCCATTAAGGAACAGGACATTTTCTCTAGCTGCTTTGCCACTTGTTTTGACCAGTTTGGTTGCAGTATGACCTGTGCAGATTTCTTCATGTTTCTTGAGGTGGAGTTTGTTGCATTTATTAAGTCTGTGGGTGTGTTATTTTATCCTTTTGGAAATGTTATTTACACATACTTTCATGCTTCTCTCTTTGTCTTGGTATCACAGCTGCCTGTACATTGAGCTGTCTGAAGTCCAAAGAGAATGATGCTCCGGTTAGTGCATTGACTTGTTTGATTCTCTCTGGGTTTCTCGTCAGGTATGTTTTATTGCTGTGATTCCAGGTTCACTAATCTTTTCTTTTGTAGTAGCTGTTATTTTTTACTTTTGGTTTTTTGAGACAGGATTTCTTTGTGTAGCCTTGGCTGTCTTGGAACTCACTCTGTAGACCAGGCTGGCCTCGAACTCAGAGATCCACCTGCCTCTGCCTCCTGAGTGCTGGGATTAAAGATGTTCTCGACCACTGCCCTGTGGCCCCTCTCATTTTCATCTCTAGATTTTGATTGCATCTTCCTGTAGCTTCCATTTCCTTGCTTGGTTATTGGACCTTTGTATTGACCTAATACAGCTATTTTCCTGTGCCTCTCAGCTAACTGCAACATGTCCTTTCTGGCTTATCTCACTGCTCTTTATGGCCCATAATTTCCTGTCTGTTTACATGCCTGATAATCTGCTGGGATACCAGATATCATCTAGTAGGGCCTGGATACTTTTGTTTCTTTGTTCTGGGATGTAATGAGAGTTCATTAGCAGAAGTCTTACCTTCTTGAGTCTTTCACAGTTTCTTGGGCACAGCAATCCCCAAACCAAGGGTAAGCATTCACTATGACTGAAGAAAACTTCCTGACCCCTTTACCCACTGCCCTGCCACTTTTTTTTTTTTTTTTTGATTTATTATCTGCATGTATACCTGCATGCCAGAAGAGGACATCAAATCCCACTGTAGATGGTTGTGAACCACCATGTAGTTGCTGGGAATTGAGCTCAGGACCTCTAGAAGAACAGCCAGTGGTCTTAACTGCTAAGCCATCTCTCCAGCCCCTGACTGCCACTATTCTTGTCTCTCTGTGAGCCTTGGACTTTCTTTCCTCTGGTTTTTGTTTGTCTTACAAAAATAAGCCACATATATGACTAAAGTCACGGAAAGTACAGAATGTGCTGAAAGCCACTTCCGGTCCTTTATTCCATCTCAGAAGTCCCACTGTGCACCAGGAGGGGGAGCCCACTTCAAAGACTGTTTCCACCAGCAGAGAGGAGCCATCATCCACCAAGTGTCAGCTCTGTTCACACACTGTTTTAGTGGCTGCTTTCATGTCTGGTTCCACTGGGCGGGCACGGTGGGGGAGAGTGTTGTCTCTGATTCCTTGGGGTTGCACAGCCAGGGAAGAGCGAAGGGGTAGTATTTTAGGTAATTAGCAAATTGAAATCTTCAATTTATCCCAGACAACTCCACAACTAAAACAGCAGGTTGGAAAACATGTTTTTAAGAGCTAGTATACATTTTCATCTGCAGAGCACACAGTGCTTAAAAGGTTTTATATATGAGTATACAAATAGACTTAGGCAAACCCTTCCAACTACTTCCTCCAAATACTGTGGTAGATAGCCAAAAAGAAATAAAAATAAAGCAATGAGGCACAAATCAATAGCCCTCTTAGAATTCTAACAGAATGGGATGACCTTTGTTTGCATTAAAGTGTGAAGGACACACAACCAGGGATGACCCCAATTCAGCACAAGCTGATTGTCAACAAAGAGAAGGGCTTCTCACAAAAGCAGATGATCCATAGTCACCATAGAAACACAACTTGGCAACATGGAGTCCATGGTACTGTGTGTTGGAAAACATACACATTGGCAGGACATACTGAATGCAAATTAGAAATTCATGAGGCTGTAAGCCACTTATCCAGAAAAGGACTTGACTGTTCCACTCACTAAGAGTTCATAATCTGAGCTGGCCCCATGTAATCAAATATGATAAAAGGAAATGACATGTTTTAACACGTCCACACCATGCAATTATTGATAACTTTTAGGTAAAATCTTCAGAATATTGTAGGAAAAGATTTTATGGCAGTAAATGCTTCATATCACCCCAAATTTTGGTCCTTTGACTGGATCATAAAATGATATTTGCTGAAACTAAAAATGGAGGTCAAACACAGATAGTGGGGAGTAGCCCAGCTATAACTGCTCCATTTTCCTTCAAAGTCACCTTGCCAGAGATCTCCAGAGACAGGACAAGGTGGGGTCTGCCAGGGCAGTACACTGCTATCCCACATCAGGGAGACACCCAAGCACCTACCTCCCCTCTAGGTTTATGAGGAATAACTGTGTCTTGGATTTTGTCTTCCAGCCCAGGGAATGGTGGTGGTGGTCCTGAGAGAGGTGGCTGGTGTTCACAGGATTCAAAATCCTGTGTTGTAGATCAGCAAATGGCTCACTGAGAAAAGCACCTGCTGCCAAACCTGAAGACCTGAATTTAGTCCGTAGGATCCAGACTCTCACCCAGCCCCCTGCTTTGGCAGTCCTAAAGGGCTGCAGAAAATAACCAGCAAGACATAGACCTCTGACTCAGCAACATGTGCTGAGCCGTGACTTGGCCCTAATTACAAGGAAGCCAGATATCTATCCTGCATTTGGCAAGGGATCAATCAGAAGTTAGCTGGCGGGCTCTGGATGTGCTTTACTGATAATAGTGGAATGCAGAGGGATGGCCTCTAGACATAGCAACCTTCCAATAGCTGCAGCTGACCAATCAACTCAGGACAGGTTGCCCAAGCCCAGAGGTGCACCAATACTGAGACTGTTGCTATGCAAATAGCGGACCCCCCCCAGACAACCCCCAAATATATGCCCTGCCCCAGTGCTGCTCAGGGTCCCTCTTGCTCCACCCGCTGTGTCCCGGAGGACCTGAGTTAATTCCAGTAAACTTGTTAATTATAAAGACTCTTTGATTTTCCATCCGATCTGGTCTCGTGGTGGTTTTGGGAGGTTCAGAGTCTGGCACAGCAGGCACAACAGTAGCAGGAGGAAATCGACTCTCACATGTTGTCCTTGTCCTTTACATATGCTCTATAACACACTCACAAAACACACTAAAGAAATAAATGTAAAAAAGAAAAAAAAATTGAACATGGTGTTATCGAGATCCAACAGTGACTGTTGCGGTGGAATTGAAGTTGAATTCTGGATACGTCAGAATCTAGGTAATTCTGCTCTGAGGAGACTTTACTGGAATACAAAAGCATTCCTCATCACTTTTACCAGAAGGTCTCTGGGCTAACTGGAGCTGTTTGCATAATGACCTTGAGCAAGCAGACAGCTTACTGGGGTGTGGGGAGGCACCCGTTCACTGCATTCCTCTGGCTGGAGGAGGCATGCTGGAGTAAACAAAGTTCCTTTGGAACAGTGTTCACACAGCAGGATAGCACACAGAGTCTATTACAGGCCAGCTACACGCTACAGATGGGCTAGCTTTCTCTTCAATTGCTTTCTCTTCAAATAGGTAACTTGTTGAAATTTCTTAGCGTAAGTTTGCTAATACCTTTAGGATTTGACATAATTGGAACTGTCAAATTAGGATTTTTTTTTTTTTCCCTCACAGAAGTCAAAGTAGCATCAGGGAGAATTAAGACATGCCCAGCCCCCAGTGTGGGTGTGGCCTTCTCAAAGAAGAGTTGCCCTTCGTTTTATTTACATAGTCATATACAGGATTTGGGTGATTTTGTTGTGTCGTTTATTTCTTTGAGATAGGGTTTTGCTACTTAGCCCTCCCTGGCTGTCCTAAAGCTCATTCTCTAAACCAGGCTGGCCTCGAACTCACAGACATCTACCTGCTTCTGCCTTCCCAGTGCATTGGGGATTAAAAAGCTACCACACTGGGTGGTTTGGGTGGTTTTTTAAAAACTATTATCGTGAAAGGCCTACTAAGATTCTAGACAGGGCTGTGGGGTGGTTCCTGAGGAGAAGCCTGTGGCTATGACTGATAAAGGCAAAACTCTAGGTTATGGGGTTATGGAGTCAGGAAAAATGTGAAATTCCCAGAAAACATCTAGAAAGAAATGAGTCCTATGTCTCATACATTCAGGCCCTATGGCTGATGCATTGCTTCTTAAATATAAAACATCAAGTCTGAGAGGAATAGTATCCTTGTCTGCAACCTTCACATGTTAATTGTGCTGGAATTCCTGCCTCTCAGCTGCAGAGGGACTTCAGCCAGACTCTGGCATGAGCAGCTCCCTTTCCTCCTCAGGCCCCATAATCTCCCCTTCTATTCTGCCCTGGGGTCTCTTTCCCCTCCACTTGCACCTGTACCAGCCTTGGGACATTATTTTATTAGTGGCGCTGGTGACTCTGGCGCTCAACACTGCAAAAATTAATAAAGCATTTTCATGCTAATTTATTTTTATCATTTATGTGTTTAAGTTTATATGGGTGTATGAATATGTGAGTGATATGTGTGTAAGTGTACTTACCTATATGTACATATGTGTATGTGTGTTATATATGTTTGTGTATATTCATTCATGTGTGCATATATGTGTCATTTATGAGTGTGAGTGAACTCATCCATGTGTTCACATATGTATATGTGTGTATGAGTATATTCACACATGTGTGCACATGTGTGTATGTGTATGATCTATATGTAAGTGTACTCATCCATGTGTATGCATGTGTATGTACATATTCATTCATTTTGAGTATGCTCATCAATGTGTGCCCATATGTTTGTGTGTATGTGTAGTATGTATAGTATGTGGGAATTTGTGTGCGAGTAACTCATTTGTGTGTGTGTATGTGTGTGTGTGTGTGTGTGTGTGTGTGTGTGTGTACTCATCCTTGTGTCAATGCCGGTTATCCTTCTCCTTTACTCTCCACTGCAGTTCTTCAGCCAAGGTGCTCACTCAACTAGAGTTCACCATTTGGCTATGTTGGGGCAGGAGCCCCAGAGATTAATCACTTCTCTTCCATACCCCAGTGCTGGCCACTCAGGTCATAGCTGCCATGTTCAAGTCTTCCATAGGTCCTAGGGATACAAAGCCTGCCGACATCTTACCTACTGAGTCGAGTCATCTCCTCATCCTGCATTGTCTTTATTTTTATTATTTTATTTTATATTATGTATCTGACTGTTATGCTCACATGTGTATAAGTGCACCACACACATGACTGGTATTCTCAGAAGCCAGAAGAGGACATCAGATCCCCTGGAATTAGAATTGTAGGTGGTTGTGAGCTGCCGTTTGAGTGCTAGAAATTGAACCTGGAAGAACAGTACTCTATCTTAAAAATGGTAAGCCATCTTTTACTCTGAGAATTACCATTTTTTAAAAAGCAAGTTGAAGCCATTGGTCTTGTACTATTGTTATGGAATAACCTTTTTATACACAGGTGTCTCTACCAGGGCACCATCTTATTGGTTTAATAAAAAGCTAAATGGTCATTAATTAGGCAGGGGTATAGTTATGACAGCCAGACACAGAAGATACCAGGAAGAAGAAAAGTACGGTCTCAGGGATGCCAGAGGACCAGTAAAGCCATGTGACAATATGCAGATTAATAGAAATGGGTTAATTTAAGTTGTAAGAGCTAGTTAGTAATAAGCCTAAGCTATGGCCAAGCTTTTATAATTAATAATAAGTCTCCCTGTTATTACAGGGGAGCCTCTGCTCCCAACTAAAAGATCCAACTATAAATGGCATCAACTGTGAGGACAGGTATTTCCATATAAAACCTGAGAAAGCTAAAAAAAAAAAAAAAAAAAAGGTTCCAAACCCACAAAAACAAGCTGTGTGTGGCTTCCTAGTCTTAAAGTCTCATGTCTGCCACAGTACAAAGATGTTTCTCCCGGCAGCTACCTTCAAGCTGGAGCCACTCCATGTGCTAAGATGCCTCAGTTTAAGGTTTGTCTTACAGAGAGGATGCTGCAGATGCTTAGGAAAGAGATTCAGATGGAAAAAAAAAACTCTAAACAGGTTACAGTGTGTTTAACAATGTTGATAGGCTTAAGAAAAATAGATAGTTATGAAAAAAGTAAATAGTTCATAAATGATAGTAATATATTTAGAGAGAGATTATTCAAGCTTTTACCCCAGATCTGACTCCTAAGTTTTTAATTTTAAAGAATAATTAAATAAACACTTGAGAGATAAACTCACAAAAGATTTCAATGTAACTTTTTAGTACTCCTTAATTTAAAGGAACTTGTTTTTCAGTGACTGTTCTCAGTAATTAACCACCTGTGTTTCATGGTGAATGGATAGAAAAAATTTAAAGTTTATGTAAGGTCTGAGGATATGAAAGCTTAAAGAAATTGTCAGTTCTGAGAACCTAAGAAAGTGTTCTAAGGTCTATAGATACAAGTTATAAAAGGTCTGAGGAGAATGTTTCAAGATATGTAAATGCAGGTTATAAAGGCCTGAGAATTGGAAAGCTTAAGTTGTGAGGGTCAAAGAAAATGTTTCAAGGTGTGTAAATGCAGTTTATAAAGGTATAAGAAAATGACATAAGGTATATAAAAAATGAAAAATGCCTAAGATTTCTTTTCCTTGCTATCCTATTGTTTTACTAAAACTTCAAAAGTTTGGAATTTTGACAATGGAGTTCTGATAAGCAATTGATCTAGCTCTGATGAGCACTGACTACTATTATCATATAACCTCAAGATTTTAATTTTTTTGGTTGTTTTCTAAGTATAGATTCACTGACCTAAGAACATCTCTGCCCAATCTGTACACCCAGCCCACTGGAGAAGAGTGTTCACACTTTTACCCAGACATTTTTGGATCCCCAAGTTTCTATTATGACTCAAAGGCATGAGTCTACTGCTTTTTTCTAGAATGTGAATTTGAGTACCGATTACAAACAATGGTAATGGTAACATATCTAAAACCTATCTCTTTTTATAAACTTACAGTTCTTGTAAGCTTCAGGGAATTGATTTGTATCTACCTCTCACATGTCAAATGGATTCCAGATAAGTACTGTCAGTCAACAGCCTGTTTTATCACCTGCCTATTCCCGAGAATGCAATCTCTCCCACTTGCCCTGGTCTTGGGATTCCCATCCCCCAAATACTAGGACCCGTGGGTCTAAAATTTTCCATATACTTTTATGAAAAAAGTTTCTCCCTGATGCCTTAACTTTACCTTCTGTCCCTAATAAATATCTGTTCCAGTATCTTGTCAGGTTGAGGCATTCCCTCAAAATCTTCATCCCATACAGCTTCAAAGCAGCTAGCCCCAAGTGTGAGTGTATATGAGGCATGTGTGTGTATGTGGTATGTGTGTGGTGTTCAGGGTGTGTGTGTGTGTGTGTGTGTGTGTGTGTGTGTGTGTGATACCTGTGATGGTTGGTTGTAGTGTGTATAGTATATATATATGTGTGCAGCAGCTTACATTTTCCTCAAATAGAAAAGGTTACAGATATGCAGTAAAGAGAGTTTTTTTGAAATGGAAAAAACACCCTCTAAACATGTTACAGTGTGTAACAATGCATAGGTTTAAGAAAAAAAAAGGAAAAGGGTATAGACAGTCATAAAAAATAAAGAATTTAAAAATAAGTCTTTAAAGAGAAAACTAAAAAAAGAAAAAAGAAGAAGAAAAAGCTACATAAAGATGGGAAATATAACACAAGGAGTCTGGATCCTACATAGTGCTTTGTTAATGCTGAAGTTCCTGAGTGCTAATGAACAGATAGCAGCTGCTAAGGAAAGTGGAATTGTGGAAGGGACTGTTGAATTAAACCAGCCTGCATACTTTTAAAATGTCTTACCTTTAAAGTGGAAGTCAAAAAATACATTATGTTGGGGAAGAGGTTATGCTTTTGTTTCCACAGGAAATGAACAGCTGTGGATTCCTTCCAGGTTAATAAAGATCAGATTTGATCAGGGGAGACCTCCTGAGTATCTTGGCTACAAACATGGGGGAGGAAGCCAAAAAAGACTACAAGACAAGTGACATGTAAGCTGGTCCCTCTGTATGGGAACAGGTGGGGAATGAAATGAGACATGATCTCATGAGATGAGACAGAGTCCTCATGACTTATTATTACAAGTCATCCTTTCATATGGCATGGTGGAGATTTATAGTAAAGTTTGGTTATGCAGTTCAAATGGACTTATAAATTTGACAGATGCCTTTACCTGCTCAAACATAGAACAAAAAAAATCATTTTAATGGACTTATGCACACAGCATATTCCATACTTGTGTTAATGCAGATATGTATGTTACCTATGAAAATGTGTGTATTTTCAGAGAAGGGGACCAAACACCAATGAAAATTGGTGGCCCAGGTGATCCACCCTCTCAGGCTGCCTCTGTCATTGTATTCTCAGAGTTCTGTATCCAGAACAGCTTCAAGATTGCTGGCTGAGATGGTGCAGCCTCACAGACTACTCCAGCCAGGACTTCAGATAAGCCCTGCACTATCCCATCACACCAAGACTATACAACAGCTAGCTCTCTGAGGACTTGACCATTATTGTAATTTTATCAGGTTCCCCTAAAGATGCCAGTGCTCCAAGACAACAGGAAGCAGTCTACAGAACACAGTTCCCATATTTCTAAGAGATGAAGTGGGTGGGTTTTGGTCGTTTGAAGAGTTATGGATGCTTGTCATTATTTAGGGGGAGCTTATTATAAATTGTTAGTGATCAGCAGGGTGGTGGTGGCACATGCCTTTAATCCCAGCACTTGGGAGCCAGGGCCAGGAAGATCTCTGAGTTTGAGGCCAGCCTAGTCTACAGGGTAAGTGCCAGGACAGCCAGAGATACACAGAGAAACTTCTCGCAAAAAAACCAAAACAACAACAACAAAAATTGTTAGTGATCATGGTCAGAAAAAAACTCAACAAAGGAGATTATATTCAGGGATCTCTTTCTGAGAAGAAAAGGGGGGTATAGAAATGATGAAATAAAATGATAGATTGTTGAGTCTACTTTTAAACAACCACTAGTCTCAAATATTTTATATTGGTATGGATTTTTGTATATTGATACAAATTTAAGGTCATTTTGTTATACTGTTTATATGTTTCTATTCTTGTTTAAGGTATTATACCTATGCAGCTCATTTTAAATGTAATGTAAAGTTTTAGTCCTTGAAAGCTATTTAGCATAGTAAAGAAAGACAGGTTAGTAGTTAGTCATGTTAGGTATATTTTTCAAGGTCAACTGAGACATTTTAAATAGATATATGGTCTTCAAATAACTAAAGAGGACTACAAAATATGACATTTTAGTGTTTTAATAATATAGGGCCTTTCTTGACAGACACCTCTGTTCGTGGCAGTACCAATCTACTTCATAAAAGGATGATGGGAATTGAAGAACCACCATATGGAGTTTGCTTCCTTTATGACAAAAGATAGCCATTTGGGCAAGAAACTGCCCTTGCCTCGACTGCTGACAGTACGCTGTCCAAACTGGACAAGCAGGACACAAAGGAAAGTGACTGCAGAACTTTGCCAAGACAGGGAAAGACAGTCAGTTCTTCAAAAATTCCTGCTTCAAAGAAAAGTCTGTCAGATATTCTAGGCCTGTAGGACAAAGGTGGATGCTCCAACGTTACAGAGGAGCCTTGAATGACTGTCAGGCAGCCAGCTGTTTCTGTCATTTCTATAGTTTTGGAAGTTGTTGGCTTGGCACTTCCTGTTTACTCAAGTAATATTATGTCCTTCTGGGGTCTTTGATGGAGTTGAAGATGAGGTAGTTATAGTTGCAGTTTTCCTATGTTATAATAAAAGGTAAATTGGGTACATAGATTTGGACTCATCAAGATAGAATAAATAATGGAGTGTTTTCTCCAAATATGCCAAATACAAATGTATCAAACATTTTATAGGTAATTCTTACCTGATAATTGTTCTTATTGTTTATAGTTTTATTAAATAAGAGTTAAAAATCTTTTTATTTAGTCAAAAAGGGGAAATGTTATGGAATATTCCTTTATACTGTGTGATAATATGTCACTGACTGGTTTAATAAAAAGCTAAACAGTTGCTGGTCCTTGGTGGCACATGTCTTTAATCCAAGCACTCTGGAGGCAGAGACAGGTGGATCTCTGTGAGCTTGAGGCTATCTACAGACAGAGTTCTAGGAGAAGCTCCAACGCAATACAGAGAAACCCTGTCTCAGAAAAAAAAAAATAGAAAGAAAGAGAGAAAGAAAGAAAGAAAGGAAGAAAGGAAGGAAGGAAGGAAGAAAGAAAGAGAAATGAGGGCTAATGTCCACATTTAATTGGGGATTGGGGGGGGGGTCTCTGCAATACGGCCAGCAGAGGAAAGATACTTGTGAGGCAAGAAGGAAATCCAGTTCAACACAACTTAGTTGGTGTTAGTTCAAAATTCTTGAGACTGAATATTATTTCTCTTCTTAAAACCTCTTTGTGTGATAGACACCCAGAATGTGGACCTTCACTCTCCCACGCGGGAAAGGTGACACCCCAAATCACTCACGAGAAACAGTCTTGATGTAAAAGCATGAGGAATTTTTATTCCAAGTGCACTGGGGTCCACAGTCATACGTCATGCAGGGGTAGAGGACTGAGGACCTCGAGGGCAGAATTGAGACAGCTTTTATAGGGTTTACAACAAAGCCCACACATAGGTCACTGGGGCGGGGGTTTTACAAGCAATTTAAATGATTAGCCAGCTCATTTTCTGTTATCTTACTAGGCCAGGATAATGTACTCAAGGGCCTGTCTGTCATAAGCAGCAAGGAGTGTCACCTTGCCTATTTACTGGCAGAGGACAGGGTATGGAATTTGAGGTTTTTAGGGTCATTAGAGAATTAGACTGTATTTTTCCATCCTTTCAGTGTTGAATAGTATTCCATTGTGTAAATATACCATATTTTCTTTATCCACTCGTCAGTTGAGGGCATCTAGGTTGCGTCCAGATTCTGGCTATTACAAATAATGCTGCAGGGAACATAGTTGAACAGATGTCTTTGTTGCATATACCGATACATCTTATCGGTATATGCCTAAGAGTGGAATTACTGGATCTTGAGGTAGATTACTTTCCATTTTCCTGAGGAACCACCATACTGATTTCCAAAGTGGCTCTACAAGCTTGCACTCCCACCAGCAATGGAGGAGTGTTCCTCTTTCTCCACATCCTCTGCAGAATAAATTGTCATTGGTGTTTTGATTTTAGCCATTCTGACAGGAGTAAGATGGTATCTCAGGGTGTTTTGATTTGCATTTCCCTGATGGCTAAGGATGTTGAGCACTTTCTTAAATGTCTTTCAGCCATTTGGGATTCCTCTATTGAGACTTCTCTATTTAGTTCTGTACTCCACTTTTTAATTGAATTATTTGGTGTTTTGCTGGCTAGCTTCTTGAGTTCTTTGCATATTTAAGACATCAGCCCTCTGTCAAATGTAGGGTTAGTTAAAATATTTTCCCAGTCTGTGGGCTGCCATTTGGTCTTGTCAATTGTGGCATTTGTCTTACAGAAACTTCTCAGTTTCAGGCGGTCCCATTTATTAACTGTCAATCTCAGTGTCTGTTCTACTGGTGTTATGTTCAGGAAGCTGTCTCCTGTACCAATTCATTCAAGGGTACCTCCCACTTTCTCTTCTAAGTAATTCAGTGTGGCTGGGTTTATGTTGAGGTCTTTCATCCATTTGGACTTAAGTTTTTGTTTGTTTGTTTTGTTTTGTTTTGTTTTTTTGAGACAGGGTTTCTCTGTGGATTTGGAGCCTGTCCTGGAACTAGCTCTATTGTCGGGAACGGTCTTTGTGGGGCTGCAATTTTAAGACCCTAATTTCGAGGTCCTAATGGGCTGATGGGAGGGCCCTGCAACATAAACACGAAACCAGGAGATGCAACAAGCAAGAGGTGTTTATTGAGTGAGTGCGCACTCGGGTGTCAGCAATCTCGGGGAAAGCTGCACACCCCTCAGGGGGTCCAGGCTCTTTTTATAGAGAAGAACCGCAAATCAGCATTCATGCATAGGGCACAAGGTGATTGATTACAAAGTATGATCTCATGTTTGAGAGGTCACCCAGGTGTGACCTGTTTTTCTTCAAAGGAAAAACCATAGAATGTACCTTGGAAAGTCCCCAGACTGTCCGTGACCCAGAAAGGGCTGTTCATCTGGAATCATTTGTTTCAGGGTTGGGGCCTATTTCCTTGTTGTGGGCAACATCTTATCTCTCTCTCTCTTTTTTCCTTTGCAAACTAAAGTCTTTCATTCCCCCATTTCTTTTTGTGGGGTTTTAATCTTAAAACTTAAGGTCCCTCTCGTTGTTTGAGGGACTGATATTGGTGGGTAAGAATTAGGGCTTGGGTTATGGATAGGCAAACTTTAATAAATTGGAGTAAGTGATTAAGAATACAGGGCCCAAAGGTAAGCAGTAGTAAAAGAATAAGCAGGAGCCCCAGGATTGTGGAGACTATGGTAGTGAGCCAAGGGGATCCATTAAACCATCCTTCAAACCAGCCTTGTTGGGACTCTCCTTCCTTCTGTCGCTGGTTGAGTCTCTCCCTGAGCTTGGCCATGGAATCTCTAATGACTCCGAAATGGTTGACAAAGAAACAGCACCCCTCTTTTAACACGGTGCAAAGTCCTCCTTCCTTAAGGAAGAGAAGGTCAAGGCCCCTACGATTCTGAAGCGCTACTTCGGCTACTGAACGTTCTAGTTTGGTGATGGATCCTTCGAGGGCCTTAAGGTCCTCAGTCATGGCTGTCTTAAGCTCATGATATTGTTGGGGACCCTGAACCAGTGCAGCAGTTTCTGTGCCAATCCCGTCTGCCACACTTGCCCCTAGGAAGAGGGCCGGAGTGAGGGATATTGGTTCCCTTTTAAATCTGTTAGGATATCCCTCATAGGCCTGTTCAAGATAATTAGCAGGGCGGTAGAACACTCCAGGTAGCAGGTGAATCAGGACGCAGAAGTCTTTGGTGGCATTTAGGGTTTGAGTATGTATACATGGTGTTAGCCCAGTGTTGCATGCCCACTAGAGTCCAGGATTGGGGATCAAGTAGGTGGATGAGCCTAGATTGGAATTTGTCTGGTTACAGGGGGATTGGTGCTTAGGTGGAGGATTGCCTAGGCAGACTCCCTGTCCCGAGATTTGAGTCAGGGTCAACTTATGGGCAGTTCTCCAGTCACATCCATTAGCTGAGGTGGTGCTATTATATTTCCCTGTGGTGGCTATCCCTTCATAGTAAGGAGGACCAGAGGCCAGACATAACCAACAAGGGTTGGTGAGGTTGGGCTGTGTCTGGTTGAAGGCTGAAAAGGCTCCCTGAATCAAATTAAGTATCCGCTGCCCTGTGGATGGGGGTTCTGGTACAGGAGCAGTGTCAGATAGGGGGGTTAGGGCGAGGTGATCAGTACCCAGAGCTAGTATAGCAGGGGGTTTGGGTCCGATGGGGATATTCATGCCTAAGAAGCTTGGCACATCTTGGTCCATCATGACAATATTAGGTCCTATTGGATGAGTTTCATTGGGGGCAACAGTTCAGGAGATAGTGAACAGGGCGACCAGGTCAGGGCCCTCTTTATAGAGACATAATCCCCATGTCTTCCCCATGGTCCAGTCGGCCTGCTTTCCCTCATCTGTGAAGCTAATGATTAGAGGGTTTCATTTATCCCAATCTTTCCCGATGACGCTGAGACAGAGCCCTTCAGGGGGTGTTACCTTGCTTCATGGTGATTAAGTCCCATGACAACTAGGTTTCCCGTAGTTTCTCATCCCCATGTGGCACAGTACCCATCTGCCGCACCTCCCATCTTTTTTCTTCTGTTCAGGACCAGCCATTAGCAGGACAGACATAGAACCCCAATTTGCTTATAGTGTCACATTTGCGGGATGTCCTACATCTGGGAGTTTGCCCTCCCAGGCCTCCATTCATTAGGACACAGAGGTTCACCTGCAAGTCCAGGAACCAAACATCTCTGGGGTAGCTCCCTGAGGAGGTCTGGTTTATAATTCCTCCTGTCTCAGGATTCTTAAGCTGCCAGGTAGTGATATAAGGAGCATGGGGGTTAGGAGCTGCACAGCGGCTTAGGGATGTTAGGTTTAAGAGCATGAAAATCATTAAAAAGTTTTCTTTGAGACTCTTATCTTGAATGGGTTTTGGGTGCATTGAAGCTGCCATGATTCTGCTGCTTCTGGGTCTGAAGGTGGGGCTGGCTTCATATGGAAGATGTGTACCCAGGCAGCAATCCTGTCGAGTTTTGGGGCTGTTGGAGTGGTCAGGAGCACGGTATAAGGTCCCTTCCAGTGGGGCTCCAACATCTTGGATTAGTGTCTCTGCACGTAGACCCTATCCCCAATCTGGAAGGGGTTAGGCTTGACTGGTGGTTCTTTATCTCAATAGCCCGCAGCTAAGGGCCTCCAAATCTGCTCCTGAACTGCTTGCAATGCTTGCAAGTGTGCAAGGGTTAGGGTATTGACATAAGCAGATATATCAGAATCAAAAAATGTAATGGCTGGAGGTGGTCCTCCATATAGGATCTCAAATCGTGTGAGTCCATGGGGGCCGGGGGTATTCCTTGCTCTATAGAGAGCCATTGGTAGGACTTGAACCCAGTCTTTAGCGCCAGTCTCCAGCGCTAATTTTGTTAGGGTCTCTTTGATTGTTCTGTTCATTCTCTCTACTTGTCCTGAACTCTGGGGTCTATAGACACAATGTAATTTCCAATCAAGCCCCAGTAATTTGGCCTCCAGCTGACTTACCTGAGAAACAAAAGCGGGCCTGTTGTCCAACCCTATTACGTTAGGCAGATTGAACTGGGGAAAAATTTCTTCCAGCATCTTCTTGACTACTATTTGAGCCGTTTCTCTCTTGGTGGGGAAAGCTTCAACCCATCCTGAAAATGTGTCTATAAAAACTAGCATACCATACATGCCAGGCTTGATCTCTGTGAAGTCAGCTTCCCAATATGTGCCAGGACGATGGCCTCTGGCTCTAACACTCTCCAGTAGTTTTAGTCTCCCTGCATTGACCTTGGTGCAGGGGACACAATTGCCGACAACTTGCAGTATGAGGGAGTCTATATGGAGTATATGGAAAAAGAGTTCCTCTCTGGCCAACAAGGTAGCCAGTTTTTTCTTACCCAAATGAGTCAATTTGTGCAAGTCAGTCACCAAAGTCTTAGCCTCTCTCTGAGGAAAGACTAGTTTCCCTTGAAATCTCCATTCCTGGGTTTTTGAGTCATATTTTGCACATATCTTGCTCAGGACCGCTAGGTCTTCAGCTGAGTACTGGAATCGAGGCTGTTTGGCGGGCCGTTCAGGTTCCTCAGTCTGCAAAGGCAGTCTCGGCTAGGCGGTTCCTCATGGCAATGGGATCGTCCCCTCGTTGATGGCCCAGACAATGCATAATACTCAGTCTCTTAGGCAGGAATAGGGCTTGTAGCAAATCCAGTATTTCTGTTTTGTTTTTGATCTCCCTTCCTCCAGAAGTCAGTAGTCCCCTCCTGTAAATTTCATCATGCACATGCGCAGTAGCAAAAGCATACCGGCTATCCGTATAGATATTAGCTTTCTTACCTTCTGCTTTTTTTAATGCCTGGTGAGCGCGGTGAGTTCAGGTCGCTGTGCCGATGTGCCAGGCGGCAGCGCGCTTGCCCAGACAGTCTGGTGGCCATCCACCGCTGCAGCCCCAGCTTTTCTCTCACCTTGGAGAAAACTGTTCCTGGCCGTGAACCAGGTAACTTCCGTGTCCGGCAGAGGTTGATCAGTCAGATCTGGGCATGTTCCATGTGCTTCAGCCAGCACTTGCTGGCAATCATGAGGGACCTTCTCCTCATGACCTGGGTCTGGCAGGAGGGTGGCGGTGTTCAAGGAGGTTAATGGCTCAAATTGTATTCTTTCTGGAGCCAAGAGCAGAGTCTGGTAGTGGACCATGCGTCCATTTGAGAGACAGCGGTTGGGAGACTGGTGGACTATAGTCTCTATTGCACAGATTTCTTGACAGGGAGCAGGGGGGTGTTCCATGGTGAATGACAGGGCTTTAAAACGCCCAGTTTAAGCAGTCTCTGTATATGAAGTTGAATTCCTTTAAAGGCCTCAGCCGACATTGGATACTGTTTGATGGAAATGGGGGCAGCTGTAGGTTTTAAGTTAATGATGGGTGGCTGATTCTTGGCCAGTCCCATTCCCCCAGTTTCTGCTCAGGCTTGGGGGTATGCCTCAAGTCATTTTTAATGTCCTGTTGGGGAGCCTTAGGTGTCTCTTCTAGTAGTTTTTATTCATCTTCTAGCCTTAAGGTTAGGAAATGAATGGGAGCCCCACTGGGGCCGGTGACTGCAGCCCCTGTCTATGGAACTTGTCTAAGTCCCTCCCTAATAAGGGGTAGGGACAATCCGGTACATGTAGAAAGGAGTGTGTAACTCTACCTATAGCCAAATGTACTTTGCGTTCGGTGGTCCATCTATATAATTTTCTTCCCGTGGCTCCTTGCACCCATGAAGTTTTGTGGCTAGGGGCGCTGGTCAGCACAGAATGTTGGGCTCTAATGTCAACCAGAAAAGTCTCGGGTTGCCCCCTATCTTGAGAGTTAACTGGGGCTCAGGGGGGTGCTCCTGGCCCTGATCCCCCTAGTCTTCCAGGGAGAAAATCTGAGTTGGGAGTCTTCTTTGATCTTTTGGTTTATTGGACAATCTTTGACCCAATGGTCTTTTTCCTTACAGTAGGCACATTAGTCGGGATCTACCCGGGGGTGCCTTCTGTCTCCCAGGGGCCTTTCCTGCCTCTCTGTCTCTAGTCTGGGCTGCACTATGGTGGCCAAGATTCTGCTTAGTTCTTTAGTCCATTTTCTGTCTCGCTTCTCCTCTATCTCTTCCTGTTCCTTTCTGACGCTTTCTTTTTCCTCCTGTATCTTTCTAAGCCTCTCCTCTTTTTCTTCAGGAGTTTCTCTCTTATTGAAAATCCTTTCTGCCTCTCTCATCAGGTCCTGGAGGGTATAGTCTGGCAGCCCCTCCAAGCATTGTAACTTTTTCCTGATGTCAGGGGCCAATTGCCCTATGAAAGCCATAATAATCCCCCTCCCCCCCCCCCCCCGCGTTCTGGACTTGCCAGGTTAAAAGGAATATACCTGTGGTATGCCTCCATCAATCTTTCTAGGTATGCTGCAGGGGTCTCTTCCCCTCCCTGGGTCCTTGGCCAAACTGGTTGGGCATCTCCCGGCACCCCTGAGACCCGCAAGGAGAATCTGACCATAAATTCAGCGGGAAAGGGGCGTCAATCTTAATAGGGAGCTGGGTGGGGTCCCGTTCAGCCCTGGTACGTTTTTTGCATGCCTCTAGGATAACTTTCTGTTTCTCCTCCGTAGTAAGGAGAATCTGGAGGAGCTGTTGGCAATCATCCCATGTTGGCTGATGGGTCATCAGAATGGACTCAATGAGCCCAGTCAGGGCCTGGGGGGGTCTTGGGAAAAGGAAGGGTTATGGGTTTTCCAGTTGTAAAGATCTGAGGCCAAGAATGGCCAAAATTGTGTTTGGTCACCAACTGATCTTAAAGGGAAAAGCTGAGATGACCATGAGCCGGTCATCTGCCCGTTCTTTTCGGAGGTCAAGGCGGGTTTGCATGGGGGCCGACTGAGACCCAGTGTCAGTCAGGGTCGTGGAATCCAGGGGGAAAAGGATTCCGAAGAGTAACCCCCTGTGCATCCTCATGTGGCGGAGGCTAGGGCGCAGCAGGGACCTGGGCCAGAGGAGGGGGAGGATAAGGCAGAGGAGGATCAGAGGAAAGAAGGTCAAGGTTTGGGTCAGGGGGAGAACAGGAGGCTTCCGTTGAGCCTCCTTAAGTTCCTCCAGGAGTTAAAGGGAGGATTTTGGTGGTGGTAGAGCAGAAGGGGCTAGTGAGAGAGTGGGAGCAGGGAGCGGTAGGAGAGGAAATGGGATGGTCGAAGGGGTGACTGAAGGGCAGGGGATTCTGGATAAGGAAGGGCCCAGGGAGGTGGATTCCAGGCTAGATCCTCCCAGGTGACGATGTAGGTCGGGGTGCCCATGAGGTCTGGTGTCAAAAACTCTGTCCTTGACCTGTAAAATTACAGAGAGGTTAAAAATATTATCCCGGGGCCACCCAACATTGAAGGTGGGCCATTCTGAACTGCAAAGTGTCTGCCATTCTCGCTTCTTGACAGTGACAGATTGATATGTGGCTCGCTCCCTGACATCCTTCCAGTGATCTAAAGTGAGAGTCAAAGGAGTCATTAGCTGCTGCCCCATAGCAGACTGATGGTGTAAGACAAAGAACACGAACAGACTGACAGTAGTAACAACAAAAAGACCAACAATCAGGCCAGAAAACAGAGGCGGTGTGGCTACAAATCGGCGCCAAACCGAAAGTAAAATGTCAGACGGGATGGGAATCCGCTGCTCCAGGGGACGAGGGCTGCCTGTTCGCCCTCAGCCAGCCAGATCACCCTTGGAGCATCCTCCAGGGCAGGACTCAAAGGGGCTTAGACTTGTCAGTCTACCTCATGAGTCTCTTACAGAGCCTGTACAGGTACGGATGGACAGACCAACATGAAACATGAATCTAATGTGCCGGCGGACTTACGTCCTTCTAGTCTTGGTAACGGGTCCGGGGGCTCCCGGACCTCCTGGAGGGCTCACCAAATGTAAGACCCTAATTTCGGAGCCCTGATGGGCCGATGGGAGAGCCCTGCAACACAAACATGAAACCAGGAGATGCAACGAGCAAGAGGTGTTTATTGAACTACTGCACTCGGGTGTCAGCAATCTTGGGGAAAGCCACACCGCTCAAAGGGTTCAGGCTCTTTTTATAGAGAAGAACCGCAAATCAGCATTCATGCATGGGGCACAAGGTGTTTGATTACAAAGTATGATCTCATGTTTGAGAGGTCACCCAGGTGTGACCTGTTTTTCTTCAAAGGAAAAACCACAGAATGTACCTTGGAAAGTCCCCAGACTGTCCATTAGCCAGAAAGGGCTGTTCATCTGGAACCATTTGTTCCAGGGTTGGGGCCTATTTGATTGTTGTGGGCCAAGACCTGTGAGAAACTTCTTATCTCTCTCTCTCTCTCTCTCTCTCTCTCTCTCTCTCTCTCTCTCTTTCTCTCTCTTTTCTTTGCAAACTAAAGCCTTTCACAATCAGAGCCAGTTGAGTGACCCCAAGTCTGTACTTGAGTCAGGGAATGTGGTTGAGGGGAAGGCTAGCTATAGATGATAAAGAAAAGACAGAGAGACAGAATAAAGGTCAGGAGGGCAGATCAGTCAATACTGAAATGCCACCAGTTTATTTTTCACCACTCTTATATACCTTATTCAAAAAAGGGAACACAGTATCATGTATACAGAACAAGCAGACTTTTCTTCCTCCCTTATTCTAAGGGTTCAGTAACTACACCTCTGCTCCAACTTCTCCTTCCTTAGCCTTGAGGTCAGGAGTAGCCACACCTCAGATTCAGGTCTGTTGCTATTTAGACTAAGATAGCCAACCTCCTGAGTGCTGGAATTAAAGGTGTTTGCCACCATCGCCTGGCTCGGACTTAAGTTTTGTGCCTGTCGATAGATATAAATCTATCTACAGTCTTCCACATGCTAGCATCCATTTGTTGAAGATGCTTTTTTTTCCATTGCATAATTTTACCTGCTTTGTTTAAAAAAATTAGGTATTCATAAAAACAATGGAATCTTGAAATGTGCAGGCAAATGGATGGAACTAGAAGAAATCATCCTGAGTGAGGTAACCCAGTCACAAAGAGATGAACAAGGTATGTACTCACTCATATATGGATTTTAGACATAGAGCAAAGGATCACCCGCCTACAATTCACATCACCAGAGAAACTAGGAAACAAGGAGGACACTAAGAGAGATATACATGGTCCCTCACAGAAGGGGAAAGGGACAAGATCTCCTGAGCAAATTGGGAGCAGGTGGGGGGTAGGGGGTGTTGGGGGGGGAAGGAGTTAGGAGAAGGAGAAGGGGAGAAGAGGAGGGGAAAGGAGAACATGAGGGAGCAAGAAGACTGAGTCAGGGAAAGAACAGAGAAGAACAAGAAAAGAGATACCATAATAGAGGGAGCCATTGTAGGTTTAAAGAGAAATCCTGCACTAGGGAAATGTACCTAGATCTACACGGATGACCCCAACTAACAATATAAGCAATAGAGGAAAGGCTACCTTAAATGCCCTTCCCCAATAATGAGATTGATGACCACCTTATATGCCATCTTAGAGCCCTCATCCAGTAGCTGATAGACACCCACAGCTAAACACTGAGCCAAACTCCTGGAATCTAGTTGCAGAGAGGAGTGATGAGCAAAGGGGTCAAGACCAGGCTGGAGAAACTCACAGAGGCAGCTGGCCTGAATAAGGGGGAGCTCATGGACCCCAGACTGATACCTGGGAAACCAGCATAAGACTGACCCAGACCCCCTGAATGTGGGTCTCAGTTAGGAGGCTTGGGAAGTCTATGGTACCACTGACAATGGAACCAGGATGTATCCCTAGTGCAGGAACAGACTTCGGGAGCCCATTCCCATGGAGGGATGCTTCCTTAACCTAGAGACACGGAGGAGGGCATGGACTCTACCCCAAATGATTTGACAGACTTGATGATCCCTCATAGAAGGCCTCACTCTCCCTGGGAAGTGGATGGGGGATGAGATGGGGGGTCTGTGGGGGAAATAGGAGAATGAGAGGGAGAGGGAACTGAGATCCATATGTAAAATAAGAAAATATTAAAATTCTAAGTCATGATCTTTCAAATATTCTGAGGCATCCAAAGGATAATTAATATGGTCTATGGGACATTATTCATCAATAAAATTACAAAATAGACAAATTTAAACACTAAAAAAGAAAAGAAAAAAGCTCCTTTGCTCCACATTTGTGGTCTGCTTTGTTTTTGCCCTGTCGATCCCTGGGTGTCAGGGACTCTGTTTTCATATTCTAGTTATAGCGCTGTTGGCAGACTAGGGGAAAAGGAGGGGCTGATGTCACACCTTTTAACTCAAATATCATCATTTTAACAGGGTGTCTGTCCACAGCTGAGTTCTGCTGGGTGTTGTGAACATTTGTGTGATGGTGTTTCTGTTACTCTAGAGAACCCTGACTGACAGAAAGTTTAATCAAAGAGTAACCATGAGAATGTTTCTTCCACAGGATCACACTCCTTAGACATTAGGCTTAAACCCATATGAGAGAGATGCTGTTTAGACAATTACTCATCACTAATGATTTTCTCCTGGATAAGAATAATGCTGTTCAGATTTAGACTTCAGACTTTGGCTCTCTGCAGCACCCATCTATAGCCAAGAAAGTCAGGCCCACTAAAAATTAAACAATGGCTAAATGCCTCTCCTCTCCCTATCTAGAAGCCATCTGGGAGAGGCCTCACACTGATTGTAGCCCCTCCAACAGCTATTAAAGAACATGAAAATGGATCCTGGATCATCACTCTAGAGACCAGCCTTGGAGACCAAAGGGGTGGGTGATGGGGGATGTCCTTCTGTGTGCTGTGAATATATGTTCCTCTTATTGGTTGATGAATAATCCTATTTCAGCCAATGGGCAGGCAGGATTTTGACAGGTGGGAAATTCACACAGGGGTATAGAATGGTAATTGGTGGAGTCAATGGGATGCCATGTAGCCACCGGGAAAGTAGGACACCTGTGCATTCTCTGGTAAGCCAAGACCACATGGTAATAGTTATGGATTAATAATCAAGTGAGAGCTAGCCAGTCAGAAGCCCAAGCTATTGGTCCAACAGTTTATAATTAATATAAGCCTCTATATGTTTATTGGGGACTAAAAGGTTGCAGGACCAGGCAAGACAGAAACCTCCATCTACAGGTGGCTGTGGGGATGAGTAGAAGGCAATAGATGGATGATCATCGGAGTCCTTAAAGAGATTCTGGTGGACTTTGATTTGGACATTTTTAAAGCTTCCCTGTACATCCAGGCAGTGGTGACATACCTATACCTTAATTCCATCACAAGTGAGGCAGGCAGAGTCAGGCAGATCTCTGAGCTGGAGGCCAGCCTGGCCTGCAGAGTGAGTTCCAGGATATCCAGGACTACAAAGAGGAACCTTGTCTCAAACAAAAACATCTCTGTTCTGGCTTCTTCTGGTTTCCTGAATGTACTACCATGCCCAGCCCTGCTTGGATCTTCAACTGTCTCCTTTAGCCAGGCACAATGGCACATGCCTGTAATGTTAAGACTTGGAAGGCTAGTGCAAGAGAATGAGAGTTCAAAGCCAGCCTGAGCTATTCTGTATGTTCCAGGTTAAGGTAAGACACAATGTGATACCCTATCCAAAAAAAAAAAAAAATAAGCCTTAGGGATAGTAAGACTTGCAGTGGGTAAATGCACTTGCCTTGCAAGCCTGGCGACTTGAATTTGAAACCTAGAGCAGACATAAAAGCAGGAGAGAACTAATGCAGTAATTTGTCCTCTGACCTCCCTATGCATTCAATTGATACGCGCACATGCATGGCACACATATACAAACACACTAATAATAATAATAACAACAAATAATAATCTTTTGAAAACCTTTTTCTTAGTGCCAAGCCAGTTTTAGAATTAGCACTTACTGATTATCTGTATTTCAGCTAATACTGGCTTGGAATCATCTTAACTAACATGTTTTCTTAGAAGTAGTAACAGAAAAAGAGAAAAAAAATAGACTCAGAAGGAAAAGCCTCTACATCATAATCTTAGGAATGCTTACACACACATACACTCATATACATATGCATGCACACACATACATGCACACATGTACACACATGTGCACACATACATACATACACACACATGCACATACACATGCACACGCACTCACACATACACACAACCAGCAGTCACCATAGACACAGACTGTCAGACAAACAGAATGAGTTATGAATGATTACATCCAATCAGTAATTACCTCGAACAGTTAACAAGAAGCAAAAGGAACATGTGGTATGGTTACATTCAGTCAGAGAGCACACTGAGATGACCCACAAGTATGCAGGAAAGAGAATGTTCTGCTCTTTCCCATGAACCTCACAGCCATGGGCTTTCTATGTGGGCTTTTTGTGCCTTATGACAGCTTCAGGTTCTTTCCCAGTAGGTAAACAGCAACGAGCCAAGATTATCATTACACCTTGCCAGGGAAGGAGTAGGAACAACTCAGTTTTATTTTTTTCATTCTGGAGCTAATCATGATGTTCTGAAACTGCCAATTTCCCCCTTATGTTGCCCAGGTCTGACATGGAAAGAACAGTGGGCTCAGGTCCAAATGGATGAGCAGATGGAGGGACAGATGGTAGTGAAGTAGGCCACATCAAGACTAAGAGGGCCAAGCTTACCTGAGTCCTAGGGCAACCAGAGATTTTCTGCCTGTTGGTTCCTGATGAGCACACTAGGTATTGAATAACAATTAGGTAAGGGGATGTTGTCATCACAGTATTAGGTGTCCATCACTTTCTGGATCCAGGTGAGGGAGTTACATCCTTTCCTTGATCTGACATGTCTTTAAACTTTTTGGGGGCCAGTTCTCCTGATAATTTTTATTTAAAGATTTATTCTATGTATATGAATCTTTTGCCTATGTATATGTCTCTCCACCATGCACATGCCTGGAGCCCAATAAGTCAGAAGAGGGGGGTTGGGTCCCCTAAAATTGAAGTTACAGATGGTTGTGAGCCATCATGTAGGTGCTGGGAATCAAACCAAGGTCACAAAAGGTATTCCTAACTACTGAACAATCTCTTCAGAACTCCCTGATATGATTTTAACATGGTCATTGCCCCCTAGTCTCAGTTCACCCTGCTAAATGTATAGGGTAACACTCTTTCTACTCCCAGGAATAAGTCATTTATCCCTCTGTGCCTCATGGGTAGTTAGACAGATGGTGCTGTCTGCTTGCCCACCCAGGAACACAATCATCCTCCACCCTCAAGATGGAGACAAAATCTGCTTGTAAGTGGAGTAACTTAGAACAATGCACAGTGTAGTGACAACAGCAAGCATGAACCATCATTTCCAGTCTCTAAGTGAGGAAACCACAGTGGCTAGTTCCAGCTTTGTCCTTGAGTGGGTCATTGCAGATGTCAGGCCTGGCCTCTTGAGATAGGGTGATGGATAGGGTAGAAGAGGGATGATGGCAGATGACCGGTGGCAGCGGGGGATACAATACCATGGAAGCAGGAAGGGAACCACATATGCTTACAACATATGAGCCATCTAAAATATCTATCCTCCAACTTAGGACTTTTATAATGAGAGGAAGCTCTTCAGCCCACAGGACTCTTTAAAGCTCAGGCTTGACAGTCCACAAAGGTCCTTTTTCTTGTTTCTCATCATCTTTATCCATAGGTAAATTTGCACTGAAACTTACCTGTCTGTGCTGACTACTAAGGGCATACAGAGTGGTTGGGGACATAGCGCAATTGACAGAGTGCTTGCCTAGCACGCACAAAACCCTGGGTTGGATCACAAAAGAAAGAAAGAAAGAAAGGAGGGAGGGAGGGAGGAAGAAAGGAAGAAAGAAAGAAAGGAGGGAGGGAGGGAGGGAGGAAGAAAGGAAGAAAGGAGGGAGGGAGGGAGGAAGAAAGGAAGGAAGAAAGAAAGGAAGGAAGAAAGGAAGGAAGAAAGAAAGGAGGGAGGGAGGGAGGGAGGAAGAAAGGAAGAAAGGAGGGAGGGAGGGAGGAAGGAAGGAAGGAAGAAAGGAAGGAAGAAAGAAAGGAAGGAAGAAAGGAAGGAAGAAAGAAAGGAAACACACGGGGCTAGAGAGATGGCTTGGCAGTTAAGCGCACTGACTGCTCTTCCAGAGGACCCAGGTTCAATTCCCAGCACCACACGCAGTTCATAACTGTCTGTAACTCCAGTTCCAGGGGGACCTGACACCCTGACAGCAATGCACATAAAAATAAAATTAAATATTTTTTTAAAAAAAGAAAGGAAACACACACATGTATAGTAAGTTCAAAATCATCATAGTTGTAAACTAAATTAATTAAATAAAAAAGATCAGCACAGATTACGTGAGATGCTGTTTCAGAAAGAAAGAGGGGAAAGGAAGGAAGAAGAGGAGAAGGGCAGAGCAAGGAGATAGGAAGAAAAGTTTAAAAGTGTGTGTGTGTGTGCATGTGTGTGTATTGTGTATGTATGCATGGGTGTTTCTGTGTGTTTGTGGGGGGCTCATGCCCACTGTGCATGTGCCTATTTACTTTTTAAAATTCTTCCCTCACATTACATCCCACTGCAATTTCCCCCTCCCTCCACCCCTCCCAGCTCCTCCCTCCCACCTCCCCATTCTCCTATCCACTTCTCCTCCATTTCCTTCAGAGAAGAGCAGTGTCTACTCACTTTCAATAGGTTGTTACCCCTTACTGGCTTCCATGTCTGAGGTGATTTTTCCTGCCTTTAATTCTCTCTCTCTCCCCCCTCCCCAATCAGACAGGGTTTCTAGTCCTGTCTAGAACTCACTATGTAGACTAGGCTGGCCTAGAACTCACAGAGATCCACCTGCCTCTGCCTCCTGAGAGCTGTGACTAAAGACAGGAGCCACCATACCTGACTTAATTCTTTCTTCACTATGACATTCAGAGCAACTGGGCAGAAATCAAATCGAATCAACACCCACCTCAGGCCTTCCAGGTTAATTCTTTCTTTAATCAGAGGAGAAAATGAACCGATTAAGACTGGTGGATGCCAACAATTGGACCAGCTCTCAGGCTCCTATCACTGTTTCCCCAAAATGATGAATGCTGGCTTGGAACTGTGAGTTAAGTAAAATAAACGCTTTCTCCCTGTTTTAGTTGGGGTACCTATTCCTGTGATAAAACACCACAACCAAAACCTGCTTAGAGACAAATGGATTTATTTTAACTCATAGTTGTATAGTTCACTTTGAAAAGAAGTCAAGGCAGATACCTGGAGGCAGGAGCTGAGGCAGAGGCCATGGAGGACCTGATTTCTACTGTGCTTCTCATGGCTTGCTCTGCTTTCTCATACTACCTAGGACCACCTGCCCAAGGACAGAACCAGCCACTGTGGACTGGATCCTCCCGCAATCATTAATCAAGAAAATGCCCGCACAGACTTGCTCATAAGCCAAACTGCTGGAGACATGTTCTTAATTGAAGTTTTCTCTTCCCAGATGACCCTGGCTTGTGACCTGCTGACAAAACAAGACAAAAAAACAAACAAACAAACCAAAAAACCCTATCACAACTAACCAGTACACTTTCCTGAGTTACTTTTCTCAGTGTATTTATTTAATCACAGCAACAGATTTGAAACTAGACACTTTCCAAATATTGAACCAACCTTGCTTTGTCAAAATTGAATCCATTTATTGTTCATGTGAGTATTGTTATACATGGTTGGATACAATTTGGTAACATTTTGTTGACATTTTTCTGTCTGTATTCATGAGGAATCTTTCTAATGCTGCCTATATTTTCTGGTTGGAATCTTTATAATCTTGGCAACATACAGTAAGTTTGAAATTTTCTTCTTTGTATTTTCTTGAAGAGCTCATGTAGAGGTATGTGAACTCTTTTTATTACTTTTACTTATTTTGGATGTGTCAGTGGTGTATGCCAGCATGCACGCACAGAGATCAGAACACAACTTTCTTAGTTACCTCTCTCCAACCACTGTGTGGTTTCTGGGGTTTGAACTCAGGACATCAAACTTGGAGGCAAGTGTTATGCTAAGTTCAAGAGACCCCAAAAAGACCACGAAGGAGCCGACTCACCAATGCAAATGCACAAGGTTTATTGCTCTGTCCAACCGTGGTAGGGACCCTATCTAGTTAGCTGACATAGCAGCCACCAGAGAGGGTGAATTCCTTGTCTACTGCTGGGATTTTTAAAGGAAAAAAATGCAGAGTTACATCAGACGGTGGGGAGAGGTATGGGTCAGTTTCTGATTGGTTGACATTTGGGGAACAAGTAGGGGAGTTTTTCAAAGTCTTATTTTGGCATGGCAACTGGTCTGTCAACACTTTTGATTGGTTGGCTACAGATGGGAACATTATGTTGTTTCTGTGGTTTTGTCCATTTCTTTGCAAGTGTCCTGTTGTACATAGATACCAATAGTTCTCAGGAATTAAGTATCCTGGAGACTCAGGAGGAGGATTTGGTCTGTCTTGGAGTTTCTTTGTAGCCAAACATAGTCTCCAGGAACTAAGTATTCAGGAGGCTAGTAGGGGTCTGGAGTTTCTTTGTGACATGTGCTGAATCAGAGGCCTACATGTCTTTTCTGTAGCCTGTCATAGTTGCTAAAGCAGGGGGCTGGGTGAGGCTTGCTGGTCCCTTCAGCAAGCACCTTTGCACGGGAGTACCATCTTATTTACCTTTATGTCCGATTCTTAAAATGTTTTTCTGTGCTTTTCTCTACCAGCTTCAGAGTCTCAAGCCTTACATTTACTTATTTGAAGTGATATTTGTACATATTCTGCATGTGAGTACCCAGATTCCCCAGCTACGTTTCTTAGAGATGTCTTTTCTCCAATGTGTGTTTTTGACATTTGGAATTATCAAACATTGGGTCAATGTAGCTGTATGGATTTATGGGTTTAGCACTCTAATTTATTGATTTATATTTCTGTTTTTGTGCCCTTCTGTTTTGAACATTACACCTCTATAATAAAGTTTGAGATCACATATTGTAATTCCTCCATCATTGTTCAATTTGCTCAGGCTTATTTTGGCCATTTAAAGTCATTTTGCTTCCACACAAATTTTATAATTTTTTCCCTATTTCTTTGAATTTTAGGTTTCCTATGTCACTGGAATTTGGTGTGGACTGCATTGAACATGTAGAGTGTTTTTGTGATGTGTCCTTTTTCATATTAATTCTGGCGATGCTTATCTGCAAACTTTTCCTCTTCTGACTCATCTACTTCTTTACTGTTCATAGTTTCCATTGTAGATGCCTTTCACTTATTCGTTTTGTTTTTTGTTTGTTTGTTTGGTTGGTTGGTGGGTGGGTGACATTTTTTGTTTGTCTTTCAAGACAGGGTTTCTCTGTGTAATAGCTCTGTAACTGGCTTTGTAAACCAGGCTGGCTTGAAGCTTACAGAGATCTGCCTGCCTCTGCCTCCCAAGTACTGGGATTAAAGGTGTGCGCCACCACTGCCTGGCCTCCTTGGTTAGTTTTATTTCTAAGTAATTTTTGAGGCTATTGTTGATGGACCCAAAAGAACAAATTAAAGAATCAGTTGAAGGAATTCCATCGTCTCAGCACAAGGAAGCATAGTCCCTATGTAACTGTCACAGTGGCTAGAATCAGTGAGCTCCCTCTCGGACAGATTTTAGGGAGAGAGAAGAGTTAAACATCATTCAATTTCTAGGTTAAAGCAATAGTGGGCATGACTCTCTTTCAGGGTTGCAGAGGGACAGAAAGACAGGAGATATGGGCACTTTAAAATAGTAACTTGGGGGCTGGAGAGATAGCTCAGAGGTTAAGAGCACAGGCTGTTCTTCCCAAGGACCTGAGTTCAATTCCCAGCAACCACATGGTGGCTCACAGCAATCCTTAATGAGATCTGGTGCCCTCTTCTTGTCATGTGTGCTTGTAAATAAATCTTTAAAAAAAATAGTAACTTGGCAGGTTGTTGGTGCATGCCTTTAATCCCAGCGCTGCTGGGGGTTGGGGGGGGGAGTTGAGGCAGGCGGATATGTGAGTTCAAGGCCAGCCTGGTCTACAGAGCTAGTTCCAGGACAGGCTTCAAAGCAATACAAAGAAACCCTGTCTTGAAAAAAAAAAAGTAAAAATAAAATAAAATAGTAGCTTTCATCCAGCCATGGTAGGGCATATCTTTATCCCCAGCCCTCAGGAGGTAAGACCTCTGCGAGTTTCATTCCAGCCTGGCCAGCCTGGTCTACATACCAAGTTCCAGGCCAGTCAAAAATACATGGTGAGACCTTGTCTCAAATAAAACAAAACAAAAATAGTTACTTCCCATGTCTTCCTAAAGAATGTCCCTCCAACACTTCACCCTGACATTATAAGATAATCACTACTGTGAAAGCCAGGCCTTAGGGTAATACTGCAGTTTTAGTCTCTGTTCACAAAATAGTCTGTACCAAACAGTTTAACTTTCCTAACAAACTTCTGCACATTCTTAACTACTAGCTAATGATCCATTTCTGTTTTGTTTTACTTTGTTGTTTTTGAGACAGGGTCTCTATGTAGCCCTGGAAGACCTGGAACTCATAGATATCCCCCTGCCTCTGCCCTGGAGAGCTGGGATTAAAGGTGTGAGCCACTATGCCTGGCTCAACAGTCTGTTTCATTTTGATTTGGGCAAGTGAGAGAGGTAGAGAGAGGAAAGCTGACAGATCTTGGTAGTTAGAGGAGAGTATGATATTGAATAGAAAGTGGGTGTCTTGTCTCCTCCGGAGTAAATGTTATGTCTCCCAGTAAGCAGCTGCCCGTGATTAAGTCCTGGAAGCCATGGATCCTAGCCCCAAGAATGCACTGAAATGATGCCTTCATTCTCTGATACAGGGAGTCTAGAGTTAGAAGTAAAGGTGTGTGAAGAAACCTTCCTTGTTAAACAGAAGAAAAAAGAATGACTAGCTTGGGACTTCCACACACGTATTGTATGGAGACGGAGGTCCGAAGGTCACCGGTTCCAGGCTGAGGAAGAGTGCTGCAACTCATAGCCACCCTCTACCTTTCCATTGTTTGCTTTGGCTTATATTGACTGAGGAAGAGTTCTAAAAAACAAAAAATGTCACCATCTAGGGGTTTGGTCGGGTCCATTTTCTCTGCTGGTTAGAAAATTTAAAAAGCAGAAAGATGAGACCCAGCAGGTAGCAATATTAGACCCAGCAGGCAGCCATAACAGACCCAGCAGGTTGTAGCGGGTAACAAGCTTTGTAAAAGGAGGCCAGCACAGGAAACTGAAAAAGTGAAGACTCAGTTCAGCCTCAAACGGCAAGAGCATACTTTCATCAGTTTAGAGGCAGTGTTGGGAGCAGGTGAAGCACTCTGACCTGAGTACTGCCCTTTTGACCTCAGACTTCATTTTATCTGTAGGTCGAAACAAAGTTCAGGTTCCCAGGCCCTGGGGGTGTTGGACTCTTTCCAAAAGCTGGCCCACCACCTCCTTAAAGCATAGAAATGGTCTGTAAAGCATCTTTAGTTTTCTAAAACAACATAGCTGCTCCTAACAACGGCAAGAACTGAAAACCTTACAGTCTGTGTCGGCGAGCACATAATCCTGAATCCTGATTGGTGGGAAACTGTAACTATGACTTGGCACAGATGTTTGTGGGTTTTGTGCTTAAACACTTGCTAATATGGACATCCAGGGACACGGTCAGTGAGTCTGTGTTGTTGTTCCTGACTGGTCAGTTTCTGTCCTGCTGCCCAGTAATAAATCTTGCTTTGTATGACCTCTTGACCTCTTGTGGCTTCTCAGTTTGTTTCAGAGCCTTGGACCTACAACAGTACTCCCTGACCCCAGATTCAGTATTCAAGGGTATGGGAGAATGTAGGTTCTGAGTATAGTGTTTGTAGTTGAGAGCAGGGACAGGGAGAGCATGCCTTCACAGGACCCAGAAACTGCTTTTCAAAACTGCAGAATGGGAGCTAAGTCAGACAGCCTCTGGCCTCAGGACATGGATGTGGCCTGGGTCACTTTCCAGAATTCCAGACCCTTTATATACAAAGGATAAGGGGATGCCATTTTGAGCTGGCTACTTCTTGTTGCTGTAGGGAGCTGTCATTTTGGGGTTCTTAGGTCTGAAGTCACTCTAAAAGAAGCACTGTCTTTTGTGGTAAAACAGTTAATGCCAGTGCTGCAACCAGAGGAGAAACTTCTGTAAAAAGTTTAAAAGACAGAGTAAACATGTAAGTATGAAGGAGGGTACTGAAGAGGAAGGGGGTGAGTAAGGAATGGAGCCAAGATGGGGGAACCAAGAACTCGTCCAGAGGAGGAGGCTTGTTGCTCAATTCTTTGTCTGTCTGCAAGTCTTCAGGCCTCATCTTGAACCATTTGGACCTGTTGGTGTAGAAGCAGGATTGTTGCTGAGGGAGGGTACAAGTCCCTTGTGGTGTGCAATCCAGAAGTCTAGCTCTTTTCTATTTTGGAGTACCATGGTGGCTAAAGTTGGTCAGCTGGGCAGTGGTGGCACATGTCTTAATCCCTCACTTGGAAGGCAGAGGCGACTCTCTGTAAGAGCAAAGCCAGGTTGGTCTATAGAGCAAGTCTCAAGATAGACAGCACAGAGAAACTCTGTCTTGAAAAACAAAAGCAGGTGGCTGGAGAGATGGCTCAGCAGTTAAAAGCACTGGCTGCCCTTCCAGAGGTCCTGAGTTCAATTCCCAGCAACCACATGGTGGGTTACAACCATCTGTAATTAGATCTGGTTCCCTTTTCAGGTATGGATGAAATCAAAGCACCCATATACATAAACAAATATTTTTTTTTCACAGAAGTCGTTACTTTTACTGAAATAACATACTAAAAAGTGCATTTGTTTGATACTTACTGTATGTTATCATCCACATCATTTGCAAACAATATCATACCACTTTCTATTAAAATTCTGTTAATTATGCATATTGTTACATCCATTTTCTAGGTGGTGAGATCAGACTTAAAATGTAAAGGAACAAACTGCCATTGTGTATGGTAGGCAAATAATATGGCTTGCATTGGAAAGCAGCCCTGACTGTTCTTTTTTTTTTTTTTTTTTAACATGTCGATCCCAGTTCCCTTTCCCTCTCTCTCCCTCCCTTCCTCCCTCCCTCTTACCCTCTCTTCCTCCTCACATGGGGATGGTGGTCAGAGTGCATGTGAGGGGGGAGAGGACAAATATTTTTTTTAAAGTAAAAAGAAACAAACAAACAAAAACAAAGGGAAATTCACAGGTTTAAATCAACAGAAACTCTTTATTAGTTGACCATAACCACATTGGGAATTCAGAATCCCAGTGTAGCCCCCGGCCTCTCTCAGGGTGAGCTTTTAAGCATAAAAACATATTCTGGGTTGACATACTTCAGTTAACAAGAACAGTTAGCCAGAAGCAGATGTCAGAAAGCAAGGTTAGTACATTTAGAGACTTTCCTAGAACTATGGACTTTGATGGATTGGGTCTTTGTTCTCATTTTGGCAGGTGGTGCTGTCTACGTGCTGGCTTTAATGGCCTGAATGATACTTCCATCATGGAGTCAGTTGGGATATAGTCTCCGGGTCTACTAAGGTTTGGGACCCTGTTACATTTCCACAAACTAAGAGTCCTGTGTTCTAGGAGAGACAGGAGTGCAGTCAAAAAGGGTTATTTGATGGACCTGTGGTGGGAGATGTCATTCTGTATATATGTTTCTCTTATTGGTTAATGAATAAAGCCCTGTTGGCCAATAGGAAAGCAAGATAGGCAAGACTAGGAGACAAGGAGGATTCTGGGAGATGTAGTAGAGAGAAGTCAAGATGTAGGCCATGAGAGTATAAGAGGTCTGGACTTCCTCTCTCTAGTAAGATAAGACCACATGGAAATACTTAGATTGATAGAAATGGGTTAATAGTTAAGATAGAGCTAACCAATAAGAAACACTAGTAACCAGCCAACATTTTCATAATTAATACAGCATCTCTGTATTATTTGGGGGTTGACGTGGCTGTGGGACCAGGCTGGTGAGAAACTGCACATAACAAACCTCTCCTTTTCCCATAGGCTTTTCTTCCTGCTGAGTGTTCCATAGGGAAAACTTGTGTGCCAGAGACAATATAATGAGATGTTGTAGTTGGCCATAAGAGATCAGTTTATTTCAGGATTTTCTTAGGCCATGCTAGCCCCCACTACTAAATCCTTGCTTGTTCCACAAGAGCAGAAAAATTCCAGAACATGCAAAGGGGAGAATATTTTATCTGACAGCAACAGAGATTATGGCCCCTCAACAAATGTGTAGAGCTGGTTTATAGTTCCAGAACTTTAATAAGGGGAAGAAGGCTACTGATGAACTACCAAAGGTTTTACTGTTGGTCTTTCTTCCATCCTTCCCTCGAGGGACATATGGCCTTTCACAAAGGTAACTGTTTATTGAAGAAGGACAACAGGAGCTGGGGAGGTGGCTCACGTTGGTAAAGGGCTTGCCACTCAAGCATGAAGACTTGGTATGAAAACAGTATATACATGATCAGGCTCAAGTAGGTCTTAAGTCACAAAGACATAAAAAGATGAGCCATATGCCTCAGATTTCTATTCCTGATACAATGCCTTCTGCCCCTGTTTTAGTTTGGGCTTCTGTTGCTATGAAGGGACACTATGGCCATGGAAACTCTTATAAAATATTTAATTGTCATGGCTTGCTTATAGTTTAGAGGTTTGTTGTAGAATATTATTTTAAGATGTATTACATTTTTTTTTATGTTGTGGAACATTTGTTTTAAATGTGAAGATGTGTTGCATTCTTTTATGTTGCATTTGTTTAACTCTGTGAAGCTATGATTCTTTGCCTGTCTAAAACATCTGATGATCAGGCAGTGGTGGTGCACGCCTTTAAAACATGTGATGATCTAATGAAGAGCTGAACAGCCAATAGCGAGTCAGGAGAGAGGACAGGTGGGGCCAACAGGCAGAGAGAATAAATAGAAGGAGGAATCTGGGGAAAGGGGAAGGAGCAAAAGAGATCAAAGGTCAAGAAAAGAAGGGGCCAATCATGTAGCCAGAGTAAATGTAAGATATACAGAAGTAAGAAAAGGAAAAAACACAGAAGCTAAAGGTAAAAAGGATAATTTAAGAAAAGGTGGCTAGAAACAAGCCAAGCTAGGACTGGGCATTTATAAGAAAGTATAAGACTCAGTGTGCATTTATTTGGGAGCTGAGTAAGGGGGGCCCCAATGAGCCAAGAGTAAAAACAACCAACAATGGAGGTTCAATTCATTATCATAATGGTGGGAGATGGTGGTGTTCAGGCAGACATGGTGCTAGAGAGGTAGCTGAGAGTTCTACATCTTGCAGGGCACAGAAAATTGTCTGAGACACTGGGCAGTATCTTGAGTAAAGATGCACAGATTAAGATATATGGGCTGGAGAGATGGCTCAGCCGTTAAAGGCTAGGCTCACAACCAAAAACATACGATATATGGGACAAGGATAAAGTATGGGTTATATATTTTATTCTGGGAGAAGGCACTTACAGGAGAAGCCAGTGACCCACCAGTTCCCCTTCAAGGATCCATACCCAGGCTGCTCCTGTAACCCCAAGAGAGCAAGCTGGGCTCCAGGACCCCAGACTATCCTACCCAGTCACATCCACACCCATGACCACGCCCAAACAAGCATGGTCAAATGCAACAGGTGCAGGCGGGGTGGATATCTCACTGCACTTGAGCATATATAAACCCTCAAAGCTCACCTCCACAGTGACACACTTCCTCCAGCAAGACCACACCTGATCCACAGGGCCACACTTCCTAATAGTGCCACTCCCTATGAGATTATGGGGGGGCAGTACATTCAAAATGCCACAGTCCCCGGCATGCACCTGTGAGTTTCTGGGGTGTGCCCTGTGACTGGTTGACTATGGAAGAGAAGAGTGGGGCCTGGCTTACAGATGGTTCTGCATGTTATATGCTATGGACGCAGCTTTACAGCCTTTTTCTGGGTCAACCCTAAAGGACAGCAGTGAAGAGAAATCTTTGTAATGGAAAGTTTGCGCAAAGCACAGTCATGCATTTTGCTTAGAAGGACAAGTGGCCAAATGTGTGATTATAGACTGGTTTATGGTGTAGTGGGAAATTTAGTAGGATCATTGTATCTGGTTTAAATATCAGAATGAAGTCATTGCTTTTACATGTACTTAGGCTTTAAAGAAATTGTTGTGAAAAATAGTGGTTGTTTTCTGAGACTTATAGAGTTGTTCTTCTGAAAAAGTTTTATAGCCTTTGCATGATCTTAGCAACAAGATGACCAGGAAGTCTTGCAAACAGTGCACAATAAAGTCTGAAACTGAAGAGGTGATCTGTCCTTTAAGAAACAGATTAGATCAGGGCCTCTGGTATGATGAACTTAGCTTACTCTAAAAATAGCTTTTGTGTAATAGTCAATAAATATGCTTCTGAAAGGTTGCTTGGGGTTCAGTCCCTTGAGGCTGTCCCCATGCTCCTTTATTGCATCCTCAAATGTCTCTCTTCAGTCATCCTGAGTGACTCAGTTTACCAACATCATAATCTATAGCCAGTGGTTTGACTGGATTTGGGGACTTGGAAAGACATGACTAGAAAATTGGTGAAAAAGACACTGGGGATAAATTGTTTCAAATGGATGGGGATATGAAGATACACTATTCCATTAAATGTTCACCCACAGGCGATGTCAGAAGAGGAGGACTTTGATCATCAAGGAGGTAGGATAATCTTTTCTATGGATAGCAGTCAACCTTCACACCCACCCCAAGCCCTCCTTGTCATTGCCTAGCAGGTCCATGAACAAACTGATCATAGAGGCCAGATGACAGTTATGCTTGGGCTCTACAACATGGACTTCTACTGAGCAAGGCTGAGGTCCAGATTCAGTGAGAGAGAGATTTGTATCAAAAAGTAAAATGGCTAGCAAGATAACTCATTCAGTAAAGGCACTTACCACCCAGCCTGACAACCTGGGTTTGATTGTTACAGGACTTAAAGTTCACGGACTGTGTCCCAACAAGTCATGCTCAGCCACTGTCCTTAGCAAGAAAGAGGGGAGGGGAGATATAGCTACAATGAGATGAGGAACAAAGAGGTCCAGTGACTCACCCCCAAAATCTATTGCCAGTATCCTGACACGGGATAGGGTTTAAATAGAAAGCGAAAGAGATGGTGACTAAATGGTCCAGCGAGCCCCACCCACCATGGCCCCAGCTCCAGGTTTCTTCCATAAGGCTTCTACAAATTTTAAATGTTTTTCCAGGAGACAAATTCTGCCTCTGACACCCCCCCACCCACCCACTTTACCTATTTTCTCTCCCAATGGGAAATTCCTCAAGTAATTCTAACTTCTTGAGGTCCATTCTTTCAATTGACCTGATAATCAAAGAGAGAGTACAAGCCTCTCTTAGAACATACTCTTCCTGCTAGACAAGCTGGTCAAGTGATACCCAGCACCACAGGAAGGAAGGAGAGAACCAACTCCTAATGTCTCAAGCTCACTCTGTGAGTGGTCTCTAGCCATGCTGAGGAGAAGCAGCAGCTCTTAGAGACCGGGTCAACCCTTACAGCTTGAGGTAGAGGTAAGAGCTAGTGGCTGGCTGCTTTGCTTCTCTGATCTTCAGCTTGAAGCTTGAACCTCAGTGTCTGTCTCTGGGTTTTTATTTTTCATGTTACAGCCTGCAGAGACAGCATGGGACCTCAAGTTTAACTTCTCTTAGATTGCTAAAGCCTTCTGTGTCTACCTACGATGAATGGAACCTCTGAGTTTTAACATATTCCAATCATCAAGTTCTAAATTTTCATTCTATTTATTTTATGTGTCTGGCTGTTTTATCTGAATGTATCTTTATGCCACATATGTGTACCTGGTGCCCATGGAGGCCAGAAGATGGTGTCAGAACCTCTGGAACTGGAGTTACAAACAGTGGTGAGCTGCCATACAAGTGTTGGGGATTGAGCCCATGTCCTCTAGAAGAGCAACCATGGCTCTCAAGCCATCTCTCCAGTCCAACCTATCAATTTTGATTATACAACTCACTCATAACCTTTTAATCTGGTGGTAAAGTACATCCTTTGAGCAATGTAAAATAAACAGGTGGTAGGAATCCTTAGCAACTTTCAGAGATGTGACTTATGAGCCATAAAAATGTTATTTATGCCTATTGAGAAAAAAAAAAGGCTCCTTGGAGACACCCATACACACACTCATGCACACATGTATTTCTTTTGCCAAAACTTTATATTGTAACCTTCTTACTGGCTTGCCCAGAAACTGTTTTCCGCAACAAAATAAAAAATCCAGGGTTTATCTGAGTGAGGTGCTGATGACTGTAGCTTTGCCTCCATCTCAGTCACTGTGTGGAAAGGACCATATAGATGGAAGTGAGCGGACTGCCTGACCCATTTTGAAGACAGAAGCCATTGTGCTGTGTTGGTAAAAAGTTTATCTACTGTGAGAGCTGAATTGTTCTCTGTTTACTAGAACATGACCTTCCCCACATGTGGTGGAAAAATCTTTTTGTACACTGTAGTAATGTGTCTGTGTCTTTACCAAGGTACCTTCTTATTGGCTTAATGAAAACTAAATGGCCATTATGTAGGCAGGAGGTATAAGTGGGACAGCCAGACACAGAGGACTCTGGGAAGAAGAAAGGAAGGCTTGGTAGGAGATGCAGAGGGACAAGATGTGCTGGAGGGTAGATAAAGCCACAAGCCACATGGCAACATGTATATTAGTAGAGATGGGTTCATTTAAGTTGTAAGAGCTGCTTAGTAAGAAACAAACTATGGCTGAGCTTTTATAATTAACAGTGTTTCCATGTCATTTCTAGGGAGCCAGCGGACCCAATGAAAAGGTCCAACTACAAATGGCATCCAACGTGAGGCATATTTCCCCATAAGACCTGGAAAAGCTTTAAAGAACGGTTCCAAACCCACAGAAATGGAGCCGCACTAAGTTTCCTAGTCTCACAGTCTCATGCCAGCCACAGTACGGAGATGCATTATCCAGCAGTGCCTGTGTGCTGGAGCTGGCTACCAGCACTGTGAGCTAAGCTGAGCCACACACATGAATCAATTTTTTTTTTTTTTTAAAGAAAGACGCTCTCACAGATCAATAGTTAAATTTAAGTATACAAGTGGCAAAAGGCAACAGGCATACTATCTTGTCAAAGCTACTATATGGATGGCATGAGACCACAACAAACAAAAAGGACAGCTTCATTACATAATTACAGAAAAGTAAAAAACAAAAACTAGTGACAATTGTAAATCCTGGAATATCAACAAGATCTCTCTTTAAATACATTATTTAAATACATTATTGTGTGTCTGAGTATGTGTGTCTATGTATGTCTCTGTCTGACTCTGTGTGTGTGTGTGTGTGTGTGTGTGTGTGTGGACTCATGCACACACATGCAGAAGTGCGAACACAACTTGCAGGAGTTAGTTCTCTCCCACACGGTGTGTGTTCTGGGCACTGAACTGAGCCCTTCAGGCTTGGTGGCAGGTGCCTTTACCTACCAGCACCAACAACTGGATCTCTACATTGTTGGTAGGAATATAAAATGATACAGCAACTTTGGAAAATTGTTTGGCTATTTCTTATGTACTTACTGTATTTCCAGCCAATCACACTCAATGACATTTACCCAAGAGCATTGGGAACTCACTGCCATAAACACTTATAAGTTGTCATAGCAGTGTCATTTGTAATAAATGCATGAATTCTTACATAATTTAACAGATACCAAAATATATTGAGAGCAGCCTGTACTAGTTGGGATTCTCTAAGTAACCTAGCTGACAGAACGAACACCTTATGGCTTACAGAACATAGTCACGTAGTCCCACAATGGCTGTCTCACAACAGAAATGCTAAGTATCTGATCGTTAAGTCTATGAAGCTGCAAGTCTCAGCAGTTCCAATCTGCTGCTGGAGTCCTTGGGAGCTTCTGGTCTTCAGTCTACAAAGGAACCCTCAAGAAATTGGACTTTATTCTGGCTGCTGCTAGAGAATAGACAAGCTTGTGAAGAGGAGTAATGTAAACAGGCTGAGAGAAAAAAAGTTCCCTTCTTGTGTCCTTTGATGATGGCTGCCACCAGCTGTTGCCTAGATTTAAGGTAGGGATTCCTGACTCAAATATTCTGTTTAAGAAAATCCCTCATGCCAGGCCGTGGTGGTGCACATTGTTAATCCTAGCATTCAGCAAGCAGAGGCAAGTGGATCTCTGTGAGTTTGAGGCTAGCCTGGTCTACAAAGCGAGTTTCAGGACAGGCTCCAAAGCAATACACAGACACCCTGTCTCAAAAAAAAAAAAAAAAAAAAAAAAAAAAAAAAGGAAAGAAGAAAATCGTGAACAAGAAGTGTCCAGCATTGTGGGTTTTAATTGACTCCAGGTGTAGTCAAGTTGACAACCAAGATTAGCCACCAGACAACCCAAAGTAACAAACTATTGAGACTTGTAACAGCTTGAGTACATAGCCCCATTTGTATAGCTTTTTGAAATAGCAAAATAACAGTGATGAAAAGGTGCTTGATGGTTTCCAGGGTTATGGGAAGAGTGGAGTGTGTGAAAGCACATGGGACGATGCACATTTCTTTGTGGTACTGTAACATTCCTAGTGCTGACTGCGGAAGAGGCGTGACAACCTGCACATGTAAAATGTTCACAGTCACACACACATGACAAAACCTGCCTAAGATGCGGACAACTTTATCACAAAGATTTAGATATTAGCACTAGAAGGAGTGGGACAATGTACATACAAGGAATTTTCCATACCGTCTTCCCAACTTCTCTGTAAATCCATTACAAAAGTTCAAGCTGTGAGGTGGTGATGCACATCTTTGATTCCAGCACTTGAGAGGCAGAGGAAGGTGAATCTCCGAGTCTGAGGCCAGCCTGGTCTACAGAGTTAGTTCCAGGATAGGCTTCCCTGTGTTGAAACACCAAGAGAAAAAAGGGGGAAAGATAACAAAGGCTCAGGCTGGAAAGTTGGCCTGGTCTTTAGTAGCACATACTGCTCTTCCAGAGGACACAAATTCAGTACCAACACCCGCTGCAGCCTGCTCACCCAGCCTCCACCACCCACTCCAGCGAAGCCAAAGCAATCTTCTGGCATACCCATACACAGGTACATACAACTAAAAATACTTTTTAAAGCAGTTTGCTTTGTTGTTTTGAAGCAGGAACTCCGTACAGTGTTATGGGCGGCCTAGGATTCTCTATGTAACCCAGTCCAGCCTCAAACTCACACAGATCTGCCTACCTCTGCCTCCCAAGCACTGGGAATAAGGGTGTGTGTGCATCATCACACTTGGCAATATATATGTTCAACCAGATAACTCTAGAATGCTCATGGCTTTATTTATAATAGTTCAAATGCTGATTAACAGAAGGAATTTATGAACAGTAGAATGAACAAACTGTAGCATGCAACAATGCATATGAACTATACAGACATTGTTGAATCAAAGTAGCCAGATTCCAATAGTATTGTAATAAAGTTTGGGCTTCCATCCTTTATTTACATATAGCTCAAAGATGTGTAAAAACATCTATAGTGTTCATTCAAGTTGTATTTTTAAAACTTGCCAATTTTACAGTATGTAGGTAGTTTTTAACTTTTAAAGCTGCCCAAGAGAAGAGTGGGCTTTGAAAGGTGAGCTTAAATGTACTGACAGGTTAACTGCATTGGGCACATCCAATCTTTCTTAGTCAATACTCCTTTCTTGTCAACCTTAACATGTGGCAAGGAGGGCTGGAGAGATGGCTCAGCCATTAAAAGCATTGGCTGCTCATAAAGACTTCAATTCCCAGCAACCACATGGTGGCTCACAACCATCTATAATAGAATCTAATGCCCTCTTCTGGCCTACAGGTGTACATGCAGACTACCCATACATATACAGAACACACACACACGGCATGTATTACTAAGGATTTTTTTTTTTTTTTGGAAGTTGATATTAAGATTGTGAACTATTATCATGAAAGAAGCTCTTCTATACACACCTCTTCTACTTCAGAGTGAGTGGGAAGGTATAAACAAGAAAAAAAAACCAATAATATGGATTAGGAAAAAGATGGGGCCCGGAGAGATGGCTCAGTGGTTAAGAGCATTTGCTGCTCTTGCCAAGGACCCAGAACTCACCAGGTGGCTCACAGCAACTTGTAACTCCAATTCTATGATATCTGGTACCCTTTTTTGTCCTCCCTCAGCACAAGGGATGCACATGGTACACATGCATGCATACATACATACATACAGGTACTCATACACATAAAATTTTTTAAAAAATACATTCTCTGAATCTATTGGCCTTCATTAAGAATACAGGCTCCCAGTTTATTTGGTGTTCTGTAAGCTTCTTGTATCTTCATAGGCATGCCTTCTTTAGGCTTGGAGTTTTCTTCTATGATTTTGTTGAATATATTTTCTGTGCCTTTGAGCTGGTATTCTTCTTCTATCCCTATTATTCTTAGGTTTGGTCTTTTCATAGTGTTTCAGATTCCCTGGATATTTTGTGTCAGATCAAAGCAAATGTTCTGGTCTATGTTATCAGGTAGACACAGAAATACCTTGTATTGACTTTAGATATTACTGTTTGCCTAGCTAGTAAGAAAACAGCTGGGCAGTGGTGCATGCCTTTAACCTTAGCTTTTGGAGGCAGAAGTAGAATTTGTGAGTTAAAAGCCAGCCTGGTCTACAGAACAAGTTCCAGGACAGACTATTACACAGAAAAACTGTCTCAAAAAAAAAAAAAAAAAACACAAAAGAGAGAAGTCATGTAACCATATGTCCATATGTGTGTATGAATTATGCTAAAAACATTCTGAAACTGATAAACATAAACTATTGATTGAGAAGAGAACTGAGAATTTCCGTAAGTGCTAAGAAAAGTAGGAGAAACAAAGGTATGGAAGCGCCAGTGAGGAGTGATACTGAGGAGTTGGATAGAACAGAAAGGAAATTGGTTTGCAGATGTGAAGACTCCTGGCTAATTGTAGCTAGGATGCTGTTTCCCAAGACCTATGGAGATATAGGGTGAAGGAGGCTGTGGTTTACATGAAGACTGCAGGCTCCATGGGACAATGTAAGGACTCAACTGAGGAATTAATAGTTAATGGAACAGAAGTTGGTGTGCAATGGCTCAGCATCACAGGTGCTTGCCATGAAGTCTGATGACCTAAATCCAACTCCTGGGACTCACATGGTAGAAACTAAAGAATGGACTCAAAGCCAGCACAAATTGACCTCTGACCTCCACATGCAAGCTTTGGAACATGTGCACGTGCGAATGAACACACACACACACACACACACACACACAATGGATAACTATGACAACCACCAAAAACAAAAACAAAATAACAGAAAGCACCAGGAAATTCACTGAGTTCGTGCCTGATTCCTGAAGACTGTGTTCCCAAATGGAACAGAAGAGCAGTGAGGGTATTCTAGACATGGGGATGCTGCTAGATCTCCCCTGGTGAAATAGATCCTACCAAGAGTGGGTCCTCCTGAAGCTAAAGGCAAAGCACTGAACAGAAGCTGAAACTAGCCCAAATAGGAGATCTGATAAGGCAGAGCTGCTACTGCAACATAAAAGCAAGTGTTCAGGCACCCAACTCCTTCTGAAGCCTAGAAAGCAAACAGCTCTGGAAGTGCTATGGGAGGGAATAGTTGTACATAGGAAAGGTTTAGTTGGGGATGAAAGTAAGAGTCTAAGGCTAATACTAAGGGTCTGGGTAAGACAGACAGGCAATTGGGTCTGGCTGGCTAGTTATGCTACTAGATGCCAATAAGCCCTCTGGCTGAGGTAGTTTAACACAGTTGAGAGAGCTTTGGTACACTTTTGTATTTAGGTCTTTAGTGCATGGACAAGTCAAACTTCATAGTCCATAGATTCCTAAGCTTTGATGGGAACATTTACAGCTCTTAACCTACAAGGAACATGGAAATGGATAGAATTTCGTTATTAAATCTGAGTAGATTCTTAACTCATAGGTCTCCTGTCTTTGGGGGTTAGAAAGTGGAGAGCTGATGTGGCTCATTTGTGGTGTGTGTGTGTGTGTGTGTGTGTGTGTGTTTTAAGTGAGAAGTTTATTTAGAAGGGGGAATGTGGGGGAAGGGAAAAGACACATGGAGACACAGAACAGGAGAGAAGAGAGGTGAGAAGAAGAGCAAGATCAAAAGAGAGTTGTGTGGGTTTTAAGGTGCCATTCTGTTACTGAGCTATCACAATCGTAGGTGCCTTTGAAGACACATGACTTTGTGTGATGTTATGTGGATGAGTGCAGGTGCCACGGTTCACATAAAGAGGGGACAACTTCAGAACCAGCTCTCTTCTTGCACCTTTACCTAGGTCCCAGGAATCAAATTCAGGCCACCGGGTGTGCAGGGCAAGTGCTTTTACCTGTGGAATTTTTTTGTCTGGCCAAGACAAGGGTTTTCAGATCATACCAATGACATACAAAAAGTTCATCAAGGCTATGCTGACATCAAGGCCAACACAAACTGCAGTATAATAACCAAGACACAAATGGTTTTTAAAAGGGTGGTGGGGGATAGGAGATACTGTTAATTCCTGAAGCAAAACCTACTCTACTATTACACTATAGAATTTAGCTTCTTTTCTTTTTCAAGAAATCCCTGGCAGTTCTGGAAGTCACTGTGTAGAGCAGGCTGGCCTTGAACTCAGATCTGCCTGGCTCTACCTCCCATACTGGGACTAACCACTACCCAGTGAATTTAGCTCTTAAAACAGGCATTTCCCAATAACATGTTGGGTCTATGAAATATTGTAATCATAGTTCTGTATTGAAGAGAAAAATGTGGTATTCCCTGGAATTTTCATCAATAGTTGTAAAATGGTCATTGAGTTCAGATACCCTTTATTCTTTGAAGGCTGAAAAATCCATGGGCAGTCAGACATGGTGGAGCATGCCTTTTAAAAATGCTTCCCTGGTGTATCCAAATTCCAGGACTTCCAGGGAAACACAGAGAAAATGTTTCAAAATACTAAAGGAAAACCCATGGGCAAGTTAGATCATAGATTAAAATTCTGACTTTCATTTAGTCAACTATGAGCATTGTTTACCCTGTTGCTTCAGGAATAGAATTATCTGCCTAAATCCTATGGTTGATATATTTGTCTAGGAACGTCACAGTAGTCACTGGTACCACAGTTATTAAAAAGCAACTTAATTTGTTCTACTGTCACTCGATTACTTAAGAATCGTGAGTAAAATAAGACCCTATATTCAATGCAGGTGCTGATGTGCAAATTTTATTAACCTCTTACCTTGCTGATAAAGTTGTCTTTGAAGTCAAGTTGGAGATGTTTAACTCCCACAATTGGTATCAAGTTGGAATTAAAACATGAAAATACATGGCTGAGGCAGGGAAGGATGCATTGGAAGAGCAATGAAAGAGATTATCTTAACAGAGAGAGCCACTATGGGCTTGGGGAGAAACCTGATGCTAAGGTAACTCCCAAGAATGCACAAGGACCCTGGTACATGGAGTTAGCTTATTGGAGCCCACTCCTTAAGAGTGGGATGCAATGCTCAGTGGCAATTGCATCTAATTCTGGTACATTAGTTAGCTTGTTGGAGCCCATTCCCCATGGTGGGATGCCATGCTCAGTCTTTCAATGTATGGTAGAGGGGCCTTGCCATACCCAACCTATTGTGCCAGACTATGGTTGACTCCCCATGGGAGCCCTTACCTGTGAGGAGTGGATTAGCAGTGGGAGGAAAGTGCAGGAAGAAGGGTGGGAGGGAGAACTGTGGTTGGAATATAAAATGCAAAAAAAACAAAAAACAAAAAACAACAACAACAAAAAAAAAAACCTTGAAAATATCATTGCTTTTACTGGTCTGGAATTTGTTAAGCAGGACTTGTATCCAGGGAGAGCTACTCAATATTTTTATTAACCATAAAGATATTACATTTCCCTCAAACCATTTGTGAATGAGGACTCTTAAGTTGGGACTTAACACAGATAACATGCCAATAACTCTAGAAAATCTGACATGCCTAAGACTGGAAACAAGATATTCATCCAAGCTCCAATTCCTTCCCATAAGCTGCTCTGTTTTGAATTCACAAAGCAGACTGCTTCTAAATGGGCCAGGCATGGTTCAACAGGTCGTAACTTAGAATACAGTTCAGATCTCTAGCATTCAAAGGCCATGTGCAGGTAAGTAAGCAAGAGTGGCCTTCAGAGACTTTTTTGAGACAGGATTTCTCTGTATTGCTTTGGAGCCTGTCCTGGAACTAACTCTGCAGACCAGGCTGGCCTCAAACTCACAGAGATCCACCTGCCTCTGCCTCCCGAGTGCTAGGATTAAAGGCATGCCTTCAGAGATTTCAATACCAATATGGCAGTTCATAACCACCATAACTCCAGTTCAGGGGAGCTGATGCCCTCTTCTGGCAGCTGTAGATACCAGGTATATGAATGCAGGTAAAATAACTAAGGCTCTGCATGTGTCCCACCCCACTAAAAATGTCAATACACATTCAAACACAAGCTCACTCACACAAACACATCCTAAACAGTCTTGTCTAGCTCTAGCTATCCTTAAACTGCCTCTGCCTCCCAAGTGCTGGCATTAAAGGTCTGTGCCACCACCAGCAGTAAATATTTTACTGTTAGCTTCTAAGGCTGTGGTGAGGATCAAAGCCTAGCCAGACTGTTAGATCTGACCTGATAATTTTTTTGTGACTAATTTTAGTACTGAAAATTCTAATTTGGAACTTATCACTTCCAAATTTTGTAGATAAAACTTCATCTACAATATTGTAGATGAAAATGGGCTTTTTATTCAATCTCTGTTCTTCCAAAAACTAAAACCCTGCAACATTCCATTACTCTTAACCTGTTAATGATTCTCTTAATCTATGGAATTACAACAGTGACCCAAAAGCAAGGTACTTTAGACTACTCACTTAGCAGCCCATATGCATGTATAATAAACCATTTATTGACAATTTGAATTCACCATCTTCTCCATATATGAGTGCACATTACCACACAAGTATTTCAATTTATATTTTTAGCCAGAGGTATGTATGAATTAGTGTCAAAAAAAATCAAATTCCTTGTTACTACAGATGAATTTTCTTCATACTAAGGTCAGTTAAATAAGGAAACACTATATGGCTAGCTGATTGTTTTCATACTCTATTAAATATTCACTGACTATAAGGCAAACTAATAAATTGTGCTTACATACCAGCATTTAACTGATTTTATTAAACTTTATTTTTCTATAGTTCACCTATCTAAACAAATAATTTTTAAAAAGAAATCAAGGCATCAGGGCCTGGGACATAGTTCCATGGATTAAAAGAGCTTGCATGGATGCCTGATAACACTAGGTTCAATCCCTAGAACTGATGGAGAACTCATTTCAGTAATTGTCCTGACTGCCAAATGCTCAAACGTACTACACACATCAGTAAGCATTCTTTTGAACATATCTAGACCTCAGTCCTATCTAGTAGTGTTTTATACTATGGCTCACCTAACAATTCCTAATTCTTCCATCACATCTTCCCAGTTCACAATCATTTCCTAATTTACCAGTCTTCAGTAAAAACCAGAAATGAGACAGAAATGGACAAAATCTTAGAACCTGGAGTTTCAAGTTTTTCTCCAAATGGAAATCTAGTAATAACCTTTTCAGAATTTTAACTTGACATTCAGTCTTCTCATTCCACAGATACTAACCAGTCAAGTACCCATAATAGGCTCCAAATAAGTCTCCAAAGTTCAGAAATATGCAGCAACTGCAATTTGAAGGTCTAGTGACAGGGTCCAACTGAAATGTATGCAGCTCTATACTAAAGCCTTAGCAAGCAAGGTGAGAAAAGGCATAAATATTCCTTCTGTTTTATTGCCTAGCATGGTAGTTCATAACTATCTAATTCCAATACTTGGTAAGTAAAGGCCAAGAGGATTTTAAGTTTGAAGACATCCTCAAATTACATGGTGAATCAAGGCCTGGCTTGGGCTACGTGATATTTTTAAAATCCTAATCTATCCCAAATTACCTCTACGTAATAATTCCTTGACTCAAGCTCCAACCCCCACTAGTCTACCATGATTTTCTAGGGTCCAGTATGAAAAATGAGCCTAGAGGGGCTCAGCAATTTATTAGAGAATTGGCTACTCTTCCAGTCTCAGGTTCAATTCCTAGCACCTACATGGCAGCTCACAACTGTAACTCTAGTTCCAAGGGATCTAACACCTTCACATCAATACACATTAAATAAAATGCTTTTTTAAAAATGGATCTAAGCCAGGTAGGTATTGGTGGCTGTGCTATCTCAAATATTTCTAAATTGTTACATATCTTTATAAAGGCCTATTTCAAATTAGCAAAAATACTTAATGCCACCCAGTCGTTCCTGTAAGTTTATAAAGGTTAAGCTTCTATTACAAAAGAGAATTTTTCTCTACTTCTTTGCCCTTTACAGGTGTAAATCTAACCTAAGTTAAAACCAGTCAGGCTCAAGGGTTCTAAATAAAACTCCCCTTCACAGCTTCCAGCTTTGGTCCAGTTAAACAGACAAATTACAGGAATAAAGCCATAACTAGCCACCTATGTGCTTAAGGCAAGTAACTAAAGACAAATTTTGTCTTCTGAAATATACTAAACAATCAGACAGCCCTCAAATGCTCAGAGGTCTAGAGAATATGGCATTTAAAATGTTTCATTAAAAAGCTTTTATAACAGAGACAGGCCAGCTGCTGGCACCACCCACTTCCTCTAAGACTGGTCCACAGAGGAAACTCCACCCACAAAAGTGGCAACGCTAGCCACTGAGCAATCCTGCCTTTCACCTCAACTACAGCAAAGGACTCTAAGGACCATGGACAAGAGGGCAGTGGAATCGACTTTCTCCATGTTGCTTGGGCCAAAAGCTCCTAATCCACAGATATCATGCCATCAGCAGATGGCAGATGTTCTTAAAGCCTCTGACCTCTACAACTGTGGAGGACCTGGGGGTGGCTGTCCATGCTGCCAGCTAATGTCTGTTATTCTCTAACCATTCAGGTAAACTTTTGTCATTCTCAAGAACTCTGTCTGATGCTTTTGACAACTGGTAGCTTTGCCAGCTTAAAGCAGCATCCAACTGTTACAAAACAGATTCCAGAAATAGGTATTTTAAGGTTGCAACTGTTTATAGTTCTGTTTTTTGAGACAGGGCTTCTCTGTATTGCTTTTGAGCCTGTCCTGTAACTTGCTCTGTAGACCAGGCTGGCTTTGAATTCAGAGAGCCGCGTCTCTGCCTCCCAAATGCTGGGGTTAAAGGTGTGCACCACCAATGTCGGATACATTTTAGTCTTAACATTAACCAATAAAGTTTTAATGAGCTACTAATCCAATTCTGACAGAGTACTAAACACCGTAATATGCCACTAAAGGAACATAAGTATAAACTCAAAATTAAGGTGCTTTTCACTGTGCTAAAAATCTGTCAGTTGAGTTTTCAGCCAAATTATTTCTAACATGAGTATGCTGCTAATATTTATGTTTTCACAAACTCAAAAGGATTCTTGTAAGTTCCAGGGAGCTGAATTAGACCCACCCAAACATGCCAGATTCACTCCAAATATTATTCAACCTTTCCCTGGTCCCAGGGCTCCCTTCCCTCACCTTGGTAACCCCTCCCTCATCTTACAATTCTCCCCTTAAGTACCAGGACTTAAGAATTTTTCTAAACTTAACCTTGCCTCTGCTCTGCCAACATCTTGACAGGTCTCCAATAGATGGCAGAGTTCCATAAGGCCTGGACTTTATGAAACAACCAGCAACCAAGACATGACAGTACCTCAGCTTTCTTAGGTCCCCCAAAGATGATCAACACCCCCAGGTCAGCAGGAAGTAGTCTTGAGAAATCGACATCCTTATTCCCTAACCTGCCAATGCTTAACTCCTCACCTTTTTAGTAAGATGGGAATAGAAGATTCAGGCAGGCATTATTCTGGCCTGCCCATCACCTGGAAGAATGCACACAGGCAGTACCCTCATTAGCCCAGGGACTAGTCTGCAGGCAGGTGTAAAGGACCCCTTTAAAAGACAGACCCTGTCCACTTACATTATTTGTTCTTTCGGGCTTTTCTCCCCCTCTTCTGTCTCTGGTGTCTATGCCTCTTCCCTTCCCCCTCACTCCCCTTTCTAAATAAACTCATTCAAGCTCTATCTGCCTGGCGTCTTATTCCCTCCGCCTTGGTCACCCTCACCTGCTTGTGGAACCTGCTTACCTTGAACACCCACTCGGGACAGCACCCCCACCCCCAGCTTTATCCTGTAACTGTAACAAAAGAACATTTTCTATGCACAGAAAATATCATTCATGTGATGCTTAGGCCTTCCATATGCAATGTTTCTACTAAAGATTAGGAAGGTGTATACACTGATGCTTTAGTGATAAATGAAGATTATAATTAGAGAGTGGTCCTCTCTACCTGCATTCTTGGAATTATATAATCATTTGTAATTACAATAAAACTAATGAAGAAACTGGACAATCTATTCTGAATTTAATCTGCCCCAGAATCTTGCAAACACCAACTTCTAACAGTACATTTAAATAGGTTTTATTACCTATTTATTTGTTTAGTACCACCTCTGATACTTTGTAAACATACAGCTAATTACCCAAGATAGTTCACATTAAAACACAAGATCCTACCAAGATTATGGGGGGAAGGAGTGTGACAATAAAAACCATTGTATATTTTAAACACTAGGATCCAAGGGTAGGCTAGTCCCAGGTCAGCCTCTACTTTCTACTCAAGTTGTTTAACATTTTACATAAGAATCACTGTTTTTCTGCAGTGAATAGGATTAAAACACAATCTTGCCCTGAATGCTATACCAAATTAACATCCTTTTGAGAAATAGAAGATCTGTGTCCATATAGGAACCATTTTATAATCTGCTATGCAAAAAATTAACAAGGGCAAATTACAAATAAACTGGATGTCAAGACTAAGCAAATAACACGAGCCTTAAAGCCTGTTCATACCATTAGCCTCAGAATGTTGGATGGGTCTTATGTAGCACAATGTTCAAAAACTGAAAGTAATGTAGCAAGAGGGAAAAGCTAATTATATGGGGTAATTATAACCCACATTATATTCTGAGTTCTCTGGAAAGCTAATGCTACTATAAAGGAATAGACAAATGCTTTCCTATTTCCAGTTGATAATCCAATAAAAAAAAAAAAAAAAAAAAACACAACCAGGCTTCTAAACAGTAATTCAAACCAACTACTCCATGTCAAAATTATTTAAACACTCATCTTGAAATGATTTTTATTCACATATATATTGATATGCATGATTATAGACTCCCAAGAAAATTGTATTTAATACAACCTGAGGATTTGGAGGCCGATAAAAAGAGCAAATAATTTTAATTGAAAAAAAAATCCATGTTTTCCTTCAAATTCCTGGTTTAATAAGGAATTGTTTATTTTGAGAAAAAGATCCCAAACATCAGGCTGTTCACAAAAATAACCCATGGTATTAACTTTAGAAAACAAATATTAAGACTATTACACTATTTTCCTGTAAGATGCATTTGACATGCCAACTCTCATTCACAAAAATACATGGTTACATTCGTGTTGAACAGCCCCACTCATGTGAGGGAAAACACACACCTCTAATGCAAAGCTGCTCTCAGGGTTACAAGTAAATGAGATGCTTCTGCAGTTAGGGAAGCAACTACTGAAATCATATGAAGAACTGTACTCCCTGCATAACAAGAGATTATTTTGGAGACAGTTGATAAAAACCATACATCTTTTTATTGTTAAGTCAAAGAGGTATCAAAATTAAAAGCAAACTTACAGGGTAAGACTTAACAAAACTACTAAGGAGCATCAAAGGAAGTGAAAATGAACTAGGCGCAAGCCAATTATGAATCAATGAACACAGGAAGGATAAGGAGAGGGCGAACAGTGAGGATGTGCTGAAGATACTAGGAAGAGGATCTGGTGTTACTTTGATCTCTCACAAGCGCCTAGGTAAATGAATAACGGGGTGTTTCTAAACTCCTCAATGTGCTTTAAGAGTCATCCTCCCCATTGGCGCTATCTCTGTCATCTTCTCCTTCCTCTGCTTCTTTTTCATCATCCTTGATCAATTCCAGCTGTGAGAAACAGACACAAGGTAGAGTTAGAGGTACTGCTTGCATGCCTGGACCCTACTCCCCACCTTTCCTTCCTTTCACAGGTCCTAACCTGGTCATCCCCCCTGTCTTCATTGTCATCGTCGTCCAGCAGGTCACCCTCCTCAGCAGAGTCATCTGCACCTGCCTCAGACTCCATCTTCACATTGGTCTCATCTTTCTTCACAGAGGCACTGCTCTGTTCTTCCTCAGACTTTTCATTCTTCATCTCTACTGGGGATGAGAAGGACAAGTCTGTCCAGGGGCAGGTGTTGCCCACAGGATATAGAGAGCTTTCATTAATCAAAGAACAAATATAGTTTCCCAAACAAATTAATGACCCTCCCAAACACCACAATACGCAAATACCTTATAATAACCCAATTTTACTTGAAACAAGCACAAGACCATTACCTGCTTGCTTGCTTTGTTCCTTTTCAATTTTTTCCAGGCTTTCCAGCAGAGAATCCACTTTTTGTTTTATCTGAGTCAGCTCCTTCTTAATGGCCTGAAGGTCATCTCCTTTCACTGTAACACAAAATTAGACTAGAATAAAACATATAATAATTTACCAATTGCTGAAAATGTTCTCCTTCCAAGGAGTTAGGCTTTTGAACTGATTCTCAGCACCACAGGGGGAAATTCTCTGAGCTGTAACTACAAAAGTAAGAGACTTTTTTCTTTTCTTTTGGTTTGATTCTTCTGAGATAAGGTTTCTGAGTACCCACTGCCATCCTCCAACTAAGAGATCCACCTTGCCTCTGCCTCCCCAAGTGCTGGGTGTGTATGGCTGTCCCATCATTCTTTTTGAAAATGAATCTCTCCATGAAATAGGAACTCACTGATTTTGCATGGTTAGCTGGCCTTCAAGTCGAGGGTTGCTCCCCTTTTAGCCTCCCCAAAGTCAGAATTCAAGATAAGTAAGGTGCTCTGCTTTCTATGTATGCTTGGGGGATAAAAGCTCATGTCCTCACTTCTTTTGAGTGCAGGATCTTTACCAACTAAGCATTACCCCTGCCTCCCTTCCTCATCTCTTGGTTCAAGTTCACACATATACATTATGTCTACGCTGGTAATATCTAATTTAAAATAAACACGGGGTAGAGAAATGGCTAAGTGTTCTTCTTGCAGAAGTTCTCAGCACCCATATCTTTCAACTCCAGCTTCATGGGAATCAATAACTCCCCCCACATACATACATGTAAAAGATAGAAAATAAAAATAGTAAAATTTGGAGGTGGGAGGCACTGCACAAAAATGTAAAAGAAACAACACTTACACTTTCCAGACTTGGATGAAGATCCCCGTTGTCCACTCTTGGAATTAAATCCACTTTTGCCCCTTCGAGAGGTGTTTCCGGAAACACGCTGGCGTTTAGAAGGCACCACAGCTCGAGCAATAGGAGGAGGAGGAGGGACACGTGCTGGGTAACTGTACATCCTATTGGATAAAAGAGATAAGAGCATTGTAGAATTTTCTGTTTTAGCCATTTCCTTTTATTATTTTGATAGCAATATACTCTCCACTCTGATACTAAAGGGAAACACACCGATAGGCTTGAAAAGTTTGCAATAGCTGTTTCCTCCATAAGGAGCAGTCAACAGAATGTTAATATGATGACCTGAATTTGATCTCTGAAATTCGAGTGATAGAAACGTAAAAGCTGTCTTCTAGGCCCCTCCCCCCCAAACACACACACTTGTAGAAACATCTTACAACATGTATTTTAGTGTGTGCAGAGTTATGAATATGTTACACCATACCCGAGGCCAGACAGGACAATGTGGGGGAGTCGGTTCTCTCTTATAATTCCATGGAGTCCTAGAAATTAAACATGACCCAACACAGGTGGCAAGCAACGTTACCTGCTGACACATCTTGGTGAAACCAAGACTAGTCGTATTTGTTGACTTGAAATTTAAGTGATAACATTACTTTTTCCAGCTCCTCTATCTTTAACAAACGATACTCCCATTTACTTTCAATTTCTGCGGGACAAGGTGTTTATTATGAAATGTTTTAATACTCTCTGAATTAACAGTTAAGTTAAAAAAAAAAAAAAAAACCATGCCAGAGGTGGTAGTGCATTAATCCCAGCCCTTGGGGGGGGGGGGGGGGGGCGCAGAGGGAGGTGGATCTCTGGGAGTTCAAGACCAGCCTGGTCTACAAGAGCTAGTTCTAGGACAGACTCCAAAGACACTGAGAAACCCTGTCTTGAAAAAACAAACAAACAAAATATGTGTGGTGAAGCATGCCATTAACATTATGAGAGGCAGAAGGATCTCTGTTCTTTAAGACCAGCCTTGCTCTACTTACTGAGTTGCAGGACAGCCAGCACTACACTGGGAGAAACTGCCTCAAAATATTAAAACCAACAGAAAAAAGTATAGAAGCTGGAGACATGCATGGTCCAGGGGTTAAGAACACTGGCTGCTCTTCCAGAGGTCCTGAGTTCAATTCCAAGCAACCACATAGTAGCTCACGACCACCTATAATAGGATCTGGTGCCCTATTCTGGTGTGCAGGCAGAACACTGCATACATTTAAAAAACAGGTACAGTTACAAAATGTACCTTTCTTATGAGCTTTCCTAAGCTGAGACAGAAATTCCCTAACTGGTTGTATAGAAATCATGTTTTCATTTCCTAAATTTACTAGTGCAAATACAGTTTTTAGTATAGGTCTACTATAGAACATTTTATCTCTTGACCCATATTGTAAGGCCATTTTCTGCAAAAGTAACAGTGATTTTTAGAAGTAGCATGTGTTCTGTAGATTTTCTAAAGGTGCACACCTTTAATCCCAGCACTACAGAAAACCCACAGCTATACAGAGAAAATAAAAAATAAATGAAGCCAAAAAACTCTAAAGCTCTTCAAGAATCTTTCTAGGCAAGCCGTTATGATTCACATCTTTAGTTCCAGCCCCAAGGAGGCAGAGGCAGATGCAGATGGATCTCTGAGTTGGGAGACCAGCCTAGTCTACAAAGTGAGTTCCAGAACAGCCAGTCTCAAAAGAGCAATCAAACAAACCAAACAAACAAGAGGAAAGAAAGGACGAGAACTCTTATTCCATTACTTTGTTGTTTTGCCACTCTCCTTCCTCAGCTAAGCACTGGGATTACATGGCAGCCCACCACTGTCATTTGTTGTTTCATTCAATTCCAGTCACCTCAACTTCAGGATTTACCATGTTTGAAGTCATTTGCTAAGCAACACAGTTTAATCACTAAGCAACACAGTTTAATCACTACAAGAATAGTGGAACCGTGTTCCTTATAAGTGTTCACAGAAATCTAGAGAAAAGTTAAAGTATGTAAAATAGGGCTGGGCTCCTGAGGAGCTATAGCAGGATGGACAGAAAGGTTTATGCATACAGACCATCTCTCTTATTAATGTAATGGGCTTCAGCAGTCACAGGGAGCTTAAACTAACCACCATACCAAGGTACAAAAATATTTCAACACTAAAAATGCTTTGGGCAACTAAACATATTAGGGTACACAATCTCTTAAGAAAAGACTCAGGAGGTTGAAAGAGGATCTCTAGCAGACCTCAAACCAGTTCAAATAAAATTACAGACACAACCAGGTCATTATCACCTTGTGGATTTGCAAAGCCTTGCAGAAAGATAAGATCTGTACTCCATACAGTCAAATTGACAGGCCCTATATATGCAAGATAAACAGTACTAATTGGTAACTGACTCAATTTTCCATCTAAATGTACTTTTCTCAATTTTCAAAGGTTAAGCATGAAAATGTTAAATTACATAGCAAATGGTCATGGTCAATTATCAATAATATATATTTTTTTATTTAAAAATATATTTTTAGAAAGTGTTTCTGCTTACTTTGGATCATGTCCTGGAACTAGCTCTTGTACACCAGACTAATCTCGAACTCAGAGATCTGCCTGCCTCTGACTCCCAAATGCTGGGAATAAAGGCATATGGCATCGCCTCCTGGAGAAGTAATTTTAATGGTCTCCCTAAAAGGCTTCCAAATCAAAGCTAATCTAAATTATCTAACACACCTACAGATTACATTTATATATGCAGGAAGAGGAAATAGGAGGAAATAGAAGAATTTTTGAATACAACACTCATTACTTTGCAAATTTATTGGCCCTTGATAGATGTTTCACTCTTCTAGACACCTACTATCAAGTATCTTACTGTACTTCTGCTGCTCAAATCTACCAATGTTTGATTAGACACACACTCAACTCAAAGTGAGTTTCAAGTACAGCCAAAGCAGTTACAGAGAAATCCTGTCTGGGGAAAAAAAAATTAAAGATCACAATTCTTTGAAAGAAAGCTCATATACCATATCTCCCATCTCATTTGTTACTTTTCTAAACTACCATACAAAAAATACTAATATGGTTTAACATATAATTAAAAACTGAGAAGTGCCTATTTTCTAACATGATAAACCTCTAATACCAGCAGTGAACATAAATAAGAGTTCAAAGTCACAACAAAAATAAAAATCACTAACTGAGCTTGTGCTTTGTGATGCAAGGGCTGCTAATGAAATGCTTCCTGTAATAAAACAAACTACTTTGAGTCTGCTGTTCCTGCTGTGGATCATCATCTGGATAAATTTCACTGGAGATAGGTCACTTATTACTCTGATTTGGAGGGTGGGGAGGAAGAGTACACAAGAGTAAGACAAATTTGATTTTATGAATTCTTTCTTATGCCTATGATGATCTATTCTATAATTAGCAAAATGTACCGTCACTTGTTCCCAAGTTAGTATATTTTAATATTCAATGTAAACTGTGTTCTAAAATCTCAGTCTTCTACTTTTCTACTTGCAGAGGAGGTTTAATTTACTTACCTCCTTCATTTGAAACACTATACAGATCCATAAAGAAAAACTTCATTTTTGGTTGTAAGCCTAGCCATCTCTCCAGCCTGAAAAACTTCATTTTTTACACTTCCTATCTCCACTATTCATTAATCATGTTACACTGTTAACTGTTCAGATCAATATTACATTACCTCACTAGTTCTGCTGGAAAGTACATTTCCCACTTGTTCTACGCATGCCACCATTTAAGCATCAGAGTTAATTTTTAAAGAACATAAAATTCACTCAAAAATATGTTCACCTAGAATTCTCACATTATTTAAAGTCCTTGGTATAACTTCACACACATTTCCTACGAGAATGATAAAACATGAAATTATAAAGTTACAGATTAAGAAGATCAACAAACACACCCCACATACAAATATTCACGCACAAACACACATGCACAAAAATATCACTATCAGGTTTTTGGTTTTTTTGTTTTGTTGGTTTTTTTGTTTGTTTTTTATATCTGTATCTGGTTGCTATGAGGAAGGTCAATTAGTTAGGAACACATACTATTTTCCCAGACATCCTGAGTTCAATTCCCCAAACCCTCATCAGGTGACTTACAATCAATTCCATGGTAATCTGGCCTCTGTGGGCACAAACACTCATGCAGATACACACACAGATAATTTAAAGTAATGAAAACAGCCAAGCAACACTCAGAAGCAAGCTTGGTCAACAGATCAAGTTCTGTGAAAGCCAATTAAAATGGAGGTGGGGTATTATCAGGAACACAAAATGAACCTTAGGAGCTCATTAATATGATGGGTGGTTTTGCACAGCTTTAACCACAGCAGAGTCCAATGGATTTCTTTGATCTGAGTTCCAGAGATACTCAGATGCCCTGTCTACAACTCCCCCACACCTCTGGTCAAAAGTGCCTAAATAGTCAAAAGCAAACACAAAGTGGCTTTGCAGTTGCCTAGACCTAGATAGAGGGAAAGAACATACATTGTTAACAAACTCAGGGTTTACTTTTGAGGGTGATAGAACATCCTAAATTTAGATCATGGCAACAACTACACAACACTCTCCAACTGCACTCAACTTATATGTCTGTATGAGGGTCTATCTGCATGTGTACTTGTGACTACCTAAATATAAGAGAGATACAAAGTGTTGGGAGGGGAACAAGGGCTCACCATTTGTTCTTAACCACTCAGCACTTTATGCGTGAAGCACATTGGAATGTATGTAAAGACTACCAAGGAGATTCACAATGTTTATCTTCAAGTATATCTTATACCAGAGGCCACCTTGGAATTAGTTAAATCATAAGCAACTACTCCAAATTAAAACTTTCTCCAAAGACATATATACCACATACACAATGAAAATAGTAAGCCAGCCTAAAAAAGGTTAAGTAAAAAGGGTGACAATAAAGCATGTATATAATCCAAGTACTTCTATATAAATCAATGGCCCAGCTCATCTTCCAAGTAACCTTACCTTATGTAGTTCCAGATTTCCAAATGAGAAATAATTGTAGTATTACATACCTGAGTAAACTGATGAGGGAAAGCAAACAAAATACCCTCAAATTTGTTTTTTTAAGAATGCCAGTTTTTAGGTACTTTATTAAGAATCCTTTTAAGGTCTGTGAAGATGGCAAGCACAAGGAAGGACCTGAGTTTAGGCCCCCAATTCCCAAGTAAAACGCCCAGTGTGGACAGTAATGGGAAAGTTGATTCAGTCAGAGTCCTAAAGTTTACTGATAAGCTAAACAAATTGAAGAGCTGTGGGTTGGTTCCATGAGACCCTGTCTTTAAAAGTAGGGTTTGGCTGGGCAGTGGTGGCACGTGCCTTTAATCCTAGAACTTGGGAGTAGAGGAAGGGAGCTCTCCATGAGTTCAAGGCTAGCCTGGTCTACAGAATGAATGCCAGGAGAGGCTCTAAACTTCACAGATAAACCCTGTCAAAAAAAGAAGGGTTGCAGAGGCTAAAGAGGCACCTGGAATTTCTGGCCTGTTTTGGGGTGGGATGATTTATTTAGACCTGGCTATCTAATCCTGGAAAACCGTAAAAATTCACTGAAACTTGTCTCCTAAGAGAATAAGAACACTCCCAGAGGACCCATATTCCGATCTCAGTACCGATGATGGGCACCTCACACCTGCCTGGAACAGTTGATATAATAAGCCCTCTTCCAGGGATTGTAGACATTTGTGAGGCAGACATTTACACAAGTCCATACACATAAAGAACTGGTGTATTTTCAAACATCCTATACTAGAGACGTTTTGAGTATAAAGCAGCATGTGCAACATGTCATTCATTACTTAAATGAAAATGAGCTTAAACTGACTTTTTAGAATAACATCCAAAAAGAAAAACCCATACATACCTGTCATAATAATCCCGTTGAAAGTCATAGTCCAAATCAAATGAGGAACTGAAAAATAAATACCAAAGAAGGATTATTTTGGAGCTGCTGTTGTTAATGCAAAAGGCAGATGGGGTGAAAACAGGCCAAACAAACCACAACACATAGATCAGTAAGATTAGCAACAAATAATCACCATTCAAACAAATAATTTGCCCTCCATGTTATCTTAGACCACTGGGCATGCAGTGATCAATTAGTAATTCAGGTAAAAACATAACTTTAAGAGCTTTAAGAATACTAAAAGAAAACAATAGCTGTTAAATCACAGTCCCTTCTCCCTTCCTTATTCCCAGCTTTCTAGAACCTAACAAATTCCTCTTGAATTTGAATATACACATATGTAATTATTGTTAAACAGCAAATACCTCGGTGCTAGGAAATAGGGGCAAAGGGAAGTATGTTAACACAAGTTAATAAGCATTACACTTTTGCACATACAAAACACATTACACTAACCCTCCCCACATCCAGAAAACACAGAAGATGCCCACTGATGGACACAATGCAGTTATAAACAATAAAGTTCCGGACCTGAGTAGAGGGGACGGAGAAGGGTGTTCTGGTACTGACCCGTACATCTCCGCTGCAGATCGTTTGACACCTGCTTTTCCTCGGTTCACTTTTGGCTCTGCAGCCAGATTAATATCTGGAAAAAAGGAAACAAAGCCAAAAGGTGAGAAATTAAAAACAGTAACTTCAAGGCAAAGAGACTGGGTTTTATCCCCAGCAAAAGCAAACAAACCTGTATTTCACACCACAGTGTAACATTAACTTTCCTTCTCACTAGAAGTTTTTACAAAGCTAGCCTTCCATTTCTATACTGTCAGGTCATTAGTTTTCTCTTTGCTATATATCCCCACTCTTAGCTCCTTCACATTTGCAAATTTGATTCATCTTGTTTATTCATCCACTAACACAGTTAAAGAATCACATCAGTAGCTACTAACAGGTCATTTTCCTAGTAATGCTTCATTTCACCACCCCCCCCCCAAAAAAAAACACCACTGGGCGTAACTCCAAAGATAAGCATGGCAAAGATAAGCTATGTCCCCAAAGGACCACTCTCAATGTCTAGGCTGGTTTCATTTTGTTGCTAATGGGAATACAGCACTAATAAAGACATGTACACAAATCTGTAGTAGATGGCACACTCTGGGTCTATGCTTAGTAGCACTACAACTAACTGGCAGTTGTCAGTGGTCATTTCTCTGAAAACTTCCAGTGATCTCCATAGTGGCTATGTAAGTTTGACCAACAGTAGATGTTTCTATCCTTGCAAACTGGTCAGCATGTTAACTTCTGTATTCAGTAATTAAAGATAATATACTTGCTTCTCCTTAAAAAGTGCATTAAAGCTAACAAAGATGACCTAAGGCCAATTTTTAAAAAGTCAAGATTATAGTCTTATAAACACTTCCCATGAAAATAATCCAGATTTAATTAGAAATTCAAACCCCAGAGGCTAGGTGTGGTGGCACATACTTTTAATCCTGAAGTGGCAGGCTGACCTGAGTTCCAGGTCTAACAACCTAACATTGTTACCAGAGATGCTGCAACAGGGAAGGTATTATAATTTGCTCTGAAACACAAGCTTTTAGGCCAAAATGTTGGCATATAGCTCTAATCCCAGTATAATTCATTTGAGGTTAGTGTGATCAACATAGTTTAGTCTCAGGACAGCAAGGGCTATGTATAGAGACCTTGTCTCACTAGCCTCCACCACAAAAAATTTAAGGTTCAAGTAAACATACACATTGCTGATATGGGAACATTATACTAGTGGAGTAGATGCAAAGTAATAACAAATAAGTATTAGTGATGTTGTAAGCACATGAATCAACTAACTTGAAAGGTTGCTAGCCAAACAAAGCATCTGAACTCTAAACTTATAAAATAAAGGCTAAGGCTGAGATCTGATGAAGCAGACAACTCCAGAGGTCCTGAGTTCAATTCCCAGCATCCACACGGTGATTCACAACCCCACAGCAGGCAGAACACTGTATTCATTAATAAATCCTTTAAAAATAAACCATGAGCCATATATGAAAATGCAGTCAGGAGGATTAGAAGCTCAGGCTGACTGTGCAAAACTGAAATCCTTTCAGACACAAAAAATTGAGATAGGTATTGTATGGTGGTACGGTGTTTAGACACCTTTAATCCAACACTTTGGGAGGCAGAGGCAAGTTCCAAGACAGACAAGGACTACAGAGAAACTCTGTTTCAAAAACTTTTCTACTCCATATTTGCCATAAAATAGTTACCCACATCAGAAAGTTAAGATAAAATCCAAAGGCAGAGTCAGGCAATCTTGACTGCACATACTAAGCCTAAACTATATATACACACATATATATCCTGTCTCAACAATCATTCCACATTACGAAATGTCATTACCATTTGCTTACTCAAGATTACCAAGGTTGCCTAGTTTTTCCATTAAAAAAAGAAGAAGAAAGAAAAAGGCATAGAAACATAGTCACATCAAAATAGTTAAAGACTAGCTTTACAGAGTCAGGGAAACAAATATATAAATGAGACAGAAGGCACTGCTAGATTATATGTAAAATAGTGAAGTATAATATGTACATATAAAAATGCCACAATGAAACCCAGTACTTTGTATGCTCCCCCTACCAAAGAAAACAGAAAATTCAATCTTGAATTTTAACAACTACAAACTCACCTAAAACCTGGCCAGCAATCATTCTGCCATCTTCTCCAGCAACAGCAGCCCGGGCATTTCTTTCATTAACATATTGGACGAAGGCAAAGCCCTTATGCACAGAGCAGCCCACTATTTTGCCATACTTTGAAAAAATTGCCTCCACATCAGACTTCTTGACAACAAGAGTATTGAGATTCCCAATGAATACACGGGAATTCATAGATCGAGGATCTGTCTTGTTGGTAACATTGCTAGCCATTTCCTTCGATGATAAGGTTTCTGATAACTGGAAAAAAGAAGCATTCAGGTTAGCAGATACTATTAATGGTGTTTCACTTGAACCACTTTGACTATCTAGGTATTAACTAACAGTATTCTCACAATATCAAATATATAATATGAAACTCCTTTTATACCTCTTGTCCTAGCAAGACATTCCTCTTTTATAATAATTCCAAGAAATCTTCTAAAATTCGAGTCCTTAAATTATAATTCCCTACACTTTTACTGCCAGGGTTTGGCCTTTTTTGCCTTCCTGGTTGTAATCTTAAGTCTCAATTTTCTCAAAACAGACCAACTTCAAAACTTTTTTTGCAAGTATAGTTATAATTTTTACCTTTCAATTATACTTATACAAAGGCAAATATTTTCAACTACTCAGATACTTACTTGTACTACAAAGCATATTAAAGCCATCTTTTCATACAATGCAATTACTCTAAAACCACTTTTTACATCTGGAATATTAATATTGGATGGTGATGATGATAAACTACAAGTATAACACAGAAAAAATAAGGAAATGCAAACTTTCTTCTGTTTTGGTTTTCTCAGACAGATCCATTCTCACTCAAAAAGCTAGTCTGAAGACTGGAATACTGAATACTTCAGAATCCTGGAATTTTATGTTTAAGCTACCACACAGCTGTTTCTAGTCTATTAAAATTGTTTCCAACCAAAAATGATAATGATAATGGAGTCAAGTTATTATAAATACCCACTTTTTAAGATATTGTATTTCACAATTCTTTGTTTGCTTTCTACTTATTATCAATGTAAATCCTAAAATCAGAGTTTAAATTCCATCCTATTCTGAAAATAACTAAAAAATATTTAAGCTGGGTTTAGTATTTTTCATCCTTCCTATCCAAGTGAATCATGTAAGCAATACAAAACATAATAGATACAGTCTAAAGTTACTTAATATTTTACTGAAGAGTTAAATAGTTTTAGAAGCAATCAAAAGATTTCAGGCCACTTTACAGCATGTGTGCAAGGTTGCTTAACATACAGAAGTCAAAGGACAACTATTAGGAATCAGTTTTCTCTACTATATACTGAGAAGTCAAACTGAAGTTGTCAGTCTTAGCAGAAAGCTATCCAGTAAGCCATCTTAACTTGCTTTCCCCTACACCTTACTTATGAATAAGACAAATGAGGGTCAAATTTGTTTGTTAGGCAAGGAGTGTGATCCTACGATGCATACAGTAAATAATGAATCAATGTTAGGTAGTCATCACCATCACCAAAACTCCAGAATGGTTATGTGGAGCCAAATTACTGACAATAACAGGTGTAAAAGGAATTAAAACTTTTTTTTTTGGGGGGGGGGTCTCTCTGTAACAGCCATGGCTGTCCTGGAACTTGCTTTGTATACCAGGCAGGCCTCAAACTCAAGAGATCTTCCTATCTCTGCCAAGATTAAAGGTGTGCATCACCATTTACCCACTTGGGATTTTAAACCTTATTAAAACTAACTTATCAAAACACTGTCCTTGGGCAATTTCTAAAATGCTTGATATGTCCTTTAAGGTTCTCTTATGCTCCTTCCCACATCCCTTAACAAGGCTCAGCATCAAATTCATGATCCAGTCTCCCTGAATACTAAAATTAAGTCTATGACAGTGCCATCTATTCTATTGATAAATCCTCTACTATTTACCTGTTTAAAGACCTAGGTTATTTTATTTGTAGTTTCCAAAAGTAACCAAGGTCCATCCTTAAAGAAAATAAAATACTTAATTCAAGGTATGATGTGGTGGCACACATCTTTAATCCCAGTGTTTGGGGAGGCAGAGGCAAGCATATACCTACATCTGAATTTCAGGCCAACCTAGTTTACAGAATTAGTCCTGGACAGCCAGATCTACAAAGAAAAAAACAAAACAAAACAAACAAACCAGAAAACCATCTCTGGCCCTCCACCTCAATCAAAAGGGCTCAGTGGTAGAAGCCTCCCATAGCATGGGGGAAATGACTGGTTCCTTATCATTCAAATCTATGTACTACTTCCCCTGCCATCTAACACCTAAACTTTTCTACCTTTTAGTAGTAGTCATATACATCTCCAACCATGGCAAATATAGGTAGCTGTGTGGGTGGGCACAGACCTTCAGTCCCAGCACTCAGAAGGCAGGCAATCTGTGAATTCAAGGCCAGCCTGGGCTACGGAGAGGGTTCCAGGACAAACTCCAAAGAGAAACCCTGTGCCAAAAAAACCACAAACCCTGATATTGCCAGGAAGGGTATAGGGAGAGACAGCTGGATTCTCTAAGTCAATTACAGTGCCAGGACAGACAGGACTATGTAGACTTATCTCAAAATAATAATAGTAATGGGCTAGAGATGTAAGATGTGTAAGAATTAACCTAGCAAAAATCAAAGCCCTGGGTTTACTATTCTCTAGCAGTAAAGACCAGCCAGTACTGAAAAAGTTAACAGGCTATACATGAGGTTCGCAAAAATTATGCACCTGGAGACAATAGGGTTCAGTGTATTTGCCATGGAAGCACCAGAACTCAAGACTAGGGTTCATCAAGACTAGAGTTCAGGGACTGGAAAGATGGTTCAGAGGTTAGATCACTGATTCCAGGCAACCATATGGTTGCTCATAACCATGTATAAGGATACTTGGTGCCCTCTTCTGAAAAGGCAGAGAGACAAATGTGAGTGAGATCAACCTGGTCTATATATAGACAACAGGACTATACAGAGAAATTTTGTCATGGCTGTTTGCATTTTGCCTCCTATGCATCTTTTTTCTATCTTCACTGTCTGACTCTGGTCTTTTCAGAGGTTAACAATGAGTGCTATCATTACCTACCTTAAAAAGAGCCAGTTAAACCTCATTTTTATTGGCCTGTGTGTTAACATATACCTTTACTATCAGAGGTGAGAGACCTCAGGCCTACCAGGGTTACATGTTAAAGAAAGAGAAAAATACAGAAAGAAAACAAATAGATCATCCTTGAGGGATGGGGCGGGGGGGGGGGAGGGGGGAAGAGTTTGGTAGTGGTACACACCTTCAATCTGAGCACTATTGAAGAGGCAGAGATCCCAGAACTCAGTTTAAGGTCAGCATGTTCTATCTACAGAGTGAGTTCCAGAACAGCTAGGGCTACACACAGAAACCCTATCTCAAAAACAGAATCCAGAACCCAAAGGTACAAAGGTGTATACTGAATCAAGTATTCAAGAGGCAGACACACAGCTTATCCAAGAAAATATCACTAGCTAGATTAGCTGCAATTTGGCAAGATATAGACACTAACTCTCGAAGTAAATTTTTAAAGCAATTAAGGCAAACAATGTCAATTTGCCTCTACACATATGTACACCTACCCATACATGCAGAACATACACAACCAATGTTCTTGTGCTGGGGATATGGGCATGGGTGATTGCCTAGCATGCAAAAATCCTTTGAACCACTCCTAACACCTCCATAAAACCGGGCATGTTTGCAAATACCTATCATTTTAACATTCCAAAGACAAAAGGCTGAATGATCAGAAATTAGAAGTCCTCCTTAGAATTATGTGCAACTGACAATGCTACAAACAGTCCACAGAAGAAATACAGATTTAGGAGCTGCCCCACAGAAGAAATTCAGACTTAGGAGACGGAGATGCAATATGCAGTTAAGTGTGCACACTGCTTCTCCAGATGACCTCAATCTCAGCCTGTAACTCCAGCTCCATGGAGACAGCAATTTTCCAGCTTGAGCAGGAACCTAACCTACATTCACATGTACATACACTCAGATACCACATAATCAAATATCAGCAATTTAAAATACTGATTTTAAAATAACACAAAACATAGTAAATTGTAACCATGAAATAAAAAAAAATTTTAAATTTGTCAGGCATGAGAAGAGTTAACCAATTTAATCATTTAACTTAAAACACAGAGAGACACCTTCGACAACAGCAAAAACAACCATCTTCATTACAGAAGGAACCAAGATGGATAAGCATTATACATTATAGGCACAGTAAAATGGCTTTTTTTGAAAAACACAAATGTTAAGTCTCAACCCCAGGACAAAGGCTAAGGTGCCTATTTAGTATATCAAAGCAGAATTGATGGAGAGGTTCTCCCAGTTTCACTAAAGTCCCTGTTACTGGGTATGGCTGACATACAAACCCCTTGCTTGCCCTAAACTTCTCCAGCCCAGTGGCTAGCTGGGCTGCTCTTTTCCCAGTTGCCCTTTCCTATATAATCCAGCCTTTTACTATTGTTTCTCTCCTCCTCCCATGACCAGGCAAAAGGTAAGCTTCACTGTGGACTCTCCCAGATGTCCCTGTCTCTGGAATATTCTCCCCCTTTTATCTACTAATAAACCTCTTCCATCATACTGGGGACTCTTTTTTTTGTTTGTTTGTTTTTTTTTTTAAATTTAACTGGTTACTAAAATATACTATAAGCATTTTTATGTTTACTGAAGAATTTTAATATGGAAGGTAAGCTGGGCAGAGGTGACACACACCTTTAGTTCAAGCACTACGACACCATATGACTGACCACTCAACTCAAATGGAAGAAGGGAGACTAGGTAAGAGAATAAGTAGGAGAGAGCGGGATGGTAGTAATGAAGGATAAAAATAAAATATATAGGTATATATACGAAATCACATAATGTTCCAGTTTTAAAAAACCTTTAAAATGTTGATGCCCTCCCAAGTGTATCTCAGTAGAACACTTGCCTAGCACACAGATCCTTGCATTAATACACACACACACACACACACACACACACACACACACACACACGAACGAGCTAGAGGAAAGTGGTTTTTTAAGTTTACTGTGATCCGCAAAAACCACATTCCTTAATGCTTTTGTATCTACTATCAATCAAGAATTAAACTTTGAGGCTGCGAAGATGGTTGTTAGATCATTCTATGCTCTCCAAAAGATTTGAGTTTGCACCCACATGATGGCTCACAACTTTTGCCCCAGGTGATCTGACTCCCTTCTTTTAGCTTCCAAACACCATGCACACATGCAGAGAAAACAAATCCAGCACAATAGCATGTTTTTAATCCTAGCACCCACATGTACTTACACTAGTGTAAAAAAAAAAACCAGCTCAATCAGAGAACTTAATACTCTTCTGCAGGACAGGTTCACTTCCAAGCCCCCAATTTACAAATGCCTTTATCTATCTACAGGGTACCTGACACCCCCTTAATATACATGACAGACAGACACCTAACTTTAAATAAACTAAGGAAAAAATTAAGCCAAAAATGTTGGCACACACTCATAATCCCAGCACTAAGTCAAACCAACTAGAGTTGGACCTCTGGGACTCACTGGTTGGCCAGTGTGCCTAGCCTACTTGACAAGCTAAAAGTGAAATGTCCCTGTCTCAAAATACGAATGCCTGGTGATGCCAGGAAGGGTAGGGTAGAGGCAGATCTTAGTGAGTTCCAGTCCAGGAGGGCCTACATATAAAGTGAGTTCGAAGAGAGATGGATCAGTGGTTAAAAGAACTAATTGTTCTTCCAGAGGACCTGGGTTTAATTCCTAGCACCATATCCACATGGCAGCTCACAACTGTCTACAACTCCAAGATTCCACACCTCACAGACATACATGCAAGCAAAACACAAATACACAAAAAATAAAAATGATTAAAAAAAACTATTATGTTATCTTCACATTTACAGGAGCTGTGTTTAAAATAACATTAAGGCAGATATAGGTATAGCCCTGGCTAGCTTGGAACTTACTATGAAGACCAGGGTGGGCTGGACTCAGATCAGCCTAGAAGTAAAAATGTGTGCCATTACACCAAGTGGCAATAAAATAAAATGCAATAGTATAAAAAGATGAACAAGTAAATAAAGAACAATTACTAGTTTGAAATTTTTCCATGAGTTAAATAAATTGAAGCAAAAATGATTGCTCTGCCTGGAAAAAGAAAATGAATCAAAGTAGCCAGGTATTAGATGCCTTTAATCCCAAGCAGAGGCAGGTGGATCTCTGTTGAGTTCAAGGCCAGCCTGGTCCACAAACAAGAGCTAGTTCCAGGGCAGGCTCCAAAACAATACAGAGAAAAGGGTTCAATGTAGCAACAAATATAAATTGTTTAAGTGCCATCTTCCCCCCCCCCCCCCTTTTAGAGACAGGCTTTAGAGGCTGTCCTGGAACTAGCTCTTATAGACCAGGCTGGCCTTGAACTCAGACATCAGCCTGCCTCTGCCTCCCAAGTGCTGGGATTAAAAGGCTCCTGCCACCAATGCCCAGCTAAGTGCAATCTAAGACTACATCTTAGAAGCAGTTCTAGAAGCATATCATGCTAGTAGGGTTTTTTGTTTTCCAAGCAGGTGTCACTATGGATCAGGCTGGCCTAAAATTGAGATTCACCTGCCTCTCCAAGTGCAGGGATTAATGCCATGTAATTATGCCTGCCCTACCAATTGATTTCTCTTATTTTGTGTATGAGTGTTTTGTCTGCTTATCTATACATGTTTAGTACCCACAGAAGCACAGACGCAAGAAGGTGTAAGACCCTCTAGGAACTAGAATTAGTTTATTAGCTACCATAAGATTACAGGGAATTAAAGCTTGATCTTCTACAAGAATGAATGCTCTTATCATAAGTATAAGTATCATAATTTCAGATGCTGGCACCAATATGTGACTTATAAACTACAGCTCCAACAGAACAAGGCATCACTGACATGATAGCTACTGAATAAAAACCTACAAAAACAGGAATCTAACATGAATACAAGGAAAAAAATGTCAATACTCTTCTCTTTAAATCTGTATTTTATATGAGTGCTTTGTCAGCATGTATGTACACCATTTGAGTGCCTAGACTGAAAGGGCATCAAATCCCCCTTGGAACCATCATGCCCATGTTGGTAACTGAATCCAGATATTCTGCAAGATTAACAAGTCTTGTTAACTGCTGAGCCATCTCTCTGACCCTAGCCAGTTACTATAATACATAGTAAGATGACCAGTGTGCCAGGAATGGTGGCAGACTTTAATCCTACCACTCTAGAGGCAGACCATTCTGAATTACATGCCAGGACTTACATAGTGAGACAGAACATTAAAATAACATTTAATTTTTCCTTGAGGTTTCACTCAGCCCTAGATCCTTTTAAATTCTATACAGCTAAAGTTCTGATCCCTCCTGCAGTTCCCAAGTGCTGGATTATATGCATATGACACCAAGTCCAGCTTTCAAACATTTACATTTTATTTTAGCAGAATCAATGTAGCCAACACTTGAGAACAGACAGAGGACAAAGTAAAAAGGGATATCCAGCCTGGCATTGGTGGCACACGCCTTTAATCCCAGCACTCGGGAGGCAGAGGCAGGCAGATCTCTGTGAGTTGAGAACAGCCTGATCTATAAGAGCTAGTTCCAGGACAGCTTCCAAAGCCAGAGTTGGATATCTGGAGCTACAGAATTGGTTCAGGGGCTAAGAGCACACTGGCTGTTCAATTCCCAGCAACCACATACATGGTAGTTATGACCATCTATAATAGGATCTGATGTCCTCTTCTGTCATGCAGGTATACATACAAAGCACTCATACATGAAATATGTTTAAAAAATTAGTTGTTAAAAAAGGTGGATGTCTATTGTGATACACTAAAGACAATGATGAATTGACACGGACAAATATGGCAGTAAATGGTTTTAAATGAAAAGCTGATGACATGATAGGAAGGAAAATTAACCAGTCTTTGGTCTAAGTGACAGAAAATCTGTAGTTTGATAAACCAAGGAGGTCAAAACAAACCAATTTGAAAAAAACAATGTTTTGTCTTTGAAATAATTTTCCTTTTCTGAAACAAGGTCTCACATTGTAGGCCAATGGCAGACTTGGCCTTAAAAACCAAGGTAGCACCAGGCATATACATGGCAACAGACACAGAGGCAAAACAAAAAACCCATACATTTTTTTCCCCCAATTTCTAATGAGAATTTCATGTCACTTTCTACCAGCCCTTCACTAGTTCTCAAGCATACTCTCACTAGGCAATGGTGCCACAGGCCTTTAATTCCAGGCAAGGCCAGCCTGGTCTACAAGTTCCAGGACAGGCAGGACTAGACACAGAGAAACTTACGGGGGGTTTGTGTGGAACCATACTCTTTAACACAGTACAAAAGTACAAATTTCTATTAACTGGCCCTAACATTAAGAATCAGTTCACTTCCTCTTAAAAGGAGTCACAGGCTTCCTGATGCAGTTAAAGATCCACTTTTGCATTCTTTTACAGATCTGTGCATAAATATCATAGTGTATCTTTCATTTTTCACTCCATCTATCATCAGGAATTAGGCTGAGGTTCTCCTGACAAGACCCTTGATCTCTCAAACAATAAAAGGCATTAACTTTAAGTAATAAACTTGTGGAACAGAAATAAACTCACCCTATAATGTATAGCTGCAACACAATACAGGATAAAAGGTAGAAAGAGTTCACTCCTTTCCCAGACCTCAGGAGCTTCTGCTTCAACCTTCCACTATTTTCTTTGATGTACTCTTTGGTGTTCATTTGAACTACATTTTACTTTTTGTCCAAGAGGGCACCATAAACCTACATGTCACAGAACTCATTTTCCTTATTGAAACTTACTAGGTTAACTCTAAAATGCTTAGCAATGACTGAATGTGGTGGTGCTTTCCTTTAGTCCCAGCACTTGGGAAGCAGAGACAGGTGGGCATAGACAGGCAGATCTGAGTTTGAAATTGGTCTGGTCTACATAGTGAGTTAAGTTTCAGGACAAGCAGTCCTATGTAGAAACCTAAAAAATTGGTTTCCAAGCCAATAATATTCCTAACTTCAGCTACCTATGCCCTCAATAACCATTGCATTATTCTAGTTTCAAGTCACTGATACCCATTGATGTAGAAATTAAATCTTCCTATTTTAAGCTAAGCCTACCCTTTCCTTTAAAAACAACAACAACAAAAACCTTCTGTGACAGTTTAATACTATATTATACTTATTTCTGGGGGTTGGATCTATGGTGTTTTGTTTGGGTTGTTATCAGAGTGCCACCACACTAGCCTCAAACTCCTGTCTCAACTTCTTTGTCATTATCGGAAGCTATCTTCAACTTGTATTTTTTTTTTTTTAATACTACTCTATTTTAAGAATACGGTACTCTCTCCATATAACCCTGCATGCCAAAAGAGAGCATCAGATCCCATTATCAATGTCTGTTAGCCACAATGTAGTTGCTGGCAATTAACGAAGGACCCCTGGAAGAGTTGCCAAAGCTCTCAGTTGATAAACTACCTCTCCAGCCCCCTCAATTTGTACTTTAAGATAAATATAATCTAAAAATGTACAAATGTAATCTAACTGCATTTTGAGACAATGTTTCATGTAACCTATGGAAGACTTTGAACTTCTTATACTTCTGCACAAATCACAGGTGTTCCTGTCTGTCACCAGGCCCAGTTTATGCAGTGCCAAGAATCAAACTCAGGGCCTCATGTACACTAAGTACTATGTCCACTAAACTATAAGCCCAAATCCTGAAGATTACTCTAAAACAAGACAGCTCAACAATAACCTGAGAAAGAACTGTCTAGTTGGAGGCAGTTTCAGGGGTTCTGACCTATACATCATCTAAACTTAAATAAATCTTATTTCCTAGTCTTTGCAATGAAACCAAGTGGACCTCACACCTCTTACCATCACCCAGGAAGGGTGTACATCTGTTCCGAAGGCCCCCCTGGCTCCAGGTCATCCTGGCTGATGCTGCTCCAGGCTGGGCATCCATGTTGCTGCGGCTTGTGGTTTGTGAGGGGTAGTGTACAGGAAAAGCAGGATGGGATTTCAAGGGAAACAGTAGGAAGATGGCTTTTTGGGAAAATGCCATCACCATTATAGGTGTTAAATAGTACCACACACATTTTATTGCAGCACAGTTTAAAAATTTAACAAATGAAAGATTAAAAAGAAAAAAAATAAAAATAAAAAAAATTAAAAATACAGACGTCCAGAGATGCTCTAAAACAGTTAAGTTAAAGATCAGGAAAAATAAGGTCAGAGACTTAACAGCCAGTAAAATTATTTCCAGTGTGGGGAAGGGGTTGAGGGCAAGGGTGGGGTTGGGAGAGAAAAGGTTTATGTGATCCAACTACTTAAAAATGCTAACACCTTCACTTTCTCTCCCAAGATGGAAAACTCCAAAGTCAATCAGGAGGCTGAAGAAATCTTAACATTCAGAAAAACTCCACTTTAATCCGGTTAAAAATCAGCATTATCATCATCATCATCACCATTATAATAAGTATAGTAATAATAAATAACTAGTAAGTAACAACAATAAAAAGGAAACCAGCGAAAGTCAGGAAAAATGTAAAAAAAAAATTATAATAACTTACTGTAGCTGAAGATCAAAAAAATCTCACTGTAAAAAAACAAAAATAAAAATAGCCCAGATTAGAAAAACGGGAGGTGTAAAAATGTCAAGTCAGTAAAGTTCATTTCTTTTCTTTTCCAAAAGCAGTTTCCACAAAAACCGCAAGGGTAATGTTCTCAATAGCAGACAAGCAAAGCCCTTTCCACATTATCAATTAATCTCTTAAAAATACACGAGGAAGTAGAGAGGTCAGTTTATGAGGCTAAAAGGCTCCTCCTCTAACCCAACTGCTGCAGAAAAAATAGAAATAGAAATTTAAAAATTACAACTTAAATCCAGGTCCTGTTTTTTTTTTTGTGTGTCTTTTTGGAAATAATTTTAAAAAAAAACACCTGTATATTTGCTGTAGTGCACACCAAGTTGCATCATTATGTTTAAAATGTCTTTATAAAATCAATTTTGGAATGGGAATGTGTGTGTTCTGGAAGGGTGGGAAAGGGAAGTTAAAAAAAATCAAAGCTGAGCTCCAGTGAGTAAGGATGGGGTTCGCCTTGCTGCCCTGTGAAAGGAGAAGGGACAGATTGAGTCATAGTTCCTCAGAAATGTGCCCTAAACCCCAAGACAGAAAACTGTCGGTTGCATCTAACACATTTTGGTAAAGCATTAACATTTCACTGGGGTGGAGAGAGCCTTTAAAGAATCATCACTTCTATTAGTGACTGTTTTTACAATTCTTCAGTCAATTGTGGTTGTAGCTAACTAAATTCAAATCTGTATCCCCTTTAAGGGGACTGGTAAACAGTATACATTTTAATGTCCACTTTGTAATCAGCAGTTTGGGCAATGAAAATACAGAAAACCAGGCCAACCAATGAAGATGAAGTGAATAAAGGTCAAACAGATTCATGGGTTTCAAACCTAAGGCCATATATGTAGTTTTCTTCCTGTGATTAATACAGACTGAAGGTGAATGGTCTACCATGAAGACACACACTAGAAGGGACTCTAATTTCAAAGCCAAAGAGTGAAAGACCACAAGACTTTGGTAAGGTTCTACAGTCAGGGTGAAAGATGTTCTTAAAAAGGAGCCAGCCCTTTTTATTCATCATCACTGACAGTGGAAAAAAAAAACCATACAAATGGAGGAAGGATCCATGAACACATTCATGTCATGAAACAGGTGATAAAAATTGTGTCCTTATGGATTTGTGTTTCATTTTATCATCTAGTGTTCCTAATCCCAAGGTATGAATTATCTGACACATGTAAAACTGAAATAATGTAAATGACATTTATCATCTAGTGTTCTGAATCCCAAGGTATGAAGAATCTGACACAATGTGAAATAATGTACATGACACAAACTGGTTGTTTCATTAGCTAAATAAAAGAAAAGTAGTTAGTAAAAGACTTGTTACATTCCCATTTCATTTAGACATGAGGACTTAAGTCTCCCTTAGTCCCAACATTAAAATTTTAAACTGAACTTTTAGAGTATTCAAACTAAATCCTTATTTAAAAACACCAAAACTACAAACAGAATGAATACTGTTAACTCTTTTTACATGTCAATAGCCAACCTTATACAAATATTAAAAAACTGTATAAGTTCCCCAATAGAACTTGAAAGTTATCTGTATTTGAGGCAATTATAATGAAAATTTTTTTGTTTGTTACTATCCTGAACCGATACCAAAATCTTCAGGTGTTAACCCAATAGTTCACTGGAAAGAGGAAAATAAAAATCCTTAGTATAGGGGCTGGAAAGATAGCTCAGAGGTTAAGAACACTGACTGATGAGTTCAAGTCCCAGCAACCACATGTTGGTTCACATCCATCTATAATGAGATCTGGTGCCCTCTTCTGGCCTGCAGGCATATATGTGCAGGCAGGACACTGTAGGCATAATAATCTTTTACAAAAAAAAAAAAAATCTACATCTACAAGACATAGGCTTAAAAAGAAGCAATGTAATCTGGGCACACTCTACTACTCTAGAGTAGTGACTAGAGTCTGTTACACAAAGTGAGTTCCAGGACAGCCAAAGGGCCAGAGCTACATAGTGAGTCCCTATTTCAAGAAAAACAAAAAACAAAACTACCACTCTCCCCAAATAGAAAGCACTACATGATCTGTGTCAACAAGTTTTCTCACCCAAGTTAACAACTCATGAACTAATAACTAATGCCACTTAAAAAAAAAAAGCAAATTTTTTTTTAGTAAAGAGCATGTACACAGGGGCTGGAAAATGGTTCAGCATATAAAGAGCACTTGCTGCTCTTACAGAGCTTTGATTCCCAGTGCCCTACATGGTGGCTCACAACATAATTCCAGTTCCAGAGTATCCTAGTCCTATGCTTTCTTTCAGACCTCCATGTCCAGCACACACAAACAAGGTGCACTCATACAAGCAAACGTTAATACACAGAAAAGTTTTAAAATGTGTTTCTAGGTTATACTACCAAAAACTTCCCACCAAGGGTTAGATAAGCACCTTAAAGGGCACTTTAAATGAGCCCAGCCAGCCAAGAGAACAAGTCATCACCTGGCACAAAATCTAAGCCTGGCAGTGGTGGCACGTGCCTTTGCCTTTAATCCAGCACTTGGGAGGCAGAAGGTGGATCTGTCAGTTTGAGGCCAGCCTAGTCTACAAAATGAGTTCCAAAATAGCCAGGGCTACACAAAGAAAGGCTTGAAAAGCCTAACCAACAAAAACCAAAAACCACACAAGATCTAGGGAACCATGACTCAATTAAGACATTGGTAGTAAAGAGCACACCAATCTGAACTAGAATACTTTAAACAGAAAATCAGCTTCTGTCTTTTGAGAACTGTAAAGACTTAACCAGGAACCTCTACCCACTGTAGTTTTTTTCACAAAATCTTTCACTCAAACACCTACAGTTTTTCTACATCTGAAAGTTGGTTTTTAATCAACCAATTCTCCAGTAAATCTAGTTTCAAAACCATAAACCTTCCAATGAGAACTGAGTGTATGAAGCACAAGCAAACAGTGCTAAGGACAAATATAAGGTTACTTGACCATTGACAGATATATTCTGTTCTGGTTTTTAAAGGCAGGGTTTCTCTATGGAGCTTTGTACACCAGGCTGGCTCAAACTGGGGAGTTCCACCTATCTTTGACTCCCATTCAGAAATCCACATTTCTAACACCTTTGAAGGGCTAAAAGTGGAAGAGACAGGGGTCTCATCAGGCCTGAAAATTCTTTGTAGACCAGAATGTCCTCAAAGTCATAAGATATGAACATGCTCTGCTGGGAGGTGTGGGCATCCATGCCTCTCCTGTATGCCTAACATTTAATGGCAGATGTTTCTCAACCAATCTCAAGTACTGCCAGTAGTCATCTTGCATACTAACTTCTGACATTTATTTACAACACTATTTTTGATGGATGAATTCCTATTTCTCTCTTCACCAGAGCAAAATTCTACTCTTAGGCATATTATGAAGAGGCTAGGCAGCAGATCTGGTCCACAAAGCAAGTTCCAGGACAACCCAATCTTGAAAAAAAACAAACAAAAGGCAGGGAAATGGTGGTGCACCTTTGAGCCCAGCACGAAGGAGGTAGAGGCAGGAGGATCTCTGAGTTTCAGGCCAGCCTGGTCTACAGAGGAGTTTCCAGAACAGGATCCAAAGCTACAGAGAAACCAGGTCCCAGAAAAAAACGACAAAAAATTAACTCCCAGACAAACTGACACTCTACACTATTAGTGCTGGGGATTAAATTAAGGGCACCTTGCATCCTAAGCACTACCACTGGGCTACATTAGCAACAACTCAACACCTGTACCAGCAATTAATGGTTTGGGAAGGTGGTTGTTTTTGTTTGAACACAACTGCATTCGAGCTCTACCTTGTTTAAAACAAAACAAAAGCACAGTTTTACTGTGTAGTTCCGGGCTGGCTTGCTATGGGTACTGATCCTCCTGTCTCATGGCGTCTCAAGTGCAAGGATTACAGGCATGCAATACCACACCTAGCTGGAAACTGCTTATTGCCAAGTTTAGAATGGATAAGATATTGGAATATCCGGAAAAGATTATTTTGTTTTTGTTCCTATTACCTTTAATTTCGGTATCAGCTTTCCCTAAAAATTCAATTGTCTTTTTTGTGCACAATATTCCAGTAACTCGGAAAAATCATTCACCTACCTAAAAATACCTTAGTTGCTCTAATTTAGTACGATACTGCCAACCACTTTTAAGTATCATTTTAAGTACCTACCTCAAGCAAAGTTCCACTAACTTATATATTTCAAGTGATTTCTAACCTGCAGATAAAAAGTAAGCTGTAATTATTGCAATTTTAATTAATCTGCGGCATTTCCTTTTTACAAACAGAAAACTCCGCCTTCTACCGTTTATTCCTATGGGAGAAAAAGTAATGACTACTCAATCTATTGTTAAAACGCCGCTCTGATGCCATGTGGCCCGCCCGGAATTTAGAAGCTTCCAGTACATCTTCACTGTATCGCTCCCCCACCCCCGCCCGACGCTGAACTTAGATTAACAGGGGAATCGTTAAGACATTAGAACTCCAATTATGTTAACCAGCATTTCTTTCTTCCTTCCCACGCTCCCCTCTCGGAGTCCTAATGGTCGAAGGGAATCAAAGTGGCCGTTAGACACGAGCGCGCAGGCAGGGTGTTTTCCGCGCCGACCGTGGCCTGGAGGTCACCAGGTTGACGCTGCGCCAAAGCCGAGGCCTGCTGGCTGCCGCCGTAGTCCCAGTCCCCACACCACGGAACAAACGCGGGTCCGCGTCTGCCGCGAGGCCGTTTTCGCTCCCACACGCCCTGGCAGGGCCCAGGAACCCAAGGCTCCCCTGCACTCGCCCCCTCCGCTTACCAAGAGGAAGGAGAGTGACAAGAGACCGCCTCTCCTCCTGCGGTTCCGGGCCGAGACTCCGAAGCGACAGCAGCAGGCAGCAGTACACGACCGTTCGCTCTCCGGCGCTCCACAAAATGGCCCCCGAGCTCCTCTGCCGCCGAGGCGAAGGTCCAGCCCCGCCCCGCTCCAGGGGGCGTTCCTATTAGCTGCGCCTTTTCTCGCTCCCGCTCCTAATTAGATTGCGCTACTGCTCCTCACAGTGCTAGCCAATCACAATCAGGAGTGGGTTGGTCTAGTTGCGAGAATTTCCACATGCGTAACAGAAGCTCGTTAGTAATTGGTGAATCTTCCTGTCACTTAATGTATGAAGAATGGTCATTGGTCTCTGTACAAGACGGAAACCTGGGTGGAATGTTCGCCTTTGTATCGCTCACAGCTTCTCATCCGGGCACCGGCGGATCTGACTGACGCCGCGTCGTCCTATCGGCGCTTCGTAGATCGCCCAGATCCGCCCTGATCACCGCATTTCCGTGGCGCGGGGGTGGTGAAGTCTGGGTGGAGTCTGGTAGCGGGTGGAAAGGGCCTGCCCTCGCCCCAGGCCTAGAAAAAGGAAAGAGCCACAGTAAGCCTGAGTGTGGGGAGGAGAGTAATCCTTAGGCCGCCTGCAGTGTAGATAACTACAGCCCTGCATTTTTTTTCAAATTCAGATCCTTCCTCATTTCCACATTCTATAAACTGCTTAGGAGGAGGTGGCCTCTCAGCCTATCAGGCTACACAGCTCCTTCCAAACCTAGTCCTCTCCGGTTACCTGGACCCCTACAAATCGGTTGCACAGTCTGCAAACCGAATGGCCAGCCACCTGGATTTCCCACTTCCTGCAATAACTGCCTCTTAATCCCCTCAGGTCTGACCTGGCAGTACATTTCTGGTTATTCTGTAGGAACTTTGAGCACACCGAAATGTATACAGCCCGCTTAGAAAGAGGGATATAACCCCAAGGGAGATACACTAGATCTAGGAAATTCTGATTTAAATTTTTAAGGGTTTTTACATTTTGGTTTTTTTTTTTTTTTTTTGGCCAGGTAATGATGGTGATGCACGCCTTTAATCCCACCACTCGGAAGGCAGAGGCAGGCGGAGTTTGAGACCTGCCTGGACTCCAGGGGAAGTACGAAGAGAAATCCTGTCTCAAAAACCAAAAAATAAAGGAGAAAAATTTAAACCTATGGCATTTTCAAAAGTTTTATTTATTCTATGTGTAAGCATTACGAGGGACCCGATGGACAGTGATTCTAGCACTGGGGAGCCACAGAACACTTTGTGTTACAGCTCAGATGGAAAGGTATTCTGGCACTTGGGAGCCAAAGAACATCACAGGTCACAGAAAGATTAGCAATTTACAGCCCTGCTCTGGCAGGAGAGGGATTCTCCAGCGAAGTTGGGGACTCCAGTCCCCCCAAGAGTATGCTTCTTTGTCGCTAGTTTCAGGGTCAGGGTGCATTTCTTTGGTTCTGATTGCAGGCCCAAAATGTGTTTCTTTATTTTTCCTTTTCTTTTTCTTTCTTTCTTTTTTTTTTTTTTTTTTTTTTTGTTTTTTTTTGTTTGTTTCTTTTCGAGACAGGGTTTCTCTGTGGCTTTGGAGCCTATCCTGGAACTAGCTTCTTGTCGACCAGGATGGTCTCAAACTCACAGAAACCCGCCTGCCTCTGCCTCCCAAGTGCTGGGATTGAAGGCATTCGCCACCATGGTCTGGCAAAGTGTGTTTCTTTGGCTGCCCCTTTTCCCCTATACTGTGTGTATCTGCTTAAGTGAGTTTATGTGCTCCCAATTTTACTTTTTGTTTGTTTGTATTTCGAGACAGGGTTTCTCTGTGTAGCTTTGGAGCCCTGGAACTCACAGAGATCTGCCTGCCTCTGCTTCCCAAGTGCTGGGATGGGACTAAAGGCATGTGCCACCACGGCCCAGCTTACTTATTTTTTTAAAGAAAAATATGGAGGATTAAAGGCGTACCATAAAGATGGCTCAGAAGCTAAGAGCACCTGAAGCTCTTCCAGAGGACCCAGGTTCAGTTTACAGCAATCATGAGGGAGGTCACTGGGTAACTTCAGTTCCAGGGGGTTCTAAAACAGTCTTCTGGCCTCCAAGGGCACTTGGCACACACATGATACACAAACATATTTACAGGTAAGACACACATATACATAAAAAAAATTTTTATATATATTAAACTGACAAGTTGGTGGTGCACACCTTTAATCCGAGGCAGAGGCAGATGGATCTCTGTGAATTAGAGGTCAGAGTTCCAGGACAGGTTCCAAAACAATACAGAGAAACCTTGTCTCAAAAAAACAAAAGACAAGTTCAGTGCTGAGCTCTTGAGCTTAGTGATGGAGTGCTTGCCTAGCGTGCACAAAGTACCACAAACTAAGGAGAGACAATAATGGAGGAAAAAATGGAGATTTCTGTGTGCTACTATTAGGGAAAGAGCCTATTTTACTCTCCCCAAACAAAACCCCAGAAAAAGTTTCTCTGTGTAGTCCTGGCTGGCCTTGAACTCAAAGAGATCTGCCTGCCTCTGCCTGCTGGATGCTGGGATAAAAGTCGTGAATCACCAGACCCAGCTCCTATTTTACATTCTTTATTTATTTTGGAGGGCCCACCTTGGATCATGTATAGTGAACAAAAAAAAAAAAAAAAAAATCCACACTGTATCTCTCAATCTATTATCATCATAATTAGTATTATTATTAAAGCAAAGCACAAAGCTGGGCGTGGTGGCTCACACCTTTAATTCCAGCACTGGAGAAAGAGGCAGGCTGATCTCTGGGTTCTACAGATCTCTGGGTTCTAGACCAGCCTTGTCTACAGTCCCAAGACAGGCAAGGCTATCCAGAGAAATTCAGTCTCAAAAAAAAAAAAAAAAAAAAAAAAAAAAAAGACACACAACACACACAAAAAATGAAGCACAGAGCACTATCTATATAATGTCATTGTATTTGTAGACATTTTTGTTGTTTCAGGCATAGTTTAGAACTAAGTGTAAATGCTAGAGGAAAGTCACAAGGAAACTGTTATTCTAGGGGAGAGAAACCTTCACACTTTCATTATTATCCCTTTTTATATAGTTTAATTTTGGGGGCGGTTGAGACAGGGTTTCTCTGTATTGCTTTGGAGGTTGTCTTGGAACTTGCTCTGTAGACCAGGCTGGCCTCAAACTCACAGAGATCTGGCTGCCTCTGCCTCCCAAGTGGTGGGACTAAAAGCTTATGCCACCACCGCCTGCCTAATTTTATTTTATTATTTTTTTTTTTTTGGCCTTGTTTGTGTATTGCTTGCTACAAACTAATCTGAAACCCAAAACAATAAGTACGGAAAATATATCCTGAAATGGTTTCTTTGGAGGTTTTTTTGGGGAGTAGTCCATTTCTCTGTAGATTTGGAGGTTGTCTTAGAACTCACTATGTAGTCCAGTCTGGCCTTGAACTCACAAAGATCCACCTGCCTCTGTGTCTTGAGTGCTGGTACTAACACTGAAATTGTTTCTTTGAGACAGAATCTCACTGTGCTGCCTTGGCTGGCTTAGAACTCACTATGTGGCCAACCTGTGATAAACCAAAAATTAAAATTAATATAAGTTTAAAACCTTGAGCCCTAAATTTAACTCCTTAAATCTGGAGTGCCATGGCTGGTGCCTGACCCCCCCTCTCAAAGAAGGGGAGGTGACTGGCCACCACTTATGTCAACATTCCTATGTCTGCTAATTGCTGGTCAGAAAGATCCCCTGATGGTTGTAAAGATCCCTCAGCCCAGGGGGATAACTGACAGACGGTGTGACCCTGTAATCCTGCAACCCCATGCCCTGTCTTATCTTACTCAAATGTATATAACTTAAAATATATAGTTAGTGCTTTACTCTGTGTGACCTTAAGTAACTATGGAAACTCTGGAATTTGTGACCTTCAACCTTATGGTCTTCCCCTTTAAAAGCTTCTCTTTATGGCTGGTTGGCATCTCATTTCCCTACCATGGTGTGAGATCCAAGCTGGCCAGCTTGAACAATAAAGAGAAACCTTTGCGTTTGCATCAGAATTGTCTGGCTCCTTGGGTTGGTCTAGGGCTCTTAGAACATGGCACAACACCTGGGTTTGAACTTGTGTCAATCCTACTTCAGTCTCCCAAATGTTAGGATTTTCAGTCTGCACTACCATGCTTGGCTGTTCTGAGAGTTTGTTTGTTTCATTTTTTTGAGTTTCAATTTTACATTTAGAGTGTTATGTACAGGTGTGAATTCATTTCTTTGTTTCTTGAAACAGGATCTCACTTCGAGACCTAAACTGACCTTTACCCCTTGATAATCCGGTCTCCACCTCCCAAATTCAGGGATTACAGACATTCACCACCATTTGTGGTTTAGAGGAGTTAACAGGATTACCAGGATTACAAATCCCTACAATGTCCTCCCAATTTAACCTATGAATAGAATGGAAAAGCAGCAATGGTCTCAGTATCTGTCACCTGGGGATGCAGCTCAGTTGGTAGATTGCTTTGCCCGGGATGCACAAATCCCTAGGTTCAATTGCCAAGGCCAGGAGAGGGTGTCAGATCCAAACAGACAGAGAAAGAGAAAGGGAAGTGAGTGGGGGTATGGTGCCGAGGACAACTTTGTGGAGTGGGTTTCTCTCCTTTCACTGTTACATGGGTTCTACAGTAAAAGTCAGGCGATCAGGCTTGCACAGCAAACACCTTTATCCACTGAACCATCCTGCCCTTAACCTCCTGAGTGGGGGCATTAAGCCACCATGATTCTCTCAAATCTTTATTATCAGCCACATTGCACACTAAAATCTATTGCAATATAATTTTTTAAAAACTCAGTATGCGTGTGCATGTGCCAGAACTTCACAGCAGAGCCAGAGACAGACAGCCTGTGTACTCCTCAATCATTCTGCACTGTGTTTTGTTTTGTTTAAGACAGGGTTTCTCTTGTAACAGCCCTGGCTGTCCTGGAACTCACAGAGATCCGCCTGCCTCTGCCTTAGAGTGCTGATATTAAATCAATGCGCTACCCCTTCCAGGCTTTGCTTTTGTTCTGACACAGGTGGTGGGTGACTGTGTCTCCCTATTGGCTGTGTCCTGACCTCAGTCTTTCATGAAGACAGTCTGGTTTTTAAAGCATGGGGGAAATGAGGAAGGAGAAGGGAGAAGGGGTTGCTTCAGGCTGAGGATTCTGGAATACAAAGGCTACCTGGAAACAAATGCTTTACCAGGTGGGGGAGATTAAAAGATTTGCCTAAAATGTTTACAAAGTAAAATAAATATATGGAATTTTGGTAGTTGAAGGACTAGCTCCTTTTATGTATGTATTTGTTTATTTTTTGTTTTTGTTTTGTTTTGTTTTTTTGAGACAGGGTTTCTCTGTATTGCTTTGGAGCCTGTCCTGGAACTTACTCTGTAGACCAGGCTGGCCTCGAACTCACAGAAATCTGCCTCTGCCTCGAAAGTGCTGGGATTAAAGGTGTGTGCCATCAACGCCTGGCTCTATTTATTTATTTATTTATTTATTTTGAGGCAGGGTTTCCCGGAACTCTGTAGGCCAGGCTACTCTCAAATTCATAGATACCAGGCCAGGCAGTGGTGGCGCACATCTTTGGTCCCAGCACTTTGGAGGCAGAGGCAGGTGGATCTCCATGAGTTTGAGGTCAGCCTGGTCTACAAAGAGTTCTAGAACAGTCAGAGCTGTTACACAGAGAAACCTTGCCTGGAACAAACAAACAAACAAACAAATTTCAGAGATTCTCCTGCTCTTTCTCCAGTGCTGGGATTAAACACCTGGGCCACCACACTGGCTGCTTTTAATTAAGAACAATTTTTTAACTGGGTGGTAGTGTACACCTTCAAACCCAGCATTCTGGAAGTAGAGGTAGGCTGATCTCTGTAAATTCAAGGCCAGCCTGATCTACAGAGTGAGTTCCAGGACAGAGAAACCCTATATTGGACAAAAAAGTCAAAAAAAATTTTTTACACCAGTGCTGTGATTATAGGTACAAGGCATGATACCAGGCCTTTGTATTAATTCTGGACCAACTACGTTCCTTTTTTGCAGGTATTTCAAGCACTTTATAACTGAGCCATCTCTCTAGCTATATATACCTTTTTCTTTTTAGGCTCAAATTTTTTTCTCCAATGCTTCTTTTGTCTCCTCTGCTATTCTTTCATCCCAGCAATGACCGAATCTGGCTTCCTATAGATTAAGCCTCTTTAGCACATTGCCATCTGTTCTTCTGGCTCAGACAAAAGATTTCATCCTCTGATCTTCCCCTCCCCACCCCAGATTAATCTTTGTACAGACTGTGAAATGCGGCCAGGCGGTGGTGGCACACGCCTTTAATCCCAACACCTAGGAGGCAGAGGCAGGAGGATCTCTGTGAGTTTGAGACCAGCCTGGTCTACAAGAGCTAGTTCCAGGACAGCCTCTAAAGACTTGAAAACCCAAAAAACAAAACAAACAGACTGTGAAATGCTTTTTAGTTGATAAAATTTACATATGATTAGGAGCACTTTGCTGTAATAGCACAGGCTGACTTTTGAGCAAACACCTAAATGTTATAAAAAATACTATGTAAATTTCCGGATGGCGGGAGTCATAGCTTTAAAATGTACAATTATAGTTTGCTATTATAAAACACACATATGGGCTGGGGCTAGAGAGACAGCTCAAAGGTTAAAAACACTAGCTGGTGTTCCAGAGGTCCTGAGTTCAATTTCCAGTAATTACATGATGGCTCACAACTATGTATAATGAAATCTGGTGCCTTCTTCTGGTCTGCAGAGATATGTTCCGATAGAACACTGTATACACAATAATCTAAAATAAAAATTAAATTCACACAGAGGATTTTTTGTGGGTAGGGGGTGTGGTTGAGGTGGTAGAGCTTTAGCTGTTGTGTCACGATTCCAGTTCCACCCGAGACCTCTTGGTGACCCTCCCTGTGAGCTTACTGGGCTGGCTACAGAGAAGGAGTGTAAGTGACCCTAAACAGGTCCATCACCACAAAGTCCCATCCCACAATAGGGTGACATCATGGAGCTTCACGGGGTCGTCTTAGCATCTCCCACCAACACATGCAGCTTTAGGAGAAGAAGGAGTGTTAGCTGGAATCCCAGATGGTGGTCAGAGAAACCCTGGACAAATGACTGAGAAGCCTATAACATATCAAGGAGGGTGCAGGCCAGCTCGTCCAGCATCACTCAGTACCTGTGGCTTCTCCCAGCATTTCATTTTCTTTTTTATTCATTGCTACGTATTTATTAATTGGATGTGCATGTATATCCATGTGAGGGTGTCAGATCCTCTGGGAGAGAGATCTGGAGCTGGAGTTACAGACAGCTGTGAACTGCCATGTGAGTGCTGGGGATTGAACCAGGATCCTCTGGAAGAGCAGCCAGTGTTCTTAACCACTGAGCCATCTCTCCAGCCCCTTCCGCAGCATGTCTCACCCGTACCTGCCTCCTTCCCTAAACTTCTGCAGCCTAGGGGCTGGGCCTCGATTCTCTTCCCCATAGCTTCTGGTCCCTCCTTGCTCTTTGGTTCCTCTTGGTTCCTGGTTTGTCTCTTGGCTCCCTCGAGCTCTCTTGACTCTCTTCCCTCTCACCCCTCTTCTTTCTCTTGCTTGCTTTCCCCATCTCTCTGCTCTCTTGGCCCTGTGCAGTCTGGACCCTTCCAGATGACTCCGACCAAACTCTCCTCCATATCTGCCCTAAACCTTCTCCTCAACCATATCATAGAGCAGTCCTTTTCCATTCACCTCCCACCTTCAGTTATTACCATAGACACGGCTCAGTTATTATTTTGCTTAATTATTTGCAAGGCTATTCAACCAGGGTAATCTAGACTCCAAGATGGTAGCCCTGTTATGTTTTAGTGAAAAAGTTAGGGCTCAACTTTGTAAGCCTCTTGCCTCAGCCTCCCCAGTACTTTGAATACAGGACTGCACCAAACACTCTGCACTCTAGCTCCTCTCTCTCTCTCTCTCTCTCTCTCTCTCTCTCTCTCTCTCTCTCTCCCCCTCTCCCTCTCTCTCTCTCCTTGGTCCTTGTTGCTCTTGGTTTTGTTTGTTTGTTTGTTTTTGTTTTGTTTTGAGACAGGGTTTCTCTGTGTAGCCCTGGTTGTACTGGGACTCACTCTGTAGACCAGGCTGGCTTCAAACTCAAAACTGCCTGCCTCTGCCTCCCAAGTGCTGGGATTAAAGGCCTGCACCACCACTGTCTTTTTTTTTTTTTTTTTTTTTTTTTTTTTTTAAAACACATATTGTAGCCCTGTAGTGGTGGTGCAGGCCTTTAACCCTAGCTCTGGGGGGGTAAAAGGCAGATGGATCTCCATGAGTTAGAGGCCAGCCTGATCTTCAGAGTGAATTCCAGGACAGCCAAGACTATTTCACAGAGAAACCCTGCCTCGAAAAACAACAACAAAATATTGTAAATTGATGTTTGCCACAGCACACATGTCAAAAGGCAACTTGTGGGAATTGGTTTTCTCCTTCTACCATATGGGTGCCAGGAATTAAACTGAGGTTGTTAGGCTTAGCAACAAGTATCTTGGACCTCTCAGGCATCTCATCACCCCCATAACAGCAGTTATTAACTGTTTTGGAAATGGTGTCTGAGTGCCACAGAGAGTAGAAACAGGGGAAAGCTACACTGAAGCTAACAGAGGAAAAGGGAAAAGGAAGCCTGTTGGCAGAGAGACTAGAAGCCATTCCCGGGTGACATGCAATGAGCAAAGCTTAAACAAAGCCCCCCCAGATGAAAGAAGCATGCAAATGGTGTATAAATGGTGATCATGGTGCCTGGCTGGGCTAATTTCTAACCATGTGTCCCTGGTCCAGCTTTGTCTTTTGTCACAAGAGCCTGTGGGCACTCCAGTGAGCACCTGCTCCCTCAACCCCCATGTCTTCACGCCTCTACCCATTCCCACTCAGACCCCTGTCTGGAGCACTGGGCTTGTTTCCAATTCGGAGGTGTGTTCTGTTATGGCCAGCTCTGCCTGAAGATCACTGCCTTCTTATCACTCCACTTTGTACTTCTGGCTGGCTAGTTTGTTTGTTTTTTCATCTTGACATAAACTGGACAGCTGGGAAAAGAGAACCTCACTTAAGAAAATGTCTCTTCACATTGGACTGTTGGCAAGTCTGTCTGTGGGCCAGCCTGGAACTACATATTAAGTTCCTGGACAGTCAGAGTTACAGAGAAATCCTGACTCAAAAAAAACAAAACAAAAAGAAAAACATAGCCAGCTGTTGGTGTATGCCTTTATCAATCCCAGCACTTGGAATGTTTGTAAGTTTACTCAGCCTCATTTATAGAGTGGGTTCTAGGCAGCCAGGGTGTCAAAGTGAAACCTAGTCTCAAAAACAAACAAACAAAGGCCAAGAGATGGAGGAAGTAGGATACCTTAAACCCTAGTAGAAAACTATTAAATTATCTGAAGTCATCTCTTACTTGAAAAGGCTCTGGATGCCATGGATTAAGCCAGAAACACTGATCCCATGCAGTCATTTTCCCTCAAAGAGATTTCAGGGCTCACTCCCTCCCCATTGTCTTGAGCTGAAAGTGAAAGATTCTGATTCTTATTTTTTTTTTTTTCCTAAAACAATATCTTGCTGTGTAACCCTAACTAACCACAGACTCACTATGTAAACCTGCTGACCTCCAATTTAGAGCATGCCTGCCTCATACTCTCAGTCCTGTGATTACAGGCATGGGCTCCTACACCTGGCCTGGTAACCACAGATGTAAAAGTCATCCTCCCAATTCCAACTCATTTTTATTAACTCCAAGTCAAACATGCATTTTCCAGCTGTAGTTTTAGTGGAGAAGTTCACTGGTTAAGTAATGCTCTCAATGGTGTGTCTCTAAGTTCAATATGGATCCAGAAAAAGTAGTCTTCACTAGAAGAAAAACAGATCTACAAAGAGTTAACAGCTTAAAGGGCCTGGATTAGTGTCTCCTTGGGCCAGCAGGAGGACAAGAGGATTGGAAGCAGGAGTATTAGAGACAGCAGGAAATCCAGAGGGAAGAACTGCACAGAACTCTCTGGAAGAAGCCAAGATTGTAAGTCTATATAGCTAATACATATTTATAATCTCTCATCTTTTACCCTGGATACCCTTTTTTTGTTTTGTTTTGTTTTAAGACAGGGTTTCTCTGTTTGTGTTTTTTTTTTTTGTTTGTTTGTTTGTTTGTTTTATGGTTTTTCCAGACAGAGTTTCTCTATATAACAGCCATCGCTGTCCTGGAACTCTTTGTAGACCAGGCTAGCCTTAAACTTACTGAGATCCACCTGCCTCTACTGCCAAGTGCTGGAATGAAAGGAATCTACCACCACTGCCCAGCACCCTGGATACTTTTGAGATAAGCAAAATAAGTGTATTCATTTTGTATCCTTTCACCAGCCTTGGAGATCCTGTCACTTTCTTAGGTCTGCTCCACATCCAAGTGTTTGGATGAGTGATGATCCATGCCACTCTTCTGTCCCCAGACCTTCCCCCCCCCCCCACTTCCCAGCGTTCTGCTGACCAAGGGCAATGTCTGGCTGGCTCATTCTCTCCTCCATACTCATTGTTTGTTTGTTTTTCACTTTTTGAGATGGGTCTTGCTCTGCACCCCTGGCTAGCCTGGATTTCACTATGAAGATGAAGCTAACCTAGAATTTGTGGTCATCCTCCTGTCTGCCTCCCCAGTCCTGGCTTTACAGGCATGTGCTGGCATACCACCAGGCTTCCCTCCACACTTCCCAACTAACTAATAACAGAGCAGATTTTCACAAAATTGCCACATTTTAACCTCTATTGCTCTTTTTTTTTTAATTTATTTACTTATTTTTTATTACATATATAATGTTCTGTCTGCACATCTGCCTGCAGACCAGAAGAGGGCACCAGATCTTACAATAGATGGTTGTGAGCCACCATGTGGCTGCTGGGAATTGAACTCAGAACCTCTGGAAGTACTCTTAACCTTTGAGCCATCTCTTCAGCCCTCTATTGCTCTTTCATTCAAAGGAGAGTAACTCCCTTTGTTGTTCTTGCTTGTTTTTTTGTTTGTTTGTTTTGTTTTGTTTGATAGGGTATCTCTAAATAGCTCCAACTGTCTGGAACTCACTATGTAGACCAGACTGACTACAAACTCAGAAATCTGTTTGCTTCTGGCTTCCTGTGCTGGGATGAAAGGCATGTAATATTGTACTCTGCTAAATCATTTTTTGGTTTTTGTTTTGTTTTGGTTTTGGTTTTTTGAGACAGGGTTTCTCTGTGTAGCTTTGGAGCCTATCCTGGAACCTGCTCTGTAGACTAGATTGGCCTTGAATTCACAGAGATCTATCTGCTTCTGCCTCCTGAGTGCTGGAATGAAAGGCATGCACCACCACACCCATCTAAAATATTATTTTTTGAAACAGTGTCTCACTGTATAGCCTAGATTGGCCTCAAACTTATTATCCTTCTGCCTCTTATTAGCATGAGGAGAGCCTCTTCCTCTAAATGCCCTCCAATCCTAAGCATGGCAGCCATCTCCATTCTTGCTTTCCTGAAGGTGCACTCACCCAGGGCATAGACAGACCATATTTCACAAATATGATAGCGGGGCATGTTGGTACAAGCCTTTAATCCCAGAACTCCAGAGACAAAGAGAAATGAGTTTGAGGTCTGGCTGGTCTACATAGAAAATTCTAGACCTGCCAGGAATATGTAATGAGACCCTGTCTCAAGAAAACAGTTTAAAAAGAAGAGGACTAGGGAAAAGTCAAGAGTTTTGACTTGGCCCCTTCATGGCATCTTCTCTCTTTCATTTATTTGGTATATATTTTTTGGGTTCCTATTGTTTTCTAGGAACCATTTTCAGGGACTATACAGGATATGTAAATGTAACAAGTTACATTCATTCTCTTCCTTCAAAGTCCTTATATCTTAGATGGGAGTCAGACAATAAAGAAGTGTAAATGAGTGACAATGATACTTGAGTATTAACAATGGGACAGAAGCTGGACAGTGGTGGCCCATGCCTTTGATCCCAGCACTCAGGAGGCAGAGGCAGGCAGATCTGTATGAGTTCAAGGCCAGCATAGTCTACAAAGTTCTAGGAACACCAGAGTTACCTACACAGTGAAACTCTATGTTAGGGAGAAGGAAAAAAAAAAAGGAATGTGACAGAGGTCTAGTTGAGAGGGATGGTACACAGCTTTAATCCCAGAACCAAGGAGTCAGAGGCAGGCAGATCTCTGAGTTCAAGGCCACTTTGGTTTACAAAGTTCCAGGACAGCTAGACTACATTGAGAAACCCTATCTCAAACACTCACATACACCCACACACCCACAAAGCATGTGACGGGGTAATAAGCAGAGTGAGAAGAGTAAGTGACAGGGAGACTGTGTACTTTAGCTGTCAAGATCAGAACAAGCTCTTTTGGCACATAGAAAGATGCTGAGGACTGCAGCTATAGTTCATCGGTAGAGGATTTATCTAGCCCAAATGAAGCCCTGGGTTTGATCTCTAGATCCCCAACCCCACCCCAAGAAAGAAAACAATGCCTAGAGACTGTGTAATAAAGAGGCAATCAAGTTAAAGGTAAGAGAAAAATAGTTCTGTCCTGCTGTCACACCCCATTAATCCTAACACTCAGGAGGCAGAGGCAGGCAGATCTCTCTCTGTAAACCCAAAGCCAGTCTCATCTACAGAGTGAGTTTCATGACAGCCAGAGCTATGTAGAGAGAATCTGTCTAAAAAAAAAAAATCAGCTGGGCATTGGTGACACATGCCTTTAATCCTAGCTCTGGGCAGAGGCAGATGGATCTCTGTGAGTTCAAGGCCAGCCTGGTCTACAGAGTGAGTTCCAGGACAGGTTCCAAAGCTAAAGAGAAACCTTGTCTCAAAAAAAAAAAAAAAAAAATCAGCCAATCAATCAATATAATAGTAAAGGAGCAAGAGAAAAAGCAGTCAAAGTTCAAGTGCCATGGAGACTAGCAGGAGAGTGATGACTGGAGCCACAGAGAAGACAGTAGTATGTTGTGAGCTGAACTCAGGAGGCACAGAGCCTGGCTCGGGGAGTGTGAGAAGGACACCGCTTTGTACAGAGCCTAAGGGACTTTGGCAGAGAGTTTAGATTTCATTCGAAGGTACTGAAAACCCCCTGGGAACTTTTAAGCATTGCATTATACATGTGGGTTACTTTATAAAGTTGCTATGAATGCCTTAGGGAGAACTGATAGAGGTCAGAGAGAGAAAACAGGGGGGAGCTTTAGGAAAACATGGCAGTTGAGGAAAGACACACAGGTACCTGAGTTGGCAGTGTTGAAGAATGTGAACTATTACTTGCGGAAGAAACCAGAGGACATGCTACTGGATGAGGGAAAGAGAGGTAGCAAGACTTTGAGACTGCTAGGATGCGAACACCACACATAGTGACAGAAATAGAGATCTAAGAAATTAGAGTTCTACTTGACAGGTTGAGTTTGAGATATCCAGGAACCATGCAAGTTAGGATGCTTAAAAAAAATCAAGTATCAAGTGAGGGTTGAGGCTGGAGACCCTCCAGATCCTCTTTTTGTTTTCCCTCTGAGACAGGGTTTCTCTCTGTAACAGCCCTGACTGTCCTGGCACTTGCTTTGTAGACCAGGTTGACCTCCAACTCAGAGATCTGCCTGCCTCTGCCTCCCCAGTGCTGAGATTAAAGGCATGTGCCACTACCCCACCCAACTTTTTCTTAAAGATTTATTTATTAAATACACAGTATTCTGCCTACATGTATGCCTGCACACTAGGAAAGGCCACCAGATCTCATTATAGATGGTTGTGAGCCACCATGTGGTTGTTGGGAATTGAACTCAAGTTCTTTGGAAGAGCAGCCAGTGCTTTTAACCTCTGAACCATTTCTCTAGATCCTCTGCTGTCTTCCTTCCTTCCTTCCTTCCTTCCTTCCTTTCATTCTTTCTTTCTTTTTAAACAATGTCTTGCTCAGTAGCCCATACAGGCTTCAAACTTTGAATCCTCCTGCCTTGGTCTCTTAAATATACCACCATATCTTGCTTGATTTAACTTTCTTTGTCTTTTCCAAGCTCTCTAGGAAATAGTACATGACTAACTTAACTTTAGTCACTATTCTGTGTCTGGTCCCATCACAGTAGCTAGGGGGACTAGGTCATAGAATATAAACTGCTAAGAGTCCACCCCTGTAAACTGAGAAGAGAGGGTTTACAGGCCCATTTCTCAGGGATAAGGGTTGGTGATTTGCTACCAGAATGAGCAGATACTTAAAATTAATAAAAAATGGTATCAATCCTATAATCAGAAAATTAATTTTAATTTGGAATAAATACTATCATTATTGCTGAGTGTATGGCCTTAGAGTTGTTCGCACTATCACAAATATAACTGGGATGTGTCAAAATGTTATCACAAAAGTACTGGGAACTTCCAGCAGGGTGTTGGTGGTGCATGCCTTTAGTCCCAGCACTCGGGAGGCAGAGGCAGGTGGCTCTTTGTGAGTTCGAGGCCAGCCTGACCTATAGAGCAAGTTCCAGGACAGCCTCCAAAGCCACAGAGAAACCTTGTCTCAAAAAATTATAATAATAATACCTACTACAATTTAGAGAGAACCTGCAGAAGACAGTCTAAAGTTATAACTTCATAAAGACTTTTTAATTTAGTGTCTTCTAGGATCTCTTACAGCCTGATAACTGAGGTAATGATACATCTACTGGACCATATACCAGAAGATCTGCCTGTTAGAGACACAGATGACTCGAGTCATCTGTTGGAAGGTAGGCATATCCAGTGCCTAGATGTGGCTGTCTTCACTGACTGAGAGAATACCCAGTCTGTCATGGTGGGACAATCCTGACAACTGTTCTCTTCCAGCCCTTTTCTTAAAATTTCTTTTTGTTTAAATGTTTATTTATTTAACTGTATGGGTATGCACATGTGTGTGTACCTGAGTGTATGTGTGCATCACGTTCCTGCAGTGTTGTGTTCATCAGATCCCCTCGAACAGATTGGTGGGTGTGAGTTGCTGTGTGGGTACTGGGAACTGAACCCAGTCCCTCTGCAAGAGCAGTCAGTACTCTTAACCACTGAGCCACTTCTGAACCTTAGATTCTCTTAATATTTTATTCTGATTCTGAGTGTTATGTTGGTGTGCATATTTGGAGAATAAACACTAGAGGCCAAAGGGCAATCTTGGGTGTTGGCACCTTCCACCTTTTGTTTTGGGGTAGGTACACTTATTGGCTTGGGATCTGACTATGTAAGTTATGTAGCTTGCCTGTGAGCTTTCGGGTATCCACTTGTCTTTGCCACTGCTGGGGTCACAGGCACACGCCACCATGACTGATGTTTTGTGTGGGTTCTGGAGCTCTAAACTCATATCCTCAGGCTTCTGAGATGAGCTTTCCCAACTGAGGCATCTTCTCAGCCATTGAAGTTGTTGTGTTGTTTTCCTTTCAATTAATTTACATGTGAAATGATTCTTGATGCCATGCCTCAGCTTCCAGTTCAAGAGGAGCCCAGAGATATGCGCTGGGCATGTACTCTTGAGACGAGTGCCGCTGCATTTTTTTTTTTTCCAGACAAACCCTGGAGCTAGAACTGGCTCTGTAGACCAGGCTGGACTCAGACTCACAGAGATCCACCTGCCTCTGCCTCCCGAGTGCTGGGACTAAAACGTGTGTGACACCATCGCCCAACACCCTTGGAATTCTTATAGTAAAGATTCTACCCTGAAGTGGGGATGTAAAAAAAGGCTTCTACATTTGTATATGGGGAACTCTTCTCAAGCATGCTGGTTGTAGTCCCACTGGTCCAGGAGGGCTTGTAGTTTCTGTTCACTAGCTGTTTTATATGTTAATCTATTTCTTCTTCTATTTTTTGAAGAAAGGTCTCACTGTGTTACCATGGCTGGTAGACCTCAACAGAAATCTGCCTGCCTCTGCCTCTGGAGTGCTGGGATTAAAGGCTTGCCTCCTCCCTCAACACCCCTCCAGGCTCACCACAGCAATTTGGTGTAGTTTCTATTCTGTTGCTTTATAGATAGAGACTGAAGAATTACAAGTTCAAGGCTAGCTTGTGTTACAGAGTGAGACCTTCTCTCAAAATCAATAAACAGGGCCAGGGTGACCTCAGCAATCAAAGGCACTTGCCACAAAGTCTGCCACCTGAGTTCCATCCCTAGCTTCAGAGTTATAGGCTGTTGTGAGTTGCCCACCATGGGTGCTGGTAACAGAATTTAGGTCCTCTGCAAGAACAGTATGTGCTCTTAAATCCTGGGCCAGCCTTCCCGAGAGCACCCCTCCACCATTTTTAAGGATATATGTCTATATATCTACATATCTAAATCTATGTATTTGGTTTTTCAAGATAGAGTTTCTCTGTGTATCCTTGGCTGTCCTGGAACTCACTCTGTAGACTAAACTATCCTCAAACTCAAATAGCCTGCCTCTGCCTCCCAAGTGCTAGGATTAAAGGCACGTGCCACTACATCCAGCTAACCTATGGGACTCTTTTTTTTCCCCTCTAGACAGGGGTTCTTTGTGCAACAGCCCATGCTGTCCTCATTCTGTAGACCAGGCTGGCCTTGAGCCCACAGAGATCTGCTTGCCTCTACCTCTCAAGTGCTGGGATTAAAGGCATATGCCACCAACGCCCAGTGAGACATTTTAAAATATTTATTGTTATGTCCATTGGTGTTTTGCCTGAATGAATGTCTATGTGAGGGTCTGAGGTCCCATAGAACTGAAGTTCAGACAGTTGTGAGCTGCCATGTGGGTACTGGGATTTGAACCTGGGTCCTCTGGAAGAGCAGGCAGTGCTCTTAATGCCTGAGCCATTTCTCCAGCCCATACTTGGCAAGACTCTTAAAAAATTAACAAATAAATAAAGGTCCAGGCTTTCATGGTGTACACCTTTAATCCTAGTAGTCAGGAGGCAAAGGCAGGTGGGTCTCTGAGTTTGAGGCCAGCTTGATCTACAGATCAAGTTCCAAGGACAGACAGAGCTACACAGAAAAACCCTATCTGGAAAACCAAACCTACAAACAAACAAAATAAAATAGAATAAATAAACAAGACAACATGTAAAATGTTCTCCAACTACTCTCTTTAGGGGCTTCAGGTAAGAGTGTGAAGTCTCAGTCACAGGTGGGCAGGATGAGCCAGGAGGAACGGAACTACAGACTCTTTCATCTTCATGAGGAGCCCATATTGGTGAAGGAACGAGAAAAAAGCAAAAGGTACCCAGAGTTCTTACCTTATAATTGCAAAAGCTGTGTGTGCAGCAGACTGACTCCACACTAAACAGAAAGGGTTATATTTTCCTTAGATGTCTGTCCCCAAAATGACTCAAACACCAAGGATGCTGGGCTCAAAAATATTTTGAGTATTGCTTTATTGTTTTTCTACCACACATCTCATAATTTAACACAGCCCAGAGCAGCCCAAGTAACCTTGGTGATGGCATGCATATCGAGGCACAGAGTAAGAGACTTGGCAGGTTCATGTTTGGCTGAAAGGGAGGGGATGAAGGCAGGGTGAACGGTAAAATCTTGGCAGAACAAGGAGGTTAGAGGTATAAAGAGGAAGTTTTCCTTTGAAAAGTAAAGATCAATAGACTCTACTGCATGCAGGCATTTTGTGTGTTCTGTACACACATGAACTGAATTTCTATTTGTTTGTTTGTTTGTTTGTTTGTTTTTCGAGACAGGATTTCTCTGTGTAGCTTTGGAGCCTGTCCTGGAACTAGCTATTGTAGACCAGGCTGGCCTCCAACTCACAGAGATCTGCCTGCCTCTGCCTCCCCAGTGCTGGAACTAAAGGCTCAAGCCACCAAAGCCTGGCTAGGCTATGGACTTTCAACAGTGGATCTCTGGGTACATCTAGGCAGGAATCTGAGATAGAGGTGCAGGGAGATACACACATAGAAGGATGGACAATCTGAAATCAACCTTTAAGACACTTTGAAGTGACACGCTGGTGTCAGGGCCTTCTAGCCAAGACCAACATTATTGACATGGTGTAGCTGGGTTTTTGTTGTTGGCCTGCCTGGCCTGGAACTTTAAGTAGTCCTCCTGCCTCTTAGCCCAAGGCTGGGATTACAGGAGACATCACACTCCAGTGGTCTCTTGCTTATTCTCATGTGTTAATGTTTCCTAAACAACTGTGGGGCTGAGCTGCAGTTAAATCTAGAGCTGGAATTATAGGCCTACATCACCAAGCCTGAGTCAGAGATTAATCTTTTTTGGGGGAAGGGGTCCTGAAACAGTCCTAGCTGTCCTGGGACTTGCTTTGTAGATCTGCCTGGCCTTGGACTCATAGAGGTCCATCTGCCTCTGCCTCCGGAGTCCTGGGACTAAGGGCTTGTGCCACCATCCTGCTCAAGTAGAGGAGGTTTTTTTTTTTATTGTGAATAAGAGTGAGAACATATTTAGAAGAGTCTTAGAGCAGAGAGAAGAGAAAGTAGAATGGGCATGGTCAGTGCTATCTTCTAGAGAAGCAGGAGAGCTCAGAGTGATGATTCTGATTATAAAAAGGAGGAGCAGCTGGAGGGAGGGAGAGACGTCCATTAGCTGGGGCAGGCCTGGGGGCTGGGGGGGCAGGGAGGGCGGGATACTGGCTATCATGGAGACTTTGAAATGTTCTAACAAGTACTGAGGGAGCTTCCAGGCCAGCTTGGGCTTTGATTTGCAATGTCAGGTAAATGTCAATGAAGAACTATGTGTTCCTTCTGCCAAAGACAAAGGAAATGACTCCTGGCAGAGGGGAATGGGAATGAGTTTTACAAGTTCCTGAGGAAGGAGTGCTGGCTTTTATCTAACCACCATGAATCCTTTTATAGTCCAGCTTGAACGGAACCAAGACTGTCATATCTGGACCTGGGGACTGCCTGAGACCTAACAATTGCATAGAAGTAAAAGCTTTCCTTAAGTTTAGTTTCTTAACATTTGTTTTTTTTTTGGGGGGGGGTTTGTTTGTTTGTTTACCTCCCAAATGCTAGGATTAAAATCATGTACCACCACTGACCAGCTAAAATTTGTTCCTTTTTTTTAACCAGGCATCTTAGGTACATGCTTATAATCCCAGCACTGGGAGGCAGAGGCAGGTGGATCTCTGAGTTCCAGGCCAGCCTGGTCTACAGAGAAAGTTCTAGGATAGCCAGGGCTACATAGAAAAACCCTGTCTAGAAAAGCAAACAAACAAAAGATCCATCTATAGGGCATTTTCTTAGTGATTGATGGGGAGGGGCCCAGGAGAGTCCAGCCCATTGCAGGTGATGCCCTTCCTGGGCATCCTCGGTGGTCCTGGGTTCTATAAATCAATCAATCAATCAATCAATCAATCAAGCAAGCAAGCAAGCAAGCAAGCAAGCAGGTAGAACAAGCCAAGGGAGCAAATTAGGAAGCAGCACTCCTCCACAGCCTCTACAACTGCTCCTGTCTTCAGGTTCCAGCCCTGTTTGTGAGTTCTTATCCTGACTTCCTTCAGTGATGGACTACAATTTGGAAACAAGGCAAATAAGCCTTTCCTCCCCAAATTGTTTTTTGGTAATAGTGTTTTATCAAAGCAATAGTTAACCCTAACTAAGACTCCAAAGCTGGAGCTAGCTCGAGGCTTACCGAGCTAGAATCAAGCAGTTAGTTGAACCTCAGCGTGGGTTGGTGGGTGGGGAAACCCACGTGGTCTATTTTGTTATAGGCGAAAGAGTACATTCCAGCAATCCACAACTCCCCAACCAACCCTGCGGGCACCTGCTGCGCTCCCACAACCTGTGAGGCAGCCAAGGTCCTCCTCAGTGCCTCAGCGCCCTTCGATTCCCAAGAAAAAATCGCGTCCACAGAGGCGGTGTCCCTCCAGCGCGGCAGGCAGCGTGCAGCCTCGAGTCCACGCGGGACGAAGACTGTCCCACACACCTGGTGTGTAACTGCAGCAGAAAAACAAGCAGAGAGAGGGGCGTGTTTCTTCCCTGCTTTATTCCTTTTTTGTTTGTTTTCCTTTGCTCTCCCCCATCCCACCCCTCCACCCCAAAGGTTTCTCTATGTAGCCTTGGCTGCCCTGGAACTCACTCTGTAGACCAGGCTGGCCACGAACTCAGAGATCCGCCTGCCTCTGCCACTTGAGTGCTAGGATTAAAAGCATGCCATGATCACTAGGCATTACCTGCTTTAGTCTACCCACCAGCCCGTGGTTGCTATCTCACCTTTCTAAAAGCATGCCCCGCCCAGCCTCCGCCCCGCCCCCCCCCCCAAGCCTGGTACAAGTTTCTGAATTCACTGCTGGCATGTGGCTCAGTGGCTTAACATGCTTGACTGAGGTCATAGGTTAATCTCCAGGACCACCAAAAGACAAATAAAACAACAACAATAATGAAAGAAAACAATCTTGGAACTAAACAAAACCAAGGGGAGAGGATAAAGAGTAACAGTGGCAAGGAATCAGAGGGAAGAAGGGATGATTCTCTGGGGGAAGCAAGGGAACCCACCAAAGGGGTGGGGGAGGCAAAGGAGGAGATACAAAGCAGTGGTATGTATGTACAACTACAGAGAAACCCATCATTGTGTATGTTAATCAAAAAATGAAACATTAAAACAAAATCAGGACTAGCCAGGCATTGGTGGCACACGCCTTTAGCCCCAGCACCCAGGAGGCAGAGGCAGGTGGATCTCTGTGAGTTCGAGGTCAGCCTGGTCTACAGAGCAATACAGAGAAACCCTGTCTTGAAGCGCCCCCCCACCAAATAAATAAATAAATAAATAAAACTATCAGGACTGCCAGGCACCAGGCACGTTGGTGTGTTCTTCAATCTGAGTGCTCCCCAGGCAGAGGTAGGATGAACTCTGTGAGTTCCAGGCCAGCCTGATCTACAGAGCTAGTTCCAGAATAGCCAGAACTAAATAGAAGATCCTGTCTCAAAAGAAAAGAGTGAAGGGGAAAAAAGAAAAAACAAAACAGGGCTGAAGCAATGGCTCTGCGGTTGAAAGCAAATGCTGCTTTTAGCAGAGGACTGGAGGGGAGGGAGTGGGCAGCTCAATATGGAGGCTAACAACCACCATCGACAGCCTTTTCTGGTCACTGTAGGACCCTACACACATGACCTATAGTCTCACTTAAATAACAATAATAAAGATCTTAAAAATCAACAGCTGGCCAAGCATGGGGGCTTAGGCCTTTAATCCCAGCCTTTGAGAGGCAGAGGCAATCGGATCTCAACTCGAGGCCAGCCTGGTCTCAAAAGACCAAAAAAAAAAAAAAAAAAATTAAAATCAACAGCTGGTTTCTATACTCTCCACTCCCTATCCAGAGTTAAGAGGCTGCGGGATCTCGGAAAGTTTGGGTCATCCTGCCCTAAATAGCAAGTTCCAATCCAGTCAAGAGTCCATAGTGAGACCCCAGTCTCAAAAAATAAAACAAAAAATGAACAACTCAGTTTCTAAAGGATTTTGCCAAAGACAAGACAAGAGTGCAAAGAACAAGTTTTGCTGGTGAAGCCCACAGCAGCGTAGAAAGAAGGTATGTTGAGCATTAGGACTATGTTTACACTTGAGGGTCTGACAGCCAGGCGTGAGGCTGGGAAGCCAGGGCTTGCAGGACAACTGGGCCTCTATGCTTTGATTTTGAAGAACAGGACTCCTTTGAAAACATGACTATATTTAAGGCCCTTCTCCCAAGAAAACTTGGCATACACACAAATTCCACACAATTCTGTAGGCTCAGCTTTTCCCTGAGTACAGACAGTCCTGGCTGAGGTCTAGAAGCTAGACAGCAAATGATCAACGTGGATTATACTTTCTCTTCCTGGACTCCAACTGGCTGAGTCTGAAGTGTCTTGGCTCAACAGCAGCCTCCAGAAGACAGGTAAGTCTCCAGAAGGACCTAAGTTAGTGAGGAGAGCCTGAGTAAAGGAAGGCTACAAACAACATTTTATTAAATGCTCACATTATTGCTAAATGCTCATTTAGGTTTTTTGTTTTGTTTTTTCAAGACAAGGTTTTTCTCTGTAGCCCTTGCTGTCCTGGAACTCACCCTGTAGGCCAGGGCAGCCTCAAACTCAGAGATCTGCCTGCCTCTGCCTCCCAAGTGCTGGAACTAAAATCATGTGCCACCACTGCCCCGAAATACTCACTTGTTTTATGTAGCATGGTTCTATACTTTTAAGTCCTATATTCCAGATAAGGAAATGTTTGTGAAAAACAGCAGAAAAAAAAATAGTCTAAATTTTAGTCCTGAGCCAGGCATCACATTCGTCATTGCAGCACTCAGGAGGCTGAGAAAGGATTGCTGCTACCAGTTGCTGGCTGAACTGGACTTCATCGTAAAACCCTGAATTTAAAAAAAAAAAAAAAAAAGGCAATGCCTTTAATTCCAACACTTGCAGAACAGCCAAGGCTACACACAGACACCAAACCAAACAAACAAAATGAAATAAATGAGTACATTTAAGCATGATTGAGCATCTGTTAGGAGCAGGTTAGGGCTGGACACACATCCTGGCTTGGAGCAGCGTGGATCTTTCTTCTTTCTTCCCACTTGCACCCACTCACTGAAGGAAGGCATTTGCCCCGTGAGTGTATGTAAGAGGAAGGCCAATTGTCACGTAAGGATCTCCCCCCAGAGGCCAACACTTGATGTCCAGGTTTTGGCATGTGGTGTTCTGGAAGGTACTGTGGCTGCATCTCACAACTTTTTCTGCCTAAACTTTCAGGGCCAAAAGACAGGCACAGCTATAAGGTGCCTCCCACATTCAAGGGCTATTTGGCAGATGAAGCCAACAGACTTGAACTCACCAGTGAACCCAGCCAACTGTAAGTTCCTCTTTCGAGTTCCATGTTGTTACCTAGTGGGAAATAATATCATTTAAGGACCAGTGAATGTGGCTGATATCCAGGATAATCAGAGAAAACAAATGGGAACTGTAAGTCAAATTTCAACTTCTTTGTTCAAAAATACAATACTTGAGCCAAAAGGATGAGTATTCCTTTAGTCCCAGCATACCTGCACAGAGACAGGTAGAGCTCTGTGAATTTGGGTTTATACAAGTTTATACAAGTTTATACAAGTGAGGCACTTTCAAGATTTACATTCATATTTATATTTACTTATTATGAATGTAAACATATTTAGATTAATATTTATATTTATAAAATAAGCATTTCTTTGTCCTATGAGGGAAAAAAAGCCCTTTTCATAATGCTAATCCTGAAATTTTCCAAAAAACAAAAACCAGTTCCATCATTTTGGCCAAATTTAAGCAAGGTCTTAAAGGTTTTAAAAGGTTTTAAAACTGACCAAGATGGAATTTGGTCAGGACCATCGTCTGGAAACTTTCCAGGTCAAGGTCAGTGGCCCCAAGACACATGTTGACTGGGCTCTTATGGACAAAACCATAGGCCACTGTACTTCCTTAAGAGGCTTTGTTTGTTTTTGTTTTGTTTTCCTGAGACAGGGTTTCTTGGTGTAGCTTTAGAACTTGTCTTGGAACTCAAACTGTAGACCAGGCTAGCCTAGAACGCACAAAGATCTGCCTGCCTCTGCCTCCCAAATTCTGGGATTAAAGGCATAACTAATGGCTTCTTTATTGTTTTTCTTTTCTTTTTTTTTTTTTTTTTTGTTTGTTTGTTTGCTTTTTTGTTTTTCGAGACAGGGTTTCTCTGTGGCTTTGGAGCCTGTCCTTGAACTGGCTCTTGTAGACCAGGTTGGACTCGAACTCACAGAGATCCACCTGCCTCTGCCTCCCGAGTGCTGGGATTAAAGGCCTGTGCCACCAATGCCCAGCTGACTTCTTTATTTTTTAAGAACTACAACTCCCAGAATCCCAGGAGGTTACCTGGTCCCTGGGCAGGTGGGGCTTACAGATTAACAGAGTTCCCTTTCCCTTTTAGTTTTTAATCTATGTTGACATTTGCAGGTTATATTTTATAAGATTATCCTCTTTATCATTAAGGTAACTAATGTTCTAACTTTATGGTAAGTAAATAGCTCAGTATTATGCCCTAGAAAAATTTCTATTTCTCCCTTTTTTGTGATTAATCTTCCTCTAATTATAACTGATTCAGGCTAAATTCCTTGGTCTATGTATGTTTAACAGTGTTCCCGTTATGGCTACTACACAAGTAGAAGAGCCACCCAGGTCTCCTGAGAGAGTGCCCAGAGATGAAAAGCTTGCTCAGAGAAGCTCAGTGGAGTGTGCTCGGAAGGCTGTAGAGCTGCGGTAAGACCTAGCATTCAGTGCCTCAACCCATACTGAGTAGAAACAGTTAAGGGTTTGGTTTTGTTTAGTGTTTTTTTTTTTTGTTTGCTTGTTTTGTTTTGTTTTGTTTGTTTGTTTTGCAGCTTTTCTTCACCTCCAAGGAAAAGAGACTTTTTAGGAATAGAGTCAATCTGAGACATAGACTTGTAGTATCTAGTAAGTTAAATAAATCCTGCATATAAAGAGGTAGGTGTGCCAGGCTTTGTGGTGAACAGCTTTAATCCCAGCACCCAAGAGGCATAGGCTAGTGAATGGCTGTTGGAGGCCAGCCCGGTCAACACAGAGAATTTCAGGGTTACACAATGAGACTACCTCTAAAGAGGGAGGAGATGGGTAGGGGAAGAAATAAATTTCTCCATGTAGCCTTGGCTATCCTGGAACTAGCTTTGTAGACCAGGCTGGCCTTGAACTCAGAAATCCACTTGCCTCTGCCTCCCAAGTGCTGGGATTAGAGGTGAGTGCCACCATTGCCCAGCCCCCCAGAAAAAAAATTTAATGTATTTAACTTTGGATTTTGTGCATGAAGATATCAGATCCCCTGGAACTGGAGTGACAGACAGCTGTGACCTGCATGTAGGTGCTGGGAATTGAACCTGGATCCTCTGGGAGAACAGCCTCTTAACCCCTAAGCCATCTCTTTAACCCGTCCACCCAAAATTCTTAAAGAATTAATAAAATATAAAAAGAGATAGGCAGAGTACTTATCTCTTTAATGAGATAATACACTCCTCCCCAGACTCCTCCTCTCAGTGACATTTTCTTGAAAAGCCCAAAGCATAACTTTTCCTTTTCTTCATCCTATCTTTTTTTCTAAGCACGTTTGCCCTGGCATGTTGGGCATCACTATTTCTGTAACGCCTCCTCCTCACTATGTGGCTAACCTATTTTTTAGTTTAATTAAATTTATTTAAATTTATGAATGTTTTTCCAGAGGAGTTCAATCCCCTGGAGTTACAGATGGTTGTGAGCTGCCACATGGATGCTGGAACTTGAACCAGGTCCTCTGGACGAGCATCCAGTGTTCTTAGCTACCAAGCGCTCTCTCTAGCCCCTTCATGCCCTCTTAACTCAAATTGGTATGGTGTTTTTCCTTCTCTCCTCCATTCTTCTCCTTTGAGCTCTCCTGCCCTGAAGCAGCTTCCCTTTAAATCCTAATAAAATTGGGTTAGGGTTAGAGACAAAAGGAATGAAGGAAGGAAATCCTGCACAAGCCTGTCCCACCTTTAAAAAATATTTCATTTTGCTTTTATTATTGTGTGTGTATGATATGTGTGTGTAGTTGTCCAAACACACAAGTACACATGTGATGACATGAATGTGCAGGTCAGGCGACAACTTTCTGGAGCTGGTTCTTTTATTTCATGGGAACTTTTTATTTCTGGGAACAGTTTCCCAGAACTGAACCCAAGTGTCTGGCTTCCATGGCAAGGTTTTTAACCTGCTGGTCTAAGGATTGGGGATTTAGCTCAGGATAGAACCCTTGCTCAAGGGCAGAGATGGCTTGCCTCTACCTCTGGAGTGCTGGAATTGAAGGTAAGACTCACCACACTCAGCAAAGAAAAATAGAAAAGACTAGGGAGATTAGCTCAGTCAGTGAGCTACTTATCACACAAGCATGAGGACCAGGGTTTGGAACCCCAGCACCCACAGGAAAGCTGAGCATGGCAGCATGTACCTACAATCCCAGTGCTAGGGTTTTGGAGACAAGGGACACCATGGAGCTCATTGCCTAGCCAGGTTCTGTGTGAGAGACCTTGTCTCAACATATAAAGTGGAGAGCAAATGAGGAAGATACCTAGCGTCAACATGTATGTGTGTGAGCATGAGTGTGAGAGCAGACACATACCACATGGAAATGGACTGTATTGCTTAGATCAGTTTCTTAGTTTCATAGCAAAATTGCATAAGAGGTGCATACCCACATACCCCTGTCTCCACAGCCTTTCCAGTTTTTTTTAAATTTTTATTTCGATTCATTTATGTTTTATGTGTATGAATGTTTTGCTTGCATATGTCCATGCACCATGTGAGTGCCTGTTGTGGAGGTCAGAAGCCTACTAGGTTGTACCCACCTACCATGTGGATGCTGAGACTCGAACCCCAGTTCTCTGTAAGAGCAACAAGTGCCCTTATAGCCAAATTTCTTTATTTTTCAGATTTATGTGTTTTATGACTGTAGGAATGTTTTGCCTATAGATGTTAGTGCACTATGTGTGTCTGATGCCTGAAGAGGCCAGAAGAGGGTGCTAGATCATTTGGGACGGAGGTTGACTGCTGGTTTAACCTGGGACTAGAATCTGTGCTTCCCAAGAGGGGTAAATGCTCTTTACCACTGAACTGGAAGTGATGCCTTTATTACAAAAATTAACTAACAGCTGGAACTGGTGGCACATGCCTGTCATGAGCAGTTTCCTGCCAGCCTGGGTCCAGAGCCGCGTCAGCCCCAAATAACACAGAGATGCTGTATTAGATATAAAGCTGTTGGCCTGTTACTAGCATTTATTGGCTAGCCCTGTCTTAAATATTAACCCATTTCTATCAATCTAAGTGTTTCCATGTGGTCTTATCTTACTGGAGAGAGGGTCCAGACCTTTTCTCTGAAGTCCCTACATCTTGAATCTCCCCTACTACATCTCCCAGAATCCTCCTTGTCTCCTAGTCATGCCTATCTTGCTTTCCTATTGGTCAACAGGGCTTTATTCATTAACCAATAAGAGAAACATATTTACAGAATGACATCTCCCATTACACACCTTTAATCCCAGCACTCTGGAAGCAGAGGCAGGTTCATCTCTGTGAGTTCGAGGCCAACCTGATCTACAGAGTTAGTTCCAGGGCAGCCAGGACTGTTTCACTGAGAAACTCTGTCTCTCGAAAAGCCAATAGAAAAAAAAATGTGTGCCATAAAATAACTTTCTGGCTTTTTGTTTTGTTTTATTTTTTTGAGACAGGGTTTCTTTGTGTAGCTCTGGCTGTCCTAGAACTATCTCTGTAGACTAAACTGGCCTTGAACTCAAAGAGCTGCCTGCTTCTTCCAGAGTAATAGGATGAAAGGTGTAAAGGTGTGCACCACCATGCCCAGATATGTAATTTTTTTTTAAGGGGGGAAAAACAGGCCAACTTGGGTATATAGTGAGATGTGTCAAAAATGTAAATTAAATCAAATACCCAGAAACATCACTCCCTAGCTTTGGAATAGCCTTCGTTTGTCTCTATATTCATGTTTCTAAAGAAATCAGGCATATATTTAGTTGGACTCTGTAAGATTTCTGAGAAATTGTGAGAACTGTAATTTTAAAAAAGTTACTATGTTTTCTTAGAACTCAAGGTTTAAGATTAATGGTCCTCAGATCTCAACTGTCATAATTAAAAACAGGAGAAAAAGGGGCTGGAGAGATGACTCAGAGGCTTAAGAGCACTGGCTGCTCTTCCAGAGGATCAGAGTTCAATTCCCAGCAGTCACAACCATCTATTATGAGATCTGGTGCTCTCTTATGGTGCACAGACAGAGGAAGGATACATTGCAGATTGTGTTTCTACTTCCAGTGTGTTATGAAGGAACAGAATAGGCAGCAGGAGGAGGTCCTGGGCCCCAGATGGAACAGTTCAGTGTCTTCTATTTACAGAGCTTCCATTAAGGAGAATGTGGAGCTGATCCGACTTAAGAAGCTCTTATATGAAAAGAATGCCTCGCTGGCAGCCACAGAAGCCCAATTAACACAAGTTCAAGAGGTGAGCTGCCATAGTCAGCTGTGCTTTGTAGAGAGGGAAAAGCCAATTAGTTTTTGCATGTAGCAATAGGTTCATTCCCTAGTACTGCAACAAAGGGGACCGGGTAGGGGGGTTACTTAAAAAAAACAACAAAACAAACAAACAAAAAAACCCACAACAACCTAGACAGTCTGTGGTAATGTTTGCCTTTAATCTCTGCACTGGGGAGGCAGAGGCAAGTGGATCTCTCTACAGACATACTTCTAAGACAGCCAGGGATACACAGTACACAGAAAAACCCTGTCTTGAAAAGCAAACAACAACAAAAACCCCAAAATTTGTTCCTCCTCCTCCTTTCCTTCTCCTTTCCTCTACTTCCTGTTCTTCCTCTGCTTTGTATCTACCCTCCTCTTTGTAATGGGCACTTATTCTGTAACATAGGCCAACTGAAACTCACTGTGTACCTCAGGCTAGCCTCAAACTTGCACGGTCCTTTCTTAGTGCCCCCAAAGCTGGGATTCCCGGTGTGTCCACCACAGCCATCTGTCTTTTTCTGTCTTACATATGTGAGACCATAATTCAAGACACTAAGTTACTTATCGAAGGGCATATAACTTCCTGGTGGTATTCAGAGTCTATTGTTCTCTCATCGTTTCTCTGTTATGGAAAAGACTCAGGCTCTTGCCCACTAAGGTGGAATTTGGCAGGGTTAACTTCTGTCAGGGTTCAGGTCCCAACCAAAGTAATCAGATTAATAGACATGGGTTAATTTAAATGTAATGTCTAGTTAGTAATAAGCCTAGGTTATCAGCCAAACACTCTGTAATTAATATTAAGCTTCTGAGTGATTATTTAAAGGCAGCTGTGGGATGGGGTGGGACAGAGAAAACTCCGTTTACAAAAGCAGATGAAAGTACACACAGCAGTGAGCAGTGAGGGGTTACACTCCAAAGAAGACAAGTAACTGGGTCAAGGTGTAAAAGAGTAAGAGGCAGAAGAGGATTTGATTGAGGCTAGTACCACAGCTTCCCCACCACCAGGTTAGAAACTATGATGAGAATGGTGGAACCAGGACATCAAGGTCTAAATGAGATGTCAGCACCATTCTTTTATTGAACTAGTATGGATAGAGTATTAAAACTGTGAAAAGTCCTAAGATAGAAAGATTACACTGGCAGAGTTGTTTCTTTCTAACCCAAGTTGTTTGAACTAGAGACCACAGTGAAGAGCATCACAGCTCTAGTCTCCAAGGTCTCCAAGGCCATTACAGGAGTGAGAGTGTGGCAAGATCACAGAACAGCTCTATATGGGTTATGGGAGGTGTAACGTGTATGGGTTTTTCCTCCTGCTGCCAACTCTTGTCCTGCCGCCACGCCACCAGCCCCAAATAATGCACAGAGACTCTGTATTTGATATTATACTGTTGGCCGGTTACTACTTTCTTATCGGCTAGCTCTGTCTTAAGTATTAACCCATTTGTGTTAATCTATGTATTTCCACGTGGTCTGCCATACTGCTTTCTCCTGACTCTCCATCTTGGCTCCTCCTTACTACTTCCTCTTCCTCCTTGTCTCCTAGTCCCTCCTATCTTCCTTTCCTATTGGCCAACAGTGCTTTATTTATTAACCAGTATGAGAAACATTTACAGAATGACATTTCCCATCAGGGAGGTATCAAAAAAGGAAGTGATCAGGCCCCCAGTGGCAGGTGTAAAAGAGAAAAGGCGTCATAAATAGGGATTGGAGTGATGGCTCAGTGGTTAGGAGCACTGGATGCTCTTCTAGAGGACATGGGTTTAATTTCCAGCAACCACATGGTGGCTCACTACCGCCTTTATCTCCAGTTCCAGTGGATCCAGCTCCTTTCTGGCTTCTGCAAGTACCAAGTATGTCGTGGTGCACAGACAGACACTCTGGCAAAATCTTATACATACAATAGAAAATAAATTTTAAAACATTCTAAGAGGGATAAATAAAAGGATTCATTCATGAACTACATTCTGAAATATCACAAGAGTATCATGCAGCATCAAGTGTGCAAGAAAAAGAAAGAATTTCTAGGGAGATGAATGTGGACACACTGAAGGTTTAGGTCCTAGCACCTGTCTGGTAGGAATTTAGGCCTGAGCATGTAGACAGTGGGCAGCTGGAGAGGGAGTTTGAACAAACCTATCATAAGATCAATGTCTTCTCTCCAAAAGATCTCATAGCCTTTGAAAAGCTCTTTGAAATACATTTTAGTACGTAAGTAATATCTTTTGGAAAATGGGTACAAAGTACCAATAGTTACTAGTTACCAATGTAGGTGCCTTTTTGTTTTGTTTTGTTTGTTTTTTTCGAAGACAGGGTTTATCCCTGTACCTTTGGAGCCTGACATGGAACCCACTCTGTAGACCAGGCTGGCCTCGAACTCACAGAGATGGCACAGGCATGTACTACCATCACCTGGCCTGTGGGAGAAATCTTGAGATGTCTCAAGAATTGCAATAGCTCAAGGTGATTATCAACAACATAGCAAGTCTGTGACTAGCCTGGACTATATGAGATCCTGTCTCAAACAAACAAACAAACAAAAACAAAAACTAAACAAACCAACCTAAACTAGGAAGGGGCTGAAGAGATGGCTCAGAGTTGAAAGAACTTGACCTTGTGGAGGATCCAGGTTTGATTCCTAGCACCCACATGGCAGCTCACAACTGTCTGTTACTCCAGTTCCAGGGGATCTGAAACCAATACAAAGACATACATGCAGGCAAAACCCCAATGTACAGAAAATAAATAAGTATTGATAAAAAAGAAAATAGCAAAATTATAGGAGAACAGAATAAGGCTAGAATGGCTGATACAGGTTGTAGACACAGAAATCCTGTAGGATTCCAGGACAGGAGAACCATGGAGATTAGATAAGGACCCAATGAGAAAGAAGCCTGCAGAGAAAGGGATCTTACTTTGGTAAGTCCAGGACACAGAAGAACAGGCTATGTCCCCAAAAGGAGAGAGAGTGAGGGCAATGGAGAAATGGAAGGTGGCTTCTGGATTCCTGCTTTAGGTGAGTAGAAGGTAGTGACATCATTCTCTTTGGTTGGACCTTTCTGCATTCAGCACTGTCTAAGACATGGGTGCTCTGCTGTGGCATATAATATATCTTTTCTTTCCCCTTCTCTCCTTATGAAATAAGGTTTCTTTGTGTAGCATTGGTTGACTTGGAACTTGCTTTGTAGAACAGGCTCGACTCAAACTCATAAAGATCTGCCTGCTGCTGCCTCGCAAGTGCTAGGATTCATATTTATCTTATAGAGATGTCAAGTATCTCACAAAATTGGTGAATTGGTAAAATAATACTTACTTATTTCTTCCAGGCATATGAAGACTTGCTCCAGAAGGTAATTTTTGTTGTTGTTTTTTGAGACAGGATCTGTAATAGTACTTTTTCATCAGCACCACCAGCCCACAAATAATGACACGGGGACTTATTATTTTTAAACTATTTTTCTGTGACTGTTACCATTTTCTTTTCTTCAGCATCTAAGTACATTTTTGGTTGTGAGCCTAGCCTTTAACTGCTGAGCCATCTCTCCAGCCCATCTAAGCACATTTTTAAACATACATCTGTTTAGAGCTTTTCTTGGTCTGAACCTGACTTTATTGTATACTTGCAGCATTCTCTGACCACATGAGATGAATCTCCAAGGCCCTCAGCAGCACCGGCAGCTGGCTCTGCCCACTTCGGGTACTCCTAATAGTGTCAGCTACACCTAACCCTCCCAGCTCTAGGAAGCGGCTGTGTCCTTGCTGTGGAGGCATTAGTATCTAGTCTCCTGTGACAAAGTATCATTATCAGCTGCTCATAGCAGGACCTCTTAAACAAGCTGTGCTTCTGTACACTTTGAGCATTGGGCTCTGTGTATGTGCCCCTTGTTGGGAGCTAAATGTAGTCAGATTTTTCTTTGGGCTGCCAACTTGCAAATAATGACCTGGAGACTTATTATTAATTATGAACACTCAGCCTTAGCTTAGGCTTGTTCCTAATTATTTCTTATAACTTAAATTAACCTTTTTTTTTTTTTAATTCTACATTCTTCCACAAGGCTTGTTACCTTACCTCCATACTGTTCATCCTGTGTCTGATGACTCTGCCTTTCTTTTTCCCAGAATCCTCTCTGTCCCTAGAAGAAGTCAAGAAGTCTCGCCTAACCTTGGCCTGCCTTGCTATTGCCCATTCAGATCTTTTTTTTTTTTTTTTTTGAGACAGGGTTTTCTTTGTAGCGTTGGAGCCCTAGGCACTCAGCACTCAATCTGTAGGTCAGGCTGGCCTTGAACTCATAGAGATTCGCCTGCCTCTGCCTCCCAAGTGCTGGGATTAAAGTTGTGCACCACCACACCCATCCCTAAGTTCTTTAAATCTATTTTTGTTTTGTTTTTCAAGACAGGGTTTCTCCATTTCTCTGTATTGCTTTGGAAATTGTTCTGTAGAGCAGACTGGCCTGGAACTCACAGAGATCTGCCTGCCTCTGCCTCCTGAGTGCTGGGATTAAAGGTATGCACCATCAACACCCGGCTAGATCTATTTTTTAATAATTTACTGATTATTTTTATTTTATGTGCATTCATGTTCTGCCTACATGTTATATGTCTGTGTGAAGGTGCCAGATCTTCTGAAACTGGAGTTACAGACAGTTAGGAGCTGCCATGTAGGTGCTGGGAATTGAACCCAGGTCCTCTGGGAGAATAACCAGTTCTCAGGAAGAGCAGTCAGTGCTGGTAACCACTGAGCTATCTCTCCAGACCTTTAAATACGTTTTTAGCTGGGTGGTGGTGGCACATGCCTTTAATCCCAGCACTCGAGAGGCAGAGGCAGGCAGATCTCTATGAGTCTGAAGCCAGCCTGCTCTACAGAGTAGGTTCCAGGTCAGGCTCCAAAGCTACACAGAGAAACCCTATCTCAAAAAAAAAAAAAAAAAAAAAAAAAAAATCTATTTTTAGTAATCAGAGCAATCAAACTTAAAGTTATATTGTTTCCTCCTTTTTCTTTTTTCTTTCTTTTTCTTTCTGTTTTTGATAATATTGTTCCTAATAAGATGAATTATGCTATTACTATTACAAATTCTATTTATTGTCTTTTTTCCTCTTTTTTTTTTTTTTTGTTGTTTTTTTGAGACAGGGCCTTGCTTATAGTTTCAGAAGCGGAATCCATTGTCATCATGGTGGTAGTTTTCATAATGGTGGGAAAATGGCAGCATGTAGCCACATATGGTGTTGGAGAGGTTCTACATCCAGATCCCTAGGCAGCAGGAAAAGACAGAGAGCCACTGGGCCTGGCTGGGGCTTCTGAAACCCCAAAGCCCATCCTCAGTGACATAACTTCCTCTCACAAGGTTGTACCCACTGCAAGAAGGCCACGTCTCCTAATCCCTCTCATGCAGTACTACTCCCTGATGACCAAGCATTCAAAAAATATATGAGCCTACGGAGGCCATTCTTATTCAACCTACCACATGGTCTGTGTGGCCTCCATCTAAGAATGCTGGAGTTGTTGCTGTCTGGGGACCATTCCTACTGATTGGTATGATCATTCCAAAGGAATTTCCCTTTGTCTGCAGAATCAAGGGGTATTGAATGCAACCCATGATGCCTTCCTCAGCCAAGTGAATGAGCTCAAGGCAGAGCTGACAGAAGAAAGCAAGAAGGCCATGAGCTTGAAGATGCAACTGGAAAATGTGTCTATCTTGCAGATAACGCTGAAGGAGGTAAATACTAGTAATGAAAAGATGCCATAAAATGTGCCATATTCCGGGATTGGGAGCAGCTCAATTATACAGTACTTGCCTAGCACATATAAAGGCCTATGTCTGATCCCCACGCAGGTGTGGTGCTGGGTACAGTGTCAAACACCTTCAGTTCCAGCACTTGAGAGGCAGGGGCAGGGGATCTCTGAATTCAGTCTGTCCTGGTGAAACCTTGATTCAATGCGAAACAAGTGTTGACATACATCTGTAATCTCAGCAGTCTAAAAACAAGATGGTGAGATATTCAAGGTCTTCCTTTGGTGTATAGTGAGCTTGAGACCAGTTTGAGGTACATGATAAACAAAAATAGTTGTGCTAGGCCTAGGCTAAGGACCTGAGGGGGGGACATTGCTTTTTTTTTTTTTTTAATTATTAAAACTGCTGCATTCTAACTTCAAGATGTTAAAAGTGAGCAACATAGCAACATATGGCTGTTCCATGCAAACATTTATTTTACATCTATTGGTGCGTTGCTTGCCTGTCAAGGATGTTAAGGCGCAGGTGTGAGTCCACTCAGGTCCTTTGAAAGAAGACTGAGACACTTTAAGAATGAACTTAGTCTTTCACAGCTACAGGTTCCCCAGCCTCGTTGGACTGAAGCGCTTTCCCTATGCCCAGGGCATTTTTATTTTTCCCTATATTTACACTTTAGCCAGTGGATTACTATATGCTCAGAACAACTTGAATGAAGCTTTCAAAACTTCAATGCCAAGTGCAAAGTCTTGATTCATCAGGTACCACAGTTTTCCAGGTCTCCTGAACCAAGTTTTGCATAGACTTTGTATCCTTTGGAAACTCTTAAACAAAGGTCACATAGGGAGACAAAAGGTATCCCCTCAATAAGGATGGATAAGGGTAGGTGCTAGCTCTCTGGAGCTAGGCCAGGTGCAGCCCAGCAGGGGTTAGGGCTAGTTAATAGCACTCTGGTGCCAGGGCAGTAGGATTCTGCTACACTTATCTGTATGCCACATTAGTGTCTGGTATCTGCTGAAGTAAAAAAAAAAAAGCATCGGATCCCCTAAAATGAGGTTACAGATGTTTGTGAGCCATCATCTGGGTGCTGGGAATCAAACCCTCTAGAAGAGCAGCCAGCGTTCTTAGTTGCTAAACTGTCTCTCCAGCCCTGTTACTTAATTTTTTCATATGAGAACAGTGAACTTCCAAAGTGGTTAAAACACATAGTTTAGAGGATTGCAACATTTGAGAATTTATACTTGTCTATTTTCTAGAGTCTTTTTTTTTCCTTTTTCTTTTTTTTTTTTTTTAAGATTCATTTATTATGTAAACAGTGTTCTGCCTGCATGTATGCCTGCAGGCCAGAAGAGGGCACCAGATCACATTACAGATGGTTGTGAGAGCCACTGTAGTTGCTGGGAATTGAACTCAGGACCTTTGGAAGAGCAGGCAATGCTCTTAAGTACTGAGCCATGTCTGCAGCCCCCTCTTTTTGAGGCAGGTTCTCACTGTGTAGCTCTGGCTAATCTGAAACTCACTCTGTAGACCAGGCTGGCCTCAAACTCACAGAGATCTTGCTGTCTCTGCTTCCTGAGTGCCAAGGTTAATTGTGTGTATCACCAGGATTGGCTGTTTCTTTTTTCCTTACATTTATTCATTGTGTGTCTGTATGTGCAAGTACATAGACCACAGCTCAAGTGTGAACTTTTGAGTTAGTTTTCTCTTTCTATTGTGTGGGTTCTGATGGTCAGACTCAAGTTGAGGGCTGTGTGGAAATCTCCCTTATCTGCAGAGCCATCTCACTGACCACTTTTGTCTTTTATAATGCATTGTCATTTCTCTGATGGTAGGAATACAGATGTAAGAAAGCCATCTCAAAGAGAGTTCACTAATTCCAATAAAATTTCCCAGTTTACCTCCAATTGGCCCCAATCTTTGTTTTTTGAGAGGGGGTTTTATTGTGTAGCCCTGGAGGTCCTGGTGCTTGCTCACTCTGTGGAGTAGGCTGGTGGCAAACTCAGGGATCTGACTGCCTCTGTGCTGGGATTTAATGAGTGTGGCACTGCCAGACCAGTCTTTCAAATGACACTTTGTAGAACCAGTATGGAAAAGCCCATGCCATGGAATGCAAAACCAGCATGGTCTCAAGGATTCTATCATTCTAGTTTCAGGTCAGAATTGAAGATTTGGAAAATGAACGAAAATTGCTGAGGGACAGTTATGACAAACTCTTAGAAAAGTAAGTACAAAGTCCGGTCCCAGAGCACTGCTTTCTATAAGAGAGTCACGGAACCTTACAAACTTTAAGCAGACTGAATAGGTGTCACGCACCTTTATCCCAATGTTTCAGAGGCAAAGGCAGGCAGAGATGGAGGACACAAGACCAGCCTGGTCTACAGAGTGAGTTCCAGGACAGCCAGGGATGTATATAGAGAAAGCCTGTCTCAAAGAACAAAACAAACAAACAAAACAAAACAAAAAGGAGAGATAACAGTAATATTCAAAGGAAAACCAAGTTGTAAACCCTGCCCTGGCTTATTTGTTTTAACATGCTGAGACTATGCAAAGTAAAAGGGTACCTTCACTTTCATTTTAGGTCTTAGGTCTTTTATCACCTTCCTTCCTTCCTTTCTCTCTTTCCCTTACTCTCCCTCGCTCTCTCTCTTCTCTCTCTCTGGTGGTGGTGGTGGTAACACATGCCTTAATCCCAACACTTGGGTGACAAAGGCAGACCATACTCTGTGAGTCAGAGACTAGTCTGGTCTATAGAGTAAGTTCCAGGACAGCCAGGGATACACAGAGAAACCCTGTTTTGAAATGTTTTTTATTTATTTTTATTTCATGAGTCTGGAAGTGTTGCCTACATGTGTGCCTGGTATCTGCCTCTGGAGACTAATGGAGGGTGTTGAATCCCCTGGAACTGGAGTTACAGATGGTTGTGAACCACCATGTGGGTGCCGAAAACTGAATAGGTCTCCTGGAAGAGCAACTGGTGTTCTTAACTGCTGGGCCATCTCTCCAGCTTCTTGTTTTAATTTTTCACAATAAGCATACACTCATGTATTAATTTTGTAATTAAAAGGGTCTAGCTGGGCCTTGTGGCACAGGCCTGTAATCCCAGCTACTCAGGACCTGAGCCAAGTTGATCACAAGTTCAAAGCCTACCTGGGCTACAGAATGAGTTTGAGGACAACTTGGGCAACTTAATGGGACTCTGTCTCAAAATAAAAGCAGAGTGATGGCTGTGGGTGTTGGTTAGTGGTAGAACATTTTCCTCACTTGTGAAGTCCTGGGTTCAATTCCCAGTTTAAAAAAAAAGTACATAGATTTTTTTTTTTTTTTTTAAAGCAAAATGCCTTTTGTCCAGCAAAGGGAGCTGGGAGTGCAATCCTGCACTGTGATCCCAGGATTTAGGCAGCTGAGGCAGGAGAATAAAAAGTTTCAAGCCAGAAATATAATGCGATAAAAAGCAAGTAGCAGAGGAGAGGTCCCCAGGCAGCTCCAGCTTGAAGGTCTCCTGTGGCATTAACTGCTGCTGGTCCTTCTATCACTTAGAATATTTACCATCTTCTTGGGTCTTTAGGTGATAGATAATGCAGCAGGGGAAGGCTTTGAACTCTCTGTACATCCAAGAATGACCTTGAATTTCTGCTCTTCCTGCCTCTACTTGGTCTATGCAGTGCCAAGGACTGAACTCAGGGTCTTGCCTACCCTAGGCAAGAAAACTTTTTTTTGGGGGGGGGCACAGGGTGCTGCGGTTACAGGTGTGTGTCACCACTGCCCAAACAAGTTGTTTTTAAATGGCATTCATTCAGAAATAGGGTTTTTTTGTTTGTTTGTTTGTTTTTTTGAGACAGGGTTTCCTCTGTGTACCTAACCATTGTCTGCAGTCCTGGAACTCACTTCTATAGATCAGGCTGGCCTTGAACTCAAGAGAATCACCTGCCTCTGCTACCCATTCCCAATGGCTGGGATTAAAATGTGTGTGCCTCAATTGCCAGAACATGGTGTTTTGTTTTTTTTTTTTTCTTTTTTTTTTTTTTGGCTAGGATGTTTTTAATGTCAGTGTCATTCCATTTGTATAAATTACTAAGACGTGGCCTTGCATGTTCTATATCCAAGGCAGGTCTAACCCTAAATAACGTGGGATGGAGGGGCAGGTGCTGGAAAGTTCATTTTTGTCCTTGAGTGTAGCAAGTAGTTTAAAGGCACGTGTTTTCTAAAGCAGTCATTGGCAAAGGCAGATGAGGGGACAGACAAGGTGAGAAAAAAAAAAAAAGCTCTTGCTTCTCACTTCTAACTCAGGAGGTCTCAGCATGCCTTAACACATGGGCTGTGTAAGGAAAGCCATCGTGTTGGAGAAGTTCCTTGAAGAGTGAATGATTGGGGTGCTAGCATAGTGGAATCCTGGAGACTTAAGTAGAAGTGACACTGATCAACTCCTCAATGCCACCCAGAAGTTCTAAAGCAGTTGGCAAATGACAGTTACAAATAAAGCTGGGGCAGAAAAAACATGTGAAGAAAGGAATGATCAACTAGGTCCCAGAGATGCTGAAACTGTGTAACAAAGACGCTGTAGCATACTCCTTTGAGGGTCCACCTGACACCGTGCCTCCACTTTTCAGCATGCTGGACAGCAGTCATCCACCTCCCTGGAGCAGTGAGCACACCAGAGAGCAGCTACCGCAGCCAGCCAGCCCACTGCAGGACCAACTGGTCGCTGGACTGGAGGAAACAAAAGTCTTATTCCAGGAAACCAACAAGAACGGTGGGTCAGGTCTGAAAGAGCCTGTGTCTGGCTTAGGAGATGGGAATTTGCTCTACCTTTCCAATATCCCCACATGATGCTGTATTTTGTGGGTCATCAATAACTAGAACTAAAACATGGGCAACCAGGTATTGATCATGCTAAAAGCAAATTTCTCACCCAGTGTGGTAATTCACACCTTTAATTCCAGTGCTCTGCAGACAGAGGCAGACAGATCTGAGTTCTGGTACAGCCTGGTCTATCTAGTGGGTTACAGGAAGCCAGGGCTATGTAGTGAGACCTTGCCTCGAAATACCAAAAGGAAAGAGAAGGGGTAGGGAGGGAGAGAGGAAGGGGGAGGGATGGAGGGAGGGAGAGATAGAAAGAGAGAGCATATTTCACATTTCACTTCCTGTCTCTTTTTTCCATTGATTCGATGCTGGAGAATTTTTTTTTTTCCTTCTTCCTGAGACAGTAGTTTTGGAGCCTGTTCTGGAACTAGCTCTTGTAGACCAGGCTGGTCTTAAAGTCACACAGATCTGCCTGCCTCTGCCTCCTAAATGCTGGGATTAAAGGTGTGCGCCACCACCGCCTGGCTTGGTGCTCGTGATTTTTAATGGAGGGGCCTCATACATGTTAGACTGGTGATCTACACAGGCACTGTCACCAGTTCCCACCACCACCACTTATCTTTTTCTGTCCATTTGTTTTTGAGACAAAGTGTTACCATGTGGCTCTGTCTGACCTCAAATTTTCAATCTTTTTCCCTCGGAATTCCATATGGATTATAGACACACATGCACTGCTTTGTAGACCAAGCTGGCCTCAAACTCACAGAGATCCGCCTGCCTATACCTCCCAAGTGCTGGGACTAAAGGCATGCTCCACCAACGCCCTGCTTTTAATCTGTCTTTTAAACAATGTCATGAAGACTGTGCTCTTCATCTGGTCTCAGATCCTGCTGTATAGTCTTTTCAATTTGTCCTTAGATCCTAGTTTATTCAAATAAGAAAATATAGGAAAAGAAGCATGATACAAGGGCAATAGGGACCTTTGCCTTCCAGGACATGGCAGGAGGATCAAGAGTTTGAAGCTAGCCTGGGCTATGCAATGAGAGTGTCTGTCTGAAACAAAAGAAAGCAGCAAGAAGGAGTGAGCCTTCGTACCTGGCAGTGGTAGTGCATGCATATTGGGTTTTTGAGTCTGAGGCTAGCCTGGTTTATAGAGTGAGTTCCAGGACAGCCAGGGCTATAGAGAGAAACCCTGTCACAAACAAACAAGCAAACAAATAAACAGCAAGAAAGGAAGAAAGAAAGAGCTGGGTTTGCTGGTGCATGCTTTTAAACCCAGCACTCGGGTGGCAGAGGCAGGTGGATGGATCTCTGCAAGTTTGAGGCCAGCTCGGTCTATAGAGAGTTCCAGGACAGGCTGCAAAGCTTCAAAGAGAAAACCTGTCTTGAAAAACAAAAACAAAGTAAGAGCCTTCAAGCAGAAGCCATAAAATAAGAAAGTGTGGGAGCATAACCCAAGCACCTTGCAGTGTGCAATAAGTACAAACTAAGTCTTACAAGATCTGAGGAATTCTCATGGAACTTCCCTGGTGCTCCCTGAGTGCTCTGCATCCTGAACAGCAGTAGCCTTCCTTCCCTGAGACACATACATAACTCCCAGCCTCCCTTGAGTCAGGGAGGGTATGGAGATGGGGCTACAGAGAACAAATGGCCAGAAGTCACAATGAAGAGAAGTTGGTGAGAGACTGGCTTGGATTGTGCTATCAAAAAAGTAATATTTGGTGGGGCATGGAGCTTGGTTGATAGAGTGCTTTTGAATGCATAAGACCCTAGTGTTCATCATCTGTTTATCCCCTCTACCCCCCCTCCCCACTCCCAGACCCTGGACAAAAGTACTACGGGCCCGTCCCAGGCAGCCATGCTGTTTCCCTCTCCATCCCACAGTTCCTTGGGTGTTCTTCTACCATCTTGGCTTTACCTCAGAAGTACAAGTGCTACCTCCTGTTGCCAGGGCCAGCAGGCTATAGGTCCTTTTGTGTCAGCAAGATCCCTCTTGCTTTTCTGTATAAAATGAAGCCTTAGAGCAAAACATTATTTCACATCATACTTGATTCAACTCCGCGGTTGCTGATAGCTGGTTTAAACTCTCTGGATTCCCTTTTTCAGCAGCCCAAGATGAAGATCTGAGGCTCAAAGTCACCAACATCTGTTACCAGCATAAATGGGAAGAAGAGGGACTCCAGACAACAGCCACAGCGCCCCAGTCTCCAGAAGGGCTATCTGAACCAGCCTCTCAGCCCACTCTGCTCCTACAGAGAGATCAGAGAGAGGTAAACAAGTCACTCTACTGAGAGGTTTCTGGCAGGGAAAAACTAAAGGGACAAACTGTCCTGGTTGAGAACTGCATTTGGAAAGTGCCGAGGAAGCTGATAGGTAGTTTTGTGAGCCCCACCTGGTACTTGCATGCATTGCAGCTCATAAGAGGGAGATTCTTCTTTATTTTTCATTAAAATTTCAAAAAGATTTATATATTTTATTTAATATATGAGGCTTGTGTTTGCATGTATGTCTGTGCACCATGTGTGCATCAGTGCCCATGGTAGTAGAATAAGGCATTAGATTCCCTAGAAATGGAATTATGAATGGTTGTGAACTACATGTGAACATGTAGGTGCTGGGAACCAAGCCTTGGCCCACTGCAAGAGCAGTAAGTGCTTTTAATCATTGAGACATTTCTTCAGTCCTTTCGTCTAGTTTTTAAAGATTTATTTACCTTTGTTTTATCCATATGAGTGCTTTGCTTGCATGCATATATGTATCCCACATAAGTGCAGTGCCCACAGAAGTCAGAAGAGGACACTGAGTTTTCTGAAACTAGAGTTATAGACAATCGTGAGCAGCCATGTGGGTTCTGGGAACAGAGCCTGGGTCCTCTGACGGAGAAGGCCTGGGTGAGGAGCAGAGCCTTTATGAAGTGAAACACACCTTGTAGGTCCTGGAGGAAATTTGCTGCTGGTCTTGTACAGCTGTCAACAGCTGCTTGAGAGAGAAGGTTGTGACATACCATACCTGTCATGTTTATTCTTGCTTTTGCCACTGTTTTCACTCTTTAGTTCAATGAACCAAAAGCTCCAGAAGAAAACCTGTCTCAGATGCTAAGCGAGTTGCAAGTGTCGCACGCAGAGACCACACTGGAACTAGAAAAGACCAAAGACATGCTCTTTCTGCAGCGCAAAATCAACATGTGTTATCAGGTGCAAGGAAAGATGAATCAGGAAAAGGGACAGGAGGCTGGGTGTGTGGGACCACACCCCCACACTGGGAAGCAAGCAAGGCCCAGGTTTTTCGGGCTGGTGGTTAGGGATGTGCTGCCCATGGAAGAACTTGAGGACTCACACATGCCCAGGTACCCTGGCCCTACAAGTCAGCTAAGGGGCAGCTCATGAAATGGCAAGTGCTAAGCTTCTGGGCTCATTTCTCCCCAGAGCCTAGAGGAATAATCACCTTAGGGTGCTGCAAGTGCAGCTAGGTGTGGAGGTGGTTGGGAATCCTGTGCTTTCTTCCTGGGTCAAGCCCACCCTGCTGAGGAGGTCGTGGTCTGCTTCCCCGAGCAAGACCCAGTTTTAATTAGAACTCTTTGGATCTGTACCACTGAGAGGGAAGTTCAGTTTTTACTTTTTTTCAGGAGGAGCTGGAGGCAATGATGACAAAAGCTGATAATGAAAGTAGGGACCACAAGGAGAAACTGGAGAGGTTGAATCACCTCATAGACCTCAAGAACAACCGCATAAAGCAACTGGAAGGTATTTTAAGAAGCCACGGCCTTCCAACATCTGGCAAGTCTTTCTTAGTTCTTTGTTTTTAATCTTGGGTGATGTCACGCGACTAACATTGATCTACCCGACTTTTTCTCTCCTGCTTTCTTCCTCTCATCTCTTGTTTTGTTTTTCGAGTCAGGGTTTCTCTGTGTAGCTTTGGAGGCTGTCCTGGAACTTGTTTTGTAGACCAAGCTGGCCTCGAATTCACAGAGATTCCCCCTGCCTCTGCCTCCTGAGTGCTGGGATTGAAGGTGTGCTCCACCACTCTAGGCCATCTCTGGTTTTGATACTCGGTTTGTTACTTCTTTTTCTTCATCTGGTCAGCGTGAGTCTGGTTTTTCTGGGGAATTTCAACAAGGCCAGTGATGCTTCCAGGTGGTTGGGAGAGTGTCATTAAGGATGATCCTGAGGTTGGTGACTCTCTTCTTCCTTCTCTGTTATTTCTTCAACAATGCCTATCAGCCTCTAAGGCAGTTCTTGCCAGGTAATAAATAGGTCTTTGACACTCATTTCCTGTCAGTCTTTTCTGTGATGTCTCTCTGTGCTGCAATGTAAGGATGTTATCAGAGGCAGGGGAGGTTCTACCCAGCGTGTTTCCCGTTCAGGTTCTTCTTATGTAGTTTAGTCACTTCAGGACAGGGTCTCAACCTTCCATGTCTAGAAGCAGGCTTTGTTATTATGCTCAGTGCGGAGAAAGGTGACTTAACCTGGAGAGACTCACCGCAGTCTGTACCTTAAAGCATAATACAAGTTACTACCATCAGCATAAGGGGAGCCGCTGCGGACTTAGCTGTATTATTTCTTTTTTCTTTTTTGTTTTGTCTTCTCCTCCTCCTTTTCCTTCTCCTTCTTTGTTTCTCAAGAGGGGTTTCATGGTATAGCCATGGCTGTTCTGGAACTCACTTTGTAGACCAGGCTGGCCTCAAAATCACAGAGATCCACCTGCCTCTGCCTCCTGAGTGCTGGGATTAAAGGTGTGAGCCACTGAACCTGAGAATTTTACTTTGTAATATAGGCTGGCCTCAAACTTGCAATCCTCCTTTCTGTTTCCTGAGTACTGAGAGTACAGGCATTCACCACCACATTTTTTTTTTCTTTTTAAAAACATTTATTTACTCTGTCTGTGTGTGTGTGTGTGTGTGTGTGTGTGTGTGTGTGTGTGTGTGTGTGTGATGTGTGTGCACACATGTGTGAGGCATGGTACACTTATGGGGGTCAGAGGACAACCTGTGGGAACTGGTTCTCCCCTTCCATTGGGTAGGCTCTACAGAATCAAGCTCATGTCCTTAGGTTTGGCAGCGAGCAGACTTACCTACTGTGCTGTCTTGACACCTCTCCCCTACCCACCATTAGACATGAAGACACTGGGGGTGCTGGACAGGTGATTCAGTGGTTAACAGCAGTTGTTGCTCTTGCAGGGGACCTGGCTTCAGTTCCCAGAATTCACATGGAGGCCAACAGCTATCTTTAACTCCAGTTCCAGAAGATCTAGCAATCCCCTCTGTCCTTATGGGCACATGTGGATTCATACATATATTCTGGCAGAGCACATAAAATAAACAAATCTTAAACAGTTTTTATTTACATAGGTGTTTTGCTTGCATGCATGTCTGTATATCTTGTTTATGCTTGTAAAGACTGTCAGTCCAGTAGAACTGGAGTTTCAGACAGTTATCAGCTAGTTACCTTGTAGGTACTGGGAAACAACAGTGCTCTTATTGGCTGAGCGATCTCTCCAGCTACCATCACAACCCATTCTTTTAAAAAGGATTTATTTTTAGTTTAATACACACACACACACACACACACACACATGCATGTATGTCTGTATGGAAATATATGCACATGTGTGCAGGTGCCTACAAAAACCAGAAGAGAATGTTAGATCCTTTGGAGCTAGAGTTACAGGCAGTTGTAAGCCACCTGACATGGGTGCTGGGAATTAAAATTAGGTACTCTGAGTTATCTCTCCAGACCAATAAACAAACAAATGAATAATAAATAAATGAATGAATAATAAATAAACATTTCGATATACACACAACATTTTTATTCTACTGATTAAATCCTTCTTTCTCCTCCTCCTCCTTCTCTTCCCTGAGACAGGGTTTCTGTGTGTAGCCCTGGCTGTCCTGGTACTTTCTCTGTAGACCAGGCTGGCCTCAAATTCACATAGATCCTCCTGACTCTGCCTCCCAAGTGCTGGAATTAAAGGTGTGCACCGTCACTGCCTGGCTAGATTTAACTATTAAAGTGAAGTATTCACTGTCAGCACACTGTAAGCATTCAGATGTTCCCAGTCTGAAAAGGTTTCTGATTGGTTGGGCTTAAGATCAACATGCAGATTTGGTTCTGTCTCCGAATCTTTCTTCGAATCGACAGCATTTTTAACCTCTTTCCTGTAAGTTTTCTTTCTTACATTTTAACTTGTTACCCTTTGATTCAAAGTGGATTTCTTGATCTCTTGTAATGAAATCAATTTTGAACAGAGAACAAGGAGCCCTCTTGTATCCGAGCTGGTTGGCTCTAGGCATCCTTTCCAGGTGGCCGGGGATGATGTGATAAATGCTGTCACTTCTTAATCTCTCCAAGGCTGACATACAGTTTATTAGAAACATAGTTTATAGTTTATATTTCCAGTGCTTCTCCTTGGGAGTAATCTGTGAATTCACAGTCCCTTGATGCGAGTCAGTGGCACCTGTGTGGTGGCTTGCATTTCCTGGGTGTAGTGTTCACTTCCCAGTCCTCACTTTGCCTTTCCTGTGATGTGTGGGGCAGTCATTTGCCCTTTAGAATTCATTCAGAGCTTCGGCTGCCATTGTATTGCCTTTCCTCTTAAATTGTGTGGCTTCTTGAAATAGTCTTAGCTTGGACTTACATGGTTTCTTTCCCTCCCATTTATCCTCCACACCCCAGGGATGAGCTCTCTCCCTTTTAATGCATAGGCAGTATTCTTTCCCCTGTAGAGCAGCTCAGAGACGTTGCTTACGGCACCTGGCAACCGTCACTGTGTCTGGAGTCTATGCCAGCCCACAGAGGTGAGGATGAAGTGGACATTTCTCTGCTGCGTCAAAATGAAAATCTTTTTGAACTGCACATTCATCAGGCCTTCCTGACACCTGCTGCCCTTGTGCAGGCTGGAGACACCCGACCTACCACTTTCTGCACTTATTCCTTCTATGACTTTGAAACCCACTGCACCCCACTTTCTGTTGGGCCACAGCCCCTCTACGATTTCACCTCCCAGTTTGTAGTGCAGACAGATTCCCTTTTCTTGCACTACCTTCAAGGAACTTCAGTCCGGCTCGATCTGCATCAGGCTGTGGCTAGTGAGCATCATATCCTTGCCACTGGATGGATTTCATTTGGCAAGGTGCTAGAGACTGTGGAGAGAGTCCATGGCTCAGCTGCACTTACTGGTAAGTGCCTTTGGCTTCTTGTAGTTCTTAGGACTAGAGGCTTTGGGAAAACAAAGAATTGTCAAAGCCTGTAGCTGCTTTCTGGTGTTTCCCCCTTTTCATCTTCTGCCGCCAGGCTGGCCCTGGACTCATGGCAATCCTCCTGCTTCAGCTCTCAAGCGCTGGGATGTCAAGGCATTTCAGCAGCCTGGTTTCTGTTCTAGGCTTGACTTTTTTTTTTTAACCACACTATTTTCCATGCCTTCCATGCCTTTTGCTATTCAGGAGCTGGTGGAGAAGACTTGGGGGTGTTAGAGTACTGGATGAGGCTGTGCTTGCCCCTAAAATCCAGTCTCCAGGCATGCAATAAGCAAAAGAAAGCCCAGGCCTACCTGTCAGTCAATGTGCTTGGAGCTTGGAAGGCCCAGAAGGATGAGGTGAGAAAAAAGATGTATTCATGAACCCTCAGGTCATCAGCCGGCGGCCCTCAGAAAGGGCTTGCTCTCCTGTTCCCAATGAGTATTGGTGAATGTGAAATGCTGCTATAGCAAAGTCAGTCCAAATTCTTCCCACGGTCAAAGTTGAGCAGAAATGAACTTGTGTCCAGGGTTAGATATTATTCTTTGCTGTGACCAAATCAGCTTTTCTCTATCATTTCTTTTTGTAGTTGTAATTTTTTTTTATTATTATTTTATGTTTTTGGTTTTTCCAGACAGGTTTTCTCTGTGTAGCCCTGGCTGTCTTGGAACTTACAGACCTCTAACTCACAGCGATCCTCCTGCCTCTGCTTCCTGAGTGCTGGAACTAAAGGTGTGCGCTACCACTGCCCAGCTGTAATTGTAATTTTTATTGCAATTAGTGATCAGCACTGAGATGGAAGGTAGTCTGTGGAAGGCTATGCTTCCAGATACTGCAGTTGGGTAGGTTTGTCAGAATTTCCTAGTAAGGGAAACTGGGATGCAGTTTCCCTTATTGGGGACCGGTATCCCCACCCAGAGCTCGCACTCTACACTTACTTCAAAGTCACGGCCCACTTTTCGCCCTGCACTAGGCATCTGGCCTGGCAGTTCCCTCCTGCCATGTCTGTTTTAATGAGCTTGGTGAGCTTCGTGTGCCTGTATGTCAGTCTTCCTCAAAGTTGGAAATCAGGGGCCATTAACCTTCAGATATTCTTTCTACTCTAACCATAGCCTCATGCCAGCATTCCAACTATTACAGCCTGCAACACTCCCTCAGGGACTACCTGTTGAGTTCCTTCCATTTTGGTCACAATTTTTTTTTTTTTTTTTTTACTCTCTAAGCTAACTATACTGCTATAGTTTTACTGACTTCCTACAAAATAAAGTCTAATATTCAGTTAAAATGGATAAGCAACATACACTTGTTTGCTGTGTTTGTACATGCCATGGTACGCATGTCGAGGTCAGAGGATAACATGCAGCAGTCATTTCTCTTCTCCTAATGTGTGGGAACAGGGATCAAAGCTTGCTCTGTTCTCTCTGTCATTCAGTAGAGGAAGCTGGAGGAAGAGCATGCCCCTGCAGCCACCAGAGCTAGGGACAGGCAGACGATGGTCATCAGGCTTCCTCATGACCTGGCAGACTAGGTTTCTAGACAACCATTCTTCTTCCTATGCGGCCTGTACTTATAACAGCATCTCAGGCTTCCCTGAGTCCAAGATCAACATCTTTCCAGTCCAGATCCGAGACTTGGACACCTAGGAACGAACTGCGGATTGAAATCACCGGGTGCTGTGGCCTCCGGAGCCGGTGGCTGGGAACTCAACCCAGTCCATATGCCATGTATCGCTTCTTCACCTTTCCTGACCATGACACCAACGTCATCCCAGCCAGCAACAATCCATACTTTAAAGACCAGGCTCTGTTCCCAGTGCTTGTAACCTCTGACCTGGACCAGTATCTGAGGCAGGAGGCCTTGTCTATATACGTTTTTGATGATGAAGACACAGAGCTGGGCTCCTATCTTGGCCGAGCTCACATACCCTTGCTGCTGCTGGCACAAAACAAACCTATCAAAGGTGGGCGTTACACATTTTGGAGCTCTTCCCAGTGTCACCTCCCTGTCCTTACTCAACTTGCCTTGCTTACTTGCTTAGAATAGTCACTCTTCCATTTAAAAAAATAGTATTTTTAATATGTGTGTGTGTGTGCATGTGGTGAGTCTGTGAGTGAGCATGCCACCATATACCCTTGTCAGAGGACATCTTTGCAGAGTCAGTTCTTTCCTCCCATCATTATGTGAGATTGAATTCAGGTTCCTAGACTTGTGTGGCAAGCACCTTTTCCTGCTGAGGCATGTTGGGCTGGAATAGTCTCTCTTAAAACCTGAAAGGACTCTGGGGTGTTATCCAGACATTTACAGCTGCCTTGCTCGTGTGAAAACATGAGCTCCTGCTCCTTTGAGCTACACAGTCAAGATGTCCAAGAAGCTTCAGCCTGAAGCCTGAATTCCATACCTCTATCTCTGAAAACATTTTTTAAAACATGACGTCTTGTGCTTTTAATTCCAGCACCTGGGAGGCAGAACACAGCCTGGTCTACATAGTGTTCTCCAGGCCAGCCAGGGCTATATAGTAAGACCTTGTCTCACAAAACAAAAACAAACAAACAAAAAAACCAAACAATTATAATAGGACCTCTTCGATGTTTCCCACCACTTGCCTTTGTTTAAAGACTTGTTTCTTCTTAGTTCCATACTAGAGATTTACGCATAACTTAACACTCTAATCTCATTGCTTTTCAAACATTAGAGATGGCCAGGGCAGATGATAACAAAAGCAAATTCCAGTGACCTGGATCTGAGCTTTATTGTACCTTATTTGCTTACTCAGGGTTGTGGGGGTATGCCTAGGAGAGGCTTGGTCTGGCTTCTGTCTGGGGAGAGTTGAAGCAGTGATTTCCAGACTTTCAATAGACAGTATATCCAGGATAGGCAGTGTCAACCATACTTAACAAGATTCTGAGTGCCCTGGGAGTATGTGAGGCCTGTCTCTAGCCAGTGTCTTTAAAGAATAAGACCTGACACTTAGCCACCTGCTAAGTGGGGATACAAGCAGAAATTTGCCCCTCAGGACAAAGCCACTTTGCTTGTTTTCTTGGTACCACTTGCATAGGTGGTAGTTTTCTGGGGATGACTACACCATAGTAAGTACTTAGTGACAATAAAGATGATTGCATCATGGTCACCAGCTGGATGGCTGGTGACATGCAAGCTTCGTTCCTCTCCACATACCTTTTGATCATCTCTTTCTGAAGCCGGGAAATGCCTGTCTTCCTCTTTGATGCTCTCACTGCACTGCTGCTTTATGTTAATTTTGTATACGTTGTGAATTTTAGCATGTTAATGAATTACTAACAAACGCAATGAATTTTTAAGTGGGAAGAAGTAGAAATGATATTCATAAGTACTCACTAGCCTATCTCATGAGACCAGGGATGACCAGTTTCTCTGGGTCTCTAAGGTGATTTTGATCTCATGGACTCTTCGGAGAAGACCAGCGGGTCCATCAAAGTGCAACTAGACTGGAAGTCTCACTACATGCCCCCAGAGGTCCCCAAACCAGAAGCTAAGACAGAGGAGAAGGACACCAAAGATAGCTTGGAGGCCTCAACCACCGAGGAACCAGTTCCTTTTCTTCCCCAGGTAACTAACTCTCTAGAACCTGCTGGACAGAGGACCTCTCTACATATGCTGTGAAGCCAATCGGAGAGAATAGTCTCAGGGCTGGAGTAAAAGAAAATCCTTCATGAGCGCCATGTGTAATCAGAAGCTCTTGCTGGAGCAGAATCTCAGGCCTTACTATATGGAGGGGCAAGAGCAGGGGAGAAGGACACACTCCTTCTCATCGTTTAAGGCTGTCTGTCTCTGACTCGTCTCTTCAGGACCAGATGGCATTGACAGAGATTCCCATTGAGGCTGGCCAGTGTCAAGTGAAGAGAAAACCTCCTCCAGTAGCACAGAGGAAGGAAAAAGAGCATCAGGTTGCAAGCTATACAAGAAGAAAACACAGTAAAAGGACAGGTGTCCAAGGCAAGAACCGAATGGAATATCTGAGCCGTAACATCTTGAATGGAAACACACTGCAGGTAAGATCCCAGAGACTAGGGAGAGCAGAACATCGGCGGCCACCAGAGGGGAGGAGCGGCGAAAGCAGGAAGGCCACAGTGCCTCCAAGTTGCTTCCACATGCATGTCCAGCGCTCCAGGTGGTTGCCTCACATCTTTGTAATATAGCCCAGCACATTAATGCTATGTACACTGTAATCAAGGCTTGGAACGCTGATACCGTGTGTGCTATGAATTTCTTTAAACGGGGCTGGAGTTTTAAAGTCTGAAAAGGCTAGCCTTAAGAAAGGAAAGTGAGATATTACATCACTCATGCAGTACTCCTGTCCTTGCTCTGAAGCAGGTGCATTACACTGAGTGGAAGTTCTCAGGGCTCAAGCTGTCCCAGGATAATGGCTTTAAAATCCAGGACAAGAAAGAGAAAAGTCTGCCATCCCATCCAGCACTGAGACAAGAAGATCCCTCATATCCTACAAACGGTATCGTCTTTCTAAGATTGAATTTTTCTATTTCATTGTGAATTCTTTTCCTTTTAGAAAGTACCTATTTTTTATCACTCTTTTTTTTTTTTTTTAAAACTTGTCAGTGTATGCATCTGCCAGTGGATATGTGCTTGTGGATTCTGAGTACAGGTATCTGTGGAGGCTGAAAACAGGGTGTCTATTTTTATTGCTCCTATTGAACATTATAGGGGAGATTTTTTGGGGGGAGGGGGAGACAGGGTTTCTCTGTGTAGCCCTGGATGTCCTGGAATTCACTCTGTAGACCAGGCTGGCCTTGAACTCAGAGATCTGCTTGCCTCTGCCTCCTGAGTGCTGGGATTAAAGACATACACCACCACGCTTGGCATAGCACAGATTCTAACAAGTGAAACAAGGGGAGGAAAAATAGTCAAAACTACACAGGTTGGAAGACAAATAGTCTTATCTTTACTTGCAGTTGAAAATTCACCCAAATAAACCATATTTTTATATATTAACAATAAGCCATCCAAAGAAGAAATCCAAGAGACAATCCTTTTCATATTTAGGGATATATTTGACAAAAGAAATCTAAGACCTATGCAGCGAAAACTACAAAGACTCTCAGGAAGACAATTGGGATGGCTTAGGCAAAATCACCTGCCCAGCCTGAGGCCCTTAGTTTGATCCCAAGAACCCACATAAAAATCAGATGCAGCGCTTCACCCCTGTAATTCTAGCACTCCTACAGCAAGATGGGAGGCAAAGACAGAATTACTTGGAGGCTCTTGTGTGAGACCCTGCCTCAAAAAAAAAAAAAAAAAAAAAGATGGAAGTAAGTAGAGAATCAACTCCAAAGAAACAAACAAATAAATCAATCTGTTTTAAAATGTTATCTGGAGTAAGTACCATCTACACTTAACATAAGTGCATGATGGTGCACACCTTTAACACACGCGCCCAGGAGGCAAAGGCCAGTGGATTTTTGTGAGTTCTAGTTGGCCTCACAAAGATATACCTTAGGGGAGGGCACATGTACTCTACCCTTCCATCAGAAGAATGTGGTAGGCATGTGAGAGGAACAGAGGGTGGCACTGTTTGGAGATGACTTGGGGATGTGGCTACCACACACACAGACACACACACGCATACACACACACACACACACACACACACCACATTGCTTGCTTTTCCTTAGTATGGTTGTTTGTTTTCTTCATGCTTCTAGGGAGACTAGGCCACCTGACTACTTTCTTTCATTTTTATATAATTATTATTATTATTATTATTATTTGTTTTTTAAGACAGGGTTTCTCTGGGTAACAGCTTTGGCTGTCCTGGAGCTTGCTTTGTAGACCAGGTTGGCCTTGCCTCCCAAGTGCTGGGATTAAAGGGGTGTGCCACCATGCCCAGCCGTGTGTGTGTGTGTGTGTGTGTGTGTGTGTGTGTGTGTGTGTGTGTGCGCGCGCGCGCGCACGCGCACGCGCGTGAGCTTGGGCATACATCACTATGGCCTGTCATAACTTTTAATTTAAAAATTTTTATGTGTATGCATGTTTTGTTTGTCTGTATGTATATGTACTTACTACATGATACGTGGTGCCTACAAAAATCAGAAGCCGGTGTTCGGTTCCCCAAGAGTTGAGTTACATACAGATGGTTGAGAGCTGACCTGCCAGTGCTGGGAATTGAACTCAGGTCTTGTGGGAGAGGAACTGGCTAGTGCTTGTAACTGAATCATCCCTCCAGCCACACTTTCCTTTTTTCTCTCTTCTCCCTCTCGCCATTTCTCTCCATTATCCTCTCCTCTCCTCTTTTCTGTCCATCCTTTTCTCCCTTTCCCTTCTGAAATGTACCCTGTGTTGACAAACTTCTGAGTAGTGAATCTTTGACGTGCAGAGTTTGACTCTGAAGTAAGGAGGTCAGACAGGGGAACTGGGGTGGGCCTGGCTCTTTGTGGAGTGGAGGGAGTGTTCTGAATCGGTTGTGTAATTCAGCTTGTCCTCCAGCAGCTCAAGAATCCTCTGGACAGACTTCAGAAGCAAGTGAAGTACAAACTACAGACAGTGATGACATCATAGTGACACCCCAAGCTCAGATGTGTCCTAAAGCTGTAAGTACCAGGGGTAACCATTGCCTGTTAGAGAAGGGTAACCAGTAACAGAGTGCTGAGTGGCTACATGTGTGAGATTCTAATCCAGCTTCAAAAAGCCCGCTGAGAAATGCAAGTTAAGTGGAAATTGTATCTGTGTGACCGAGGGTCTGCTGCTGTGGTGATGAAAGGCTTTTCTTATTTTGATGTAAATGACAACTGAGTGTAGCACTTCTTCCCGGTTTGGATCCCCAGCCATTCATGTCCTTCACTGTGGACTTGTTCTTACCCAGCTCGGCTGAGGCCATTTTTCAGGTGAGCAGACTTTGTGTAGATGTAGAGACTGAAAGAAAGGAAGGGATTCTCTGTGGAGGGCTTGGAGAATGTTTCGGTTTCTACAATTTCTGACCCCTCCCTCTCTCCCTCTCCTTCCCCCTCCCCTCCCTCTCCTCTTGTCCCTTCTCCTCTTCCTCCTGTTCTCTGTGGCAGTTTGAATAAGAATGGCCCCCATTGGCTTATCTATTTGACTGCCTGGTTACCAGGGAATGAAGTATTTGAAAGGATTACAAGGATTAGGAGGTGTGGCTTGGTGGAGGAGGTGTGTCACTGGGGCTGGGCTTTGAGGTTTCAGAAGCCCATACTAGGCCCAGCCTCTGCCTCCTTCTCTCTCTCCCTCCTTCTCTCTTTCTCTCTCTCTCTGCTTGTGGATCAGGATGTAGCTATTTCTTCAGCATCTCTTACTTCTGGAAAGAAGAGGCAGGGTAGTGGTTGGTGGTTGGGTTTAAAGACCCTCCCTGGTGTAAAGGTACCTTGATGTTGGCTGCCTACCACAATGAAGGAGGGGCTTGTGTTTGCTTGTATACTTTTGAAAATTAGACAAACGTCAGTCTTCTAGCCAACAGCTCTTGTGCCATTGTAGGCAAAGATCGATGAAAAGGGAGGATGGTGTGACAGTTGTTTTGCATGGAGCTAAAGCAGGGCAGATGCTGTGCATGGCCTGGTGGCTTAGACACATGTCTGGTTGAGTTGTTTGCTATAGTGACTGAAGCTGCTGGAACTCACAGAAGTGCTGATGTGGGTTTTATTGAGAAAACGAGAAAGCTATCTATTCAGAAATCACTTTCTTTATTCTTTGTTTGTGTGTGTGTAGCCCTGGATTCCCTGGAACTTGCAATGTTGACTAGGCTGGCTTTGGTCTCAGAGATTCACCTGTCCCTGCCTCCTAAGTGCTGGGATTAAAGGGGTGTGCCACCATGCCCAGCCGTGTGTGTGTGTGTGTGTGTGTGTGTGTGTGTGTGTGTGTGTGTGTGTGTTCTTTCTGTCTCTGCTACTCTCAGCTTCTTCATTATTCGTCTGTGGAGATAGCCAGGAGTAATGACTCAGGAGGAGATAGAAACCAGATTCTCCTTACAAATTCCCCAGTAACTCTGTGCAGTTTCATCAAGTTGTCTGTTGGTAACTGTTTGGCCTGTGACTTGTCAGTCAATGACTTTTTATAGTGTGCCATGGTGAGTTTCTAGAGAGTATTGTGTTAACATTGCAGCCACATTAAGCTTTAGGGAATCGATATTTCCATTTCAGGATTCAGAGAAGATGTGCATTGAGATTGTGTCCTTGGCCTTCTGTGCAGAGGCTGACGTCATGTCTGATGAGAACATACAGCAGGTGTATGTGGAGTACAAATTCTATGATCTGCCTCTCTCCGAGACAGAGACTCCAGTGTCCCTGAGGAAACCCAGGGCAGGAGAAGAAATCCACTTCCACTTTAGCAAGGGTGAGCTCTCTCTTGCTATTTACCAAAGTGTTATATGTACATGACTTGAAAATATCAAGTAAGTCCAAAAAAAACAGATTTAATTAAGAGGTATTTGTTCTGCAGTTTCTCTTATATTTTTGGTTGTGAGCCTATCCTTTAACAGCTAAGCCATCTCTCCTGCCTATGTTCCACAGTTTCTCTACAAATCACTCTTCCTGCTCCCTCCCATGACTCTCTGTAACGACTTTTTAACTTTTTCAGCTATTTTTAAAATTTAGTTATATATCTAAATAATATTTCCACTTCAATTCTATGATATACTAATTATAGATATTCCTATCCTAGATAAAAAATGTAAGCTATCTTATCCATGTCCTTCACTCACACATAATTGTCATACTTTTTACTGTAATTTTTATTATTTCTATTATTCTAGAATATATATTGACTCTTGTAGTGCTAAGTACCTTCTCTTGCTTTAGTTCTCCTTCCTTTCATATTTCTGGCTTGCCTCTGCCTCCAGAGTGCTGGGATGAAAGGCATACATTACTATGCCTGGTTTGGTTTCTTATTTTAATAGATGTTTCTCAGTAGCTTTCACAGGAAGAGATATTGGAAGTAAATAAATATTTTTGGAGAAAATCAGGCATGAAATATTTTTCTACTCTCCTATTTGGTATCTACACACACACACACACACACACACACACACACACACACACACACACACGCAAGGCATCCACAGATAGTATGCACACACATGCATATTTTTCTTGTTAAATTTTACTTAGGCCTTATTTATCTATTTACGTATCTATGTTTTCTCAAGACAGGGTTTCTCTGTAGCTTTAGAGCCTGTTCTGGAACTTGTTTTGTAGACCAGGCCTGCCTCTGCCTTCCGAGTGCATGCACCACCATTGCCCACCAGTTAGATTTATTTTTATTTCACGTCTGGGCATTCTTCCCACATGTATGTCTGTTCATCACAGACACGCAGTGCTTGCAGAGGTCAGAAGAGGGTGCTGTATCCCCTTGGAAATAGAGTTATAAATAGTAGTTAGCCACCATGTGGGTGCTGGGAATTGAACCTGGAGCCTCAATGCTTTTCACCTCTGAGCCATCTCTCCCACTCCCACTTTTTTTGTTTTTTCCAGACAGGGTTTCTCTGTGAAAACTTGTTTTGTACATCAGGATGGTCTTGAACTCAAGAGATCCACCTACCTCTGCCTGAGGCAGGGTCTTACTTTGTAGCTTTGGCTGTACTGAAACTCACTATGTAAACACCAGTCTGGCCTCGATTTCAGAAACTGGCCTGCCTCTGCCTCACAAATGCTGAGACTAAAGACGCATGTGCCACTACCATCAGCTCAATCTTAGTTATTTGTAATAAAACCATATGAAACAGGGAGCCAACCTGTAGGTCTCCTTTGCCTGTGTTTGCTTTGATTCACTGAAGCATGCAAATAATAACAGTAGCCTCTCCCCGTCCCTCCCTAGCAATACTGAGGATTGAATCTAGGACCTCTTGTATAGTAGGCAAACACTGTACCATAGAGCTACATACAGCCTCATCCCTGTATTCTTTGCTTTTCTTTTACCTTTCATAGTGATAGACCTGGACCCAGTGGAACAACAAGGCAGAAGGCAGTTTCTATTTGCCATGCTGCAAGCTCAAGATCCTGATGAGGGACGGTAAGCCCTTTCATAATGACAGTGCAGATATTCAGATAGGAGTTACGAAGTTTGACTTTTGTGCTTATGCTAATATTTTAATATCTTCATTTTCTCTTGATGAATCTCTAATCTACTGGAGTATCTGAGTGCCCATTCAGTTTAGGTTTAGTTCATATTTCACCTGTGGCAGGGACTGTATGTAGGTGACAGTCATGATATGAATCATGATAGTGTTTTGATAGTGTCCTACATGGGGCAGACAGAGTATTTGGATATTCTTAAGTCATTTAGCTAACTTCTCACATATACAGAAGTACTGCTGGCACACCAATTCTGTGCCATTGTAATACACACACACACACACACACACACTATATATATATATATATATATATATATATATATATATATATATTATATATATTTGTTTTTCAAGACAGGGTTTCTCTGTTTAACAGGCCTTGCTGTCCTGGATCTTGTTTTGTAGACGAGGCTACCTTTTAGACTCTTACTCTTGTGTGCTGGGATTAAAGGTGTGAACTACCACCGCCAGGTTTATACTTTTATTTTTTAAAATTAATTTTTATTAAAATTGAAAACAATCTTATTTTACATACCAATCCCATTTCCCGCTCTCTCCCATCCTCTAATGCCTTCCACCAACCCCTATCCACTCCTCAGGGAGGTTGAGGCCTCCCATGGGGGATCATCAAAGTATGTCACATCATTTGGGGCAGGGTCTAGGCCCTCCCCCATGTATCTGGCTGAGAGTATCCCTCCATAGGGAATGTGCTCCCAAAGTCCATTTGTGTACTAGGGATAAATACTGATCCACTACCAGAGGCCCCCTAGGCTGCCCAGGCCCCACAACTGACACCCATATTCAGGGGGGCCTGGCAGTCTTATGCTGGTTCCCCAGCTGTCAGTCTGGGGTCTGTGAGCTCCCACTTGCCCAGGTCAGCTGTTTCTGTGGGTTTCCCCAGCATGGTCTTGACCCCTTTGCTCATCACTCCTCCTCTACAACTGGATTCCAGGAGTTCGGCTCAGTGCTTAGCTGTGAATCTCTGCTTCTGGTTCCATCAGCTATTGGATGAAGGCTCTAGGATGGCATATAAGTTAGTCATCAATCTCATTATCAGTGAAGGGCATTTAAGGTAGCTTCTCCACTATTGCTTATATTCTTAGTTGGGATTATCCTTGTGGATGCCTGGAGATTTCCCTAGCCCATAAATGGTTCCCTCTATTAAGGTATCTCTTTTCATTCTCTCCTTGTCTGTTCTTCCCCCAACTCGATTTCCTAATTCCCTCTTTCCATCCCCCCTCCTCCTCCTTGGGGGGGGGGAAGGCTTGTATGTCTCTGTTAAGGTCTTGTTTCCTAGCTTCTCTGGGATTGTGGATTGTAGTCTGGTAATCCTTTGTTCTATGTCTAAAATCCAAATATGAGTGAGTACAAACCATATTTTTTCTGTGCCTGGGTTACCTCACTCAGGATGATTTCTTATATTTCCATCCATTTGCCTGCAAACCAAGATTTGTTTTGTTTTTCTCCATGTGTAAATGTACCACATTTTCTTCATCCATTCTTCAGCTGAGGGGCATCTAGGTTGCTTCCAGGTTCTGGCTATTACAAATGATGCTGCTATGAAAATAGTTGTACAGATGCACTTTCTTTGGGTATATGCCTAAGAGTGAAATTGTTGGATTGTGTGGCAGACTGATTCCCATTTTCCTGAGGAACTGCCATATTGATTTCCAAAATGGCTGTACAAGTTTGCACTCCCACCAGCAGTGGAGGAGTGTTCCCCTTTCTCTATATCCTCTCCAGTATAAACTGTCATTGGTATTTTTGATTTTAGCCATCCTGACAGGTCTAAGATGGTATCTTAGAGTTGTTTTGATTTGCATTTCCCTGATGGCTAAGGATGTTGAACAATTTAAGTGCCTTTTGGCTATTTGAGATTCTTCTATTGAAAATTCTCTATTTAGGTCTGTGCCCCATTTTTTAAATTGGATTATTTGGTGTTTTGGTGACTAGCTTCTGAGTTCTTTGTATATTTTGGAGATCAGCCCTCTGTCAGATGTGGGGTTGTTGAAGATCTATTCCCATTCTGTGGGCTGCTGTTTTGTCTTGTTGACTGTGTCCTTTGCCTTACAGAAGCTTCTCTGGATAGGTAGGATCAACATAGTAAAAATGGCAATCTTAACTAAAAGCAATCTATAGATTCAGGGCAATCCCCATCAAAATCCTAGCACAAGTCTTCACAGACCTTGAAAGAACAATACTCAATTTTATATGGAAAAAACAAAGGATCCAGGATAGCCAAAACAACCCTGTACAATAAAGGAACTTCCCCATCTCTGACTTCAAGCTCTACTATAGAGTTATAGTAATGAAAACAGCTTGGTATTGGCACAAAAACAGACAGGTAGACCAATAGAATCGAATTGAAGAACCTGATATTAGCCCACACACCTATGAACACCTGATTTTTGACAAAGAATCTAAAATTATACAATTGAAAAAAGAAAGCATCTTCAAGAAATTGTGCTGCCATAACTGGATGTTGACATGTATAACATTGCACATAGATCCATATCTATTGCCATGCACAAAACTTAAATCCAAATGGATCAAAGACCTCAACATAAATCCAGCCACATTGAACTTCTTAGAAGAGAAAGTGGGGGCTGGAGAGATGGATGGCTCAGAGGTTAAAAGCACTGACTGCTCTTCCAGAGGTCCCGAGTTCAATTCCCAGCAACCACATGATGGTTCACAACCATCCCTAGTAAGATCTGGTGCCCTCTTCTTGCCTGTAGGTATACATGGAGAAACAACACTGTATACATTAAAAAAAAAAAATGACCCAAGAAAAAGAGGGAGGTACCCTTGAACTTGAAGGAATTGGTACAGGAGACTGCTCCCTGAACATAACATTAGTAGCACAGACACTGAGATCGACAATAAAAAAATGGGGCCTCCTGAAACTGAGAAGCTTCTGTATTACAAAGGACAGTTATATTTGTATTGTAAAAGATAATTTAAAATTGTATGTGTGGGGCTGGAGTGATGCTCAGCAGTTAAGAGCACTGGTTGCCCTTTCAGAGGACCCAGGTTTGATTCCTAGTATTCACACAACAGTTCACATCATCTATAACTTCATCCCAGGCCATCTAAAGCCCTCTTCTGGCCTCTGGAAGGCACCACACATGTGATGCACAGATAAACATAGAATTTTCTGAAACTTTTTCTTACATGTGTAGGTGTTCAGTCTGCACGTCTACTTCTTCCTTTGGCTTCTTAAAAATGTTGCTTTCCTTTATTCTCTTCCAGAGGTAATCCTCTTCTGCTTCTTGTTGGGTCCCAGTTGGCTCTGCCCTTGGTGGTTTTACCAGTGTGGTGTGGCAAACAGCACCCTGTCTGTCAGAGGTGGTTTTTGTATCCCAACTCCACTCCTACTTTTGAGCTCTGTGGTCTCTGCAGTGTTGCCTGAATGCTCTTTTCAGAGTGACCCATTACCCACAGCACCTAGCCTGTGATGCCAGTATCCAGGCTGTCTGTGGGCCTGGGGACCTCTTTCACACTGCTGTCTCATCATAGTGGGCAACATTTGCTTTTCAAAGTTTAATAAAAAGAGGCACCAGGGTGGCACACTCTTGCAATCATAGCACGTGGAAGGTGGAGGCAGGAAGCCAGTCTTAGCTATGTAGTGAGTTGCAGACCAGTCTGGGGCTCCACGAGGTCATCTCAAGGCTGAAGCAGACTAATGGGTAAAAGCGCTTGCTTCCAAATCTGACGACTTGAGTTCAGTCCGCAGGATACACACGGGGAAGCAGAGAACCAACTCACAAAAGTTGTCCTGACTTCTATGGGTGCTGAACCCTTCCCACAGATTCCTGACTTTTGGCTCCTTAGAAAATGGAGGCAGGGGATAGGATTCAGATTCAGGGAAAACACGATTAGCTACCAGGTGATGCTGAGAGTCAAACCTGGGTGCTCTTGAAGAGTAACCAATGCTCTTTCTTATTATCTCAGCCACCTCGTCAGACTCCATAATTACTACACAGGGTTTCTCTGTGTAGCCCCAGCTGTTCTGGAACTCACTTTGTAGACCAGGCTGGTCTCAAACTCAGAGATTTGCCTGCCTTTGCCTCCTGAGTGCTAGGATTAAAGGCATATGCCACCATTGCCCAGCATATGTTCACAATTTTAAATGGATTGATTTTTTATTTGTTTCAGTTTAAAGTTTACAGTGGTAAGTGATCCTCTGGATGAAGAAAAGAAAGAATGTCAAGATGTAGGGTATGCGTACCTTGAACTGTGGCAGATATTTCAATCTGGAAGAGATATCCTAGAGCAAGAACTAGAGAGTGAGTAATAACATTTTCTACTTCTTAGTTCCATTTATTTGTAGAGAAAATCTACTTATGTGTAGCTTTTGTTAACCTGTGAGGTTATCTGTGAGGTTGATGGACAAATGTTTTTAAGTCTTCCCCCCACAGCCATATGTATTTCATTCTATGCTTGTCTAGACTCAATCCTCGGAAGTGGAGAAAAAAGTTGGTCTACTTTTATTTTTTTATATTCATTATGTATGTATGTATACACATGTGTTCAAGTCAGGGAACAACCTGTAGGAGTCAGTTTCTTGCCTTCCACTATGTGGGTTCTGGGATTGAACTCAGCTTGTCAGGTTTGTCAGCAAGTGTCTTTACCCACTGAGCCATCTGGCCAGTCCTAAAACCCCCTTTTTCTCTGTTCTAGCTTTTGTCTTGTCTCCAAAGCACCTTAACCTTTTCCTCATGGATTTAAACCACACTATAATGGTTTCACTTTCTTATGAATGAGGAAATAACTCCAACATGACAAATACTAGCCATTAAAAGTGTATAAATGGATGGCTGTGATGGATGGTATAGGCCTTTAATTCCAGAACTAAGGAGCAAAGGCTGACTCTGTTTGAGGCCAGCCTGGACTATACAGGGAGTTATAGGTCAGCCAGGGCTAGAGTGAGAATCTGTCTCAAACAAACAAACAAAACTAAAGTGTGTAAACCAAACATTGCTGGTACCTAACAGCTCTATCCTTCTCCACAGTTGTCAGCCCTGGAGACCAGGCCATCCAAATTGGAAGGCTGAAGGTTTCCCTTCGAGCAGCTGCTGCCCTCCATAGCATTTACAAGGAGATGACTGAAGATTTGTTTTCATGAAAGAACTACTCCACTCTAAGATTTGAGGGAATCACAGTGAGAGTCTCTTATAAAGTAACATGCTATGCCATAAATCTGGTGTCCTGTGCTATCTGCTCTGTTTCTCAAACTAATGGTGAGGCTTACAACCACCAATGAACTTTTGTGGTACTAGGCAGATAAAGGCATTTTGTTCTAACATGCTGACACTTTAGTAGGGAAGACAATTTTAGAAACTGCAAAGAAATGGTCATAAAAGACAAATTTACAAAAAACAAAACAAAACAAAAAAATCCCAGTTTATTTATCTTTTAGTTCTTCCAAAATTCAAAATATCAAGTCCTACAGCTAAGGAGAGAAAACAAACAAACATAAAATCTGAGAAGCCCCTTCTCCTAAAGTCACAGCAGAGGTGGCGAAGTGGGACAGGTGGATGCAGAGAGCCTGCAGGGAGGACAGCAAGATAAAGTCCCCCAGGGCTTCAAAGCTGATCATCAGAAGTGACCAACCCAGGATGCTGTAGACAAAGTAAAGGCAGGAGAAGCAGAGTCCAGCCTTGTGGGTATGGCCTCCTTCCCGTTTCTCTTCTCGTCAAGACATGACTTACTCTTTCAGATGTGTTTTGATTCCCTTGAGCCTCTCTCTAGATTTCATCTGCAGTATGAGGCATGACCTTTCTTCTTTAGATGTATCAGAAGAAACAGTGGAAATTCTGCCTTCTAGCATTGTACCACTTGAAAGGAGAAGAAACCCAGCCATGGAGTGCCAGTGCTTATGTCTTCCAAGGGAGCAGAAATGCCTCAAAATGTGCATGAGGCAAAAAACAAAACAAAACAAAACAAAACAAAAAAACAGGAAAACTTATGACCAGCCATCAGCCCACCCTGCCTTTAGCTCAGCTGTGATATCAATCCTTAGCAGAGCCCATGGACCTTTCTTGAGAACTTCAGATCTGGAACTTAAAGGGACGAAAGGAGGGCTGAACCTGTGGGGCCAGAACCATGCTCCTGCTAAGTATGGTGGCTCAGGCCTGTAATCTCAGCACTTGGGAGGCAGAAGAAGAGGATTACAAGTTTGAGGCCAGCCTGGTTTATGGAGACTGTCTCAAAAAGCCATGAAAAATAAAAATGCAGAGAAAAAAAGAATCATAGTAGAAATAGTTAATGGTCAACTTTTACCACTGTCTTGGTAATTCAGCTTTGAAATACCAAAGATAGGTTGTCAGAAGAAAACAAACAGTATCAAGAGTGGGAGGTGCCTCCTGCCCTTCAACATCACCTCTCTTGCCAGCCATTTGAACGGGGCCACTGGCACATGTCCTGGTGGGCCTGGAATTCCCCGAGTAGCTTGGTCCGCACAAATGGCCCCTAAACCCATAAACACAAATGGCAAAACTTCAAAGAAACCAAAAGGAAAAACAGTTTCTATGTCATGTCGGATTTTTAGGAGTTGACTGCAGAGAGAATAGAGCAGAGGACCACAGTTCATATTACTTTCTCTTTTTCTTGGGGGGTGCAGAGCTGTGTCTGGAACCACGGTTTGAGCCACCACGGCCTGAACTATGTACAGATGCCTTCCTCTTCCGGCTCATACTTCGACTCTGTTCTTCTTCTTCCTCATAACGGCTTTCACGGTCCGCTAAGCAGAAGACAGAGTGATTCATTAGCTTAAAATTCCTACTATTAGTGGACAGCATGAGCCAGCAATTCAACTTGAATGTTAATTTTTATTTAGTCAGTTACTAGTTATGTGACTTAGACAACTGCTTAATCTTTTGGAGCCTGAGCCCATTTTCAAGGAGAATTAAAAGGGTACCTGCCCAAAGCACTTCCCACAATGCTAGGAACAGCAGCAAACATATTCATTTTAATTTTTAACTTTTATTTGGGGCTTGAGTTTAGAGTAATGACACCAACACCAACTAGACAATATTCCTAGTTGTAACTCTCTCACTATGAGGAAATCACACTTCTGTACATCCTGAAAAACTTGAAGAGATGGAATCAAGCTCACCTGGAGCCTATGGGCAAATTATACATCTTATGTCTCCTCTGGTCAAATTCTACCTATGTCTTAGATTTTGTTTTCATTCACGCATGCATGCATGTATGTATTTTCTGTGTCTGTGTGTTTGGGGGAGCACCTAGGGCAAAAGTTGAAATTAGCAGTCTTCCTCAATTGCTCTCTATCTTATAGGACAATTTCTGGGACTGAACTTGGAGTCCAACTAATGGGGTAGACGGGCCAGTCAATAATCCCCAAGGACCCTCATATTTTTGCTGCCCCAGCACCGGATTACTGGCATACACTGTTGTGCTCAGTTTTTATGTAAGAGCTCTAGGGAGCAAAGTCAGGTTCCTTTTTTTTTTTCTGATTTTGGGTTTTTCTGTGCAGCTTTAGAGCCTGTCCTGGAACTCACTCTGTAGACCAAGCTGGCCTTGAACTCACACCTCTGCCTCCTGAGTGCTGGGAATAAAGGCACGTGTTACCATGGCCTAGCCAAACTCAGGTTCTTAAGCTTGAATGGCAATCACTTTACCAACTGAGCCATCTCCCCAATTTCCTGCTGAAACAACTTTATAGTATTCTTTTCCAAATCTCATTGCCTCCTAACATTAACACTTCAAAACAAAGAATAGTGTTAACTGAATTTGCACATAAATTAAATGAATAAATAAGTGACCCCAAACAACAAATCTTAAAAGAACCTTTTCGGGCTTCTTCTTCTAGCTCATCCCAGTCTTTCCCGCTTTCTTCTTCACTGCCCAGAGACTCCTTGGAATAGTCTGCAACAATAATGATTGCACATTGATCATGCAGCAACACAACATAATGTACAACATTTTCCTTTTTAAAAGCATTCTTTAGGAATGATATCAGACGAGGAAGCCATGGTTAAGTGTTTTCTCCTTTAAAATTTGTTATGTGTGTGGGTGCACTGGCCTGTGCATGTGCAGCCCAGGAGGATGTTTACCTTATTTCCTTCCTACAGGGTCTCTCAATAAGCCCGGAGCTCCTGGGATTTTTTGGCCAGGCTGGTGCCCTACAAGTCCCCATGGTCCTCTAGTCTGTGTCCACCCCCTACATCCCTGACCCTGTTATTCCTAGTGCTACTACAAGAGAGCTTGGCTGGCTTTTTATGTGCATGCAAGGGATCTGAGCTCAGAGACTGTAACAGCAAGTGCTGTTACACACAATGAGTCATTTTTGTAGCCCAGCAAATACCCTCTAACCTGATTCTTCTGCTTCTGATGAATAATCTTCATCACTATCCTCTTCTTCCTCTTCATAGTCATCCTCAGAAGGATTAAAAGTCTCATCTTCAATCTCAGACTCAGAGTCTCCATCCTCAGCATCACTTCCCTGGTGAAGTATGGAAAGCAGAAGACCCATACACTCATTTTCTCATATTCACCTTATTAAAAAAATTAATTCAATGTACTTTGTTCACTATCATTTCATATATAAAAATCAAAAATAAGAAAGCTGAATGACCAAGAGATAAAGGACTTGTCTTAAAATTATTCATTAAGGTACATTTATTAGATTCTCAAACAGTCAATTCATCTGTTTTTGTGTGTGGGAATTAATGAGGGAAACACACTTTGTATTAATGCATTATGGCAAGGCAGGAGCTCTATTTAAAATAAGTTTTAAATTAAAAATTTTTTTGTGAGACAAGGTCTCACTGTGCAGTCCTTACCTGGCACTCGCTATATAGACTAGACTGGTCTTGAACTCACAGATCTGCTTGCCTCTGCCTTCTGAGTGCAGAAATTAAAGGAGTGCATCATTACACCTGGTGACTATTATTTATTCTTAAAGATTAATTTTTAAAATATTTTATGTGTACAAATTTGCCTACATGTATGTCTATGAACCGGGTGTGACAGTTTTGTGGGAGATAGAAGGCTTTGAATCCCCTGCAATGGGGTTGGATGGTTGTGGGTTGCCATGAGGGTGATGGGTATTGAACTTGGGTCCTCTGAAGGAGTAGGCAGTGTTCTTAACTGCTGCTGAGTTACCTCTCTAGCCTCCAGAGGACTATTTTTAAAAGTACTTTTTGTAACAAGCCTCAATCCTATCTCCTTCAAAGAAACTCTGTGAGGAATAATTTTATAAATTGAAAGAAATGTGGGCAGTGACTATCAATATCTAATAAAATCATCATTTACCTGCAAAAGAAGCAATAATACCAAGTCGTGCTTTTAGATTTTTTTCCTGCAGGTTGGGTCCCTATGTGCTACTTATAGGTGTCATTTTCTTAAGTGCCTAAAGCATTAGGCAACACTACATACCAAAATAAAAAGAAACCCCACACTCACGCACCTCACCCTCAGGTTCCAGGAAAGACCAGCCACCTTGTTCAAAGAAGCCCTCGGGGTCATCAACAATGGTCTTCATAATTTTAGTCCAGTTGAGGGACTGTACTCCTTCTGTGTATTTTAGGTCACAAGAACTAAAATGACATTACAAAACCAAAATCAAATTGTATTTTCTGTCAATATAAATCATCACTATTAGCTTTCCTGGGTATGCCCCAAATGGCTGGTATTTGAATTTCCAGAGCACTGATACCCATGGCAGAAAGCATTTCAACCCATATAAGCTTTGTTCCTTAAACAATTCTGAGTTCATCCTTTCTCCTCTTCAGCACCAATGATTCTGTTCCTCATTTGTCTTTGTGTGACTCACCCAAGCTCCCCTACCCCTCACCGATGCCAACTTAACTTACAACCAATTCTGAGGTTGACCCAGGTTCAGTTACCATCACTCACTTGGTGGCTCCCACTGCCTACAACCCCAGTTCCAGGGGATCAGATTCCTCTCTTTTAAATTCTGTGGCACCAGGCACACATGTGATGTATATATACACATGCAGGAAAAACACTCATACTCATAAAAACAAATCATTAGCAAATGTCCTGTCTGAGATCTATTAACAGAATCTGCTTCACACAATGTTACCTATACTAAAATGTCTACTTTCTAAATCTTAATTCACCTGGGTCCTCTGCAAAAGCTCATAAATTTAATAATTTCTACATTTTCTAAAAGTTTCTACTCCAAACACTAAGAAACTGAAGGATAATTTTAAGTTCAATTATATACATTGTATTTTATATAAGTTTAATAATTAACCTGGGTCCTCTGACAGAACTCATATATATCTACTGAAACGTTTCTACAGACCCTCCTTTTCTCTTAGTAGTAAGAATGGAGCACAGTCCTTTCCACATTGAACTAGAAAGCCAAACGGAAGAAAGCAAGAGTCCAGTTCTTTGGAAGCTGAAAACTAACAAGGTTTTGTTTCAAATCTGCCTCAGTTCTAATGGGCAACTCAATCAAGAAACAGTGGATTTCATACTCTATACCAATAACTTTCTCCACCCCCAAAGTTCCTTTTTTTTTTTTTTTTTTTGGTTGTCCTATGCTGGCCAGGTTTTAGGAATCTGTATTTCAGCACCCAAGAGCTGGGAATGGTTTATGTCATTTGATTGTATGACTTCAGCCTTCCTGACCCTCCACCTGTTCCACTTGCTAAATACACTACCCTCTTCTATTTCTGTGAACACAGTACTAGTCATTAGTATTACTGAGATTGTTTTCCATCTTTCCATTCACACCCAAAGTCGCTAATGTATTAGGTACATATAGCACTATAAGCAACCCTTTACTTCCTAGTGTTTGGCACGTAAAAGCATAATTATTTTCTTATCTGGCCATTCCTGTACTTTCATTATAGATTACCCTTTGATAGTGATTAATTTTGCAGACAGTATTTTAATAGCAAGGTAAGACTGGAGGGTTGTGCCTTGTGACCTGGCTACCAGCTGGGGAAAACAAGACTGCACCCTGAAACAATAAGGGTAGTCAGGGAAAGAAAAAAAGAATCAAATACAATCATGACCAGACAGGCATGTGTGTGCACGTCTATCTATCCATCCATACATCTATCTACAGGGTGACATCATTGCTCCCAAAATCATCAAAAAAGAACCCAGAAGACTATTCAAACTCTTAAACAAATTCCAAGAGAAAACTATTGCTGAAGTTAATAAGAGAATGTAACCTATGAAAATTGACCCAGAGAGTTGGCCCAGGCTGTTCTTCCAGAGGACCTGGGTTCAATTGCCAGAACCCATGTGGCTGCTCACAACTGTCTGTACCCCCTGTTCCAGGCGATCTGATACTGTCACACCAATGCACATAAAATAAAGTTAAAAAGATTATATGCTATGAAAGAAGAATTCCATACAGGGAGAAACACTGAACAAAACCAAACTGAAATCAGATATCAGAAGGAATCCTTCAAACTGAAGAGAAAATAAGCATCCTTGAAGTCACAGATAAGAAAACACACTAGGGTAATAAGGAGGAAAAGCTGGGCAATGGTGGCACCCACCTTTAATCCCAGCACTTGGAAGGCAGAGGCAAGAGTTTAAGGCCAGTCTGGTCTACATAGTGAGTTCTAGGACAGCTAGGGCTAAAAAAGAAACTATCTTGAAAAACAAAACAAACAAAATAGAAATGAGACCTCTTGGGCTGGAGAGATGGCTCAGAGGTTAAGAGTGCTGACTGCTCTTCCAGAGCTCACGAGTTCAATTCCCAGCACCCACATGGTGGCTCACAAGCATCTATAATGAGAAATGAGACCTCTTAATATTAAAAAGCCATAAAGCCAAAGTTAATTGAGTGAAGACAGGCTATAGAATGTGAGAAAATCTTTTGCCAGTTATCAGAGAGAGGATTAATATCTAGAATAAAGACAAAGACTGAGGACCGGGGTTTGATTCCCAGCACTCACATGGGTGTTTGCAAACATAACTCCAGTTCTAAGAGATAAGATGCCATCTTTTGGCCTCTGTGGGTACCAGACATGAAAGCAGTGTACATATGTGTAGGCAAAGCAGCCATACATAAAAATGAAAAAACAAACAAACAAAACTCAAAACCTAACAAGAAATCAAACAAGCCAACAGGAGCCTGACGATGTAGCTCAGTTGGTAGAGTGCTTCCTAGCATGCACTCTAGGCTTGATCTCCAAAAATGCATAAACTGTGTATGGGCACACAATGACAATCTCAGCACTCAGGAGGTAGAGGCAGGATCAGAAGTTCAAGATACCCTTGGTAGTACATATTGAGTTGAAGCCAACCTTGGCTTCAAGAGACTCTGTCTCAAGAGATCAGCAGCAAGATCTCATCTCGGTGAGATCTCATCAGGTAAGGGCACCTGCTAACAAGACTGATGAACCCACATGGTAGTGGGAAAGAACTGACTCCACATGTGAGTCAGTTGTGGCATGATGCTGCATGCCCCGTCCAACAAATAAATAAATGCAGAACAATTTCAGGCTGGAGGAATGGCTCAGAGAAGAGTGCTTACTGCTCTTGTAGAAGACCTTAGTTCAGTTTCTAACATCTATTCCTCTTCTGACTTCTATGAGTTCTTGCACACACATACACACAGACATACAGATTCACAAAAGAGGAAATATAACTGTTAATGAAAATATAGCATTCAGCTTCACTGACCATCAGTGAAACTAAGATTAAAACTACAATGATTATTTCATCTTACTTTAGTCAGAATACAAGTCACCAAGAAAACAAACAAACACCCCCCCCCCCAATAACAGTGTGGCTATGGACAAGAGGGTCCTTATATACTTATCCAATCTCTGTGGTAACCAGTATGGAGGTTTCTACAAAGAGTGGAAATCTGATCCACCTTTGTACTCCAAGTCAGCACATCACAGAGGTACTTGTATATTAGTGCTTATTGCAGCCCTGTTCATTGTGGCTAGGCTATGGAACCAACCCAGGTATATAAGAATGGACAAGTACCCGGACAAAAAAGAATGCAACTGTAGACAGCATATAAGAGAACTGAGTCAGTCTCAGAAAGTAATTATTATATGTTTTCTCTCATTATGGTCACATAAATTCATACATGTATAGATTAAATCTAAGTAGAAGTCCAACAGTTTAGGTGAATGAAGGAGATACACACACACACACTTATAAATAAATGAATGAATGAATAAAAAAAATTAGAGACCAGATCCTTATATACTACTTGGGCTCAACCTCAATTTCGATGCTCAGGTAGTTTTTTTGCCTCAGGTACCCAAGTTCCTGGGACTACAAGCACAAACCATGGTTTAACAGACATAGCATTTTATAATACAGTGTAAATGGGAAATGGAGAGCAAGGTTACTTACTTCAACCACTCCTTGATGGGGTCTAGAGAGGCGACAGGAATGGCATTGATCATTGTGACTTTCTTGCTGTAATCCTTGTAGACAATCACCATATCAAAGTTCTTCAGGTGAAACTGGACCCTCTCAAAATGGATAAGCTCCACTTCATCCAACGTCACCACAAAAGGTGGCTGTCAAAACAGGAGCTGCATCATTACCATGGAAACTTCCTTCCAAACACTTTTCAAATGTTTGCAGAATCAAAACCACCAAAGAAAGTTTTTAAGTTTGTTGTTTTTAAAGATAAAAGCATACACTAAGAACTTTTAGTGCCTCTCTCAAGAATATATTCGGGGAATCCTGAAACTAATTTTTAAAACACAATAGAGGTTTTAGAAGGATCACTTGTTTAACGAATTTTAAATCTGTTAAGTGTCAAAAGATGAAAATCAGAATAATTAGGTTTAAAAGGATCACCCTTTGGTTTTTGAGACAGGGTTTTTTCTCCATGTAGCCATAGCTGGCTACATGTTTCTGCCTCCCAAGTAGTGGGACTACAGGCGTGCACCTGACTGCCTGCTCCTTTTCCTTTCTAACAATTCTGTTACTAAGAGTAAGCAAGAAGGATGTGGGTTTTACAGCATGTCCTCAGCATGTAAAAGACTGTGAGTTTAATCTCTGAATACTGGGGTAGGAAGAAAAGTGAAAAGGAAAGGACCAGAAAATTAAAAGTAACAATAAAGGATGCAAGAATACTCACCCATTCTGTAGCATTTACTAGTGCACTACTAGTAGGTTGAAGGAGACAGGTACTCCTGTAGGGAGCCCCATTAAACCTGAAAAAGATTAATAAAACAAACAGTCCACTTACTACACAGGAGACTGCTGTTGACATAAATAAGCATCTTCCCTCAGCCAAACAATTCCTAAAGAAATCACCCATGGAAACCCTTAAGATTTTAAAAACATATGCACCCACTTCTTAAAAATGACTTGTACATGTGTGCCTGCATCATGTGGGTGTGTGCATGAGCGCAGATGCCCAGAGGCCAAAGCCAACAGGTCCTCCTGAAGCCATCTCTCTAGCTCAAAATCCTTACAATTTTTGAATTGTTATCTCAAAGGTTATCAGTTATAGAAAAAAAAAAAAAGTATTTGTGATGTTAAACTATTAAAGACACAATATCCCATCCCCTAAAACTTAGACACATGAACTTTCAGCACAAGACAAGAAGAAGTGTATTACCCAAGATCCCTAAATGGTACTTCAAACTCCAGCTCCTCCTTGGTTAGAGCCTCTACTTTTTCAATGAAATTTTTAAAGGCTGTTTTTAGTTTGTGTCTCATTTCTCGTTCCATCTGTGGAGGAAGAGTATTATTCAGTCATCATATGATTTATTAATAGTATTTACCCACAGAAAGTTCCAAATTGTTTTGCAGTTTTAATTCTCCTTATTTTGACACTTTATCTTATTCAAGGCTCATACCATAAACCATAGAGGTGACTTAAACCTATGCCTAATTCATGAGTCATTACACCAGAATCACCAGAGCAGATACTGAAGTTATTTGGTACCTTTTTAGGAGCATAAAATACATCCCTTAGCTCATAGTTAACCCTACTCCACTATTCTGTAATGATTCTGAATTTCTCAGACCTGCTCAGCATAGAGGTCATCTCGGTCATGCATGTGTTGATGTTTCCCCAAATCTGTAGTGATCTCTCCAACTTCTGTGTAGAATTGTACATCTGTGTGTCGTTTCTTCCCAAACATGATAGCATTCTAATGATAAACCAGAGGGAACAGGAATATTAGAAGACTTAGGTCACCCAACCTACAAAAAGACAAGTCGCTTTAAGAAACAAAATACAGTTGGGTATGGAGGTGCACACCTTTAATCCCAGCACTTGGGAGGCAGAGCCAGGAGGATCTCTTTGAGTTCGAGGCCAGCCTGTTCTACAATGCAAGTTTCAGGATAGCCAGGGCTGTTACACAAAGAATCCCAGCCTTGAAAAACAAACAAACACCCCCCCCCCCTACAAACCTAAAAACATACACATTGTACTGACTACTGACTCAAACTTGTTATGGGGTGACCAGCTACCTGACTGGACTTGAGGCTCACACGATAGGGGGTAATCCTCATGTGTTACTGAAAACCCAGTCAAAAGCTATGATGTGGGGAGGCCATAGACCCCAGTGGGGAAACTACAGCTGTTGTTTTGCTAAATGGATAAGATACACACATCAAATTACTTTCTAAATAATTATGTTGATCCCTACAGATTAGTTCTGCTGTCAGAGAAGCTTCTTTTTGGAGTGTGCAGTGGTAACTACAGAAACCTGAACTGTTCGAAGTGCTAAAACTAAGTGATTGTTGAATGCTCATCCATAAATGGGACATCCCATCATTCTCTCCATGGCTCAGGAACACTGTAGAGGAAAGGGCAAACACAATGTAAGATGGATAGGGCAGAGCACTCTCCTGGGAATGATAAGATTACTATACTCATGACCTCACAGCAGCTGTGGTGACTTGTCAACAGCCTAACACAAATGATAGAACCTGGGTTATTAACGCAGGTAGAGGCATTTTCTTTAGTGTGGCCACTTGACAGGTGACCAGATCCCTGTAAATAACTTCAACCATACTCCTGTAGGCAACCCTAATCAAAGTCACTAGGCTACTGTATTTTATAATATTAAACATCTCCCCTTTGTAGACCAGGCTGGCTTTGAACTCAGAGATCCACCTGCCCCACCTGGTTATTAGAACCTCTTTAACTGTTCACAGCCAGCTTAGGTAGAAGAGCGTACCTTGAGATGAAAGTGCAGGACAATAATCATCTCCCCATCACAGGGCTGGAACAAAGCGTGTTTGATGTTATTGTATAGGATATCCACTTTGTCTCCTCGGACAGACGTGAATCGGAAACCTGGGGCAAAGAAAAGGTCACCAAGGGTCAACTAGTGTCTTAGGATAGGCCAACTTGGTTGAACAAGGTCAGAGGAAGCATGCCTCAAGTTCCCATTCTTTTTGCTTAAATCTTGTAATGTAGGTCCCTCCCAGCACTTGTCTGGCACCCTGTATTCTCTGAGGCGCATGTCCAGGCACTTGAGAAGTCATTCATACATACCGTTGACATGGGCCTCCAGTGAGCCTTGCATTCTCTTTTGCGCAATGTTTGGACGAATGTACAGGTCTTTCAGTTTTGGATTACTCCGGTTTAGATTGATCACCAGCGAATCTTGTTTCACAATGCCCTAAGCGTTACAAAACAGTATGTGACTATGCATGTGTTCTCACATGAACTCCAGATCACCCGCATGAAGGTACTTTCTTTGTGTTCACCCTTACCTCCTTTTCTTTCTCCTCAGCTTCTCGGGTCTTGTAACGTTTCTGCACTTCTTTTATAATTCGGAAAGCATTCTGAAGATTTAAGGCTGGTACGGTCTGTTCTCCAGGAGCTTTCATATTTGAAGCTCGGTATGTACTGAAGAAGGAGGAAAAATGTACAGATATGGGCTGGTTTGTAAGAACAGGAGTCCTCCTTGTCTTGGCCTGGGACTTTAGGCGCAAGCTGTTGCACCTATTTTTTTTTTTTTTTTTTTTTTTTAGTATGTGGGTCCTAGAGATCTAAACCACGGTCCTTAAGCTTATATGACAACACTTTACCAATTTTCTCTCTAAGACTACCTCCCCCCACTACATTTTGATAGACAATTCTATACAGTCCAAGCTGGCATTAACTATATTCAAAGGCTATATTCAAAGGCTGGCCTTGAACTCCTGATCCTCTGGCAGCACCCCACCCCAAGTCCTACCATGCTCAGATGGCTTAATGTTTTCTGTAAGAAAAATGACCACTGAAATATGGGAATGATCAGAAATCAGAGGAAGAAATTTTATAGTTAATCCACCTGCATAGGGAAACCACACAGTATCTACCAATATTCCATCACACTCCATAAAGGAACAGAAAACAGAAACCTAATGTAGCACACACTTTCTTTCTTCTTCCTCTTTTGTTTTTTGAGATAGGCCTCACTATTTTTCAGGGTTGCCTGGAACTCATTCTGGAGCCCAGGTTGTCTTTAAACTTGCAAATTTTCTGCCTCAGCCTCCTGAATGTGGGCATCAATGTGTACTGTGTATCACCATAGTTGGCCCACACATATTTTTAACCTGAGGATTCTATTGCAAAATGTAACTGAATGTAAGATTGCCTTGTGAGGATTCAATTAAATTAGGATACATACTTAAAATACTAAAGTCAGCAATGTAATCCTAAACAAGTAGCTTAAGTATGCAGCAAACAATGAACAACTAATTACTGTTCCACTGGCAAGGATTGGGGACAGTTGTTTCCTGGGGACTCACATTTCCTTGACAAAAGTGGCTTCAGGGTTAGGAAAGATGTTGCCCTCATTCCTGCCCAGAGCACTGCCTGGACAATAGAAGTTGATACGCAAGTAAGTATAATCTCCTTCCACAGACATACTTATGTTCTGTTCAAAGAAAGAGAGAAAAGTTAGGTTTGTTACTCGACTATAGGATGCTAAAATTTAATTACTAGCTAAGAGTATAAGGGATTGAGAATGAAGTTCAGTGTCAGAGCATTTCTCTAAAGTGTACATGGTCCTGGGTCAATTCTTAGTCGCAGAGGAAAAGTCAGAATTTTGTTGCTCTTTGAGTTGAACCTATGAAACTAAACCAAAATTGAGATAGGCATATGCAGCAATGTTTTTCACATGATCAAGTGACTGCCTCTCAAAAATAAGTAAATAGACAAGTAAGTAAATAAATAACCTAATTATAAAAGTATCTTATGACAGGAACACATTTTAAGGTTAAATAATGGTAACAAATTCAAAGAAAGACATACAAATTACAGGGGCCAGGAGATGGCTGAGGTGGTAAAATGCTTGCTGCACAAACAGGAGGCCCAAGTTTGGATCCCTAGCACCCACATAAAATCCAAGTGTGGCGTGTACAGCTATAATCCTAGGGCCAAGGGCGGTAGAGACAGATGGATTTCCAGAGCTTGGTGGCCAGTCACTTCAGCCAATTATTCAGCTCTGAGCTCAATGAAAGATCCTGTTTCCATGCTGGGGAACCAACATAGGACCAAACCAGGTCTCCTAAACGTGGGTGGGTTTCATCTAGGAGGCCTGGGCAGTCTATAGGGCCTCTGGCAGTGTAAGCAAAGCAGTATTTATCGCTAGTGCAGGAAAGGACTTCAGGAGCCCATTCCCTATGGACAGATACTCTCTTAGTCTAGATACATGAGGGAGGGTCTAGACGCTGCCCCAAATGACTTGATGAAGATTCCCTCATGGGAGGCCTCATTCTCCCTTGGGGAGTGGATGGGGGACGGGACGGGAAGGATCAGTGAGAGGCAGGGGAGGATGGAAGAGAGAAGGAAATGGGATTGATATGTAAAATAAGATTGCTTCTAATTTAAACAAAATTAAAGACCCTGTCTCAAAAATGAGAGAGAAAGCTATAGAGACCTACGGCACATGCACCTAAATGCCCAAACACAAATAAAAAAACCAAATAACTGACAAATTGTCTATCTGGACTAGTTTAGTGTCCTACAATGTGAAAACTGAAGGGAAAAAAAGTGAGAGCAGGAGATAAAGGAGAGGCAGAATAACAGCACACTGAAGTGTAGGATGGAGGTTCAGAATGGGAGGAGACCAGAGATTATTAAAGTAAATACAACTGGAATCTTAAAAACTTGATGTGAGGCTCCTGACCAGGGAGTACTTGTACCTTGATGGTGGCAATATGGAAGGGTGTGGCAATGCCAAATACAGGCATTATCACAGTCTCATATTTCTTATCAATATAGATCTTCATTTCCCGAATATGTGGTTCCTTAGGCATCAGAGATGGGTTTTTGTAGGATACATTAGATTTTCGAGCTCTGGAGTGGGATTAAAGAACACACAACAAAAGATAAATGAGAAATCTCTACAGTCACATTCTCTAGACAATAGTCTCGCTCAGTGTGGACTCCTACTTCTGAATCTGCTGTTCCCCTTTCTGCTCTGTCAGTCTCCTCTTTGCTTCCTCATTGAGCTGGGCTGCCAGTTCCTTTTGATGGGCTCTTCGCTTCTCTTCTGCAGTCATTTCATTCTAGTAAAGCGAAAATCAAGTTACCAGAACTTGTGGAGCACAAGATAGGATAACCACATTTTGTCAATCTCCTAATGCCTCCATGGTGGCCCTAGCAGTGATTAAGCCCGCTTAATTATTTTGCCTCAGCTTGCTTCTGAGTGTTGGGATTACAGATGTGCATTAGCATATTCAGCTACATGGCCAATGTGACTCCAACAGTAAACTTACCCGTGTTCTTTCTGTCAGTAATGCTGCCCTAGAGCCTCTTCCCAAAAGGTCCTCTGCCTCATCTTTCTCCTCCTCCTCTTCTTCCTCATCTTCATTCTGCGGGAATAAGGTATAATAAAAGTACCGTTTGCATTTTTTTTTTTTAAAAAAGCTGAGTTTGCTTAACTTTTCCACTGTACTCAGATTCTTCTAAAAACCATTTAGAGCTTTCTTACCTTTAGGAAAATCCCAACATTTTTTACTTTCTTTTTCACAGAAGTCAGAACAGTGGCTGGGCCATCCTAGAATAAAAGGAGAATTTAGACCTCCAACTTAAAGCGAACACTTGCTTTTAACTTACTAGAGCTGGTTAATATCATAAACTTTCTAGATTCTAACATCTTTTAAGAAAAACAAATAGTTTTTAACTCTCCTAGTTTCTCATTAGGAACTATAATTTAAGCAATGGGCAATGGTTTATTTAAAATATGGCTTTACCTCTGTAGCATCTGCTTTTTTTCTTTTTAAAGTCGTTTCATTCGTGTAAGGGAATAATAAACTACTTTTTTAAAAAACAGAAATGTGATAATACACATAGATGCTCAGCTTCTAGTATAAACAAAGGAACAATTTATCATCACTAAGACTCAGTGCATATTGCTATTGCACAGGCAAGAACTGACCTCAGTTCCCAGCACACACACATACTGGGCAGACACAATTGCTTGTACCTCTAGCTCTAGGGGTTCAAAGATCTGGTCTCCATGGGCACTCATACAAATACATACATTTGAAAACAAAACAAAAAATCGATTGTGGGGTCAAGGATATGGCTAGCCATGGGAAAAGAGAACATGCTAATGAGGAACCTACAAAAAGGCTGGACACTTTCTGCTCCTGTCTCCCTCTTGTCTTCTGTCCTTTCTCTGTCTCTTTTCTCTTCCCTTCCTTTCTCTTTCTAATAAAACTTCTCACTCAAAACAAAACAAAGGGCTGGGCATGGTCATTCATATATATATATATCTGGAACCTCAGCGATGAGTGAGACAGAAAGACCCCAGGGAATTGTTACTAAGCCTCTCCACCAAAATTTGAGTTCTAGATTCAGGGGGAAACACTGCTCCAATGGAATACACAGGGACTGATAAGGACATCCAATGTCCCTTTCCGGTCTCTTGTGTGTATACATTTGCACACACGTATACAAACATTCAGAGTCACATACTCACATACAGATGAACACGAAAAGAGCAAGTTTCAACATTAGAATTAGCCCCTGATTTGAAGCACTCATGTGCCTGGGCCAGAGTCTTTATTCCTAACCATTCTATCAAGTCTGGGTAATGAACTCCATTTAGCAACCATTAACAAAGACCAGAAATATCAGAGTCCACAACAGACTTCAAAGATCAGTTCATGAGCACTGAAAGTTTAAGAGATAGCACACCTCATCTACAAGCACTGTGTCACCAATGAATAGGGCATAGGTTTTCTCCTCTGGTTTTTTCCCTTCTTTGTTGGTCAGGTCTGAAAATCCCAGGTTGATGCTGAAAACCATTCCTAAAATCATAAAATGGCAACCAGTCAGTGGTTACAGAAGAGTGCAGAAAAGAAACATTTATACAGAAAAGGAATGACAGGTAATCACTCAAAAAATTATTTTCTTATGGCATGCATATAAAAGTTACCTTTCTTTAACTTGTACTGATTTTTACTATTGATTACTAGAGAGCCTTCACGGAATTCAATTCCCATCCCAAATCTGAAAACAAAGAAATATAACAGCAGGTTAAAACATTAATAATATGGCCCAAATGTGTTTTCAACTTTCAGATTAAGCAGGGCAACATGTGGAAGTGATCTGCCTTTGATGAAGGAAGTAGCAAAAAAATAAGCGTGTAAGCATCATGGCTCATAGCCAAAACTAGCACTCAGGAAGCTAGGGGGAGTAGGAGCATTACCATGGTTTCAAGATTAGCCTGGGCTACAGACTGAGGCCTTGTCTAACAAAACAAAGCAAACAAAAAACAAAGAAAACAGTTTTAGGCCTCTAAATGTTATATAATCCCATACTAAAAAATAATTCCCTGGCCCAGTGAGTAGGTGCATATCCATGGCAGAGCAAAGAGCTGCTTCAGGATTTGTCCTCTGACTGTCACATGTACCACAGCACACCTATATTTGCCTCCATAGCACATAAATGTGAAAAAAATTTTTCTAAAGTTCCCCAATCACTTCATGAAACATTTAGAGAGTTCTAACATTAACATACACTTTTAAAGTCAAATTTAATATACCATGAAATCTAATTGGGAGTTTTTCTATAAATAATATAGAAGAGACTGAACTGAGAGGTGGTTTTTTTTTTTTTCAGTAGAATATTGACAGCAAAAATAACAGGACTTGTTATAAGTTCAGGAAGAAACCACAGTAACGAGTACCTAGAACTGGTTCCCTACAAGCTCTCTGTAGCATTTTACCTAGCATTTCTAATTAATTCTTCAATGGTCAAGAAATATTTTTTGATAAACACTGTATCAAGTTCAAAATAAATTTAGAAGGACATTCTAGAGTCCTTAATTGCTTTCTCTGGTAACAATTTCTTGGCACACATAAACTTGTCAGTGAAAAATACTGGTAAAAGAAAGAAAAACAAACAAAAATACTGGTGAGACAATTGTGATGGCACATGCCTGCAATCCCAGTACCTGAGAAGTTTTGTGTAACTCAGGTTGGCAGGAGGGTCTGAAATTCAGGTCACTGTGGGCTCTATAGGGAGTTAGAAGGTCAGCCTGAGTTGTTGCAGGAAACCCCATCTCAAAACATAAAAATCAAATACTCCCCAATATTGGTGAAATCAGTCTAAGAATATAGACTGACTGCAAGTCATGAAAACCGAGTCAAGAGGCACAACACAGACTACAACCCACCCTAGGTTTTTCGTAATTTTGTTCAGCAGCTCTGGCTTTTGCTTCTTAACCACATCCATGACAGAGTTATACACATCACATATCTTCACACCTAGTAAGATAGAAAAGAGACATTTCAGTATTTTTCAGAGGAAGACAACAACAAAATAACATCATGTAATCAAGTTGTTTTTACCTACTAAGTCCCTTAAAGTAGTGTTTCTCAAAGTGTGAAAGGAGGAGTATCTGCCATGATAGGAATTAGGAATCTGAATTTTTAAAAAAGAAAGCATATACTCATTTGTTTCTTTTGTGGTCTCTTTTGGCTGTGCTAGGGATGAAATTCAGGGCCTTGCATAGGCTAGGCAAATGCTCTCTATTACCAAGAGACATCCTTAGTCCCTGAAAAGCATTACTTAGAATCACCGATCAAGGGGAAACATGAAACACCAATATCAGGACCTCCAAACCCTCTTTTTTCTTTGTAATCTTACCATGTCTTAATTCCTTTAGCAACTCCTCTTGTAGCTGGAGTAAAAAGTTGTAATTTTCTTGAACTTCCTGAGTAGGATCGACCATCAAGGTACGAACAAGGTTGGAGCAATAAGATTTGAAGCGAATGCCCATGGCGCAAGTAATGGCTCCAAAATGCATATGATTTTTATCACTAGAGAACAAAGAAAGGAAGTATTTTATCACCAAATCCAGCAAACTATCACTGGCACACATCATCCACAATCACTGCTTGTCCTTGATATTTCCCAAACTTCAATGGAATACAGATATAAACTCCCTCCACCCCTAAAATACCACTTACAGCTCTAAAGTAAAGATTAGTTTTCAAAACTTTTAGGATAAAAATTCAAGAAGAGGTGGTAACTGCATAATAAATAAGTAAAGATAGAGTCAGTTATGGGCATTGGGAAGTTACTTAACATTCTGGTCCACCATGAACTGCAAGTTAGAATTTTGTCTCTGTGTGTATTTGTGTTTAGTGGTGTTGGGGCTCAAATTTCAGGCCTTTGAACATCCTAAGCCAGTGTTCTACTGCTGAATTACAGCCCCAGCCAGTTTCCTTTTACAGTATGTCTTAAAATTAAAAAAGAAATCACCCAATGGCATAACTAATCTTTTAATTCCTATTTTGCATTTTCTAGCACTGCCCACCATGGTCTCTTTCCATAACTCTGTCTGGTCTTGAACACAAGAGATTTACTTACCCTTTGCCTCTGCAGGGCTAGAATTAAAGACATTTGCCATATTTGACTTCTAGCATTTTAAATAATTTTAGTTTTATGTATGTGCCAAAGAAGCCAGGAGGAAGGCTGGATCCTTGGAGCTGTTACAGGTGTTTGTGAATGTCTGATATGTGTGGTGGTATTTTAACTATGTTCCTTATGATAAGATCAGTAATGAAGTGTACACACACACACACACACACACACACACACACACACACACACACACACGGTAAATTTACATGTAAAGCAGGTCTCTTTTGACCTTTTAGAAAAGTCAAAAGAAAAAAACAGGTTACAATGCTCTGGTCGTTATATTATGAGGTTTCCATACTTACCTCACCACACTGAATTTGAGATTATAGTTGCCACCACTCTGAATGATAGGAGGGTAACACATTTCCACAGTTGAAGGGTCTGCTCCCGCTAGGTACTTTTTCTCTTCAATGGCCTTTTCCACAGACTCAGCCAATTTGCTATGCCGAACTTTCTAGAGTATGTAGAAATACAGTAACACTCACTAGAGTAGTACACAAAAGTACATGATGTTTAATGTGCCATCTGAAGGCATAGTATGCACATGTTGATATAACATGTGGTGTATATACCAGACAGTGCTTTTCATTACCTCATCTGCATCCACTATTTCCATGACTCTTTCCTTGAAGAATTTGTTGAAGACCTCAGAGGTGATGCTGGCTGCTTTCTTCATCAAGTTGAGCTCACCATCTTCCTTTACAGCAATGGTGTATGCCACAACAGCACTGATATCTACCTGTAGGCAAAGGGATGAATATCTAATACAAACAGCTGCTAAACACAATCACCAGTAGTGCAATCTATTCAGGGTGCCCAGTCTCTTTCCGAACTGAGTAAACACTTAAAACATCTCTCTTAGGACACACAGTATTCTACGAGACATTAAGTTAATATACTACTTAAAATATAAAATATAGTCATCTAGAGGTGATTGGAAATGCCAAAGGAAGAAAGGCAGGAAGACAGAGAAAAGATTAAATACTGAGATTTTTCTCAGCTATCTAATGGGAGTTACTAATGTGGCTGCACTACCTTAGAATGCCTTATTTTCTAAATGAAAATTAAACTGGAATATCACTTAGCCAAAGGACATGGAAAAACAGAAATGTGAATGAACATGGGTTTTCTCAAGTGAAAATCCTCCGCTGTGAGGGAACCCACTCCAATTCCTGCCTCACTCTCAATGTGTTGCTCCGCGAAAAACTCTTACTTTGTCAAAGCCCTCTTTGTTGAGACAGTCACTCCAGCTTTTCATGAACTCTCCAGGGAACTTGTCTTTGCTGAACACTCCAATCTTCTTGCCATTCTTGCTTTCTTTAATAGCTTCAATCATTTTGTCAAAGCTGCTCTTATTACTTTCATTCTATCAATGCCACAGGAAAGGGAATGTTAATTGAAGAATTAGACTTCTATTTTCTACCTAGCAATAAGCAGAGAGTAATAATCGAAACCATGGAAAGGATAAGTTCTCTGAGCCCCACCCATTTCTTTAGAGCAGATTACCACATGCCCAATGCTGCCATTTCCTTTTTCTTTTTCTAAATTTTATGTATGAGTGCGCTGCATGTGTGCCTGCATGCCAGAAGAGGGCATCAGATCCTACTATAGATGGTTGCGAGCCACCATGTGGTTGCTGGGAATTGAACTCAGGACCTTTGGAAGAGCAGGCCAGTTAACCCCTGAGCTATCTTTCCAGCCCAAACTGACATTTTCTTTAGGTATTTTGACCAGATTGTTTTCTTGTTTTAGAAAAAGACCCAAACCGCAAAATACTCAAAGAAAATTCTGAGAAATGAGTACATCCAAGTTTTCTTATAGATTTTTAGGTTATAAACTCTAATTAGTTACTGCAATGAAAACAAACAGTATCCTCAGAAAAAGCTCAATCAAGTTGTATTGCTCAGAGTCCACTGCTCATTCCATTGCTGCCAAGTGAACAGTTCCAGGGCTCCTTTCTTCCTATCTAACTGAAGACACAGCTCTGTGATTACAGCTACAACTTTCCTCATTTTTTTGTTTGTTCTGAGAGACCCACCTGCCTCAGCCTCCCAAGTATTTGGATTAAAGGTGTGTTCCACCATGTCTGGCCTTCTTTCCATGCATTTAAAAAGTCCCCAAGATACTTGTTCCTGAAGCTCAACAGTCTATCCCACATTTGTAATGACACTTGTTGGTCCTAACCTTCTCTCTGATGAGCAGTGTTATGGCAGGGGCTCCGTTAGCATTCTCATTGCCTTTAGTATTGGCAATCTGTTTCAAAAACTCCACCTTTTTTTTGCTGGCCATGAAGATGATTTTGTCATCACAGAAGACCATGATTGTATCAGTTAGTTCATAACCAAAGAGCCATGTCTATAGGGGGGAAAAACAGTAACAAAAGTATTATAGATAAACATATTATGGATAAATTAAGACTTTCTGGGGGGTAACTTTAAAATCTGGGATGGAATAGCTTTGATGTATATACATATGTAACAACCTGATCAGGATTTGAATTATAGGTGCTAAATGGTACATGGGTGCCATGTGTGAGGTATGATTCCATCTACTTTTTGTTTGTTTGTTTGTTTGTTTTTCGAGCCAAGGTTTCTCTGTGTAGCTTTGGAGCCTGTCCTGGCACTCGCTCTGTAAACCAGGCTGGCCTTGAACTCTCAAAGATCCATCTGCCTCTACCTTCCAAGTGCTGGGACTAAAGGTGTGCCCCACCAACACCAAAACATCAAATCATTTGGACAATTTGTGTTTCATTTACTTTTCCCAGGCAATGAAAGGTGTCTAGTGAATGCTAAGCTCCAGAAAGTTTATACTTATGGGAACTACCTGTCTGTTATTGCTCAGAACAGAAACACACAGCATTAGCAACAGGCATGCCTCTAATAACATGAGCATTTTATCTTCTCCGAGACTGCAGCTGCTTACAACTATTCATGTCTTTCTTCATTCAGAAAAAGACTTGGCATTTAAAACCCTGGGCAAAATGCACAGCAAGACCCTTTCTGCCAGTTAAGTATGGCTGGCTACTAGATCATATCTTGGCCAATAAGAAGTAAATATATGTATTATGTCAGACTTCAGGTAAGCCATTTTAAAACAGGAAGGTTGCTAATTTTCCTTTTTCAGTATTTCTGCTTAGAGTAAAGAATGACCAAAGTTCTAGCAGCTACTTTGTATCGTGAGCAGAATGGAATATCAGGAAATTGGAAAAGGCCTGGGTTCCTGAAAATTGTATCAAGAAAAATACTTTGTTTACCCATAGTTACTTAGGATTTTTTGTTATATGCATTAAATACAGTTGATCTACATATTCCTTTTTTCCTTTGGTTTTACTCAGTGCTAAAGACAATGGAAATTTATGTGATGCTGAAGACATTCTACATTTACTGTGACCTACAAATTAGTACCACCAAGAACCTCACAACACAGGTGATGGGACTAATAGATTATGATGGAGATCAAGTACAGAGCCTCCCAAATATTAATCATATCTTTTACTACTGAGTGACATCTAGATCTAGGAACTTCTGGCTGTAAGCCTCTTACCTGTAAGGCAGTTGATTTGGCATACACAATTTCTTCATCAACACCCACTGATACAACAATGGCATCAATACTGGCATATTCATCTTCTCCTTTCTGAAAAGAGAGCATAATTTACTTACTTTCTTTGTGTATGTCCTCTGTGAAGCCAGAGCATGGTATGGGGTGTCTTTTATTGTTCCACCTTATTGCTTTGGAACAGGGTCCCTCATTAAACCAGAAATTTGCTGTTTGACTGGGCTGGCCAGGTGTTGCGCTCTTGCTATCCACCTGTCTCTGTACCCCAATGTTGAAGTTGAGAGCATGTGCATCTATGATGACTTTTTCATGTGGGTACTAAGGATTTGAAGTCAGGTCCTCATACCTGCAGAAAAAGTGCACCTTCCCAGGACCTTATTATTTTTTACTCACCAGTTACAGAAAGACAGATTTCAGTGTCTGCCTGGGGTACAATTTTTCCTAACAGTAGGAAATCTGACATGTATGCCTGATGATACCAATACAACTATTAAGTTACCTCTTTTTAAAAAACTTAGCTTTGAGATACAGTACAGTACAGCAATCTTAACATAGTCAGACATGGAAAACACCACTACCATCAAATTTCAGAACACCTTCATATCCTCCAAAAGAAATCTTTTATACATTAACAATCATTTCACTTCTTTGCTCTCTCTCCAACTTCTGGAAATTACTTAACTCTTTCTAGTGATTTTCCTATTCTGGACATTTCATATAGCACTATTGTTAGTATGTAGTGTGTATGATCTCTCTCACTTAACATGCTTTTTTTAAAAAAAAAATTGTTTGCCTGCATGTGTGAGAGTGTCAGATCTTAGAGTTATAGACAATTGCTAGTCACCATGTGGCTGCTGGGAACTGAACCTGGGTCCTCTGAAAGAGCAGTCAGTGCTCTTAACTACTAAGCCATCTCTCCAACCCTAAACATGCTTCCATGATTCATTTGTGTTTTAATTATCATCAGTATATCACTGTGTGTATGGAAGTCAGAGGTTGAGAGGTTGGGTGTCTTCCTTAACTGCTCTCAATCTTAGTTTGTTTTAAGGACATGGTCTCACTACATAGTCCTGCCTGGCCTGAAGTTTATGGACTAAGCTGGACTCAAACTTACTGATTACCCCCCCCCCCCATGTCTGCCTCCCAAGTATGCAACCTTATTCTTTGGGGCATAGTTTCTCCTAACTGGGAGCTCATTGATCCAGCCAGGCTAGCTGGCCATGAGCTGCAGGGGTGTCTATCTAAACTCTCCATTTCTAGCACTGGAGTACAGACACACTGATGCACTGGCTTTTACCTGGGTGCTAAGGATCTGAACTTAGGTCTCATGCTGGCACAGAAAGCACTTAATGAACAGAGCCAAATTATTTCATGGTGTGGATACACTTTACTTAACCAACCAGCAGTTGCTAACTCCTGTTTTAGAATTTTTAGTTATTGTGTGTGTGACAGATATAGGCTGGAGTGTACATGGGATGCATGAGGAACTAGGACAACTTTCAGGAGTAGTCCACTGACTGATTCTGGAACTGAACTCAGTCGTTTGACACCGAGATGGAGGACTCACACCGCAATTTATCATTCAGGTGGACCTTTAAGCCTCCTCTACATGAGAGGATATGCAGTACGTTATTTGTGTTTTGCTTATTTCACTTAACATTATGTGAAATAATATGTCTGTGGCAGAATTTCGTTATTTTTTTTTTTAAACACTTAGATCTTCTGGAACTAGTTTCAGATAGTTGTAAACTGCCTGAAGTGTGTGCTGAAAACCAAACTCAAGTTCTCTGAAATAGCAATAAACAATCTTAATCACTGGGACATCTCTCTAGCCCTCTATTTTCTTTTAAAAGACATACTCATGTTTGTGTTATCTCAAGCTAGACTTGAACATCTTCCTGCAACTAAGTACTACAGGTATATGCTGCCATACCTAGCTTATTCTTTGTGCTTCAGTAATACCATGTTTTTCTTACGCATTTATCCCCAGATAGACAAGTAGGTTGATTTCTTATTTTGACTGTTGTGAACAATACTGCAACAAACATGAGTGCAGGGATCTTCTTGGTATACAGCTTTAATTTCCTTTAGAAATATACAGGGAGGATAGCAGCATCATAAGGCAGATCCTGGATACCATTCTGCATAATGGCCACATTAATTAATCTACATTCCCACCAACAGTATCTGAGACTTCCTTTTCCTCCTATTGTTGCTAGCATATTGTATTTTTTGATAATAGTATCCTAACTGGAACAAAGTATCAACGTGCATTTTCCTGATGACTAACAAACTGTTAAAATCTAATAAAATTATATATACTTACAAGAAATTATTGGGGAGGCTTTATTGGGAGGTTTCTGATTTTTAACCAGAAGACTTAAGAGTCTCTGACAAGCTTTTTCCGATATGATATGAGTATTGGTAATTTATTTTCACTTGAGACAAGGTTTCACTAGGTAATTAAAATTGGCCTTGAAATCATACTCCTTCTATTTCAGCATCTTGAATAATTTATTTCGGCAATTTCAAGTAATAGGTATTAAGCTGCTGGTGTATATCCTGTATTTAGATAAAAGTATATGTACTTCCAAATTCTCCTAATATCAGACTACTGTTGGGCTTTAAAACATAGCCTCACTGAATTTTGACCAAACTTTCTGAACTCCACAGTCCTTATCTTCTGAAGTGTTGTTCTGAGAATTACAAGAGTTAACATGCCTGCAACAGTGTTTAGCACACAGGAATCATTATATCATTATTTATCTCTCTTAAAGACTAAAATGGAGGCCCCCAAAACCCCTCAGGGTTTCTCTGTAGCTTTGGAGCCAGTCCTGGAACTCCATATCTGTAGACCAGGCTGGCCTTGAACTCAGAGATTCCCTTGTCTATGCCTCCCAAGTGCTGGGATTAAAGGTGTGTGCCATCACTGCCTGTCTAAAATGTCTTAACTAAAACTCTCAGTGCAAACCAGAAAGGTAATGTTACTGCTATCAAAATTAGCAGCCATAAATTACAAACACAAAATAAATACAGTGTGCCTGGTTCTGAAAACTGTGCAGCTCAAGAGGAATATTCAAACTCAGAGTAAAGTTACATAGTTTCCAGTTTTCTTTTAACCTTGATCACATTAAGAATGTTTATGTTTGAGCTGATCCCTAACACTTGCTACAATGTTAAAACAGTGGCACTAAATGATTTTTATTTTTGTCAAGTGACATACTTTTCTGCTTATACCGATACACAGTATCATTGAAAAAATAATGTGAAGAGTTCAATAGTTTCTCAGAACAGTATTATGAGCAATCAGAGTTTAGCTATACCTGTACTAAATGACTAACAAGCACTCCACAGGGAAGAAATTGGTAAAGTCTCTTAGAATCCCAGGAGACACTTTAAGTACCACAGGAGGAGGATGGGGTCTGTAGATAAAAGCAGAGCTAGTAAGGTTCAGATACATCTCCAATGCTCACTCAGGAGCCCTGATCTAATACCTTTGCAAAATAATTTAATTTTCACTAGAGAACATCAACTGAAGCATTAAGTGTGCTTGGAAATGCTCAACTCAGCAGAAGAGATGTTCTAAATTATCAGGAAGTTAAATGAAAATTCTGCATTCTAGATAACAATACTTACAAACAAGTAATAATAAACCCTCAACTTTGAACATTCTTAACAAATCAAAAAAAAAAAAAACCACACAAAAAACCCCACAAAACATTAAATACTGACACCTGGTGGTTCTCTATGGAATAAACATAGCCAATGCAATGGAAAAGGGACCCATGCAACACACACTATTATGAAACTTCCAAAACAATACCAGACTTTCCCCAAAAGTGTTACTGAAAGCCTGAAGAGTGACAAAATTGGCATCTTAAAAATTCTGAGCAGGGCTGGAAGGTGGTGGCACATGTTTTTAATCCCAGCTCTTGGGAGGCAGAAGAACTTGAGTTTTGAGGATAGCCTGGTCCACAAAGACAGTTCCAGGACAGCCCAGGTTGTTAAGAGACACCCTGTCTCAAAAAAATCCTGAGCAGAAAATGATTTTCAACCTTTAGAAAAGAAAGTTCATCATGCAGCCCCGAAACTCATGGAGATCTGCCTGCATCTGCCTCTCTGAAGTGCTGGGGATTAAAGGTGTGACCTACTACTTCCTGTTCAACCTAGGAATTTTATCAAATTCTTTTTCTCTGGACAGATCTGCTCTAAGAATATTCAAATAATAAATCAAGTATCAATCAGATGTTAACGACTGGAAAGACTTCAAATATTACTGCCAACAATGTCATGCTTGCTTGTGATCTCTCCAACATAAACCCACCACACCCAAACTCCAGTGGTCACCAAAACATTCCGCACAGCTTCCTCAACAGTGAGTTTTTTGAAGTTGCCAATTTAAGCACTTTGAATAATTTTCTTCAAGTCCTGATTAGGACTTTCAGTTGGGATTGGTGGGGAATCAGCTCAACCTTGGCTAAATGCCAATTGTAGCCAATTTAGGACAGCTTTGAGTAAGTCATAGTAGCATGCCAGGACACAATCTTCATTGAAAATTTTAATTTCTGCATTTCATTTTGTGTGCATGTTATGTGCATGCCACAGTGCACACGTCAAGGTCAGAGCACAGTTCGTGAAGCTGTTTCTCTTGCACCTGTGTAGCTTCTGGGGACTGAGCTCAGGTTGCAGTGAGTGCCTCATCAAGCTATCTCACTGGTCCCATAATTATATAATGTGTGCCATAGTTCATTTGTAGATATCATAGGAGTTCATTCTCTCCTTCCATGGTTAAGATCTGGGAATCGAATTCAGGGTGTCAGTCTTATTTAATGCTCTTACCCATTGAGCAATACCACTGAATTCTTTAACTAAACCCAAAGTGTGTTGGAAAGATGGCTCACAACCATTTGTTTTGGAAAATCTGACCCTCTCTTCTGTGGGTAGGAGGCATGTAAATGGTATACAATACACATGCAGACAATCACATACACACACAAGATAAAAATAAAATTCTAAAAATTCAAAACAAGGATAAATACTACAGTTTGAATCATGAAATGTTACCCCAAATCCTCATGCCAAAGGCTTGCTTCCCATGACACTTTGGAAGGTGGACTTAGTGGAAGTTAGGTAAGGGGTGCCCCTTGTAAGAGATATTATAACCTCGATCCCTTCCTCTTTCTTCTTTTTCAGGGTGCTGAGATGAGAGGCCTCTTTGGTAATGTGTTGTATAGTCACTTGTCATATGCCAAAAGGAGTGGGACCAAATAACAATAAAATGGAACCTCTGAAAACATGAGCCCCAAAAGAGCCTTTCCTCGTTATAAGTTATCTCAGCGTGTTTTTAGAGTGGTAGAAAACTATCTATCACATAAAAGAATACATTTTAAAGATATGAAAAGACAAGAAATTTACATTCTACCTACCCTTCTTTAAAAACTTTTGGTAAAATGTTCTCAAAATAAAAAAGAGTGGTCAGGAGAGATGGATTAGTAGCGGTTGTACTTTCTGTGCCAATACCACTCACAAAAACATGATGAACATACGTCCCTAAGATCTGCTAGACTTTCTGCAAGAAATGTAACAAGCACCAGCTCCACAAAATGATATGGTACAAGGGAAAGGGTTCTCTGTAAGCCCAGGAGAAGCAGTGTTATGACTGGGAATGGAGTGGTCCATGGTGGACAGACTAAGCATATTTTCCTCAAAAAGGCTCAAACTACAAAGAAGGCTGTGCTGCAATTTGAGTGTTCTGAGCCCAACTGCAGTTCTAAGGAAATGCTGGCTAGTAAGAGATGCTAGCATTTTCTACTGGGAAGAGACAAGAAAAGGCAAGCAACCTAGTTCTAAGCTCATCTTGTTATGAAGACAATAAAATCATAAGCTTTTATTCACCCCTCCCAATAAAAAGAGCACTTGTTGCTCTTGGAGAAGACCCAGGTTTGGTTCCTGGAACCCACATGATAGCTTACAAGTGTCTGCAACTCCAGTTCCAGAACATCTCTCGCCTCTTTCTGGCCACTATGGGCACTGCATGCATACATCAGGCACAGGCACAGACAAGATATCATTCATGCAAACCATCCATAATTATAAAATTAAAACAACAAAAGCAAGGACTGAAGAAAGAATAGATAACCCAGCACTGTAACATCCTACGATTCAATAGACCCAAGGAAACAGCATGAAAAGGGAGCAAGGCTTAAAAAGTAAATGGATAAAATAGGATTTTGAGAATTCTAGAATAAAAGACTCATAAGAAACCTGTTGGGACAGGAGTGGTGCTTCAATCCCAGCACTCTGGGAAGTTGAGTCACATGGTAGATTGCTGGTGGGTTCCCACTCCTCCCCACCCCATCTCCAGGGTTTCTCTGTACATCAGCTCTGGCTGTCCTGGAACTTGCTTTGTGGACCAGGAAGGACTTGAACTCACAGAGATCTGCCCACCAGCCTCCTGAGTACTAGGATTAAAGGCATGTGCTACCACCTCCTGGCTGGTTTATTGTTTTCTTATACTGCCAGGCCATGGATCCTAACAGAAAACAACCAGGAAAACAAAACAAAAAACAGGAGGTAAATGAAATTAACTTAGCACTTTTTTGGAATACAGGCACTTTCTATATTCCCCTCTACCCTGCCCCCCAATCTCAAACCCTGAAAACAGCTAACTATTCTCAGAGAAAGTCTAGGAAGGAAAGAAAAAAAAAGCATAATGAAATCTCAGCAAAAGCCAGAAAGGTCTGATAATATGGAAGATCTACTCATTGTAGTGAATTTTCTTTTGGGGGGGGTCACAGCTACCCATCACCTCAAACATGACAGATAGCAAATAACTATATGAACAAATGCACCGCATTAGTATTTCTTTTGAAACAGCTACAATTCTGGAACTTCATCTGATTCTTCAAGACAAAAGGCAGATGAGGGAAGTCAAGGTCCATTCAAAATATAATTCTCAAATTATTAATAGATGTTTGAACAGTGCTCCTTACTTCTCAAAACAGCCAGAAATCCAGGAAGGATTTTTGCCCATCTCCCATAATCAGTATAAATCATGTTAATGATTAAAAACAACCACAACAATGAATAGGCTTGAAATCTTTGAATATATAAAGCAAGAAAAGCCACAGGACAAACCCACCTAGGATTTTCTAAAGTAAAAGCAAGACAGGTACCACAAACATAATTTACTTTTGGCAGCCCTAATGTTGAAAATAGAAAAGGTAACACTGTAATAGATTAAAATGTCTTAACAACTATGATATTGCTCAGTAGACAAAGGTGCTTACTGTGCAAGCCTGGTAAACTGAGTTCAATCCCCAGAACCCAAATAAAGGTGGATAAAGAGAAACAATTCTACAAAGTTATCCTTTGACCTTTACATGTAAACAGTGGCATGCATATCTTACACTTTTTTTTTTTTTTTAAAAATAAGAGTTGTAAATTCTAGGAATTATGATGGTCTCCTGTTTCTTTTTCTTTTTTTCTTTTAGAAAACTTCATGGTGTTGAGGTTCCAATGTAGGACCCCACACATTCAACAAGCATTCTCTGCCACTGAACTCTACCCCTAATCTCTGGCAGAGCCTATTTTCTGATCTCCAAAATGACATCAGAATCAGCCTTCTATATTCTTGAGTTAAAATGTAGATTCAATTTACTTTGGATTGAAAATATTTGAGAGAAAAAAAAGCGCATCACATCTACTTTGAACATCACTTAAAATACTTAAAAGTTATTCTCTAGACAATAACCAAACAGCATTGATATTGTAGTAGGTATTCCGATCACTTATAGCCCAACATATGCATGAATTATATGCAAATAATTCACCATTTAAAGACTTACATACCATGCTTGAGGTGGGAGAGCTTCCTACAACAAAGCCCCAAGATACCACCACTACAAAGGACGACTTTCAGATGGCTTAATGGGTTAGGCATTTCTACTCAAAAGTGTGAGATGCTATGCTTGATTTAGGACATGTTGCAAAAAAGTATAATTAAGAACTATGTTAGGCCTCAGCAGTTAAGAGCACTGACTGCTCTTCTAAAGGACTCGGGTTCAAATCTCAGCATCTCCATGGCAGCTTAGAACTGTGTGCAACTCTAGAACCCAACACCCTCACATAGACATATAAGGAAAACACCAATACACACAAAATAAAAAAAATTTTTTTAAAAAAAGTTATTTATATAATAGCCTTAAAATGAAATACCTTGACTAATGTGGACTACATAAAACACCAATATCGTATTCCTCCCACCCTCCTCCCCCAGGGGCTGGAGAGATGCTCAGTGGTTAAGAGCACTGGTTGCTCTTCCAGAGGGCCAGGGTTCACATGGACCCACACAGCAGCAAATAACCTGTAAATTCAGTTCCAGGGTATCCGCTGCCCTCTTCAGGCAATGCCATGTATGGGGTGCACAAACATACATGAAGGCAAAAGTCCCATATGCATAAAAAAACGAACTTAAAACCATACTATGGTCGATGGTGGAAACAAGGGCTTCTGATGATCATCATAGCATACCAGGATGCAATGACCATCAGAAAATATTTTCTGGATAGGGATGTAGCTAAATGGTGCTTGCTATAAAGCTCGAGGTGGTAGGACCAATCCTCAGTACCGAAATTGTTTTGATCAAACACAATTTTGTGATAGTGACCATTTATCTAGTATGTCTTTTAGTAAAGTGACAGAGAACTTATTTTATTTTCAGTATGTAATGCATCTTCTTTAAAAGATACACAGGCATTTTTCAGATGAGGTAGGTAACAACCAATATAAATAGGTGATCCATTTTATTTACATAGCGACTGATACAGACTCTGTGAAGTACAGGCTGGCCTGAAACTGGTGATTTTCCTGCCTTAGTCTCCAAAATTATGGGATTACAGGCACGAGCTCAGACTGCAGAGGATCAAAGTAAGATAGTTCACAAAGCTGAAACCAGAGTTGATACTTTATGAGGGCATTTTCGGGTCTTTTTATCGGTTATATCTTTCCTCCCTCACAAGGTTCAGAGCCCAGACCTATGTTAGACTGTTCAGACAGTATCACAGCAGGAAATCAAACATTTGTTAACAAGTTACTAGCAAGAAATAATAAGTTTTTAGTTGTGAGCGATTATAAAACTGCCCAATCTTTGATGAAGCCCTGGAACTTCCACAGCCTTTTCATGCACACGTGCCCCGGGTATGCTGCTGAGATGGGAAACCAGGTGTGAGGCATCCCATCAAGTTTATCCTTATTATGAGAGCCCGCAGGTTTCCAGCGCTTGGGCTTATTACCCACGCAGGCCTAACGAGAAGCAGCGGAGCGCGGGAGCACCATTTCTCAACTCCAGCAGAGGCCCACAAGCGGAGAGCGCCAAGAGCTCCAGCACATCCTTCGCGCCCCTCCTTCCCGCAGACGGTAATTCTGGCGGGACCTGGCCGGGCTGGTGCAGCTGCGGGGCGGGCCAGGCGCGTGCGGACCCCGCAGGCGCGGCGCGGCAAGCGGGACGCTGCCGGGGCGGGCGGGAGCGCGGCGGAGCCGGAGATTCCTGGCGGAGGGGAAAAGGGCGCCGGGAAGCAGGCTATTATGGGATGTGGGGCTCCCGGGGACGCCGGACTCCTTACCCGCCAGTTACTGTACAGTCTCTTAACTCGCCGGTAGTACGCGTCTTTGTCCAGAGTCACAGCCATAGCCCTGGACGCCGCTTCCCGTCGGGCTCCGAGAATCACGCGAGGTCCCAGCTCTGCCACCCGCGCTCGGCCCGGAATCCCGCACTCTCTGTGACCCGGAAGTACCGACCGCACGATGCCCCTTTCCGCTTCCGGGTCCTAATCGCGTCGAAGACTTTAAAAAAAAAAAAATTCTAGCTCGATAGGGTGGAAGGGGAACAGAGAAAGCCGCGAAAGTGGAGCAGTCAACAGTACGCACAGCGCGGAGCCCGTTCGGCCCGGTCTGGAACGTCTCCCCGCCGCCAGGGTCGTGCGTCACGTGACCCGCCCACTCTCGGCGCTCCGGGCTCTCCAGGAGGCGGGCGGAGGTGGGAGGGAAGCAGAAAGAGCGGGACCCGCGTGCCACCAGGCGCCAGGGAGTGGAGTCCTCTGCCCTGGGGCAGGGCTGTGAATATCAAGGGAAGGCGCTCTAATCCAAAACACTGCAAACCAGAGAAACGGAGCCCACCTTTGCGAATAACCTACATGGAGGGCAGTGTAGGAAGATAAATATTCAGGCTTCTTATAAGAGATGAACTGGTGGGATGGAAGGAAACAAATGGTTTCTAGGGGCTCTGAACTCTAGTTTTTGCCAGTCCCCTGGAGACCCAAGTTATGACAGCACCCTTTCTGTCAGCCTGTACCTTTGCTGTATTGCATAAAAAGCAACATCATTCATGGTTGTTTCAGCTAACTAAAAAAGAAAAAAAAAAAGTGATTCTTGAAATTCATTTTTGTTTTTGAATGTGGAGCCCAACTCAAAACATTTACCTCTTTACCTTGGATCATTTCCCTAGCTTTAGCAAATGGGACAATCCACGATTACCTATACCTTCAGAGGAGTGCAAATGATTTTTCTATTCGTGGTAACTACTGAACTGTAGGAGAGAGGTGTTTAAATTATCCAGCATGTTTAAAATTATACTGTGTTAGAGCAAAGAGAACATGGGAAGAATGGAAAAGGATTAACTTAAATTTATTAATGCCAAGGGGAAGGAAGGTAACAGTTCCTGACCCTCCAGCTGTATCCACAGTTTGGCCAGGAACAGGCTCTGCCAGAGGCTAGGGCCAGCGCTACATAGTCTGTGGTTAATGGAGGTGTTTGGGGAGGGGTGAGCACACCAGCTGCTCTAGGCTCCTTTGCTTCCCCAGAAATGAGGAAGTGGTCATTTATTATTATTTTTTTTTTAGGAGTTCCCCTGCCCACCCAATACTCTCAAAATTGGGAGCAATCAGGTACAAGTTTTTTTCCTTTCCTTTTCACCTCCTTAAGTCTTGGGTTTCCCCATATTGTTCCCTGCCCCTCCCACATTTCCAAAGTCCAAGGGCCAGAGGAAGAGAATCCAGCAGCCACCCAGCAATGGGGCTTCAGTCATCAGCATCATCGCTGGAGTCTGAGTTGGCTGGCATCATAGGATCATCGATGAGTGAGAAGTCCCTTTCTGAGCTATCATAGCCCTGAGATAAATCATCCTCCTCCTCCTCTTCATCATCGTCCTCGGGTTGCAGCGTTGGTAACCGCAAGGCAGTACCAGAGGTGGCGGTAGCTGGTGAAGAAGGGTAGCCAGTGGTTCTTAAGCCTGGGTGGTGATGGTGGTGATGGTGAGGGTGGGGATGGTGGTGGTGGTGATGAAGCATGGTGCTGGAGTCTACGTGGGGGGATGCTGCTGCACCACCCATCACAAACGGCATAAAAGGCAAAGGTGCAGGAGTGGCACTGCTGTGGCCCAGAGACGACACAGACTGGAGGTCACTACTGCTGTGTGGAAAGGTGCTATGCAGGGTTAGAGACCCAGGACTACCACCCTGCATTAGGGCCATCATCTTAGAAAGGTCTGGTCTTGTCCTACGGACACGTTTCTTGCTGTTCTCTGGTGCAATGGGCCCTGGCAAAACTCGGTTGAATGCAGTTTCAGCATAGTGACCCTGTGGGGTAGGAACAAAAGGAGATAACAAAATGACAGGGATTAATTAAGCTGGGCAGCTGTACTGCATGCCTTTAACCCCAGCACTTGGGAGGCAGAGGCAGGTGGATCTCTGTGAGTTCAAGGCCAGCCTGGACTACAGAGTGAGTTCTGGGATACATGGGTCTACACAGTTATCTGTTTATACCCAGTCTTAGAAAAAAAAAAAAAAAAAAAAGTGTGTGTGATTGGGGTCATGAGAAGATAGGAGTCGACCCAGAAACCTAGTATGTCCTAGCTTAGATTTGGCTTGACTGGTGATAATGGGGTAAGGAGATGTTGTACTTAACTGGCTGAAGCACTATGATACTGAGGTGACATCAATAATTTGATATTGATAGCCATGTGAATTCAGTCAGGTGTGCCCCCCCCTTTCACATGTAATCATAACCTTTATCACAGGGAACTATTTCAGAAATATTTTTTGCCTTGCTAGCAAGGGGTTTGAGTAAGACAGTAAATAAATTAGCACATGCACAAAAATGTACTTGAATGAAGACAGCAGCTTCTTGACATGATCTTATGTGAAATACAGCACAACTACATAGACATTAATAATTATCCTCTATTATCACATAAGAGAAGGCTCAGTTTAGGATACCTAAGATGGTTATGGGAAACTTCTCACGAAATTTAATAAAAACTTTACTGATTAAAATCGTATTATCTTTGCATATGGTGGCTCATGCCCTTTGGAGGGCAAGGCAGAATTGCCAAGAGCTCAAGGATAGCTTGGAATACAGTTATTTCTAAGGTAGCCTGGGCTACTGAGTGAGACTATCTCAAAAACAAAAGGAGAGGAGAACAGAAAGCATACACAAATAAACCTCTACAGCAAAATAAATCTTGTATCTGCTTAATTTTAATCCCCTCCCATATTCAACACATACATTTGGTACCTGTGTCTCTGGACATCTTAAAGCTTAAAACCCAAACCTATCAGCTGACATGGAACACACCTTTTTGACCCAGAAAAGCACACATTTAACACAGCATGGATTTTCAAAAATATGATTACAATAATGCCTAGACTCCTGTAGGCCTCAAAAATAATATACCGTTAGAATCACTGCCAGTTTTACAGTACGGGTAAGAACTGTAGAACTAAGAATTGTACCTGGCAAGGAGGCATATATATATATAGTCCCAGCTATTGAGGATTTAGAGGAAGGAGATCACGGTGGCCTAGGAGTTTGGAGATAGCCTTGACAACATAGTAAGATCTATTACTTAAAGAAAAAAAAAAAAAAAAGGTACTTTTGTGCCAATAATAAAATGACTTTTCTGTGGTTTCCTACAACCTTTTAGATTTAGATACCTTAAATATTCTTATATACATTTTTGATGTATATGGGCATGAGAGTTTCTCAGAGCATGTATATGGAGGTCAGAGGACAATTTTATGGAGTTAGCTCTCTCCTTCTCCACTGTTGTCTGTGCTCTGAGGACTGAACAGGTTGTCAGGCTTAGCTTAGCAGCAAACACTTTTACCATTAGCCCAAAGTGTTGATGAGTTAAACTCAATGTACATGATCAAATTTAATTCCACACACACACACACCATCTATATAGTATATATACTATATGTGACAATATATATAACACACCCACTTTTTTTGAGATAGGATCTCACTATGTGGCTCTGGCTGGTCTCAAACTCACAGAGATTCACCTGCCTCTGCCTCTCAAGTGCTGGGATTAAAAACTATTCTGGGTTCAAAACACCCAACTTTTAAAGAGGTAAAGGACTTGCAAAAAATTCCTTAGTTTTATGTAGAGCATCAAAAAGTATGACAGCTGAAAATACCAATCAAAGCACTCTGGTGAACTCAAGGTAATTTTACTCAAAACATATAGAAGGAAAAGGAAAGGTGTCAGTCAATATCGAATCTGTAAGGATGTGGCAGAAAGCACGAGAAAAGCGCTAGTCTCACCTTTTTCCCATTTCTAGAGTTGGTTGTCTGTACTGGCTCCATTCCCAAACAGTTCAATTCTGTCTTATTATTTTTTTTACATCTCTGCCACTTTTGTTTTCTACGTTCTTCCATATACTGCAATAGAAAAGAATTGGTTACCCTAGAGGAATAAAAATCTCTAGACTAATCATTAAGGTACTACTATCTTTTGTTTGACAGTAAACCTGTAGTCTATAACTCAAGATTAGTCATAGTGAAAACTGCTATTAGAGGGTTCCATCCCCCCAAACTGGGGGTGTGTGTGTGGATCGTCTATATAATAGTTTTTTTTTTTTTTTTTGACAGTAACACTTTCTAAGCACTTAGCTCAGGAAGCCCCTGAATATTAGAGTGTTTCAAACCTCAGAGTAACTCTAGGAAATAAGCCTGAGTGTCACCATTCTTATTTTGCAGGTGCAGAAATGGTGGTATAAAGTATGGCGTGCTTTCTTGATCTCATACACCAAGAGGCTTTAAATCTGGCTGGATGGAACTGCCACTCACCGCTAGAAATCGGGGATCAACAGCAAATTCTGGATGACCCTGTAACCACATCTCCAGTTCCGCCCGGCGAGGGGCCTCCTCACCCACCAGCAAAGTGCCATCCACCTTATTGATGACAGGGATCCGGGTCTCCAGGTCCAGATCAAGGTGATTAGGCTCTTCCATGCATTCCACCTCCAGCTGCAAACCCAGAATCCACCCCCATGAGCACATACACTTCTTTGGAGTGGGGAGGGAAGGGAATCAGGGCCAATGGTAGTCACGAGGAAACAATCTTTTGGTACTTCAATACCAAATACCATCAATTACTGATGATAAAAAGACCTTACCTAGTCACAAGGTAATTTAATCATGAGGTAATCAATTCCCTACCACTTACCTCTACTAGCTTTTTCCTGTTCCCCTTCTTCTTATGGAACAGTGGATGTCCATCTCCCATTACACCATTAGCCATCAGTCTGTGTTTCTGGAATGTTAACTTCAACCCTTCTTCCTATGAAGACAAGAACCATGTTCTTATAATAAACTTAGGCTAATGGTCATCCTATGAGAAGGCAGGCCATTTGCGCAAAGAATAGAAATCAGATATACAATCAAACCTTTTCCTTATATTTCTTCAACTAATAGCCTCAATGCAGTTTTGGTTCTATTTTTAAAAATTACTTTTTATTTTTTTAGCTTATATTAACATCATTTTCCACTTCTCTTTTTCCTTCTTCTAAACCTTTCTTTACTCTTTCAAATTCATGACCTCATTTTTCATTAGTAGTTGGTACATGCATATATGCTGTTAGTGTGTTTTTCAGGGATGACAGTTTGGTATTGGAGAGTCATTGCACTTGGATGTGGAGGACTAAAATTTCTCCCATTGTCAGCAATCTTTAGTTGTCCGTAGTTCTTTTGTCTAGGGCTGAGGCCTTGACTTTCCCTCTGTCATGTTAGCATGTCTATTTGCTGTAGTCCTTGTTTGACTCATGTTTTGGCAGTCATGTTGGTCAGTCTTTATGGTATAGCTAGTATCAGCATGGCAAGTCATTATGTGTAAAATCCTACTGTTCTTACTATATACTAATTTAATTCATTTTTCACCCCTTTGAGTAAGGTAGTCAGGAAGAATAGAAACTTCTACATATAAGAATTTTTTTTTGTTTTAATGTCTCAAAATACTCAGGTGTCATTTGAACAGCATTCTCATAACCTGTTTCCACTTTTAAATAATCAGGCTCATATCTAGAATTTAGCCTTCCAAAAGTTTTATGTTTAGTTAGTTCCCTCCCATCCCCAATTATGCTTCCTAATTAAATAACCCATGGTTTCTTTTAATTTTATTTTCAGGAGGTTCATCCTTTACACCAGAAATTTTTCCTAAGTTTACCCTGATTTTCAAAGGTAGCTAACAAACGTGTTTAGTACTTTTTTTTTTTTTTTTTTTTTTTTTTTTTTTGAGATGGGGTCTCACTACAATAGGATGGAATACCACATAGACCACGCTGGTCTCGAATTCACAGTGATCTACTTGCCTCTGTCTTTAAATTGCTATATCCTATTAATGAAGTTAGTTAGAAGTTCCGCACCCTCCCCCACTTCTCAGTGACTAAATGCTAAGGGCTTACATCTTTGATCTGAACTGTAAACTCCTTCTCATCCATGCCTCGGCGAAGTTTGGTAAACTGTGCTGCTGCTGTGGTGACTGCAGATGCTTCTTCCTCTGCCATGGAAGCTGCACTGCTACTTCGTGGTGTGGGGACCGGAGAGTCCCCATATTCTCCTGGGGTCAAAGAGGGACTGTCTAATAAATGGTTGCCTGGCCCCAAAATTCCTCCTGTTGTCATTTCCTGGCTCCGACGGTTAGAAGGCCATTTCCCTGAGAGTACAGCCTGGCAGACGAGGTCAATGCGGTTTATCAGAACACGATCCTGAATGGCAGAAAATAATATAACATGAGTCTGAATACTATGCAACCCCTCAGCTACACAATCATGCCATCATTATTATACCAGGTACAATGAAAATCATGAAAGGAGGTAATTAATATCATCACATCCTTAAACTATAGGATTTCATAAAAACATAGGCAATGCTAAACAAAGAAGAAACAAAAGTATCAACAGCATCTCTTACTCCCCTCAGAGAGCACTGCACCTGTTTCTAGGCTCTGCATGTAGATATGAGACTGGTACCTTGGGCCATTCAGAGGCTCTTTGTCTTTCCTGCAGCAGCAGCAGCTCAGGGGTCATTTGTTCTCCATCTTCATTTGGAAATCCATCTTGGGACATAGTGAGGGACAGAAGGCTCTCTTCGTCATAGAGTTTTGGACGGGACCGGTCAGCAGCTAGAGATCACACAGCATGTGTGAGCAAAGATGATAGAATAATGTTAAATTGGAATGATATGTGAACTAGGCCCACGAAAAAAAATAGATGTACTCTGATATTTTATCAAGTGGCGCAGACCTCTATTTAATCCCAGCTCTCGAGAGGCAGAGGCAGGCAGATCTGAGTTCGAGGACAGGCTGGTCTACAGAGCAAATTCCAGGACAGGCTCCAAAGCAATACAGAGAAACCCTGCCTTGAAAAACTAAAAAAAAAAAAAAAAAAAAAAAAAAAAAAACCAAAAAAACAAAACAAAAAAAAAAAAAACAAAACAAAACAAAAAAAAAAAAAAAAAACCCAAAAGGACCCCAAACCTCAAATCTCTCTCAAGAGTCTGCATTTTAACAGGGAAATAGAAGAGTGGGAAAGGGAGGAGGGCCTACGGCCTGTTACATGCACTCACTTAACTTCTCTTCCTTCTCGTCCTCACTCTCATCAGTGCTGGAGCTGGAGCTGGATGAGGATGAAGAAGAGGAGGATGATGGTGACAACTTGCTCAAGTCCAGCTCAGAGTCAGATTCATCCTCATCCTCCAGTTTGCCTAGTGGAACACTCCGGGGCAGAGGGGCTGTATCTGAAGAGGCTAGACGCATTTCATAGTCTTGTGGGGTGAGTCGGCTCCTAGCCACCACCTCATTCTCTAGCTTTAAAGTCAGACTCTCCAGACTGGGGACCTGGGCAGCAGTGTCGTCAGATGACTTTTCAACAGGAGCGTCTGGGCGCAGGGGTGACGGTGAGGCGGTATGTGCGGTGCACTGCTGATGCAGCAGTGGGGTGGAGCACCGGGACAGGGACGAGGCACAGGCTCCTGCCTGATGGTTCTGCATGTAATTCATACGGGCAGCCAGAAAGGAGAAGTCTGGATCCTGCATGATGTTGCAGTCTGTTTGGCTCACCCCATGGCGGGCTGCCCCTCGTAGAAGCTCCCCATCATGACGGACAGGCTCCCACCATTTGGGCAATTCAAGACCTGGAGGTTGACACAATGCTAGCCGGTCTTCTAAAAGGGGGTGGCATAAAACTTGTTCCCGTAAGCGTCTAAGCAATTCAATACGGTAGAGGGTTCTCGAGGCTCTCTCTTCAGTGATGGGCTCAATGAACAGATTAGGGTCTGGGGGTTCTGCAAGAGACAAAGGTGAAAAAAGAAATTAACTAAAGGCTGATCTGTTACCAATACAGCCTCATTTACCTTAGACTCTACAATCTTACCATCGCCAGCAGCTGGGGGAAGGCGACACACTTGCCGACACATGGCGACAAAGCCATGGAAGTACTTGGTAAGGCTTTCATCTGTTTTCTTGTCCAGTCGAGCAAAAGTGCGGAAGCGATCCCAGTGAAACTGCATGTTGTCAGGGTCGTACTCTACACCAAAGGTAGACACTACTCGGTAGAAATCGGTTTGTTCACGCCTTGTCCATCTATGACAAAGAGTAAAACAACAGTGATCAAACTCAGGAAAACTGGTCATTTTGTAGGATGGTTTAGAACACTAGAAAACAAGTATGAACAGGTAGTGAGAGGAACTATGTAACATATAGAATTATCAAGTGAAGAAGAAAATGATGTAGGCAAACACACAATGAGCACATTAGATTAGGCAACTCTCGCTTACAAAGTGGAGGCCAACCACTAGATATATACTACAGTCCTTTTGTTATCATGTCTGTCCATTTCTTTCTTGCCCAGTCATTGTGTTTATATTTATACTAAAACCTTTTCATAATTATTTCCATCTTCATTAATAAAATAAAGAAAAAAAAAAAAAAAAAAAAAAAAAGGCCGGAGAGGTGGCTTATTGGTTAAGAGTACTTAATGCTTTCGCCGAGGACCTGGTTTTGGTTCTGAGCATTCACATGTCGGTCAACAACCATCAGTAACTGTTGGGCCCCAGGCACACATGTCACATATATACATACATGCAGGCAAAACAATTAACAATTATTCCTACAAGTATAATAAAACTTTAAAAATGTTTTTTTCGTGGGCATGGTGGTAAAACCTTTTAATCCCAGCACTCAGGAGGCAAAAGGCAGGCAGACTTCTGTGAGTTCAAAGCCAGCATGGTCTAGTTGGTAAGTTCCAGGCTGACTGGGGCCACACTCCCACCTCAAACAAACAAAAAGTGTGTGTGTGGGGGGGGGGGGAGAGGGGAGTTCAGTGGTTAAGAGTGCTTGCTGTTCTTGCAGAGGACCAAAGTTCAGTTCCCGGCACCAGAATGGAGTGGCTGAGTGCTACTCCAATGTATCTAATGTTCTCTTCTGGCCTCCAGGGATAGCTACAAACAAGTGTCATTCACTCACACGCATACACACAGATACTTGAAAATAAAAATAATAAAAAAGAGATCTTTAAAGAACAAGTACATAGGACATGTTCCTAACCTAAGTGAGTTGGCTTTCTTTTAAAATGTTGGTAGTAGGAATTTCTGAGCCTAAGACCTTGTACATGGAAGGTAAAGACTGTGGCACTGGGCTATATCCCCAGTCCAAAACAAAATTTTTAAGTACTAGGTAGAGATGAAGGCAGAAAGCATGATCCTGCTGTAGGGAATTTCAAATAAATCTTTCCCATCATACTCTCTCAGTACAGGGCCCACAGCGGACAAAAGGCTTAGAGCTCAGTCCAAATCCCTGGCTATACTATACCATTGCTGTTCTGGCCACTTGGCCATACTATACCGTTGTTGTTTTTCCCGCCTTGCAATTTCTTTTAGCTTAAAGGCTGCTTCACAACGTCGGCGTCTCCGGTCTCCACGTTCTGCAGCCTCTATCTTCATCTGTTCTCGCTTATAGCTGCGCTGATAAGCTGTTACTAGGCGGCGAAGCCTAGCTGTTAGGGCAGAGCCTGGAGGCCAGAATAAATGTCCTGGCTGTTGAGTCACCTGGGCTGTGGGAAACAAAGTAGAATGAACAGGAAGTACAGAAAGAAGAGTAGAAATGATACTTGCATTTCCACCCATGAAAAGATAAACCTTTTAGATATCCAAGATAAGAACAAATTTAGTTGATAGTCCCCCAACTTAACCCTTACTAATAAAATAGACTGTTTGATCTAGAATTTACCTTCATCTCCATCAATGATTGAGATCTCCTCATCCATCATCATCAAGGGATCACCCTAGAGAAGGAGATCCACCCCACAGGATGGAGAGGGGAGTGAAAGGGGAGAAGTTGGCACTCTGAAATCACTTTCTTGTGTATGTCCTTCCGGGGCACCAAGGGATAAGAAAAATTTCTAATGAAAGGAACTCTCACAAAAAATTTGGAAGCAACCAAAGAAAAGAATAAGTAAAACCCGAGCAGTTAGTTCTTAATAATAGTGAGACTGGGATTTAGGAATTTGTTGAACAACATCTCTTAACATCCAGTTTGGATCCCACCTCCTCCACAAAATCATCTTAACCATGTCCTTAAGTTGGCATTAATAGTTGTTATTAATTAAGTTGTTATTAATAGTTTACATTCTTTTATTCTAGAATACTTTATATTATATGTGTATGGGTGTTTTGCCTACATGTTGCCTGTGCAGAACAGGAAAGGGCACCACATCCTCTGGAACTTGGGTCATAGACAGTTGTAAGCCTCTCTTTGGGTTCTAAGAATCAAACCTGGGTCCTCAAAAGGAGCAGTCAGTGCTCTTTAACCATTGAGCCATCTCTCCAACCCTTGTAGCTTACGTTCTTATAGTTTATTTTCAATATACACACATGTATTAGTATAATGAACACACTTGAAATATAATTACAATAATACTTCAAGGTTCAGAGAATAAGATAATTAGATTATGAGTAACATAAAAAGACAGACAAAAGCTGGACTCAAAAGAATTTCTTACCTCATCATCTGGGTCCTTTGGAGGACCCTGGAGTGGTTTATATTCAGGATCTTCACAGTCCTTATCGAAGTCAATCCTAGAATTATCCAGAAACAAAGAAAAGATAATAATATATATTCTATCACTAGGAGATCTGGCCAGACACTCTTTAACCTCATGCTTTCTGGAATGGGGGCCAGGCTTCAAGCCATGGCTATGTTAAGAACTGCTCCCAGGGAACAAATAATTGTAAGTTAAGAAAGGATATATCAAAATTGTCTAACTTAGGAAAACAAAACACTCTTATCCAAATTTTTAAATGATTTTTTATGTGTAGGGTGTTTTGACTGCATGCACGCCTGTACATTATGTGAGGTGTGCCTGGTGTACATAGGAATGGAGTTACACAAGGTAGTTAGCCACCATATGGGTACTGGGAACTGAACCTGGGTCCTCTGGAAGAGCAATTAGTGTTCACAACTGCAGAGTTAGTTATCTCTCTAGCTCTAACTTATGGTACAAAAGCCTGCTAAACTGTTGCTCAAGCTAGTCTTAAACTGACAGGCTCAAGCAAACTTTCTGCTTCATGCTTCTAGACTACCTGCCATCATAACTAGCAGCAAGTCAAATACTTTGATCCACACATCCTTTTCTTCATTCTTCTTATTTAATCACATTTTCCCTCCTTCACAACTATTTAACATTTATTAATTTTGACTGTTGGTGTTTTAAAGATTTATTTTATATATAAGTATCTGAAGAACATTCTTTGTGCACGATATGCATGCCTGTTGTTGGGATGGATGTTGAATCCTTTAGAACTGAAGCTTCAGGCAACTGTGAGCTGCCATGTGAGTAATGGAAACTAACCCTCCTCCCCCAAAAGAACTGAAATTGCTCTTAACTATTGAGCCACTAGTGTTGGCTAGTTTTACATAAACTTGACACAAGCTAGAGCCATCTGAGAGAAGGGAGCCTCAATTGAGAAGATGCCTGTATAGGCTGTGGGCAAGCCAATAGGACTTTTTTTTTTTTTTAAATGATTGTCCACTGGGGGTTGATTGTCTCCAGGTTCCTGCTCTGTTTGAGTTTCTGCCCTTATTATTTTTAATAATGAACTGCTATATGGAACTGTTAGTAAAATACAGTCTTTCCTCCCTAAGTGGCTTTTTGTCATGGTATTTCATCACAGCAATAGTAAGTCTAACTAAGACACTATCTCTCCACCTCTCCACCCCCTGTTCATATTTTTTTTTAAAGTATTAATTTTTACTATGTTGCTCTTGAGCAGAAGGGTAACAGAATGATTTGCAATCAATACATTTGTTTTATTGGTTCTATACCAACCTAAGTGGAGATGTGGTCATCAACAGTCTTGGTCATGCAGACATTTATAGACAGTCCTTAACAAAACCCATCATTGCAAAATGTCCCTCAGGTCTCCATGTGAGAAGTTTTGTTAAACTCACTGGCACCCAAATCAGGGCAACACTGCCCTATCTGGTGACTCAGTATTAGCATGGCAACTCATCATCGGGACATGTCCCCAGGTAAAATGAGTCCTCTTTATGTGTCAGACACCATGGGGAGTGACAAGTCAGGGTTAAAATCGTCAAAAGCTCTGTCACATAAGTAACCTATTATTTTTCAACAGAACCAGTTTATCTTATCAGTTATTACAGCTATACTGAGATCGCTGTTAACCTTCTGGGAAGAACACAGATCTTCACTTGTAGTTATGGCAATGTGTGATTAAGGCCAGTGTCTGGAGTCCAATCTGCTGGTCCTATTCTTCAGTAAGAACTTATCCCAGCGATGGGGTTGGGTATGGTGGGACAAGCCTCTAATCCCAGCACTTGGGAGGGAGAGGCAGGTGAATCTCTGAGTTTGAGGTCAGCCTGGTCTACAAAGCAAGTTCCAGGCAGCCAGAGAGACCTGGAACTCTGTGAGACACTGTCTCAAAACAAAAAAAACCCTACTTCATTCAGCCAAGGCTAGAGTTCGGTAATGTCAGCGCAAGCAACACAGAGTAGAAGAAGGGAAGAAAGGACACCAATGCTTACCCTTCCACCAGGTCAGAGAAATTATCTAAGACCCTATGTTCCGCTGCAATGGCTTTGTCATCTGGCCTGCCAGCCTTTTCCAGGAAGCACAAGGCCGGGTCTGCCCTCATGGTATTATATTTCTCATAGCCTAGAAGAACAATGGCCATAGATTGAAGACATTCAAAAATTCATTTTGTCTGTACTTACTTTCTATACTGTTAGAATCATTACAAGTTAACTTGGAAAGGTGCTAATACCACTGTATTTATAATTTTTATAGTTTTCAACTAATAATTGACAAGAATTTAATAAATAACTCATCTTAAGGTGAATTGTCTATTGAGTCATTTAACTAATAATCTTTGGATTACTATTCTTAATATAAAAATGAAGAAAGTAGCCTAATAATTTATGGATTTTTTCATACATTCTCAAACGAACAATATGAAACATACCTGAAGGTTAACAAATTCTCAATTTGTACTTATATTGAACTCTAAACTTCTGTGTCTTACTAATAAATCAAATGCTGACTTTTTTCTTTTTTCTTTTTTTCTTTTTTTTTTTTGAGATAGGATCTCTTTGTGTTGCCCTGGGTGTCCTGGGACACACAAGATCCGCCTGTTTCTTAATTCCACGAGCTGGGATTAAAGGGTTAGACTACCACACCTGGCCTGCTCACAACTTTTCTTAGCCCTTTACATTTCTCAAAAACAAGTAAATTAAGCACTTTTATTTTAGGAAGTAACAGAGTATGCTTAAAAAAAAAAATACATCAAAGGATAAGCTAATATTCACTGATTCTAATGCATGGAATTTCTTATTAGGCAAAAACTGCTAAGAAATTAGTACTACTGTTACCTCAGACTACAACCCTTTAGACAAGTGAGACATTTAGATGAGCATGACATAAGAAAAGTCACTGAAAGTATGCTTACTATTAACATTATTTAACATATATTACTTTCCTTGACTGGTAGAATCTTAATGTAGATCCCACAATACATAGGGAGGTAAAATTATAGTAACCATGGTTAAAGGACAGACAGAGGCGCCCTACCTTTGATTTAAGTGTCCACATGGAATTTCTTGAACATTTGCTTATGGAATTAACTAGTTTGCTACAGACATTTAAGAACTATTTCTTACTTACAATTTCTGGTGATGAATTATTCACCATAAGCACTTTGTTAAAGGGGTTATCTCTTGACATACATTTTTGATAGAAAAGCAATATTGGAGACGGTACCTACCATGCTTAAAAACGCCAATTAGCAGGGATTTGTCAGCTTCACTATCCCACCATGTTGTTGGAACCTCCAGCTGATCCACTACTGGGAACCATATGTCAATCTCACTAAATGTATAAGTCAGTAAAGCAATGTTAGAAGTAGTAGTGATAACACTTTGAAAGATTATTAAAAGTTGCTTGTTTTATCCATTACTTTAAATGCTTCTGCTGTATTTCTATGAACTTGCACTAAATATAGGATTAAATGCTTGAGACAGAGATTTTTTCTAAAATTACTAGATATCTCAAAGACAGTATAGAAAGAAGCAAACTAGCCAGTCCAGGAGTAAGAAAAGAAATAAAATGAAAGAATGATAAGTTGGTAAGGTGGTTCAGTAGGTGAAGATACTTGCTACCAAGCCCAACAACCTGAGTTCAGTCTCTAGAAGCCACATAGTTCAAGAAAAGCTACACTGGCAACTTGTCTTCTAAGTGCAATAAGCATGCCATGGCATGTCCCTGTCCACCCCACAATACAAAATAACAAATAGATAATTAATAGATAGACAGATGATAAATGAATAAATGTTAAATAAAGGAACTATACCTTGCTATGGCACCCCCTAACACCTTCTCTGCTTGATCTCCAATAACTTCCTGCCTCAGGTAGTACAGCATCCGTACTCTCAACAGTACCCTATAGAAGGGAAGAAAAGAGACACTTTAGCAACAATGTAGCAAGCCTTCCTGCAGACTTATCTGAATAGCGCTCTTACTTGTTACACTGATGTTTCAAGTGCTTCTTGTAACTCTCATCTTGGAACAGAGTATCAGGGTTATATTTCCGGATCCAGTCTGCCTTATGAATGTCAAAAGTACTTTGTGACTTTACTTTTTTTCCCTTACGCCCACGAGGCACAGGGATAGACAGACCTGGGAAAGGGGAGACATCAAAGACTTGGATTGAGAAAAACCCTTACACCTGAAAAGGACTTATATACCTTGTAGAAAAATGAAAAGGTAGGAGTTGATAATTACCTGAATGATTCTGCAATTCTTTTGTCTTGCCATTTTCAGCAGGGCTAATCAAGTCCCAAATGAAGCTTTTGATATTTTCATCCCCACGGTAGTGTAGAAGACAGTATACGAGGATGGCACGGCATATTGTCTCCACATCTCTTTCAGTCATACGTCGCTTAAAACGTCCATGAGACAAAATATCTCGCCAACGTCCCCAACTAACAAAACAAGAAAGGCAACAACACAAATATTTTTGGAGAGATTCAAATTCAGCAATATTTCCCTGGCTCCCAGAATTGCCATTCCTCTAAAAAGTTGAAAAACGAACAGAAGCTCCCTTAAAGGCAGTGTTTCTACATGATGCTTCTAGGTCACATCCTCCATCTGAGGCAACAGGGAGCCAGGAAGCCCAGAGGTGCCCTACTGCTTGTGAAAAGTTGTATTCTTACCCATAGACCAGGAGATGTTTTTCCACCCGAAAGCAGTCAGTGCGCCCATAGGTGTGATGCCGGTCATGTCTTCGGGAGCGCGGCCGCTCATCATCCTCACTTTCCAAATCAGAAAACTCAACCAAGTCATCATCTTTCAGAGTGCTGAAGTGTCGAGTCTGTTTCCGCACTCGAGGTGTGTCAATCACCAAGTTATTCTATATAGAGAATAAAAACATTTCTGTGATCTGCCCACAGGAAATGAGTGAAGACACTTATGGATTGACATAATCTTGAATGTAAGTTATGAAAGTACTCAGATTTTAGGGCATGTAAGCAGTCTACAAGGCTCAGAAAGAAAAAGGTGGTTAACATCTGGGGTTTAAATAAGAATGGCTTCCATAGGTTCACAGATTCGAATGCTTGGTCACCAGGAAGTGGCACTATTAGAAAGGATCAGAACATGTGGCCTTGCTAGAGTACAGAACATGTGGCCTTGCTAGAGTAGGTGTGGTCTTGTTGGAGGAGGTGTGTCATTTGGGGTGGGCTTTACGGTTTCAAAAGCTCAATCCAGGCCCAGCAGCTCTCTCTTCCTGTTTCCTTTGGATCTTAGATGAAATACTCTAAGCTACCCATGTCTGCCTTGTGCCACCATGCTTCCTGCCATGACAATAGTGGACTAAACCTCTGAAACTGTGAGCAAACATCTATTAAATGCTTTCTGTTATAAAAGTTGCCATGGTCATGGTATCTCTTCACATCGATAGAACAACAACCAAGACAAAAATCTAAGTATTTTTAGAGGGTATCCTAGGTAGAGAAAGCTTCTATAACCTTTGTATATAAAATTCCATCATAAGCTTTAATTAGCATTAAAGCGTTAGAACTACTAAAAACTGAAAGTAATTTGTCTTCTGTTTTCTCCCACCCCCTACAAAGGATAGGTAAGCTCACCTTGCTATTCAGCAGATCCATGTCTAAGTCTGCCTTTTTGGCCCATTTTTGCCAAAAGTTTGGATCATCGAGGGAAATATCTGTCCTATTTTCAGAAGCAACAAAGCTTGCCTAGGGAGAAACAAAGGCAGAATAAACTTAACTACAATGCTTTTACACACAAAGGGAAATTAATAAGTATTTAAAAACACTTAAAAGTATTTTAAAAACTTGAGGTTGCTTTCTCCATCTACGTCTTCCCACTTAGGGTCTGCCACAGACAGAACGTGCCTTGGCAAAGGTAGAGCCTTTTCCTTCAGACTCAATAGTGATGGTTGTAGTCCGCCTCAGCAAGATCTGATCTATGTCCTCTTCACAAAACTTAGAGCCCTCATCATCTTCCTCCATTATGGCAGCATATGCACCTTTCCTTAAGAGATCTTCAATCTCTTTCTTGGAGAACTGTTGAATCTGGGAAACAAAACAAAACAAAACAAAACAAAACAAGACAAGACAAAGATAAAAATCCTACAAGAAGAATAGTCTTGACATTTCACTGTACTGTAAAAATAATCATCAATACAATTCCTGGTGACCTGAACTTGACTTCCAAAGCACAGGTGAAAGGTGGAAGGAGAACATACTCCACAAAGCTGCCCTTGACTTTCATATGCACATATGCTCATACTCACACAAACATGCTCTAACACATGCTCTAACATAGTTGCCTTTTGTCGCCCTCCATTACTATGACCCACTCACCACACACTTATCTACAGACTTACTCCAGTGATGTTGCCATCCCGACCACTCATGGACTGAAGCACAGCCTTATCCAATCCCAACTTGAGACTAGCTTTATCAAACATCTCTCTCTCATAGGAGTTACGAGTGATGAGTCGGTAAACTTTCACAGCTTTGCTCTGTCCAATTCGATGACACCGTGCCTGGGCCTAGTTAAAAAGAGAAAGAAAATACGTAATATCAAGTCTTAGTTCTCCACACTCATAAAGAGTCATGAAATCAACTCAAAATCAAAAACTTCAAAAAGAAAAATCTGCCCCATCTAGTAAAATGGGGGTCAGCAAACTAGGTTTTTTTTTTTTTTTTTTTTGTTATTGGATACAGGGTTTTGTTGTGTAGTCTTGGCTGTACTAGAACTCACTGTGTAGAACAGGCTGGCCTTGAACTCACAGAGATCCACCTGCCCCTGCCTGGGATCAAGGTGTGAGCTACCACACCTGGCTCACCAAACTAGTTTGTGTGTTTCTCTTTTCCATAAATGAAATCTGATTCAAATACAGACCCCTTCATTCACATGCTGGCCACTGTTGCTAGTAAGGAGTTGAAACAGAGACTGCAGACTCCAAAGCCAACTCCATTTAGAATCAGGTTCTTTACAGAATGTTAGCTGATGCCTGACCTAGCTGCCACCTCTAAGTAAACAATTTCCCTCTTCTTTGAAAGAGGGGTCTTTCTAAGAGACTGTGATTTATTAAAGACCCCTTGAATTAGGTAGGTAGTTTTTAAGAAAAGAATTTCCTTTACCTGCAGATCATTCTGTGGATTCCAGTCTGAGTCAAAGATAATACAGGTATCAGCAGCTGTAAGATTAATACCAAGTCCACCAGCACGGGTGCACAGTAAGAAGACAAAGCGGTCTGAGTCAGGCTTGCTAAAGCGGTCGATAGCAGCTTGTCGAAGGTTGCCTCTAACTCGCCCATCAATCCGTTCGTATAAGTACCTGGTAAGGAGGGGGTGCATATCACATGGGGAGGGGGGAAGTGGCTAAGCAAAAGAAACCAAGGTCTTGCATGTGCCAAACAAACATTCCACCACTGAGCTACCCAACAATTACCCTTGACGCTTTATGAAGATAGGATAACCACAAGACATTTTAAAATGACTCATCTTACCTCCTCTGGATCAGATAATCCTCCAGGATATCTAGACAGCGTACCATCTGGGAAAAGATGAGAACTTTATGGCCACCAGCTTTAAGCTTTGGAAGTAACTTGTCAATAAGAACCAACTTGCCAGCTGACCGAACCATGGCCTGTAGGTGGAAATCTTGAGGTATAATATGGCAAGCTTCCCGAAATTCCATCAGGATTTTTTCTTCTGCACCTACAAATAAAATAGTCAAAGTTGATGTTGTGAATGAGTGAAAACATATAAAGCCTTATTGAGCATAATGGCTTGAGATAAGTAAGCAAAATAAAAACAGTATGACCTTTGACCCTTCCTACATACACACACACACACACTTGTGTTCAGTAGTATGCCCAAGTATACTAGGAGGCCAATAGACTGTCAGGTGCTTTGCTCAGCCATTCTCTGTCATATGCTATTGATAGAGCTATGCTGGCAGTAGACACACCCCATATTTCTACTCTTTGTGGTATTTAAGTTACAGGTGTGTGTGGCTATGTTCAATGTTTTGTATGAGTGCTGGAAATTCAAATTTATGTCCTCACGTTTATGAAGCAAATGCTCTAATCCATCTCCTTTAGAACTAACATTAGCATTTCTCACAAAAAGTTCAGCAACAAAATATCTAAACTAACCCTCTATTCTGCTATATAAAATATGCTAATTAAGGCAGGATTTTCCTGAGTAAACTGAATTAAGAAACAAAGCATGTAAATAACATGGACAAAGACTAAAATGGAACAAATTTACATTATTAGCATATAGCCACCTCCCCCGAAAAAATTAGTAAGTGCCAGTAAGAACATCCTACATAAAAATCATATTTAATTTAGGAGATTATGTAAAACCAAGGAAACAGAAATAATCAGAGGGGTCAGCAAGATTGCTCAATAACCTGAGCCTGGTCCCTATAACCTCACATGAAGGAGGAAAGAGAGAACAGACCCACAATGTTGTCCTCTGGTTTCCATAATATATGCTGCGGCACTCAAGTCCCAACCCCCATCACACACATGCAACAGCCAAGACATAAATGTTCATAAGTACTTAGGGAAAGAAAATATACTTAAAGATCTCATTTTTTGAAAGGAGAATCTTTCCCCAAATCTTTCCCTAAATCAGTTATGTGGGCTCAGTCAATGGCTTGTCCTTCTGAGGCTTTAAAACGCTCACCATTGATGAGGTATGGGTGGTTGCAGCACTTGCGCAACTCCATCATTGTGTTCAGTAGATTAGGCATGTTGGTATGACCTGCTCCTTTGGAAAGGAAGGAGAAATTCTTTTCTAAAATAGCTCGGTAGTACTTCTTCTGGATGTTGGTAAGCTCTACTTCAATAATAGTTTCCTGTTTGGGAGCCAAATTTTTCTCTACATCCTCTTTGAGTCTTCTGAGCATCATTGGCTTGAGAATGGCCTGTAGCTTTTGAACCTGTGGTTCATTATAAAGGGAAAGAAACAAATAACATATCATAAAGAGATAAACCAATAGCATTGCATTACATTCTAAAAAAAAAAAAAAAAAAAAAAGAAAAAAATAAGATTATATGGAACATAGAAAATTAGTTCTCCACTATCTGAAGACTGTCGACAATGCTACAGGTGAAGTGGACAAAACTTCATTCAGCAAGACCTCAGGTCCTGAGTTAATACTTCACCAGACAGATTTCTTACCTGCTCCTCTGTCTTGAGATCCCCAAAATCCTTAAGGAACTCTGATTCTGAGGGGAACTGTGAAGGTTCCAAGAAATGAAGCAGGCTAAATAGTTCCTCCACAGTATTTTGCAGTGGTGTTCCCGTGAGTAACACTTTATGCTCCTGTAAGTGAGAAGACAAGGGGGATTTGCAGAGATCCCATCAAGTGTACAGTTAGTTTAGCATATCTACACTAAGTCAATAATGGACCATAGAACTGCCTTAACTTTTCTTTTACTTGCTCACTCAGTAACAAAACTCATATAGGAGATGCCCTTATCTAACATACTGAAACCAAGTAACCACTGATTTTGACCAAATAAAGTACTAGGAACTCCAATTATACTGTTTCCAAATTCATGTCTCTTCACATAACTACCCACAGAAATCCTAACTTGCCCCCTGTGTTTTTGAGGTGAGCTAAATCTGGTTGTTAGTTCTCTATAGTTCCTCCCTATAAGTCTCAGCCCTGGAATCCAGGCATCCCCGTGACTGGCTCTGACAAAGAGAATGCACTGGAGGGACACCATGAACCTCAGAGATCCATCTGACTCTTTTCAATACTGTCCTGAGTTCACTTCATATGGAAGCCCACTCAATCTGGCCCAGTAGGAGAGAGGCCTCATGTAAGATAGCCTAAGTGTTCCGATGACTAACTAGTGTCAGCTGCAGCAACATTAGTGAGTACCAGAAGAACATAATGGCTGAATGTGGCTCAATTACAGAATCATGAAAATATTGTTTTTTAAATATTAATCTTTGGCATAGGTAACTAAGGTACCTTTCCAAGTTCCTCATGATTAAGGAGCACTCAGTTACAAGTAATTTCCAAATCTAAAACTTATAACCTTTACCTGACTTTCAGAGGCCCCTTACTACAGGTTTTAATTCTATTTTTCTGTTAACTTAGGGCAATTTTAATTTCACAGGAAAAAATATATTTCAGATGCTTCTGTCTGTAAGTCACTTTGGAGAACTCACCAGGTCCATGTGCTTGAGACTATCAAGTAGCTTGCAATTACGGTTCTTCAGCCGATGGGCTTCATCGATGATGACACAACGCCATTCAATTTCACGAAGCTCAGGACAGTCTGACAAAATCATCTCAAAAGTGGTGATCAAGGCATCAAACTTATATGCGCCCGGGATGAGGCGACCCTAATTATGAAATCAGTGTAGTCAGAAGAGGCGCCTCCTAAACACATGGCCACCTGCAGAGTTCTGAATTCCCTTGCTATATTTAAGGAAGTTTAACATAAAATATAACTGTACTACCACCAACTTTTGTCACTGTTCATATTCCAAACAGTCAGTGCCAAGTCACTGAACTTGATAAAGGCTTTCTCAACATATTCAGCTTCTTAGGAAAACAACAGGCCTACTTCACTGAGTGGAGCTGGACATTTCTGACTGTTGCATTTAGTTGATGTAACTCTGTCTTAGATCATCTCTTGGTTAACAGTGAGATCCACAAAATGTTGGGCAATGCTGAAGCCTACTACAAGTAAAAATGGAAGCCAAGCCAGGTAGCTTCCTGTAACCTAGTTCACTTAGGAAGCAGAGACGATAGGAGCACAAGTTTGAGGCCAACCTGGGATACATATTGAGCTCTTATCCCAAAAACACTAAAACAGATAAAATAGAAATGGCAATAGTCAATACAGAAAATGTTAATATTGGACCCTGTCTAAAGTCTGACAAAATTCAAATAATTTAAACAAAATTAAGAACTATAACATGAGAAAATTTAGCTTAGAGAAAAAAAAATCATAAAACATATAGCAGTAAATAATTAATAAATCTGCTATTAACTCAAAATGGGTAATTTAAATTTTTCCCCTTAGGAAAAAGCATCTCCTATTAAAATTTCAGTCATTTAAAAAATGGGAAAATGCACATTTAAGTTTATTACCACATCTTTATTATCACTCTGAGAAATACTTTAAAACTCATCAGTGCTATTAAATTCTATTTAGAGTACCTGTATCAGGTGGGTATGGCTGTGTATAACTGTCATCTCAGTATGCAGGGAGCTAAAGGCAGGCTAGGTTGCATCATAAGAGTGACTCAAACAAGCCAATCCATCAAAATGATGCACTCATATGTTAAATCAGAACAGTCAGTGACTCACAGTGTCTATTTGGTAGAAACAGCTAAGTCAAATCATACTCTTACATAAAAGAAGATCTTTAATCACAGAGAGCCTCATTGAATATTTTTAATACATTAAGTAGCCTCTGAAACACTAGATACCTTGGCCAATTTTCACAAAGCACAGCATTTCCAAGACATATATATAACTCACCCGTGAATCTTTACAGTACATTTCATACTGCTGAATCATCTGCCGGCTGGCCAGGCTGCCATGGTACACAATAGTGTTCATCTCTGTCCATGTATTGAATTCTCGCTCCCAGTTAGTAATGGTGGACAATGGAGCAATGACCAAAAATGGACCATGGATGCCTACATTATATACCTCCTGTAAGAAGGCAATCGACTGAATTGTTTTGCCTAATCCCATTTCATCAGCCAAGATACAGTTCTGCCTGTAGATTTTGGGGTAGGGGTAGGGGAGAAGAACATGACAAAAATTTATCATTTTAATAAAAAGAATCTACCCAGGAAAATATTACGTATAAAAATAACTCCCAGACTAAGCTTGCATGCTATAAGCTCACTTTTCTTTACCTGTTATACCAATTAAAGAGGAGCCAGTTGACCCCCTCTAACTGATATTCCCGTAATTGGTTTCTGTTTTTATATTCATGTGACAGCTCCAGTTTCTTCCAGGCACTTGCCTGTGGTCGATTCTAAAAAGTAAAAAATTTAAATTAGTTGTACAGTGACACTAATAAAATTACTAATTCTAGTAGTTTAATCAAATAAAAACATTGCTTGGAGTATAACCTATGAAATACATTTTGCTCAATGGGTACTTCAGAAAGATGCCAGGAAACTACTTTAAAGAAATTTAGAGGCCTGGAGAGATAGCTTAAAAATAAAGAACACTAGACACTCTTCCAGTGGTCCTGTGTTCAATTTTAGCACCCACACAGAGGCTCACAACTAAGGGCAACCACAGAACAATGGGAGTTAACACCCTCATACACATAAAATAAATAATTTTAAAAAAGAAAAAGAAGACAGAGAGAAAGAAACTTAGACCGACATCCTTAAAGAAAATTTGGTGTAATGCTGCATGTCTGTTACCCCAGCTCTCAAAAGATTGAGGCAAGAGGGACCGACCCTGGGTTTCTAAGCCTTTAAGAATATTTCCTTGAAGGCTTTCCCCTTTCTGAGGGGTGGATGGGGGAGTGGGCTAGGGTGGAAATAGGAGGAGGGGAGGGAGGGGGAATTGTGGTTAAGGAAAAAGAAAAAATCTTTTCTTAGTAGTCAGCACACACCTTTAGTCCCAGCACTTGGAGGCAGAGGCAGGTGCAGCGCTGTGAGTTCAAGACCAGCCTGGTCTACAAAGAAAGTTCTAGGACAGCCAAGGATACCCAGAGAAACTCTGTCTTGAAAAAAACCAAAAACCAAAACAAAACAAAAAGACAGAGAAATGTATACATGACTAGTACTTGACTAAGAAAGATGATTTTTACCTTTTAGACAAATGGTAAAATAATTATAAATGAAATGAAGGAATGTGTAATTTGATTTAAAGTAAGATACATAATTGAACATGTATTAGTAATTTTTGCCTTAGTGATGGGTATATATTATTTAGTCAATCCTTCTTTACGTGTTAGAGAATAGCCACAGTAGAAAGTTAACAAAACTTCTGCATGTAGGGGGAAAAATAAAGCCTTGATGTAATAGTCATTTGCATGACTACATTTACTGTCTGCATCCAAATGCACCTACCACCCTTTTGAGTTCTGGGTGCCTTGACTGGATCCGCTTAAATTCCCGAATCTTGCCCTCATCAACGTCCTCTTTTAGCTCCCATGTACTGTCCTCATAGGGCAGAGAGCACCACTTCACCAGGTAGTAAATGACAGGCTAGGAGAGAAGAAAGCCAAAGCAGCAGTGATTAAGGGGTGAGGACTTGACTCCAATACTGGATTTCAAAGTATTAGCTCCATAGGTGCTGAAAACACAAGGCTGAATCCACAAACCACAGGATCAAGGAAGAAATGCTCAAGTTCCAACTATAGTCCTGCTCTATAGGTATCTAAGCTACTACAGGAGTGGCAAGGCAATACCACTCCTGTTTTTGTAATTTATGGTAGTCACTGCTGGGGTGGAATAATAGCCCCAATATGCTGATATCCCTGGGTTTGATCCCAGGAACCACAAGAATAAAATTTAAAAAAGGATGATTATTCATGCCTGTGATACAATTTCCATTAAAGGCTTATATAAAGCAAGTACAATCAGAAAGATTAGACATAGCCAGGCATGAGCCCATGCCTTTTATCTCAGCACACAGGATCTATCTGAGTTCAAGGCCAGCTAGGTCTAGAGAGGTAGGTGCTGGACAGGCAAAGATACACAAAGAAACCCTACCTAAACAAACAAAGCAAAATAAAAAATAATAGGTATAGTGCACTCATAGTAAATCCTAACTATGAATTCAGATTATTCCTTGAAATAGCTACCATTAAGTGTGAAAGAACCTCCATAATTACAGATCAAGTAATCCCTAGATATGATCCAATGGTTCTTTCTTTACTATAGTTTCTTAAGTGATTCCTTATCTAAAACCTTTCATAGAAGTCATGAGTTTCCAGCATATTAACTTAATTTTCTAAATAATATAGTTATTTCCATGGTTGGCTAATGAAAAATAGATGAAAATCAAACCTAGTTTGGAGAGGGAGAAATGGATACACAGAATATTGCTGTCAAATATTGAGAACATTAACTATAATATCAAAAGGCCAAAACATTTTTAGCACCACACCAGATACACATTTCAAAGAGTTCAAACATAAGGCCAGTTACTTTTGGAAGGCTAAGCATGATAAAAGGAAGCATAAGACTGCCAGAGCAAAAAAGGCTGAGATCCTGAAAATGATGAGAATTTAAGGGTAGCTAACTTCCTATTCTATATTCACTCCCAGAGACAAACACATAACACTATGCATTCTCAACCCAAGAGGAAAATATATATAATTATATACTTTATACTTAGTAGATGGTTTAGACATTAAAATATTAATAGGTACTCTGTCTCTAAGATCCTATCTGAGTTACTCTGAAGTCTGAGAAAACAAGATAAACTTTGCAATGTTACAGAAGGAAGACTCTGACTCAAAGATCCTGTTGGAGTGACATGTGGTAATGAATCTCATAGCTAGTAAGTGTAGCTTACCCAGATGCATGAACACAAATCTATTCTCTCTTGGTCAATGCCACAAGCCATAAAAACTTTGTGAAGCTAATCCAGCAATGGCTTGAAGCAAAAAGAAAATGAAGCATTTCTGAAGAAAAGGCAGCTTGTTGTCTATAGGTAATTGAAGACAACGGTGAGTTTTGTATGGATTAGATGTAGTGTGACTCTTTGAAGAACCAAACAGGAAATCAGTAAAACTTCAAGTGTTTGAGCATAAACAGAATATGTTCCCTGATCTGTAAAAGTATTAGTACAATGAGTGATTCCCAAACCAGTTTATGAAAGAAAAATTCCCAGAAAACCAACTTGAAAATAAGTATCGTGTAGCCTCAACCTAAACTGATATATAATGGGAACTGTGGGCAGGGATCCAAAATGATAAATGCAAAGTACTGAACTAATGGAATTACAGAAAGCCAGAAAACCTATACAAATGTTTTTATACTCATTGATTTAGGGATTAGTGTGCAGGGTCTCCTATACAGTATGAAGGTAAGGGAGAGACTGCAGTGAGTAGCTCTTCCATATTTGCAAATGAAGCTCTAAGATGCCTGGCAAGGTATCTTTAGCTCTTCTACTCCTTTGCCTTCCCACTATATTTCTAAGAATCCCACAAAAGAAATTCAGAAATACCTTTTCAGTCCAAAGGATTTTTCCGCCACATCTGAAAGATAAAGGATTGGCAAGCAAACCAGCAGAAATCTGCAAAAGGCCTTTCATGTTTCTCCATGCCCAACTCACCTCACCATTATCCTTGTCAACACTGTGAGACTCGTCCAATATCCTATCCACCTCTACATAGTCTGGATTGAAAGGTTCTTCATCCTAGATTATGAAACCAAACAATAAGGCAGGAAAATCACAATCCAATAAACCTACTTATATACCTTTCTACTTCACTTTTACAAGAGTAAAAAAAGAAATTAATGGTAATTGTGTATTTTCATAGCATTAATATCTGTAAATATTACTCAGGAGGCAGGTGGCTCTGTGTGTTCAAGGCCAGCCTGGTTTAGGGAAGCCAAGACTAACACAGAAACCCTGTTTTGAAAAATAAACAAACGAAACCAAATCTATAAATCCATTTCTTCATCTGTTACCAAACACACAGAATCCCTTCTCCCTAACAGGCTACTGTCTCTATACATGTTCTGGATTCTTTCTGGTCTTCTGAGTATTCTGTCTGTTGAACCAGTTACCAAAAGATATAAACTTGATCTATTACATTTCATAAAGCAAACAAATTCCTCTTCTTGACTCTCTATCACTCTGAAAATGTTTTCTGCTCTGCTTCATTAAGCTTTCCCAAGTGTCTCACACAGATGCCACCTCCATTTCTTCATCTCTTTTCCCTTTGACTTGCATAATACAATTAAAAGTCAAGGTCACAAATCATTTCTACACTGTTCATAATGTTCCTTTATTACTATTTCTACTGATACTAGATTAGAAATTTGATTTTTAAGCTTTCTCAGACTGGAGATGAAGTTTAACTGATAAAGTGCTTGTTCAGCATGCAGAAATACACAGGTCACATCCTGGCACATATAAAGTATGTGTGGTAGTGCAATGCCTATGATCTTAGTACTCAGAGGTAAAGGAAACATCAGAGGACAGAGAATCAAAAGTTTAATGTTGTAGTTACACAGTGAGTCAATCTATGCCACATGAGACTGTATCAAAACAACAATAAAACCCAAACAAACCCAGTTTTGATTAGTGAGATAATTGTATCTAAAGAGACAGTTGATGCCAGGTGGTGGTGCCACACACCTTTAATCCCAGCACTCAAGATGCAGAGGCAGGTACCTGGTCTACAGAGCAAGTCCCAGGACAGACAAGGCTACACAGAGAAACCCTGTCTCGAAAAACCAAGAGACAGTTGACAGTTAAAGATCAGTACTGAGAAGAGAATTGAGTATGGATCAGGCTAGTTTATCATCTTCCTAAAAGTCCTCCACCCACTGACTTACCACTGTCTTACAGTACTGAACTTTATAGCTATCCAGGAGACCATGACTAAGTCCAGAAAAACAATAGCATGGTACCAATTAAATAATCAAAATGAAAACTCTATACTCATACATAGAAACCAAGCATATCTTTTGCAGAAGCTGATAGCCTGCTAAATGAATTTGTGCTAGGAAAGAAAGGGAAGGCCATGTGATGGTACAGCCCTGCAATACCAGCACTTGCAAGGTAAAGACAGGAAGGGAAGTTGGAGGATTATACAAGATCCTGCTGTCTCAAAATAAAACAAAACAAAAGATTAAAAAGAAATAATAGTCAGTGCTGATTCCTAATTACCTCGTGAAAGAAGTGTCTCATCTGAGCCATTTTTGTTTTGAACCTCTTTAACTTCTGATGGATCCTCTTATCCTTCTCCAGCTGGGAGATAGTTGCCCATTCACAGTGCAGATAGGAGCTATGATAGATGGAAATAGCCAGGCATGCTGTGAGAATGGGAACCTCTGGCACTGGGGACTAGTCAGCAACAGGATGAACAAATGTGTGCTTTAACAGGAGATAGCTTAGTTCAGTGTTGCTAAAACTTGAATGTGCACACAAACCACCTGTTCTGGGTACACCTAGACACCCACAGTTCATACCAGCACCCAAGTAATGCTAATTGTGTTGTTTCACAAACTATAGTTTACAGTAGTAAAGCTTTAACTACTTTAACTACAGTAGTAAAGCTTTAACTACTAAGGCAAAGAAGACTACAAGGAATTTTATCAGAACCTGCTCTCACCCCACTTTCCTACAAAGAAATAGTCATTTTCCTGAAAACTTCTGAGTAGTAGTTCCCATGGGAGGCCCTTCGATTGCTTGTGGATTTAGGGGGAGTAGTCTCCATAGGAGGCCCTTCCCCAGCCTGTGGATTTAGTGTGAGCAGCTCTGAGTGCACATAACTTACTAGTTCTTATACTTGACAAAGAATTCCTCTGCCTCAGTGTATTGTCCTGAAGGAAGCTGAAAAGAAAAACAGAAATTATAATCATTTGTTTATCAAAGACAGATCTTTTAAGTTCATCCACACATGGCAAAACCTCATCCTACTGTTTCCTAAATATTTCATTGATGAAGGATTAGCGCTAGAGGTTTGAGAGCTAAAAGAAGTAATCTTTTATCCACTGTAAACAAAACAGTGAATGAAGAGATGGTAAGACAGACTTTTTTCCTAGCTAGCTTTCATATACCATCTATTAAAACTACATCCTAGCAATATATTCTGTTATTCAAAGGTGCTTATTAAATTAAACTTGTGAACTAGGGATACAGGTCAGGGGTAGGGAATCCCCATTATAGGAAAAATAAAGAATTTTTTATGAGTGACATTAAAGGCAGAAAGGCCTCACCTCTTTCTTTACAACTCGCATGGAAAGCACTTTGTCCACAATAGCAGCATCTTCTTCACTGGGATTCTCCTGTAGCAAAAGATGTTGTCAGCTAACTGATGGTTGAAAGAACAAACACTGAGTGTGGCAGTTCACACCAGTACTGCACTCCAGAGGGTGAGGCAGAGGAAAAGGATTGCAGCCTGGCCTACAGAATAAGACCCTATCTGAAAGCAACAACAGCAAACACACACACACACACACACACACACACACACACACACAGAGAGAGAGAGAGAGAGAGAGAGAGAGAGAGAGAGAGAGAAAGAGAGAGAGACAGACAGACAGAAAGACAGACAGACCAAACTCTCAAATGGCTAGTGTTAGCTTACCACAAAGAACTGCATGGAAGGCAGAGTCTCTCCGTCAGGTTCTTGCACTGGTTCTGGAAGGATGGGCTCGGGTTTTATTGGACCAGTTACATCCACTTCCTCCTCTTCTTCATCATCTGTTATCTTTATATCTAGATCCTCAGTATATTTTTTTCGTTTAACTTGGCGGTTTGAACGTCTCTTCTGTAGAGGAAATACAGAAATTGCTTAGAATGCTCAAAGTGAGAACTGTTTTTGAGGAAGTGACTTATGTATCTCTGTTCCAGGCTGCTGGCCCTGAACTCTTAAACATCTTGCCCTTGTCCCAGGTACTGGTATGAAATCTATGCCATCTTTCAAAATAAAACTTTTAAAAGTATTTGCTGATGCTAATAGATGTCCAAAGTTCTCATTGAAAAAAACAAATCAAAACTTACTATTGTTGTAGCACGCGCGCATGTGCGTGTGTGTGTGCATGTGTAGAAGTTCACGTGTCAGAGAACAACTTTTTTTCAGTCATTTCTCGTTTCACCTTAGGTTTAGGGATCAAACTCAGATAGTTAGGCCAGCATAGCAAACTCTTTAACCCATGAACCATTCCCATTGGCCTTTGATGTTTTGACAAAGTAATCATTTCATATGTATTCTTCTATCACTTTTTTAGTTAACACTATTTCTTTCTTTCTTCCTTTTTTGGTTTTACAAGACAAGGTTGCTTTGTATAATAGCCCTGGCTGTCTTGGAACTTGCTTTGTAGACTAGGCTAGCCTCGAATGCAGAGGTCCCCCTGCCTCTGCCTCCAGAGTGCTGAGATTAAGGGCGTGTGCCACTAACTAATTCCTAGCTCTTCTTTTTGTTGTTTGTTTTGTTTTTTGAAAGGCAGATCTCTCTGTACATAGTCCCATTTGTCATAGAACTCATTACATAGAACAGATGGTCCTGAAGACACACAGATCTACCAGCCTCTGCCTCCTGAGTTCTGGGATTAAGGGTGTGTGCCATCATGCCTTTAAGCTTAGTTAACAATATTTCTTTGAGACATCTGGGCATACTGGAGCACACCTTTAATCCCAGCACTCTGGAGGCAGAGGCAGGTAGTTCAAGGCCAGACTGGTCTACAGAGCAAGTTGCAGGACATCCAGGACTACACAGAAAAACCCTGACTCCAAAACCAATATATGTATATTTATAATAATATAACAAACCATATAAATATATACATATTTATAGATGTATACATTTATATTTTTAGATATATAAATTTATGGATGTTTATATAACCGTACATATATAAATATATGTATATTTAGGTCTACTTTATTCTTTCATTTTCACAGTTGTGTGATACAAAAATGGGGAAGAAATTATTTTTCAGCATGATATATCCCAGGAAAATGAAAAATAATCAAATGACAGAAATAATAAAGTTGAGAACTTGCATAATATAAAACTAATTTGTAAGAATCAATTTTCCTAGGGATTGGGAGATGCTTAGCACACAGTCTTTGGTATAGTCCCTCTGCACAGCAAATATATATATAACTACATTAGTTATAATATTCCTATTCAGAGTAGGACAGAATACAGTGAAAAGATACCATTTATGAAAGTAAAGATTACCTAGATGATTCAGTCTCTTAAGGTATAAAATCATTCATATGAAGAAAATTTTTAAAAATTATAGGTTATAATGACAAACTTTGGTAAATGGGCATATAAATTTGACCAAAAAACATTTTTAATTAGATAAGCTGATCCTAAAATACAGAGAAACAAACAGTTATGTTGAGAAAGAAATCAAGAGGAAAAAAAAAAAAATCCAACTTATAAAAGCCCTACAGAGGATAAAAGATCTCTAAAATTAAAACTTTAACCACAGACTTCCCATGTTTACAGATTTAAACAATAATAGTAAACAGCAATCTCCAAGTGTAATTTACAAGCTAAATATAATCCCAATCAAAATTACCACAATATTTTTTCAGCAATAGAAAAACATTAAAATTAATAATATAGAAGCACAAATAATTGAGCCAAAGACCAATGCTGGAGTTATCACAATATTTAATTTCAAATTATACCACAGAGCCACAGCAACAAAACCAGCATGGAGTTTAGATACCTACATCTATAAAACAGAATTCAGGGCTTTTTCAGCAAAGGAATGATGGGGGGGGGATGGGAGGGGATGGAAAAAATTTAGTTACTGTACATTGAACAACGAATAATATCTAGAATATTAGAATATGTAAAGAGTTTAAGGTTAGAAAAGATGATTCAGTGGGTAAAGGTGCTTGGTAGCAAGTCTTATAAACTGAGTTCAATTCTTGAACCCACATGGTAGAGAACCCACACCTGCAAGTTGTCCTTTGATCTCCACATGTGTACCTTAGCATGTTGGTCCTTTAACGTACACACACCCACAAACACACACACACAAATAAATCAATGCAAAAATTTATTCTAAAGAATTCAAGAAGATTAAACACCCAAATATAAGTCATCCAATCAACAAATGACAACTGAATTAAAGAGACCACTCTCAAAAGAAGTTAAAATGGCCACTAAATTTTTTAAGACTAGCAGTTTAAGATTAACTTGTGTGCGTGTGTGGTGGGAAGGACAGTGAGACAGTTCAGTGAATAAAGGCACCTGTCACCAATCCTGAGAGCCTCAGTTCGTTCCCTGGGTCCCACATGATAGGAAGAGAAATTGACTCATGAAAGTTGTCCCTCTGACTGTAACCACCTCCCCTTAAAAAGTTAAAAATAAATTAAATAAAATTAAAAAAGCTACTCTATGCTACACAACTGCTAACAACAATGTTCAACATCCTTAGCCATCAGAGAAATGCAAATAAAAACTACACCAAGATTCCATTTAGTCACATCACAAGTAAGAAAGAAAACAAGTGTGGCTAAGGAAGTGGGTAAAAGAAACCAAGTATGAGTTTTAAATAGTGTAGCAACTATGGAAATCAATATGGAGGTTTCTTATGCACTAAAACAAACAAACAAACAATCACATGGTTCAGTTATATCACACCTGGGCATGTTTCTATCAGAGGTATCTACGTTAGCAGACCACAGGATACCTGCACATCCATTTATTATAGCCTATCATAACAACCAAGTTATAGAATTGTGCCATGAATTGATGAGTAGATAAAGAATATGTGGTATATACATACAATAGAGATTTATTTAGCCACAGGGGAAAATTAAATTATACAACCTGCAGGAAATGGACAGAACTAGAAATCATCATGTCAACTAAATTAAGGCAGAATGAGAAAGACAAATATAAGATATTTTCTCTCATATGTAGACTCTAGATGGAGTAGAGACAGGGATGATGGATGATGGTGTATGCCTGTAGTCTCAGCACTTGGTAGTCAGAGGAAAGAGAACCAGGAGTTCAAGACCAGTCTTACTAATGAGACTGTTTCAGTAAATTAAAAACAAAATAATGAAAGGCAGGAGAAGGGCAGCAAAAAGGACTAATGAAAGGAGGCAAATGAGAGAGCAACAGAGAGCAGGCAGGACTTAGAATCACTTAGAAGACACACCCAGAACAATTCTGTAGGAACATTTCCAGAGAGCTTCAGTTGAGAAGGGAAAAACAAACCCTGAATATGGTGGCAATATCCCTGTAGGCCTGTGTCCAAGACTGAACAAAGTGGAAAAAGAAGAGATTTGGATGCCATCATTTATCTCTCCTTTTTCTGACTGCAAGCAAAATGTGGACCAGTTGACTCAAATTCCAGATACCCCACCACCACCAGTTTACACTATGTCCACTCTATCATGATGGATTATACCCACAAGCCTCAAAACAAACCAACCCTTTCTTCCTGAAGTTGCTTTTGATTGACCTTTTGCTAGAGCAAAAAGTAGCCAATATTAAGGAGTGAGTCTGAGCAAAGTATACAATATACATGAATGAAAATATAGTAAAACTGGGACCGGAAAGAGGGCTCAGCAGTTAAAAGCACTGAGGATTCTCTTTCAGAGGCCCCATGTTCAATTCCCAGCATCCACATGGCAGATCACAACTGTCTGTAACTCCAATTCCAAGGGATCCAATACCCTCACACAGATAAACATGCAGGCAAAACACCAATGCACATAAAATAAAAATAAATAATTTTAAAAAAGAAACTAGTAAAGCCATCAATTTGTATATGGAATAAATATTATTTAAAACAATAAACATCAAATAATAAAAATGAAAAGTTGGAACAAGTATAGCAGACCTTTTTGGCCCATAACAAAGCTGAAAGTGTCCAAGTGGACTGAAACCCATACTGGGCTTTAGAAAATGATAAGCTTGGTACTTCTCAGTGAACCACATGACGGCCATACTCAGTAACTGAGACCACAGATTACTAGCCAGACAGAGACAATCAAAGACATACCTCCAAAAGAAAGATATTAAAAATAATAAGAAAATCAGGCTGGAGAGGTGGCTCAGTGGTTAAGAGCACTGACTGCTCTTCCAGAGGACCTGGGTTTAAGTTACAGCACCCACATGGCAGCTTACAGCTGTCTATAACTCCAGTTCCAGGGAACCCAACAACCTCACCCAGATATACACCAATGCATATAAAAATTTTAAAAATGTTTTTAAAAAAATTAGGACAATCTAAAGAACTCGAGTTCTTTAGGCAAAATTTGAGTAGGCAAAATTACTCTAACAAATTGGCAAATTTGACAATATTTACTAACTTAAGGTTATATGCAAAATATAATCCAATAAAAACAAAGCTAGAAAAAACAAAGAAAAAGTGCTGTAGATGTGCTTTTTAAGTATAAGAATTTTGAGCAACAACAAAGAGAAATGAGTAGCAGAGTAGAGAGAAAGGAAAATGACATGAAAATAGTTCACAGAAAAAGATATACTTGAAAAAATACAATCCACATTTTATTCTCAGTCTGGTCCCTGAGAAAGGATTATAGACACTCCCTACTTTCTACCTTTTGTATCATTCGCTTTTTCTATATTGATTAATTAACAGACAGGATCTCGCTATTAATTAATTTGTTTTGAGACATGGTCTCTTTGTGTATGGCTGCACTAGAACTCACTATGTAGATCAAGCTGGCCTTGAGCTCACACAGATTCACCTGCCTTGTACCACTGCCTCCCTGATGCTGGGATTAAAGACATGTGCTACCACACCTGGCTTAAAATAGCATTTAAAAGAAAAAAAAAAAAGTTAAAGCCGGGCATTGGTGGTGCATGCATGCCTTTAATCTCAGCACTCAGGAGGCAGAGGCAAGAGGATCTCTGGAGGTTTGAGTCCAGCCTGGTCCACAGAGCTAGTTCCAGGACAGTCTCCAAAGCAATACAGAGAAACCCTGTCTTAAAAAAACCAAACCAAACAAACAAAAAAGTAAAAAAAAGGAAAAGAAAGATTTACTTTAAAATAACCCAGAAAGGAGCAATGGCCATTACTTGTAAATACTGAAGTAGGAGAATGGCAACATGGGACTTTATTACATAATGTCTACCTCTGAATTTATTTGAAATTTTTCATAATAAAAAAAGCACCATAGGAAGCAGGTATGGAATACTAGTACTAAGTAGCAGTAACATGCCATAAAAACAAACTATTTCTGGAAGGGTATGAGTGCAACCCTGCACCCTCATCCAAATAAACAAACAAAATAGGGTATTAGGGAAAACTAGGGGTTCTGGTGCCTGGAATGGGACATTTTGTTTATTTAGGTTTTTTTTTGGGGGGGGGAGCTTGTATAGTACACATTGTGACAACTGGGTATCTTTCTTCAACTGCCCTCCACTTGATTCATTTATTGAAACAGAGTTTCACTATGTAGTTCTGATAACCTTGAATTTAGAGATGATTTATTCCACCTCCAAGTGTTAGAATTGTAAGTATGCACCACCTTTATTATTTACAGCGTTTCACACTGAACTGGAAGTTAATAGTTGGCTAGGTTGACTGGACAATGAGCATCAGAGGCCTGTCTGCCTCAGTTCCTCCCAGAATTTAAGAGCCCTACACAGTCTTTTATAGTAGTTTGGGGAACCTGTACTCAGGTTCTAATGCTCTGGGGCAAGCAATTTACCAGCAGAGCCATTATTCCCACTCCCTTGTTTTCCATTTTTGTTATAGGATCTCCAGTATCCCAGGTTGTTCTTGAACTCACAGCAATCATTCTACCTCAGTCTCCCAAGTGTGGTGGACTATCTCACTTGGCTTGAAACAAAATTTCATAGTTTACAAATTTAGCACTCCTAAACTTTTTCTCAGATATGTAGATGTGTGTATGTGTATTTAAAACATGGCCTCAGATTCTTGGTTTCAGGTGATCTTTTGCTTTAGCCTCTCTAGAAGCTAGAGACACAGGGTTCTCTAACCATGTGTGAGGTCTCAATTATGTGTGTGTATATGTGTAATTTTATTTTTGAGACAATGTGTCATGTATCCCAGACTAGCCTCTAATTTAGTATGTTCACCAGAATGGCCTTGATACACTGCCTCTACCTCCCAACTGCTGGGACACAGGAGAGTGCCATCATGCAGGGGATGGCACTCAGGGCTTTGTGCATGAAAGGAAACCACTCTACCAATGGAGACACATCCTAGCCCTGAAACTTTTAACAAAAAAAAAAAAAAAAAAAAAAAAAAAAAAAAAAAAGCCAAGGGCTAAATATTAGACAAACAAAAAGCACAACAGTTCCAACAGAGAAAAAGAATACAATAATCATGATCCCTATATCTTAATTAATTGAAGTCCATTTTAAGCCCATTCTTAAAAGCTTATTCATCCAAGGCTGGGGTTCCCTTCCCTGCTTTACGGTGTTTTCTTCCCTTTCCTTCTCCTCTCCATCTTCTTTCTCTCACTGACCTTCTCTTTTTCCTTGCCATTTCCTTCCCCCCTTTGAGTTTTCTTAATATGTTACCCAGACTGGCCTTCTGAATTCAAGTCTTAAAGACATATGGCATTACACTTGGCCTTGTGTTCTTATGAGAAAAGGAATTGTAACCAGAGTGTGGCTCATACCTGTTATCCCAGCACTCAGCATGTCCAGAGGGATACAGAGTGTCTTTCCAACCCTCCAAATAAATAAACATGAAATTTGGACACAAACACACCAGGGTCATGTATTAATGGAGGGAAGACCATGTTAGGACCCAATGAGAAGGTGGCCAGCTACAACTCAAGGAAACAAGACTCAGGAAATACTAAACTCACAAGACCTTAGTTCTTGGATTTACAATCTCAGATTACTAGAAAATAAACATTTATCTGGGTACAGTAGTGCATACTGCAATCTTAGCTACTAAGGAGTGTGGGTAGGAAAATCAAATTTGAAATCTGACTGGCCAATATAGCAAGACTGTTCCAAAAATAAAGGAAAGGACTGGGGACATACCTCACTGGGGACATAACCTCAGGGGTAGAGTCCTTGCTAGCATGCAGAGGGCCCCAGGATCAAACCCCAATTTCAAAGCCACATAAAAAACCAAAACCACAACAAAATGTTGAGCCACCTAATCTGTGGTATTTTGATACAATGGTCCTAACAAACACATACACTGCCTCCAAAATTTTACTCATCATTTATATTATAAAAATTTGCCTGCAGCTTGGTTTTCATCTTAACATACATTTAAAAAAATTCTTGCGAGACAGTGGTAGCTCACACCTTTAATCACAGTACTGGGGAGGCAGAGGCAAGATGATCTCTGAGTAAGAGGCCAGCCTGGTCTATTACAAAGTTTCAGGACAGCCAGGGCTACCCAGAGAAACCCTGTCTTAGAAAAACAACAAAAACAAAATAAAATTCTTGGAAGAATTTCATATTCACATACAAAGTGTTTTGATCAATGTATTATTTAATCTTGTTCATTTAACAAATAGAGACAGTGCTTTCATTATATGTTCTTCGTTTAATTAGTTGAGACAGGGTCTCTGTCTGTAGCCCAGGCTGTCCTAAAGCTAAAACTATGTAAACAGCCATATGGAAGAGATGGTATATACGTAATAACATAGATGTATCTTTTTTGAACAAAAATTAAGCTGGTATGGACAGCCTGTTGATTATGTTAAGAGATATATAATCGATATAATGTATATGTAAATGTATTATGTACTATAGCATTTAATGTACTTTGTGCATTATTAATATTGTATGGGCCACTAACCTGGCTTTCATTATAATCTGTTCATGAACTAAGCACTATTTTATGAATGTTTACATTTTATCCTCATAACAACCCTACTAAATGTGTAATAGTATCATCATTTTACAAGTGAAGAAATTAGGCACCAATAGGTTAAGTAATTTGCTCACAGTGATAAGGTTAATAAATAGAAGTAGTGTGAGAACACATGAGACTAAGCTTATTTCTGGAATATTTTTATCATCACATAAAAATTCCATTTATCAAATGCTAATCTTTCCATTTATGACTTCTGAATTTTTTAAAGATTTTATTTTATGGGCTGGAGAGATGGCTTAATGGTTACTGGTTGCTCTTCTAGAGCACATGGGTTCAATTCCCAGCACGCACATGGAAGCTTACAACCATGTGTAACTCCAGCTCTAGGGAATGCAATAGCTCTTTTGGCTTCCATAGACATGCACACACGTGGTGTACAGACATGTATATACAGACAAACACCAATACACATAAAAATAAATAATAAAAAAATCTGAAGGTTTTTCTTTTGTGTGAATGAGTTTGCCTATATGTACAAATATACACGAAGGTGGCCTTGGAGGCCAGAAGGCTATTTGATAACCTTAGCATTTGGGATACTAAAGCAGAAGGATCACAAATTTGAGGACACCATGGGCAATAGAGCAAATCTCTGTCTAAAAAGAGGGCTGGATATGATGGCACAAGCCTATAAACCCAGTATTGAGAAGACTGACCCAGGAAAATCACTTGAGTCTAAAACCAGCCAGCAGGGTGGTTCATGCCTACCACTTGGGAAGTGGAGGCAGAAACAGTCATTGACACATAAGAGTTGAAGACCAAGCTGGGAAATATGAAACCCTATCCAAAAGCCCAGAGAGAAAGGAATACCACAGGGGGGTAGGGGAAGAAAAAAAGAAAAAAGAAACAAAAAAAAAAAGAATGGCAAGGAAGGGAGGTGTGAGCTGAAAAGCAGGCTCAGTAGTAGGAGCACTTGCTGCTCATGTAAGCATTAAGACCTGAATTCAAGTCCCAGCATTCACATAAAAAGCTGGGTATGGCAGACGGTTTGCTGGCCGCCAGCCTGGTTCCAGGTGCAGGAATAAGGCAGACCCCCAATAGAGAAGGAATCTCACTCAACATTCCCTGTAGTCTCAAAACACAGTTACATACCCACAAACTAAAAATAAATTAATTAATATAAAAGAAATAGAAAGGAGCTAGATAGGTGGCTCAGTAGTTAACAGCACTGGCTGCTCTTCCAGAGGACACATACTCAATTCCCAGCACCTACATGGTGGCTCACTCTGTAACTAATCACAGGGAATCTGGTTCCTTTTCTGATCTCCACAGACAGGCATGTGACACACATATATACATGTAAGTAAAACACCCACATACACAAAATAATAAAGTGGGGTTTGTTTGTTTGGTTTTTGAAGACAGGGTTTCCTGTGTAGCAGTGGATGTTCAAGGTTGGCCTTGAACTCAGCGATCTGCCTGCCTCCCTAGTGCTGGGATTAAAGGCTTGCACCTGACAATGCTATCCGTTTCAGTCAGCAAATTTTAGTTCTTTCTGAGTATACAACTGTAGCTGCAAACAGCACTCACTATAAGGCAACAAATGAGGCTGGGGTTGTTCTGGTCTGGCTTTCCATCTCTTCACTCTCTCATCTTCAAAGGTGTAAAGAAAACAACCCAAATTTTGTGCCTAACTACCCCAGATTCTCATCAGAAAACCTCAAGCATAGAAAAGGTAAAACAAAGGGAATAGCAGATCAGGTCTACGAGAGAGGAAAAGTGCTAGCAATCATAGCTATATTGCATCATGAGCTTACATGGTTTGCTCAGTTCCTGAAACAGGAATTTAGGGAGATCAGACATTTTAATATCGACTATTTTTATTTAAAATGTTCAGAACCAGCATGTTTACATTTTACTAAGTTCTTTAGGGTCCCTTTACTTGAATGTCACTAATAGGTTGTCTGCCTAAAAAGACAGAATTTAGAATATACTGACCAGGTACAGCCTCTTTTGCTGTATATTTTTGGTTCTGGCTTATTAGTGGCAATTCAGCATGCTTTTTTCTACAGATGGACTACACCTTGCATAAAATGCTTAGGACTAAAAGTAGTCCAGATTTGAGATTTTTTTAATTTTAGAATATTTGCGGGCTGTTGAGATGGCTCAGTTGTTAAGAACACTAGCTGGTCTTCCAGAGGTCATGAGTGCAATCCCCAGCAACCACATGATGGCTCACAACCATATGTAATGAGATATGATGCCCTCTCCTGGCCTGCAGGGATACATGCAGAGGGAATACTGTATTAATAAATAAATAAATCTTAAAAAAAAATAATATTTGCAAATATACAGCAAGGCCGGGTAGTTCAGACCTGTAGTTCTAGTCACTCAGGAGGCTGAGGCAATAGCTTGGGCTACAGAGTGAGGATAAGGTCAGCCTGGACACTTCTATTTTTCTCAAAACAAAAACAGGGCTGGATCAGTGGCCTCATTTGTGACATGTTGGCACAAAAAAATTTTTGGACTTTGGGGCTGGAAGGAAAGTTTGGGCTCAGGTGTTAAGAGCATTGCTCTTGCAGAGGACCTGGGCTCAGTACCCAGCCCATGTAGCGGCTCACAACTGTCTATAATTTCAGTTCCAAGGAATCTGAGGCCCTTACTGGCTGCTGTAGGCACTGTATGCATATGGTGCACACAGATTCACACAAGTACATACACATAAAAAAGGCTTGGATTCTAAACTAGATGTGTTGATAATATATGCCTATAATCTCAGAATCTGGAAAGCTGAGTGGCAGGGGAATGAATCACAAGGCTTACTAGGCTACACAACAATCTCTAGGCTCACCTGAACTACAGGGACTATTTTCAGAGCCAGAGTGTTTATGCTCTGCTGAGTTTTTAAGGTTTTTTTTTTTACCTGGATACTGCTCTCTTCATCCTCCCGGGGCGACTGTGCAGGCATGACTTCCACATCAGAGTTGTCAGAAGATGTGTTACGTTTTCTCTTCTTGCCCACTACAGGAGTGATGGTGCTTAAAAGGAAAAAAGGTAAGGATACTGTATGAGTAAAATACAAACTATAATATACTAAACTTCCAGACAGAAATACATGGGTCTAAAGAAAATAAAAATGTTTGGCACTCCTGTCTATGGTACAAACCCTGCTGAGAATAATGTCTGAAAAAGACAACACTCAGACCTATAAGGGTGACCCTGTCCTGAAAGACACTTTGCTGAGGACCAAATAACAGAAACGAAACGAAACTTACTCCCTTTTTATTTTTAAGATGCATTGATTTTATGTGGAAGAAGTATTTTGTCTACATATATGTAGGTATACCACCTGCACGCCTGGTGCCTGTAAAACTCAGAAGAGGGTGTCAGATCCCCTGACCTGGAATTGCAGAATTGCTGCCAAGTGGTGTTTGGGAAATGAACCCTGGTCATCTGCAAGGGCAACAAGCACTCTTCACTTGCTAAACCATCTCTCCAGCCCCAAAACCTGCCTTTTTATAAGGTGAAAAAAACCTATACATCTACACAGCTTGAAGAACACACAGAGAGTAGAAGCTTAAACAAACAAACAAACAAAAAAACAAAACAAAAAAAACCAAACAAAACAAAACAAAAAAAAGCAGCTAAAAGAAATAACAGAAAAAGGACACAAGATTGTAACAAGAACCATAGCAAGCAACATTCCCTCAAGAAGGTCTAAGATTGACAGTGACTGAGGTTTAAAGGCACAGAAGCTATGCCCAGAAGCTCTCTTATGAGTTGATGGTAGGGGTGCTGAGAAATCTCTTCTACATGACAGGGATGAAAGTGTCAGGAATGTGCAAAGTCATAGCTGTCTGAACAGCTGTCCTTTTGAAAATACATGTATTTAAACATTTCTGCTAAACATATAAGCACTAGGACAGAGAAACAAAAGATCTTATCTTCTGTGACAGGTAGCTGCTATATAATATACAGTTTTTCCCGATGTATTTTCACAGGACAAGTGTGCTGCCTCTATTATCCCATCAGGGCAGCAAGGAAAACTCACTTTAGCTTACTCTTGCCCTTCGTTTTAGATGCACCAGACGTTTTGCTCTTCTTTGGCTTTTCCTCCTTCAGCCTTTCTCCACTGCCCTTCTTCCTGCGCTTCTTTTCACCTTCTTCCTCTGGCCGGACACTAGGAAGCTCATCCTCATTCAGGACTCGAGGTATGTTTTGCTCGCCCCGGGCCCGGGCCCTGGCAATTGCCTCTGCTACAATCCGATTTGCTTTCTCTTGCTTTTTCTGGTGCTCCAGCCTGCGGTTCTCCTCCATGCCAGTCTTTCCACCAGGAAGAGGAGCACAGCTTGCTGGTGTAGACAGAGCTGCCACTTCACTGGCACTTAGAACTTTAACCACGGAGAGCCCAGAAGAGGCTCCCTGAGAAGAGCCAGCCTGCAAAAACAAAGATGCTACAATTTCAATACGTTTGCAATTTTAAAAGCCTTAAAAAAAAAAAAAAAAAACCTAGGTATCTAGGTGTACTCAGCCGCCAGACATGGGGGCATCGGTCTGTAATTCTAGCACTTGGGAGGCAGAGGAAATAAAATTTGACTGTTCAGTAGTTCAAGGTCAACCTGGCCTACACAGTTAAATTCCAGGCCAGCAAAGGGTTACATAATGAGGCCATGTCTTAACACATGTACACATACACACACACCATACAAACAAAACACAAACTAGGTACTTACTAAGGCCTTAAAAAATCAGGCTCAGAGTTAAGACTCACTGAACCTAGATCCATCTGAAAAATAAATGTGGTTTCTGATGAGAAAAGAATTCTAGAAAATTAAACTTTACATATTCTTTTGGGTTTTATTTGTTTGTTTTGTTTTTGTTTTGAGACAGGGTTTCTCTGTGTAGCCCTGGCTGTTCCAGACTCACTCTGTAGACCAGGCTGGACTCAAACTCACAAAGATCCACCTGCCTCGGTCTCCTGAGTGCTACCAAAGAGAAGAATGGGCCACTACTACCCAGCTCAAACTTTACATATCCTTTTGCCATGCTTTCATAGTCATTATTTTAGAAAAATTAAAACCTACACAGCCAATACTGACCTTTGTCTTAAACATTAAAAAGTTTGACTATCTTTATGACCCTGGTGTATGTGTGTGTGCAGACACATGCGCATGGATATAGGTATCCTCAGAAGCCAGAGGCATTGGAGCTGAAGCTCTAGGCAGTTTTATGAACCTCCTAATGTGGGTTCTGGGAACTGAATTCAGGTCCTCTGAAAGAGCAGAAGTACTCTTAATCACCGAGTCATCTTACCAGATTCATTAACTATTTCTTTATTCTTCAAATGAGCACAGCTTCATCAAAATAATTATAAAATTTGTGTGTATGTGGGGTAAGCCAGGAAGATAATAGATGTTCTCAATTGCTCTAATTCTCATGAGACGGTTTCTCACTAAACCTGGAGCGAAGCTAGTGACCAACAAGTCCCAAAGATCCTCTTTTGTCCCCCTGCTGGACTGGAGTTGAAAGGCTATGTATTGGCCACACCCACCTTTTTAATGTAGACACTGGGCATCTGAACTCAGGTCCTCAGGCCTGCACAGCAAGTATTCTTATCAAGAGAGCCATCTCCTCAGCCCCATTTTTAAGTATTTATTTTGTATGTGCTATGTATGTATGTATAGGTTTGGAATGTACATATGCACATGGGGTACCAAAGGACAATTTTCTTTTCTGTGTCTCCTTCAAATGCTTTCCACTTTTTTTTTTTTTAAAGATATGTTCTCACTATGTAGTCCTATCTGGCCTGGTATTCAATATGTAAACCAGGAAGGACTGAAACTCTCAGAGATCCACCTGCCTCTTCCTCAGCTGCTGGGATTAAAGGTATAATTCACCACACTTAAGACAGAGCCTCTCACTGATTTGGCTTGACTAGCTGGCTACAAAATCCTAGGGACCCTCCTATCTCCTTTGGTGCTGGGATCACAGGCATTTTGCTATGTTCAGTTTTTCTCATGGATTCTTGGGATCCAAACTCAGGCAGGTCTTTACACTTGAGCCATCAACTGCATCGTAATTTCAAATCATTCTTTTCCTAGATTTTTATCTATTTCTTTATTTGAGACAAGGTCTGTCTATTATGTAGCTCTAGCTCTCCTGGAATTCACTAAGTATATCAGGCTGAACTCAAACTCACAGACAAGCACCTGCACCTGCCTCCCCTGAGTGCTGGGATTAAAGGCAAATGCTACCATGCCTGGCTCCTCTTGAATGTATACAGCCCAGGTCCATTCCCCCACCCCCACCCATAATACTATAATAAGGAAAAGACCACAGTTTAAAGACAAATATTACAGAAATCATCACCTCAACCTCAACAGTTATTCTTAATCTTTGTATGATTGAATCAAAACAATGTTTCTATGGGTGAAATAAAAAATGCGTACATCAGTTCCAAAACACAAATTAGAATTCCTCAGAGTTGGCAATAGTGGCTACTGAAGACAGTGACAAGAGACGAAGGGGATACTAAGGAGATGTTTGCTTCTCTCCCTTTTCAAGTTGCTCACCTGTGGCTGCAGCACCATCTTGAGTGGTACCGAAAGTCTTTGCCCTGGGCTTTGCCCTGGTCCCATTATCTGAGCCTGCTGTACAGAGGAGAGTGTCAATGGCTGGGCTGAGGGTGGTGGCTGTGGCTGCGGCTGTGATGAAGGAGGCTGTGGTACAATCTGAATTTTCTGCTGTGGCTGCTGCACCTGCAGCTGAATAGTGACTACTTTGGCAGGCTGCCCCTGGGCATTCTTGGCTTGAGTCAAGGCTGCCAGCTGGTTGCCCTGTAACACTATCTTGCCTGGTAGACTCCCTAATACAACATGCCGATGTCCTTGGGGACCTCCGGACTGTGGCTGTTGGAGGACCAAGGTGATGCGCTTCGATTCACCCTACAATGGAAAAGGAAATCAGAGAAGAAAGATATTAAAGAACATTATATACAGAAATATTTACACCAGCTTTCTTCATTTGAGATTCATAAAACTGAGTGTCAGAAGAGAATCCATTTTTGTTTACCCTCCAATATGTCTCTATAGCACCTTTTCTGTAACACCTCTAACCAGTGGGTATCAAAGCTATCTGTCTCTCTCTCTCACACACACACACACTTTTTAAAACAACTTTTAATAGCTATGTTCTAAGGCGTCATTTAATGTTTGGAAACTGGGACAAAAATTCTTAGAGTAAAATGAAACATGCCTCCATATTAGCCCCTTTAGCCTTAACGTCTATAATTGCTCCCAACTCTTTGGTGTTTTATGCAGAGCTCTACCTTTTTATGACAGGAAGTAGTACAGGGATAGAAGTTATTAGTGACAACAGGAGAAAAAGGTGCAGTGGTACATGTTGTAATCCCAGCATCAGGAGGCTGAGATGGAGGAGTCCAAGTTTGAGGACAGCTTGGATTACTACATAGTGAGAACCTCTCAAAAACAAACAAACAAACAAACAAACAAACAAACAAACACCTTCAACTGGTGTGATATCGAAAACCTCTAATCCCAGCAGTAAGAATGTGAAGGAAAGTTGATCTCATAATTGAGGCCAGCTTCCCTTGGCTATATAGAATTCCAGGCCAGCCTGGGCTATAACAGCAAGAATCTGTCTCAATAAATACATAGATAGATAAAAGGCAGAGCACTTAAAAAGTCTTGCAAATATATGTTCCCAGAACATTTTTTTAATATTCAATGACAACTTATAGCATACCTCTACTGTGAATTTGTATTTAATGTCCATTATCTGCCTGAAGACTGAGCTCTGTAAAGACAGAGACTGTCCATTGTATTCAGTATGTGATAAGAGTTGAGAGGCACATTAACATTAACTACTCCCACCAAAACAATTAAGAAAGTAGCTGTCAAAGCTCACTAGTGAAAAGCAAAGACAGCCAGGCAGTGATGGCACAAGCCTTCAATCTGAGCACTTGGGAGGCAGAGGCAGGCAGATTTCTGAGTTTGAGGCCAGCCTGGTCTACAGGGTGAGTTCCAAGACAGTCAGGGCTACACAGAGAAACCTTGTCTCAACCCCCCTCCCCCACCCCACCTGAAAAGAAAATAGGCATGGTGGTAAGTTCCTGAAATCCCAACACTTGGAGATCAAAGCAGGAAGAGTGCCATGAGTTTGGGGCCAGCCCCAGTTAGAGTGACTTTATTCCAAAAAAGCCCACAATCTGCAAGACAGACAAACAGACTCCCATAAGCAGTTCTTGTATACCTGTGTTCTCTCTCCCTCCACCCTCACTGCTCCTAAGTCCTCTATGAAACCACAATTCATCTTCCCCTTTCACTCAAGTCACCTGGGTAGGTGTAGAAGTCAGTGTAACTGCAGGCTTCAGTGGGGGCCCTGTAGCCCCAGGGTTTCCAGCAGGAGCTGAACCCTTAACTGGCTGGAGGACTAGCTGCTTTACAGGTCGGCTCGGCTGGACAATGCGCTGAACAGCAGCCTGGTTCCCAGGGACCTTGGTGGCCAGCACTGTATTACCAGAGACAATGGAAACACCTGGTCGAAGGGGTGTACCAGTTAGCACTTTGGTAAAAGTGACTTTTCCACCATTGGCTGTGCCAGCCACTAGGGGCTGAGCTGTACTGGTGATACCTTGGGCCTGAATTTGTGCCACATGGGCGCCCGTGACTGAGGAGTTTGGTGGGGCTTTAAGGATAACGATCTTAGGGGCTGTCTGAGATGGTTGCCCTCCAGTGTTACTGGGAGAGACAGCTGTGGCAGAGACACCCATGAAAGGGTTCCCTTGGCTCAGGATCTCTTGGCTCTTGGAGACCTGCAAAAGTCCTGATGCTGGCGTTGATGTCTGCAAGACAGATTGGGCTGGCTGCTCCTGGCTGGCGGGCTGAGTGGTATAATCATGCAAGGTTAAGGATTCTGGAGCTGGAGCTGTGGATTCTTTGGGAAGTTCAGGGGGAGCTGTTTCCTCTGGTGGGGGAACCAGGTCACTTGCTGATGAATTTCCCACATCACCACCTCCACCATCTTGGTTCATCTGATCCAAGGAGTCCAGAGAACTTGGCAGTCCAAGTGCTTCTTCAATGGGGTCTTGAGTGACCTGATTAAAGCTGTCATCAGTCAGAGAGTCCAGGCCAAATAAATTTGGGTCATCAAACAGATCCATGATGGGGTCTGCCATCTTGGTAAAGTAATGAAGGGTATTTGTTGAAGGTCTGGGGAGGGAAGGGGAGGGGGGGAACTCGTTCTCCCCTCCCCTTCCCTATTAAAAAAATAATGTACACAATGGATGAAAACTATTCTTCAAGTGAAGAGACAAGAAACAAGTGCATGTCAGATTGTCCTGACCTTCATGGAGCAACACAGCCAAGTCTTCAGAGGAAGAAGATGGAACTCCTGTGATAGAATATAAATATAAACAAAAAATAAGCAAAGCTGGTGATTGCAATGAAAAATCCTAAGGTATCATCTCAATATCCATTTCCGTTAAAATAATAAGAGAATATATAAGGAACTTTGTAGATGGATACACAGTAAAAAGAACACTCACATTTCTGTCTCAAAACTAAAAATGAAGAAATAAACTCCCTTTAGGCTCTTATATCTCTACACCTTGAAGTTTCTATCAAGAACATTCAGCTTATTGGGTGTGGTGACACACACTTTGATTGGGAGGCAGAGGCAGAAGGGTCTCTATGAGTTCCAGGCCAGCTAGTCAGTTACACAGTGAGGCCCTGTCTCCAAAAACAAACAAATAACACCCTCCCAAAACATTAAGCCTACTGGGCAGCAGTGACCCATGCCTTTAGTCCCAGCAGATTTCAGGGCCAGACTAGTCTACAGAACTAGTTCCAGGATAGCAAAACAAAATAAACAACCCCCTCAAAAAGCCCCCCCCCCAATTAAGATTGTTTCTATCCATTTCTTTTTACAATTATCTTTTTAAGATAATGATAAGGAAATTTATATTCACTCACTGTAAAATGTAACCTGGGGGGGGGGGGAACTGGAGAGATAATTAATCCTACCGGAGGTTCAATTCCTAGCACCCACATGGCAGTTCACAACTGTCTGTAACGTCTAGATCTGTCAACCTCACATATACATACATGCAGTCAAAACACTAATGCACATAAAATATTACAAAAATAAAATGTAACAAGAACATCTGTAAAGGTATATTAAAGTTTCTGAATACACTATAATAAGTTCTCCTTTCGTTCTAGATACTTCTACCTATGACTGGTAAAAGCCAGCCACCTGTAACCAGGCTCATAACATAATGTGAGCTGAGTCCAGTGTAGTTTTCCCAATAGTATTCCATTAAGCATTTATGATGTCTTCTTGATGCCTTTTTTACATTTAAGATTAAAAACATTTGCCAGATGTGGTGGTACACATATCTTTAATCCCAGCACTCGGAGGCAGAAGCAGGTGAAGCTCTGTGAGTTCAGGGCCAGTCTGGTCTACAATCAGATCCAGGAGAGCCAGGACTGTTACACAGAGAAACTAACTCAAAAAATAAAACAAAAATCTTTCTTTGAAAGAGACTTAGCATTTCAATTCTAACTTGTATACCCAGCCCAACTTTTCCCTCTTACCTTATCTATACATAACCTACATTTCTATCTGGCACAGCACACTCGAAGAATTCTTATGCACACTATGCTGTAGCATGCATGAAATATAGCTTGCTTCATCCTTTCACCCCACTCTACACACCCCTTCCAGCAAAAAACTGCCCACCCCAAAGCTCTTCAACCCAGCCAACTGTGATGACTTGATCCTCTACTTGCTTTAAATACCTACAACATATCTTATTAAGGCAAATAATGACTTTTGTTTTTTTAATCCATATCTTGCAAAGGCCCAAACCATTCCTTTGAGCAAGTAATAGAAGCTATCAGCGTCTTGAGATAGTTGTCTGACATGGGAGAAAATTGTCATAAGTACATAAAAGTAAACAATTATGGATCTTATTCAGTTATATACTTCCAGAACAATGTACTATGACCCAGCTCCTGAGAGATCCTTGATGGTGGAAACTGTCTTATTTCCCAATGGATCACCAAGACAGCATATATAGGAGCCATCCAACGAACGGTTAAAGATAATACTTGCTCACATTACTGGAATGAGCTATTCAGACTTCACTAAAATCACACCGTAATCCTTGATGCTAACATAAGATAGTTCAAAAGCCTCCTATCTTGAAAACTGCCCCATAAAATGATATGTTGATAAATTCCACATCTATGGCTTTAAGTTCATGAAAATAGTAGGAGGAAACAAAGGAAATTAAACAACCAAATAATACAAGTACATGAAAAAGAAGAGAAAAGGAGGGTGGTTCTGCAGTGAAGAGCACTGACTGCTCTTCCAGAGGACTCAGGTTCTCCAGCACCTGTATACAGGCTGACAATCATCCATAACTCCAGCCCCAGAGCATCCAATGTCCTCTTCTGGCCATTGTGGGCATGAGGCATGCACATAGTACATAGACATGAATACATGGAGACAAAATACCCACACACAGAAAATAAATGAAATACACACACACACACACACACACACACACACACACACACACACACACACATGAATGAAAAAGATGTTTGTTCTTGGGCTAGATGGCTCAGTAGATGAAGGTGCTTGCTACCCAGGTCTAGCAATCTAAGTTCAATTCCCAGAACCCACATAAAGGCAGAGGGAAAGAACTGACTCCACAAAGTTGTCCTCTGATATTCAAATATACACGTTAACAATAAACTTTATAAAACATTTTTTAAGAGTATATAATGTCATGACAATCCAGGAAAGCCTTACTTGGTAAGATCCTTTTTCCTATTTGAAGACAGCTGTCAGAAATACAATGTAGATCTGACAAAAGAGACTTTTCCATAGACTTTTCAAGCTGTGTGTGTGTGTGCACGTGTGAACATGCGTGTATGTGTTGGGGGTGGAGGGTTGAGCTGTTGCTTTTTGTTTTTGAGACAAGTTCTCAGTATAACAGAGGCTAGTCCAGGATTACCTCAATCTCATAACCCTCCAGCCTCAGCCTCCCAAGTGTTAGGATAATAGGTAGATACTACCACCAGTGGGCTCAGCCTCTAGCTATTCTTATAAAACAATATTATGTAGGTCAGTATCTCTTCCTGGCTTCAACAACTGTACACTTTTAAAGTTTCAAGATCTGTATCAATTCCTATTTTTGGCCAAGTTATTCCAGTAGTTCATTCCAAATTCTAATATTTGCCCACAAATTACTCAAAATTGTAATCAGCATAGTTATGTACATTTCTTGATTTAATGAAACATCTATTCAATAATTTTATATATTTCCTTAAGTTGCATCAACATTTTTTATTATTAGTTACGCCCCATTTTGCTGTCTATGGTCTTTCATCTTCTACTCACGGTCAGAGAAGTTATATTAAACATCTGTAGATAAATGTCATACAGCAATAGCAAGGGCAGTATTGGTTCACACCTGTAACCCCAGCATAAATACTACTATAATGAAAATTTACACTAACTCCAAGTTTAGACTGACATAATTTATAGAAGTATATATACATACACATATGTATATATACTTCATAATGTCTTGTTATTTATTCATTCTACTCCCATTGCTTCCAAAAATGGGTAACACTCAAGCAAAGACCCTTAAAAAAATATTTAGAAGATAGAGTCTTCTATGTTGCCTAAACTGGCTCTGAGTTTGGTAATCTCCTGCATCAGTCCCTGAAGGGCTAAGATTTTAAGCATATGTCACTTTGTCCAGAAATTTCTTTTTTCATTTTGTAGTACTGGTGGTTACTGAACCTAGGGCTTTGAGGATAGCAAGAAAGAACATCATTAGAGTTAATTTTACCTTTTTATTTTTTAAATTAAAATTTTTATTTTGGGCCTAACATGATGGCATACTTTTAATTCCAGCACGTGGGAAGCAGAGACAGGCGGATATTTGTGATTTTGAGGCCAGCTTAGTCTACATAGTGAATTCCATGACAGCCAAGGCTACATAGAGAGACCTTTCTCAAAAGTACACATTTCTTTAAAAATTTTGTATGTTTTATTTACATGTATGCCATTGCACTCACGCATACCTGTGCTGCCTGTAGAGACCAGAAGAGGTCATCAGGTCTTCTGGAACTGGAGTTAAGGACAGTGGTGAGCCTCCACATGGGAGTTCGGAAATAAACCCAGGTCGTCTGGAAGAGTTCTTACCCACTGAGCTGTCTCTGTAGCTCCTCAATGTACCTTTTATTTAGACAGTGTCCCACTAAGTTGCATAGTCTGGCCTTGAAATTATTCTGTAGACTAAGCAGGTCCTGAATTTGTGGTCTCCTATAACAGTCTTTAAAGAGATGTGTTTACAGGCCTGCAATACCAGAATGGACCAAAGTTGGTACTTTTTAATGAGAAACAGTAACTGCATTTTTCCCCCTGAAATATTTCAGTACATGTGAGTTTAAAAAAAAAAAAAAAAAAAAAAAAAAAAAAAAAAAAATCACTGCATTATCTCTTGTTCTTTGCCTCCTAAATTTCTTTTTGGCCAAATACAGATGTTTTAGTGTGGGCTTAAAAAGAAGGTTAAGACAAAAAGTCAGGCACACTAAAAAGCCAGGTATAGACTTCCTTGAGAGTTACTTTTTGTTTGTTATAGACAGAGTGTATAGCCCTGGCTATCATCAAACTCAAACTCACAGATCTGCCCGCCTCTGCCTATCAGTGCTGGGTTTAAAGGCACGAACCACCAGGTGCACCACCACACCCAGTCTTACTTTTTTGTTTTTGTTTTAAACTGGGTCTTTATAGCCCAGGTTGGCCACAGACTTGCAACAATCCACCTGGCTCAGCTTCCTGGGTGCTAAGATGGTAGGCATGAGCTCTTACCTGGCTCTTTGACCAAATTTCTCTTTTCTACTTGTCAGTCTAGGTTCAATAACTCAAAAGCCTTCCCAGGTGTAGTGGCTCACCCTGCAACCCCAATGTGAAAGGCTGGAGCAGAAGGACTGCTATGAGTTTAAGGACAGCCTGAACTACAGAGGGCGTATCAGGCCAGCCAAGGCTACATAGCAAAACTGTCTCAAAATTATTCCTGCCTCTAACTCATGCAATTAATTTGATCCCACTATATAGAGTATTATTACTTCCCAAACCCTAGCCTATAGTCAACAGGTTTTAATCCTAGCCCCAGATTCTCTGACTCCCATTTTAAACCTCCTGGATTTTAACAAGTTCAAACCTCCCCACATCTCTTTCTTGTTTCCACTCCTTTACTACTTGTGAATCATCCTGCCTGATTCAATATATAGATTAGTTTACCAACTTATACATTTCATGAATTCTCTTTCTACAATTCAAACCCTAGTAAAAACAAATAAATGGATGTTCCACAGGTTTTAAGGTAAAGCAACTATCCAGATAATAAAGTGATATCAGACTTTTGTCTTACTAAGAATGAAAATGCAGTATTGAACTACCACTGCCAAAGAGAAGCACATCCATGTACCCTAAAGGAAAGTCAGGATTTAGTGGCTGCACTTTAAATCACTTTCCATAATCAAAATTAATATACAGACTCTTGACAGAAATCCTGGGGGTTGGAAATAAAGAAGAAAAAGTTCAGTTGAAATTCAAGGCCATCTATCTACAAATGCTAAAGAAAACAGATATTGCCAGAAAAGTACCATCTGTTGTCTTCTTAGAGTTCCCTTCTTCCCAGAAGTCAATCCACATTGGTGTTGTACAGTCTCACCACCTTCATTACAGTTCTTGTACCTCAGTGCTCCAACTCTCCAGTCCTTGAGTTTTGCCTCACCCCTGCCCATTTCTATTACTTGTCTGTCCTACCACAGATTTTAATTCTATCCTATTCATTTATCCTGAAGTCTTCACGCCTTTCAACAAAACAGTGCTGCAAACAGGGCAGAAGGTATGTACACCAAGAAAAGGCTTATGTAGTTTTTAAATGTGTACCCAGCATTACAGTTCTGTATTTGTAGTTTTACACTTCCTTTCTATTGTCAGTACAAGTGGACAAAATCTTGACCAGTAAGGATCTGTAAAAAAAACAATGGGCAAGGGAGCTGATGTCAGTAGAAAGAAAGAAAACAGCATGAAAAAAGTCACTAGTATCTCTGGGCTGGGTTAAGAGTTCTCATGCTACCCGAAAAGAGTTTTTATCATAGTTTACTATTTACAAGTGAAAGAGAAACACTACAATAGACACAATTTCATTATCTAGCAGATGAAGTTATATAAACTGAACCAAAGATGTGAATTCATTTATAGATTCCTCTATACTATATACCCTTAGAGGGTAATGAACAAATGCCATAGTGAGCAATACTGACCCTTTTCTGTTGTATAGTTTTAGAAAGCACTGTTAGTGCCTACCTAACCTCTATGCTCAAAGATTCAGAAAATAAACTTTTTTCTTTCAAAGTATAAATCCTGTTGGGAATTCTATATTTTCAGGAGGATGAGCTAGACAGACATAAACTCCAGATATTAAAACACAGGATGGAGAGGGAAAGTTTAATTTAAACAAGAAATACCTTGAAAATAAAATCTTTATGACAGCTAAAACACAACAAAAATTCCAACATAATTTATAGCAGAGGCACTCAAAAACACTATGACATAGAGACACTCGTGAGACTCAGAGAATATCAAACCTTAGAGATAAACAAAAAATAGACATCTAAAGGGAATTAAATCACAAGCTGGGGTCAAAGGAAGACGAGGAGGATGGAAGGGCACAGAACACAAGAAATGTAGCTAATAACTTGGAGTCACACAGGCTTCCTCAAATAAATCGAGAGCCTATGCCATTTTCTGTCTTCACCATTCTGTCAAATGAGTGGCAACTCTGTTTCTGTTTTCTAATCAATATAGGAAAAAACATATCCAAATTAAGGGTGTAGGCATCTGGGGGCAAATATGGCTGGTAACAGAGAGCATTTCGTTAAAAACAGGGAAAGCTAAATAGTCAACCAGGAAACCTAAAAGCATGTATTTTTCAGAGGCCAAGAGTTAAACTGTAAAAATTAATGCTACTCATGTGGGCAAAGGGAAGGAAACAGAATTGAAGGAGAGGAAAACGCTACTGGAAGTGGGGGTGGGAAGGGGGGTCGGGTACATTACCTGCTCTTACTGCCGGGGTTGGTGTCAGTAAGGCCCATACGGCAGAGGCAGACACAGGCACGGGCAGGAGAGTTCAGGCAACTAGATCTCCCAAATGGAGTTGAAGTACATGCACTTGAGCGAGGGAGCTCCTGGGGGCACCCTCCGAGGTGGGGATGGTCAAGATGGGAAGATGCGGGGGGTGGGGGTGGGGTGTGATGCCTGGGGAAAAAGCAACCTTGGGACGCAAGCTGCAGGCTGGGAGGCCTAGCAAGTCCCGAAGGAGAAAGGGCTCTGCACCTCACCCCGATGGGAGGCAAAGGCGGCTTTACCTGCTGTGGCCGTGGGGCCGGTTCGCTTCTCGCTGTCTCTCCAGCACCAGTTCCCCTCCTTCTGCGCAACCTAACTTGATGTGCTTGCCCGCCCCACACTCTCATTGGCTGAGGCCCACTGCCACTCAAACAAAGGCGCAGAAACGCAAAACAGCGCAAGGGCGGGACTAGAAGCAGCTCCCTTCCCCCGCAGGTTAGGTTGAGAGCACACAGCGAGGCCTATCCGGTTTCTAGGGCCGAGACCAAGCCTGCAGCTTGCTTGAAAACGAAGATGTGGGAGAGCAATCCTGAGAGTTGATTCTTGGCACCCACACCGCTCACATACCCGAGTGGAGCTCTGGGAAGGTGTTCTGCACTAGGGCAGCTCCGCCTCCCTCTGGAACCCCTGCCTTCCGGCGGGCCTGTCACTCCCTCCCACTCCCCACCACAAGGTGCCCAGATACCAAGAGGCAGAATTTCACTATTCCAAGATAAAACACGCAGTGCTACAATCCAGGAAACTGGCTTGCGTGCTTAACACTCCTGCTTCCACAAAGTTAGTTCAGGTGCCTCTAACAAATTCTGTGACCCGATGCCCTCCAAAATACACACCTAGTCCTACCCCAGACTCTGCCCCCATCCTCTTTCTCTTCAAACAGCTTAGCTGTCACGTCACTGTCCATTCCCGGTGAGCCTGAGCAGTCTAGCGCCATAGTGGGGGCATGCAAGTTTAAGTTCCCTAAAGTAAACTATTAACTACAAACAACCGCTTTACTCTGGACCACTGTTTACTCTGAAAAGTAACTTTAACACGGAAATCTTTTTCTGTGCTCTGGGCTCAGAACAGGAAAAAGATCAACTTGAACTTAGACTCCCTACTTTCAAAGACCCAAGGGTTACTAGACAGGCCAGAAACACCCAGTTAGATTGTGGTAGTATTAAGGCTTCCTATTCACTCTGGCTCTGAAACCTCCTCAGTACTTAGCATCTAATTAACTGCCAAGTCCTACTGACACTACTGCAATGTATCAAAACAGACTTCAGAGCCCGCATTGCGCTATAATTGTAAGTCAACCACTTTGTATAGAAGAGAAAACCGAGCAGCTGAAGGATCCAACTGAGAAACTAAGTATCAAAGTCAGGACTTGTAACTCTGCTGCCTTCTAGCTTATTTGTGCAGTTACTTGTGAAATCTCATCACTGATCTTTGTCCGTCCTAATCCGTCCTGCTACCATATTAATTTTCTAATACAAATTTGATCAAATGAACTTGATGCTTAAGAACTTTCAAAGACATCCTAGTACTCTTGTAACTCTGTGGGGCATATCTGCAACCCCAACACTCGGGAGGCTAAGGAAGGGGAAAACAGATTTAATAGCATGCCTTGCCCTTTTGGTAGTAGTTCCCACTGTTATTCACCATAAACATTTACATGCTAGTCAAAAAGTCAAGTTACTATTGCTATATTTTTTCTCATATGGGTCTAGTCAATACTGCTGCATTCAAATTGTACACTACTCTTGATTTGTGTGTCAAGATCTTATGTCCCAAGATCTACATTTCTTCATTCATTACCTCAGTTCTTGTTGTTTGAGGCCAAATCTCACAGTACACAATCCAGATTGGCTTGGAACTCACTATATAGTCCAAGCTTGCCACAAATTCATGGGGATACTCCTGCCTCAGCCTCCCCAGGATTACCATGCCCAATTGCCTTAACATGTACTGAGTAGATTTACTGAGACGACAGTAGACTAAGTAATTTGATAATATTACCCAGCAGACATGATGGTATATGCCTGTAATTCTAACACTTGAAATGTGGAGACAGGAGGATCATGCATTCAAGGCCAGCTTGAGTTAAATGTGACCCTGTTTAAACAAAAAACAAAAAATAAAAAACAAGACAGAGGGAGGAAGCTCAGGAGAGAAAGATATAATCCCTGCTCCTATGTGGGAAAAAGTTAAACAGTAGACACTATGATAAAAATACCAACTGGGCAAATATAAACAGTTATAATACAAGATGGTAATACAACCAGTAGGGGTCATTACAGGGACACAAGAAGAAGATAATTTAGGAGGAAAAAATACCAGGAAGTAGTTTCTTTTTTTGTTTTGTTGAGACATGATTTCTCTGTAAGCTTTGGAGCCTGTCCTGAAACTCAGTAGACCAGGCTGGCCTCAAACTCAGAGATCCACCACCTGCATCTGCCTCCTGGGAGTGCTAGGATTAAAGGCGTACACTGCCACTCAGCGGAAGTAATTTCTTAAATTATGGGAGATAGGTTAAAGTAGACCACACTAAAGGAAAATTCAAGCCACAGAGATTGCGAGGGAAGGCAAAAACAAAAGCATGAAAATGAAAAGCAGTATGTAACCCATAATTCTGTGGGTTCAATCCTATAAACACAAAAATCACAGGAAACTGGATGGAGATAAAGTTGAAGGGTCAGACATTCTTACAGGTAGATAGCAATCTACAGAAACAAATGGAAAGACATGATCAGGACTAACTTTAGTTACCTAACTGGCTTTGAGGGATGGAAGAACAGAAGACATAGGATCAGTCAGGAGGATGCCATGACTCCAGAAAAGAGGTAGATACTGGAGATTTATTAATTTGGGTTTTCTGTTCAGTGATAAAGGCATATAGTATGAGGTGATTGTGCATGAGACCTTGGATGAGACACTCTATCCACAGAGCCCCACTGCTCAGCACTATGACTCTGGCCTCTGTGGGCATGCCTCTCTTGCTTTCAGACCAGCTTTTAAACCTTAACTTTGTGAGCCACCTGATCACTTTTCAATAAATTCCCGTTTTGAATCCTACCTAATAAGATAGTTAAGGTCTGAACTATAGCAATATGATTCAAAATATGATGGGAGGAATGAACAGGGCCCAGAAATATGTGAGATAAAAATCAATACAGTATGAAGTTTAGCTGTATTGAATGAGTTGTTTATAGCATGTTAAATTTTGATATTCAATAGACTGGCTGTAGAAAAGTGCAGTTTGGTGATAGATTTAGAGTTGTCATACTAGGTGTTAGGTTTAAAAGTGGAAACTATCTAAAAAATCTGAGCAATACACCAGGTATAAGAAAAACTGCTCTAGGCTGGGTGATGGTGGTGCATGCCTTTATTCCCAGCACTCCAGAGGTAGAGACCTGTGGATCCCTGTGATCTACAGAGCAAGCTCCAAAGTCACACAGAGAAGCCCTGTCTCAAAAAAACAAACCAAATTTAAAAAAAAAAAAAAAAAAAAAAAAAAAAAAAAAGAAAGAAAGAAAGAAAAAGAAAAACTGCTCTAATATCATTGAGGGATTAGAAGACGTTGGTGTCTGTGAGGAATTAGGAAAAACCAGGATTTCACTAAGTAGCCCTGGCTGGCCTGGAACTCACAGAGGTACACCTGCCTCTGCCTTAGCAGTTAAAGCAATAGATCAGAGATTTTAAAAGTTTACCACATTTGGCCTCCCTAGGTCCATTTTAAACAAAGTAGCTACTATAAGATATAGATATAAATATAAATATAAATAAATATATATTTCCAACATGGACAAAGAAATTTTGATTTCTCAAAAGTTAGAAATGTAGAGTTGTATGTAAAATCTCTTTTGTTTTTTAATTAGTGTAGACAACTAATTTAATACTGTGCAGACTAAACAAAACAGTTAGCTGGAGGCCAAATGCAGTTGGGAATAGATGGCAAAAGCTAATAAAAAAGGATGTCAGGCTGGGTAGTGGGAACAGATACCTGCAATCCCAGCAGAGGCAGGAGGATCTCTAAATTCTAGGCTAGGCTTATCTTCAAAGTGAGTTCCAGGACAGGGCTACACAGTAAAACCCTGTCTGGAAAAACAAACAATAAACAGGGGACATTAGAATTTAAGGAACATAATGAGCTATGTCAACTTTAAAAAACAGAAAGAAAAGCTCGAGATGAAGGGAGCAAGCATAAGGCTGTAGCGGCAAGGAGAGCAGAGACACACAGATGAAAATACCAAGGAAAAATTCGCACTGGAGGGGATGCAGAGAGGGCTCGGTAGTTAAGAACACTTGTTGTGCTGGCAGAGGACTTAGGTTCAGCTCCTAGCACCCAAATGGTAGCTCGCAACTATCTAATTCTAGTTCCAGGGGATGTGATGCCTTCTTCTGGCCCTAAGGTACCAGGCACACATGTGATTGCAGAAAACCACCCTGTCCTTACACACCTTCCTTCCCCTTGGCTTCAAGGCACCACAGTCAGGCTTTCCTCTGCCTCTGCAGTCACTCACTCCTCTGCTCTGGATCCTTGAATACTAAGTTTCACTTAGGTCCCCAGCTCTTTTCTTTTCATGCTATACTTTCCTTTCAGGAATGTCTAATTCATATATGCAGCCTCAATTACTAGTCATTCTTTTCTTCAGTGAATGGTCTACATGCCCTTACACCTTTTATTTTCACCGCTGAGCAAGTTATCACTTCTGAACCTGCTGCTCTAGCTAACTGCTTACTGAACATTCCTTCTTGGTGGCCTCTCCAGTCTTCCACCACCACACAGGACCACCTTCCAGCAGCCTCCTTTCCAATCACAGCCAGAAACCAGACATCCTTCTCTTTATCTCCCACATCCAACATTTTAAAATCTCATCTTCTGAATGGCCCTCAAATTTATCATTTACTTTTGCTCTATTGGTTCAGGTTACCACCAGGCTGCTGTGACTATCAAGTAACTGATTCTTCTCCATTTAACCCTTTCTTTTTTCTCTGCCCCTCTCCAACTTCACATGGTATTAAGGAATTGAACCCAGGACTGCTTGCTCTATCACTCAACTATATATAGCCAACCCTAACTTTCTTAACAAGCATGAAATACTTGAGGACAACGAGGCATAGAGAAACTATTAATTCATCCAATGTCCTACAGCAGCTAGTAAAAAGTGCTGTCAGATTCAAATGAAGAGGTGTGTGAGTGCGTGAGTGTGTGCATGCGCGCACGTGTGTGTGTGTGTGTGTGTGTGTGTGTGTGTGTGTGTGTGTGTGTGCCCCTACTATAAAATCTCTTAGCCAGACATGGCTACAATCCTAGCACTCAGAAGGCAGACAGGATGTTCATTTATGAGTATAAGGCCAGCCTGGGCCACAAGTGGAGTTCCAAGCAAATCAGGGTTATAGGCAAAGGCCCTATGTCAAAAAAACAAAAATAAACTACTAAAGTCTCTCTTAATAGCCAATCCTACCTCCCTTTAAATGGAGACTGGATAACCAATTACATAGTTTTTGATGTCTTTCCTTCCCCTGTTAGAATGTAAGTTCCTCAAGGGCAAATACTATTTATAAACTGTCTTGGTGGTAATGGGCATTCAATGTACTTTTGTTGAAGAAAGTATTAAACCTCCAGCCAAAGGTGGGAATAAGTGAAGCTTCAAAGAGTAATGGGAGGTTTCTAACTGGAGGGCAATGTCTTCCCTTTCTGAACAGTGACAACAAATAAGCAGGAACATGCTTCCCTTCAAGACCACTCAAGGAAGGCATCACAAAATCACCTTCACTTTTTAGGATCAATTGCAGACACAGCTTTACATAGAAAGAAGCCATATAAGGACTAGCGAGATGCTCAGCAGTTAAGAGAAACCGTGTTCAATTCTCAACACACACATGACAGCTCACAATCATCTGTTATTCTAGTTCCAGGGGATCCAAGACCTTTTTCTGGCCTTCATAGGCACTAAACAAGTAAAAGGTGGACATACATGCAGGCAAATCCCATACGCATAAAATTAAAAAAAAACACACAAGACTTTTCTACAGTGTTAATCACTATTGGTAGGAGTGAAATTTTAGTGACCCTCCTTTGGTTTAGAATAATGACTCCTCAGTGGTGACAATTTAAAGCCATGACAAAAAAGCAAATGGATGACAGTAGAGACACCCATAGGACTCAAAACATGGGGTGTGGATTCTTTTTGTTTTGTTTTTGTTTATTTGTTTTTCTGAGACAGGGTTTCTCTGTGAAACAGTCCTGGCTGTCTTGGAACTCACTCTGTAGACCAGGCCTGCCTCTGCCTGGGATTAAAGGCATGCAGCACCAACACCACCTGGCATGGATTCTAGTTAAGCAAACCTCATAGCAGATTTTTTTTTTTTCCCTACAGTTAAAACACTATGCCTGAAGACAGAAAATAAAAGTGCAGTCTAAGTCTTTAAGGGTCTTGCCCTTAGTTAAACGCAGGCTGAATCTGAAGAAACACTCATCATCGGTTCAAGGCTACCGAAGGAAGAAATAACATGCTGAGGACAGATAGATCTGATGCTCGGTGGTACGAGGAGATTGCCCCTCTAGGATAAGAACTTGAGTTCAAGGCCCATGGACAGAAAGAAGGGAGGGGAGAACTGACCCCACAAGGGTATCCTCTGTCTACTACACACGTCAGACATGTGCATGTCCACACATACACAAGATATAAACACTCATACAATAATAATGATGAATAAAAAAGAAAAACAACAACTATTATGATGCGTTCCAGAGAAATCTAACTTGATCAATATAGCTACTGATACTATTTTTGGGCATGCAATGTAAATATCAATGTACACTATTTAGGTAACAGTCCTGGTAACCTTCAGGCAACCTAGCTTTCCCTATTTTAAGTAAGCCATTTTTCATACATTTGTTCTAAGAGAATATGAAAATTTTACTGACTCCAACTACATGCTATAAAGCTAATAGCCCATGCATTTCAAATTAATCCTAAAGAATAAAAGATAGTATGTAATGCTTGACACATAGTAGGCAAATAAAGAGGAATTCATCCCTTAGCCAATATTTTAAAACAGTACCTCTAAAAGTTCTTCTCATCCAAAATTACTCATTGGAGACTTAGCAAAGCTGATCTGCTAAGGCAGAGACATGGGAATCTCAGACACACAAATAGGTTTCACAGTTGGAGCAGCAGGACCCAGGGATTCTGGCATTAATGTGTAGAAAGAGCAGGGCAGCCCAATAGATCTCAGCACCAGTATTGAGGGCAATGACTGACTAGGAATGCAACTCATCTTTTTATGTCTACAGAAATATTCCAGCTTCTATTCTGTAACTATTCCATGCACTTCACAAAACCTTCTTGTAACCTGTAATCAACTCAGTTGATTAGGCTTTCCCTTGGTAGTTCTCAGGCCCACCCCCAGCAGGACTTGGCCTCTGCCAACTTTCCTGAGAGAAGCGAAAGGAAAACAACCAAAACCTGTACAGATACTTAAAGGTCTCATTTTTAAAAAGTTCCATAGCAGGGCGGTGGTAGTGAGTACCTTTTATCCCAGCATTCAGGAGATCTCTTCTGAGTTTGAGGCCAGGCTGCTACAGTGAGAGATCCACGACAGCCAGGGCTACACAAAACAGTGAAACCCTATCTTGAAAAACAACAAAAAAAAAAGGTTCCCACCAGGATATAAGACAGGTAAAAATTCTGCATATTACAGAACCTTGTGTAAATAAAGAGTTGACTTGATATGTCCCTCTAGAAAAAGGAGGTTTTGGGCTGGAGGGATGGCTCAGGCATTAAGAGCACTGGCTATTCTTCCAGAGACCCTGAGTTCAATTCCCAGCAACGACATGGTGGCTCACAACCATCTATAATGAGATCTGGTGCCCTCTCCTGGCCTGCGGGCATATATGCAGGCAGAACACTGTCTACATAATAAATAATCTTTAAAAAGAAAAAAGAAAAAGAAAAGAAGAAAAATCTTTAGAAAAAGAAAAAAAATTTTCCTTCTCTACTTTAAGGATGAGGGGGCTAAAAAGAAGGTTCATGAGTTAAGAACATAAACTGTGCAGGGCAGTGGTGACACACACTTTTAATCCCAGCACCTGGGAGGCAAAGGTAGGTGGTTCTCTTGAAGTAGAGTCAGCCTGGTCTACAGAGTGAGTTCTAGGGCAGCCAGCCAAAGCTACACAGAGAAACCCTGTTTCAAAATAATACAGAGAGAGAGAGAGAGAGAGAGAGAGAGAGAGAGAGAGAAGGAAGGAAGAATGAAAACTGATCTGGCAGAGCTTGGTTCCCATCATCCATAGGAAGTGGCTCAGAGCCATCTATAACTCCATCTTCAATAGGATGTACTGACTCTGGCCTCTTTGGGCACCTGCCCTCTGTGCACACACCTACCCCCTCCCCCACACCACCCAAACAACAAAAATCAACCAGAAAAAAAGCTTCTCATTGATGCAGTTTACTTAGACAAAAATAAAATTACATTCCATCTTCCAAATTCTGTTATGTGAACTCTAAATAGGCAACTAGCCTATAAAAATCACTAAGTAAATATACTGAGTGGTATATTTAAATGCCTCAAAAAAAAATCACTAATTTCTCAAAGAACCACCCCCCCAAAAAAAATTCTATCACTAATGGAACACACTTACAAATACTCATGTTCTATCCTCAAATATGTTTTCAGCTCATTTTCAAAATATGCAGTGGAATTTTTTTTTAAAAAAAGGTGGGGGATAGGGGGTAGGGGGATGCAGGAAATTCCAAAGGTTTCTATAATGACCACAAGAGACAATTTCAAAAACCCTGCAGGACTCATGACTGTTCAGTAGCCTGCCTGCCTTCTCAAATGAATTTAAGAATTCAATTACATGGGGCTGGAAACAGCATTTGCTGCTCTTGCAAAGGGCCTGGTTTTGGTTCCCAGGACCCACAAGGCAGCTCACAACCATCTATAACTCCAGTACATGCAGGCAGAACACTATATACATAATAAAGATAAAATCAGGGATACTTCATTCTTTCAACAATAAAGAGAACTGATTAGTAATTATATAATAATTATTCTGGGAATCTTTTCAAATAAACTAGTGAAACTATACTAAAGGGTAGAATTCCATCTAAGTTCCCTAAACTGTTCCACGGCTCAGAATATACTCTTCGTTCTGTTCCTGCTGAAGATGAATATGAAACAAATATCCATGCTAGGCTCATTGCTAGCTATGTCTACTGAGTTTCCTGATTTTTTTTTTTTTTTTTTTGGTGGTGCTGTAGACCAGACTCAGTATGTACTAGCAAAGTGTTACATTGATAGCCTCTCTTACTGGACCTTTGATAACTGTGTAACATATGATTAGTGAACAGAACTTAAGTGTTTCAGTTTGTTTGTTTGTTTGTTTGTTTTTTAAAGACTCTTGCTACAATCTAAAGGCAAAATATAAGATAATTTAAGTTGAAAATTTTGCTTAATGTGACCTAGGGATCCTGCTGAAGGACAGAAAATAATGGACAATAAGAAAAAAAAAAGTAAGAAAATGAAAAGGCTGGGCTGGGTATGGTGGTACAGACCTGTTTTGCCAACATTTGGGGACATTCAAGGAAGATGATTAGTTCAAAGCCAGTCTTGGACATATAACAGAATTCAAGGCCAGCCCAACATACATGAGACTTATCTCAAAACAAATAACTAAAACCAAAACAACCCCTACCAAAGTCAAGATCCTACTACTCCTTCATGAAGAGTCATAGGCAATTAATGGCTGCTAAAAGAGAAAAAATTAGTCCTATCTAAAGATGAGCCCTCCAAAGGTTAGCCAATTCCAAAGGTAGGTCCTAAGCACATATACACACAAGCAACACTGGATGGACTCAGTAGGTTGTATATGCGCTCACACACCTAACAATAACAATTAAAGAAGTCAATAATGTAGGGAGCAGGGGGCATAGGAGGAATTGGAAGGGAGAGAAGGATGGAAATTACATAAAACAGTATTAATGTATGAAATTATCAAAAGCAAAATTAAAAGAATAAATGCCTACAGACTAGTTTAAAGAGAAACATCAGGCAGTAACATAGTCTGTAGCTTAAATGTAAATATTCGTAACTATAAGGTAGTAAATATATTGGGAATTTAACCCATAGCTTTGTATATGCTTGGCAAGCACTCTACCAAGTTATATCTTTTACCTTCTACAAGAAAAAATTTAAAATACAAAGTACAGCAAGAAAACACAAAAAGCCAAATTTGACTTCATAAACACACACACACACACACACACACACAACTGTGGAAGTTAAAAGGGGAAAGGGTTATCTAGAACATCTAGAATGTAGTAATAGTGAGATAAACATTTTAGGCACTAGAAAGTAGCTGACGTTTGTAACATAAAAATACAGCTGTCTAGGGACTGGAGAGATGCCTCAGTGGTTAGGAACATTGACTGTTCTTCCAGAGGACCTGAGTTCAATCCCCAGCAACCACCTCACAACCACTACAATGAGATCTGGTGCCCTCTTCTGGAGTGCAGGTATACACACAGACAGAACACTGTATACATAATAAATAAATCTAAAACAAAAAGCTGTCACTTAGTGGACAGCCATCAAATCACAGAATCAATGTATTATGAGAAAAAGTAAAGTGAACAAAATCCTAATAAGAAAACCAAATTTATTCTAGAGGAGAGATAAAGCATAACTGTGTCACACAGGAAACATGAGCACCTACCAATGAATCAAATGCCAAAGAAATAGACAGTAAATGCCAGAATGGCCACAAAAGTGGCCATTGGATGGCCTGAGATCAGAGTCGAGATCTGAAAAGCAAGCATAGAAGTAGCGTGACTTCTACTGGTGGGCCTGAGACTTCAGGGAAAGTCTGTCTTAACCTTTTCTCCCAAACAGTAGGCAAATTTAAACTCGGAAAATAGAAGACTTCAGGGCTGTGGATAAATTATTTTATAAAATCATTAAACACTCACAAGAATGTTGTGGTTCTTCCATGGATAAAAGCATCAAGTTTTATTCTTTCAGTAAGTAGTTACCCTCAAAATAATCTTCAGGCACAGTGCTGGTTAAAGGAATTCTCTTTTCTTTTTGAGGGAGGGGCAGTGTCACTGTATAGCTCTGGCTGTCCTAGAACTCACTCTGTTGACCAGACTGTCCTTGAACTCATTGAGATCCAACTATCTCTGCCTAAATAAATTCCAAGAGAATACTAATTTTATTTTGTTTTGTACAGGGTTTCTCTTTAGCTTTGAAGGCTGGCTTCCAAATCACAGAGATACCACCTGCCTCTGCCTCCAGAGCGCTGGGACTAAAGGCATGTGCCACCAACCCAAACGCCCAGTGGAATAACTTCTTTAAAGTAGTTTAAATAATATTTCCCACTTGCAAGATTTTGGTAGTGGTGAATTTGTATAATCCAAGACTTGGGAGGTAGAGGCAGAAGGACAGAGACTTCAAGGTCATTCTCCACAAACAGTGAGTTGGATGCCAACCTGGGCTTTGTGAGACTGTCTGAAAAATCAAAATCAATACAATGACAGGTGGTGGTCAATATCACCTTTAATCCCAGCACTTGGGAGGCAGAGGCAAATGGATCCCTGTGAGTTCCAGGACAGCCTGGTCTACAGAGCAAGTTCAGGACAGCCAGGGTTACACAGAGAAACCCTGTCTTGGAAAACAAAAACAAGATAAAATAAACCAAACAGGGTTGTTGTTGGCTCTCTTATCTCAGAGTCCCCCAGGAATGGCCAGCATTACTAAAGGACATGTCACCCAAGGAAAAAACTAACAAAAAGGAAGATGCGCATTTCTTGTTGTGGAAACTGTAACCATAAAAAGAAATTTCTAGACAGAAGATCTTCTGTAACTAAGAAGACAATATCAGGGTTGGAGAGATGGCTCATTGGTTAAGAGACCTGACTGCTCTTCCAGAGAACCCGGGTTCAGTTCCCAGCATCCACATGGCAGCTCACAACTGTCTGTAATTCCAGTTGTAGAGGATCCAACACCCTCACACTGCCATATATTAAGGCAAAAAATAAAAGCAAACCCAAATGCATATAAAATGAAAAAACATTATAAAAAGTTACCAATTTCATAACCAACAATATAAGCAAAAAAAAAAAAAAAAAAAAAAAAAAGACAACAACCCAGCCACGTCCAGTGGTGCACACCTTTAATCCTAATACTGGAAAGGCAGAGGCAGTAGAATCTTTCCAATTTCGAGTCCAGCCTGGTGTACAAAACAAGTTCCAAGGGAGCCAGGAACTGTTTCAAAACGGGGAGCCGGGGGAGCATCCAAATCAGAAACTCATTTTTTAGTATCTGATGTGCCCCCAAAGGGACCTCAGTCGACACTGGGATAAGCCAGTAAGAGAATCTGAGTTAATAAACTCAGAACGGAGATCAGGTGGACATCGATGTGACCATAGGGTACAGCGAACATTGATAAAGCAGCTCCCTCGCTTGCGTCTGAGATGTCTCATGCCTATCCTTTAAAATTTCGTTGTGTTTAACAGCGGACTTCGGGTTCACTTTGCTCACTCACTGCCAAGACTGGTCCACTATATACCTTTTCTGGGAAGCCTTTAACGACGGCCCCTTAAAGAGGAGTTGCTGCTGCGTATGCACAGCTGCAGCAAATGGCAGGCACATTTTTTGAGACACCATAGACAGGTGAATTAAAAAGCAAAACAAAACTACTCGCTAAGAGACAGGGGGAAGGGGTCCTCTCTTAATGAAGAGTTTACATAATGAGTCAGAAAACTAGCAGACCTGTCAAAGACACAAGACTTGAGCTGTTTCCCCATCTCTACTCTGCAACAACCCCACAGCAATCGGGTACATAACAGATCTCCACACGCTCATCCCATGCTTTTCTACCCACATTTACTAAAACACGGAAAAGATGGGGAAAGAGAGGTGGGTTAAAAAAAAAAAAAAAAAAAAAAAAAAAAAAAAAAAGAGCAGCCGAACAGAATAAAACCCTAGCCACACACTTCTGAGTCCAAAGTATGGAGTAACCAAACCGAGCAGGGGAGTTTTTCTTCCCGTGGAGGAAGAAGAACAAGGCAGCTGCCTCGAATGTGTGCCTCGCCCAGCAGCGCAATGACAAGCTCCAAAACTCCACGGTAGCTCCAGCAAAGCGCTTCCTCGCGGCCCGACCCAGCACGTCCCCGCGGCCCGCACCGTCCCCAGCGCCGGCCTCTCACAAAGGAGAGTGGTTCAGTCCCCACCATCCCCGCACCCGATCGCTCACAAGTGCGCCCACCTGGGTGCGAGCGAGGACGAGCTAGCCCACCCATAACCGGCCCAGACTCCGCCGAGGCTTGGCGGAGGCGCGCGTGCCGCAGGCTTACCTGAGCCAGTCCTGCAGCTAGCTTCCTTCCCCCGGCGGAGTTGCAACCCACCGTCCGGGAGAACAAGGCGCCTTCCGGCGGAGCACGGCCAGCCCTCGCTGCAAGCAAGCTTGCTAGTCCTCCATGCCCCTGGGCCCGCCCACCGTCCTCCATCCACCAATGGTAGGGCCAGAATGGGGCGCCATCCAGGAAGTCTCTGAAGGCTGGGCGGGCCCGAAGCTGAGACGGGTACGTAGGCAACCTCAGATATGCCTGATTGGAAATAAGCTGGCGGGATTGGCCTCTGACCCCAACCACTGGGGGCGCTCCAAACCAAGACAGCACCTGCTACCTGTCTCAGGAGGACATCTTGGGTCGGCTGGCTCCGTGATCATCTACTATTACTTTTAAGCCTTTTTTGGAGTATGTTGGTCCGTTTTGGTCCGGCCCCAACATACTTTCCCTTCACATATTCAGGACACCTATTAGTCTTGGCGAGGAACACGGGGTATAATGTTGAAAGTGAGTGGAAGCAAGCCCCAGTATCCTCTCACTTAAATGTAGGAATGGTGCTGTTTTACCTGGAAATCCATAGTCAAGTTTTTCGAATGACTCATCTGTGACCAATTCCTGGGATAATCCTTTATAAGCAGGATTATCAACAGACAATGGACACAGGTTATATAGCTACTCTACAAGCTTCTCTATGCTTTTGTTACAGATTTTCCATGTTGCTTTTTGAGACAGGGTCTCAATGTGTGGCCCTGACTGGTCTGGAACTCGCTATACTGGACCAGATTGGCCTCAAAACCAGAGATCTGCCCTCCTCTTCCTGCTGAGTACTGGAATTTAAGATATGTGCCACCAAAGCCATGGCCCCCTGCTCTGATTTTAGCAACACAAAAATAGTCATTTAGTAATAGTAGTGGTGAGGACTTCCACTTAAAAAACAAAAGACTGGGCTGGAGAGATGGTTCAGAGATCAAGAGCACTGGCTGCTCTTTCAGAGGTTCTGAGTTCAATTCCCAGCAACCACGTGGTGGCTTACAACCATCTATAATGAGATCTAGTGCCCTCTTCTGGCATGCATGCAGACAGAACACTGTATACATAATAAATAACTCTTGAAAAAGAATAAAAAAGACCTAAACCAGGCAGTGGTGTGGCACGCCTTTAATCTCAGCACTTGGGAGACAGGCAGGTAGGTCTCTGTGAGCTTTGTAAAACAGCCTGGTTTACAAAGTGAGTTCTAGGCTACAAAGAGAAACGTCTCAAAAAAAAAAAAACAAAACAAAAAAAAAAACCAAAAACAAAACAAAACAAAAAAAAAAAAAAAAAAAAAAAAAAAAAAACCCAAAACCAAACCAATACACAAATACCAAAACCCAAAAGACCTTTCATCGATGGTTCCAAACTATACAAGAATACACACAGGGCAAAAAAAAAAAAAAAAAATCTTAGTAGAGAGACCATTGACAGAGCCATTTATACTGGAAAGCAGCAAAATTTCCTCATAAGATGCAACTGAGCTGAGAAAGGTGTCCCTGTATTTTCTAAAGTTCTGCCAACTACATTTCCACACAAGTTTGGTTTTTTTTTTGGGGGGGGGTTGTTTGTTTAAATGCCAGTATTGGAAAGTTCTAGGGTACTTGAGCCATATGACAGGACCTACAAAACTTGCTTTAAAAAATATTTATTTCCATTATGTTTTTAACTATGTGTGTACATGAGGGCAGAGGTGTGGGACCCCCATGGAGCTGGAGTTACAGGGGGCTATGAGCCATTTAGCATGCGTGGTCCTTTGAAGTGGTACAAGCTCAACTGCTGAGCCTTCTCTCCAGCCCCCCAGTGTTTTCAGTTATTAAAGAAACTTTCCAAACAGTAGCATAACTGTATGCAGTTAAGAAGTCATGTCAAGCTGGGCGGTAGTGGTACACACCTTTAATCCCAGCACTGGGAAGGCAGAGACAAGTAGATCTCTGTGAGTATGAGACCAGCCTGGTCTACAAGAGCTAGTTCCAGGACAGGCTTCAAAGCCACAGAGAAAGCCTATCTTGAAAAACCAAACCAAACCAAACCAAAAAAAAAAAAAAAAAAAAAAAAAAGAAAAAGAAATTACATCAAGGTCTGGCTGGCAGTGGTGGTGCATACCTTTAATCCAGGCATTCAGGAGGCAGAGGCAGGCTGGTCTCTCTTGAGTTTGACACTTTTAATCCCAGCACTTGGTAGGCAGAGGCAGGTAGATCTCTGTGAGTTTGAGGCCAGCCTGGTATATAGAGCTAATTCAAGGACAGTCAAGACTATACAGAGAAACTATGTCTCAAAAACCCAAACCAAACCAAACAGACAAACAACAAACAAAACCCCAAAAGTCACGTAATATTTCAGGACAAAATAAGAATAAGACTTAATCACTAATTTTCCTTGTATACTGAATATCTTTTGTCAAATTCTTCCCTAGCTCTAAAATATTACTATATATATCTGAGGTATTAGGACTTATGAGAATAATATTTGTATAATAGTATTTGTGTAAATAGTGTTTGTGCAAATTCAAAGAGGTATAATCTTAATTATTACTGGTTTCTATAATAAGAGCCTATTAACTTCTAGTTATTTTCTGTTACAGAATAAAAGACCCACCAACAAAGAAAGTCATTATAAGCTTCATAAAAAGAAGTGTCTGATCCAATGATTTCTACTAATTATACTGATTTGTTGCTATAAATTACATGATTCCCAGTGTTCATGGTTTCAAAAGCCAATTGACACCCAGAATGTCTCATAATTACCATTCAGAACATGGGGCTGGAAAGATGGAAAGATGTTTCTGTATTCACTCATGACCACTTGACTCAAGTCATGGATTTATAGCCACATTCTTTTCTGTTTCCTTTCAAAATGGCAAAGATACCTAGCATTGGAGGTTATAAAATATAATAGAATTGGGTGTGGGAATTAGGTTTCTTTCCCCCTTTTCCAACGATCCAACAGTATCAGAATGGTTCCCCTTTTGTCACACTGAGAATGACAGCTATAGGCAAAACACTGTTTGGCCAATTCTCTACTCCTTGTGAATTGTTAAAAAAAAAAAAAAAAAAAAAAAGTTAAACAGTAAAGAAAAACTTTTCAACAGAAATTACAATCCTGATGGATATGGGGCACATTCAGTGCTCAGGAGGCTAACATAGGAGGGTCAGGAGTTCTAGGGCAGCCTGAGCTACATAGTTTAATTTAAAAAGAGTAGAGAGAAAAGAAGGTGGGGAGGGGAGATGAAAAAAGGAAAGTACTAAATTATATACTTTATTTAGTTTTGTGCCTGGTAAGGAAACAGGCTGAATGCAAGCAAATTCAACAACTGATAAACCTTTTTGGAATGAGCAAGGTTAAAAAGCAAAACACCAAAAGCATAATCACTTCAATGGCCACATGTAGTCTTCTAAGTTCCTGTGATGTAATGCCGACTTTACTGCTACTACCAGGAGTAGAATTTGGTATTAACCGATTGTAAGAAGTGGGTATCTTTGATACAATACCCTAGGAGGATATCATCTACTTACACTTAGGGTAGAGTCACAAATGACACACGAAATAGCAGCTTAGATCATGCATATATTTAATAGTAAAACAGTCATTAACAATACGATTTAGAAAATTTGGTGAGACCTCAGTGCTGTGAAAGAAAATGAGATAAGTAAAAAAGACAGCAACTGTCCCAGAAAGTGGTGTGAGGAGTGAAGCAGATTGGGCTAAAATAGTATTGCATACTCTAAGGAGTGGGTGAAGACGTATCTACTTATTTGAGTCTTGGTAGCAGGCATTCTTACTGTATGCTGCACAGAATGGAGGGAGCAAGTTACAGTGAAGCAGCAGAGAGGAGCAATAGAGAACCAGGGTAAGCAGATGGGGAAAACATGAATACAATTACAAAGACAAGACTCTAAGGTCCTTTGTTTCTTCTAAAGTCTAAAGCCTTAAGTTTTAAATTATGCCACTCAAATTCAAGATCATGAATTGCACAGGGTACAGTAAAGAATGGTGCGATGGATTGGAAATGACATGGACCCTGCTCTGATAGAGCTTACATCCTACATGAGACAGACTCCCCTCACACCCCCCACCAAAAAACCCTACAAAACATGTTTACAAAGTAAAGCACATACAAATAAATACACATATGAATAACCATGATAGGAGTGCTAAGAGTGTTAATAACTTCTTAGAACTCCCTAAGTCAGTCATGGAGAATTTCCAGGAAAAAAAGAAAGAAAGAAAAGAAAAAGCCAGTATAATGTTAGAGGGCAGAGCATGTGTAAAGGTATAGAAGTTGGAATAAATATGTCATATTCAGTAAGCCAATTAGCTTGATTAGAGTAAAAGTCTAATAGATTTTGTTAGGAGTATGCCCAGCTATCTGGAAATCTGAGGCATCAGGATTCCAAGTTTAAGGCCTGCAAGTTCAAGGCTAGCCTAGACAACTTGCCTCAAAACAAAAAAGTAAAAGAGAAGGCTTCTGAGGGTATAGCTCAGTGGTACAACACTTATTTAGCATGTTTAAGAACCTAGATGTGATCTCGACCTGTCTAGCACACTCTCCCAAACATACATACACACACACATACACAAACACACACACACACACACACACACACACACACACACACACACCAAGTCAAAACAAAACATGAGGCAGAAGTATGATGAAACAGTGGAGATCAATTTGGTGAGAGAACTATAATGCTAGAACTGGTCCCCGAAACAAAACAAAAAGCTAACATTTTCTTAGGTAAATGATGTGGCTACTGGTCCAGTACCAACTCTGCTGCTCTCAAAATTCTGTAGTTAAGAAACAGGAACTAGCAATGAGAAAGGCCAGTTAGCCTCGGCTAATCATGGAGCTCCAGGTTCCTGTGAGAGATGATCTCTCAAAAACCAATGTGATGGTCTCATGAGGAATGATATTTAAGGTTATATAAAGAAACTAGGAATGAGATAGTACAGAGGGCCCCAGCTTCTATAGGAACTCCTATAAAATGATAAGCAGGTTTCCAAGGCAAGGAAATAAATTCAATGAAATTACTATGTACAGAGTTATCATCCAAGTTACCCAGATTCTTAGTCCTAAATGCTCAATTAGAACATCGTCCACTGTAGTGAATAACAGATGGATTTTTTTCCTTTCTCTCATTTTTCTTTTTGAATCAGGATCATACTATGTAGCCATGGACGGCCTGGTAATACTTATATAGTCCAGACTGACTTCAGAGCTCCTGAAAATCCTCCTGCCAAAAATCCTGAGTGCTGGAATTATAGGTATGTGCCACCACACCTAGCAAACAGATACTTAGTAAGTTGTTTATTTTTTAATTACTGTGACAATCAACTTTGATCCTAATATTTTAGAAATCAGAGCCCTGATCTATATGGAATATTCATGTCCCTACTGGTGGACAGGTTAGTAAGGGCCCGGCTTTCTCATGGTGTTTTTAGTGAAGGGTAAAGCATTGCACATTGAAAAGAGGCTGCTCTCAGCCAAAGCAAGTAAGACCTCTTTCTTTAAGCTGATTGATCTGAAGCTGTTCCAGGGGGGGAAAGAAAAAAAAAAAAAAAAAAAAAAAAAAAAAAAGAGTTCAGGCCAGATGTTCAGCAGCAGCCAGAGTCAGATCCTACATCACAAGAGTTCCGCTGAGATGAACTTGGTCCCGTTGATGTTGAAATCGACTGTTGGGGCCCAATCTTGATGCCATTGGCCTGCAAAAGAAAAAGGAATAATTCTTATATCAGTGCTGAAGTGAATGACAGAAAGGACAGGAATAAAGGAATAGTTACATTGTAAGAATCTTGTTCTCTAGCCAAATGTTTGTGGAAGAATGACTGGTTGTGGTGGAGTGTTAGTTAGTAGAGGTGGCTCTGTGCATGTTTTCAAGGTGCACCGCTGCACATAAATTTTATAGCTATGTGCAGAATTAAGATGTGATTAGGCAAGAGTAGGAAAACTAAGGGGACTGAGGAGATAGCTGAGCTGGGGAAATACTTGCCGTGTAAGCCTGAGGACCAGAGTTTAGATCCTTAGAAACCATCTAAGCGCCAGATGGACATGGCATTGCTCCTTCAATCTCAGTCCTTGGAAGGTAGAGATAGGGAATCCCTACAGCAAACTGGCTAACCAGACTAGTCTAAATGGTGGGGGAACCTGCCTCAATATGTAAGGTTATGAGTGATGGTAAAAGTACCTGCTGTCAACTTTAGGGCTCCACACATGTGAACATATGTATGTATGTATATATATATGCATGCACACCACATAACACATACATATGCCAAAGACACTTATTTACAGAGTAAGTGAAGTGAAAGAATATAAGTGGCATATTAGCATATGATTTTTTTTTGTTTGTTTGTTCTATCCCAGAGTTTTCCCTCCTGAGCAATTAAGAATTATCTTTCTCTCATGTTCTGGAATAGTAGGAAACTGAAATCAAGAAGAAAAAAAACTCATAGTATGTTAGTCTGTGGACGGCTAGCTTATCTCTTTCAGTTTTATGGGGCTCAAACTTGAGTGAAAACAGAAACTAAAGATGGGTTCTTAGCACCTGCACTTACAAAGAGAAAAAGTCTGAATTGGCAGTTGTGATTAATGTGATGCCAGGCAGGAGTGCTGACATGACAGGGAGCTCCTATCAAGGTAACTGCCAGTCCCAACCCCACCCTTCTCACCTCATTGTGGACATCAAATAAGCCCTGCTGGATCTTCCTATATATTTCTTTGGCTGTGTTAATGAAGGCCTGAGAAAGACATAAATCATGTATCACTCTTAAATGTAGACATGAGAGAAATACAAATCTGAGGAGATCCAGATCAGCCAGGGCTACCCAGAAACACTCTATCTCAAATTAACTAACTGAAACCTTAGAATAATTAAGAAACACTAGAAAGGAGTATACAAAAAATTTCACCTAGGCATGGTGGTATATGCTTTTAATCCAAGCACTATGGAGGCAGAAGGCAGGTGGATCTCCATGATTTTGAGGCCAACCTGGTCTACATAACAAGTTCTAGGCCAGTCAAGGTAATCTAGATCCTGTCTAAAAAAAAAACCAAAACCTCAGCCAGGCAAAGGTGGCACCCAAAAGGCAGAGGCAGGCAGATCTCTGAGTTTGAGGCTAGTCTGGCCTACAGAGTGAGTTCAGGATAGCCAGGGGCATATGGAGAAACTGTCTCAGAAACAAACAAAAAAGGATAATTTCCACAGATGTCCTTTTAAAAGCCATTTACTAGATAGAGTGATATGTACCGGTCATCCCAATATGTCAGGGACGAAAGCAGGAGGATCGCAAATATGAGGCCAGCCTGAGTTACACAACATGTTTTGGGGTAGTTTGGGCTGTATAACATGATTATATCTAAAGAAAGAAAACCACCACCACAATAAAATACATTAAGTACAGTTGTAAAAATGTAATCTTACTGTATGTACTGATGTTCATAGGTATTAGATTAGCAGCCATTGCAAATAAAACAAATACACTCAGCCAGGCAATACAGTCAACACCTGGCATCACAATGAGGACAGTTTCTGTGGGATTCCCAACTTAAGTGATTTATAAATAACAGTGGTATCTAATCCTCAATAATGTTATCCAAGGCAAAAGTAAACCGTTAGGAATTTGGGTAAAGAAAATGGGACAATTCCCCTGGAAGGAGACATCCAGTCACTCTGACCACAATACTTTCTTTGTTTACTCATGTCCCCTGGAGAAGAGAATTCTGAAGAATACAACAGCAGTACAGCCTCTGAGCACTCTCCCCATTTTCTTTGTAATGGTACCTCTTCAACATTGCAGGCTGTCTTGGCTGATGTTTCCATGAATATAAGGCCATGCTCCCGAGCAAAGGCCTCTCCTTCCTCTCTTTTCACATCCCTTCGGGATTCTAGATCACTGTAAGAGAGTAATAAGGGAGAAAACTTTAAAGATTTAAGAGGAGGGGGTGACCATAGTTCCAAAGGATCCCACCACAGTTTAAAACTGCCAATTAATGCACCAAAGGTGTAAACACTACAGGAAGATCTTATATGGGCTTATTGACTTCTATGATTCACATTCATAATAGCTTCTGAAGGGCTGAAGATAATACTACTCTCTGTTACAAAGAACAGGCTTACACAGAAGTAAGCAAACCTCAGTCACTTCAGGTATCCTATGCTTTTTGTTTGTTTAGGTTTTGGGTTTTGGATTTTGTTGTTGTTGATGTTATTGTTGTTTTGTTTTTCAAGACAGGATTTCTCTGTGTAGCTTTGGAGCCTGTCCTGGAACTCTCAGTAGACCAAGCCATTCTCCAACTCAGAGACCAGCTTGCTTCTGCCTCCTAAGCGCTGGGATTAAAGATGTGCACCACCACCCAGCTGGTCTTTTGTTCTTTTATTATGAGACAGAGTTTCCTCTATGTGTTCCTGGCTGTCTTGGAGCTCACTCTGTAGACCAGGCTGAACACAAACTCACAGAAATCTGCCTGCCTCTGCCTCCTGAGTATTGGTGTTTGCCAACGACCCCACCCCCACCCTGTGACTTTTCAGGTGGGATCCAGACAGCACAGTAGAGATGATAAAGGGAGGTGCTATTTAGTAGAAGGCTAAAGATTTCTCATCCTGTAGTGATGACACTTTCTTTACCTAGAATAAACTCATGAGAGACTGAGCCAGGAATAAGGAGAACAGTAACCTTAACTTTTTCTGGCCTCATTTCTAGTATGTATAGGATACTTAGCGCTCCAGAATTAGAGAAAGTGATAGGGATACAATTTAGGTGAAATAGGAGAAAGAAGAGCCAAAACCAGAAATGAAGAAAAGTAGCATGGAAAGGCCATGAAAACTAGAATAAGAAGCTAGTGAAAACAGTAAGATTGACCTAGTTTTTGTTTTTCAAATGGGAAATTTTGTCTCAAAGAGTCTAGTTTTTAATCATGAAAACAATAAGAAGTCCATGATGTTTGTTAGAATTACTTTTGAGCTGGGTGGTGGTGGTGAACATCTTTAACCAGCACTCAGGAGGCAGAGGCAGGAAGATCTCTGTCAGTTTGAGGCCAGCATGGGTTCCAGGATAGCCAGAACTATTTCACAGAAAAACCCTGTCTTGAAAACAAAAACAAACAAAAGAGAATTGATGGGAGATGCCATTATGTATATATGTTTCTCATACTGGTTAATAGTAAAGCACTGTTGGCCAATAGGAAAGGAAAATAGGAGGGACTAGGAGACAAGGAGGAAATAGGAAGTAGTAAGGAGGGGTCAAGATGGAGAGCCTAGAGAGAACAGAACCGCCATTCCTCCGCTCTCGGTAAGACCATATGGAAATACACAGAAATGGGTTAATAATTAAGACAAAGCTAGCCGATAAGAAAATAGTAACTGGCCAACAGTATAATAACAAATACAGAGTCTCTGTGCATTATTTGGGGCTGGCGGCATGGCGGCAGGACAAGACCTGGCAGCGGGCGGAAAAACCGTACTCGTTACAGAGAATTACTATTGTTGTAATGAAACACCATGACCAAAAGCCATGTGGCAAGGAAAGGGTTTATGCTTCCACATCACACTATCATTAAAGGACAGTCTGACTGTCCAGGAACTCTCTGTGTAGACCAGGCTGGCTTTGAACTCAGAGATCCACTTGTTATGGTATGCATCACTATGATGATGAAGAAAGAATGGAAATTTTTATAAAAGGAAGTATAAATATTTTTTTTTTTTTTGTTTTTTGTTTTGTTTTGCTTTTTCAAGACAGGGTTTCTCTGTGGCTTTGAAAGCTATCCTGGAAGTAGCTCTTGTAGACCTGGCTAACAATTTTCTTTTAATTTGGCCTTATAACTTTTCTAATAGTTAATACATTATTATTTAGGAGTTCAAATGTAGTTCAGTTAGTAGAATGCTTGACTAATATGCACAAAGAACTGCGTTCAATCCCCAGGTATTCAGAGCTTACCCTGGTAATTCTAGCCGAAGGATTAGAAAATCAAGTTTACCTTCAACTACACAGTGTGTTCAAGGACAGCCTGCCACACCTGAAGCTCTGTCTCCAAAGAAGTTATGTTATTTTCAATACATTTTATTTATTTATTGTGTGTGTATGTGTTTACCCGTGTGGGTATACCTATGACATGGCATATAGGTAGAAGTCAAAGGCAACATATGAGAAAGTTGTTTCTTTCTACATGTATGATCCAGAGATCAACTTTATATCATTGTGTCATTGGACTTGGCAGCAAGTACTAAAATATGTTATTTAGATCTAACTATTTCATTTTTTAAGATTTTTTTTTAAAAAGTTATATGTATGTGTACCATTTGTGTTCAGGTACCCATAGAGGCCAGAAGAAGGTGTAACATCCCCCTACAGCTGGAGTCATGGGCAATGGTGAGCCACCTAACATGGGTGCTGGGAATAGAACTCAGGTCCTTGGGCAGAACAAGAGTTCTTAACCCTTGAGCCATCTCTCCAGCCTGTTTTTGGGCTCATCTAGCCCAAGTTAAGCTCCATTTCTCTGTATAACCAAAGATAGTTTTCAAATCCTGATCCACCTGTCTCCACTTCTCAGATTTTTGGATTACATGGTAATGCCTGGTTCATCAATTTTTATTATTTGTCTGTTGTTTGCTTTTTTGGTTTTCTGAGACAGGTTTTCTATGTGTAACTTTGGGGCCTGTCCTGGCTGTCCTGGAACTCACTCTGTAGACCAGGCTGGCCTCAAACTCAGAGATCTGCCTGCCTCTGCCTCCTGGGATTAAAAGTATACACTATCATTGCCTGCCTTTGAATTTTTAAATACATATTTATGTACCAATTTATTTGTGTGTTTGTATGTCTGTGTGGGGGTACATTCACATCATAGTGTACCCATAGAGGTAATAGGACAACCCTCAGGAATCACTTCTCTAACTTTTACCATATGGAGCCCAGGGACTGAACCAAGGTTGTCATGGTTGGTGGCAGGCATCTCTACTCACCGAACCATCTCACTGCTTCCGATCTAATTTTTGAGACAGGGTTCTGATATATAGGCCAGGCTGGCCTACAACTTGCTATATAATCCAGATTGGTCTCAAACATGAATCTCTGTCTCACAGTGCAAATAGATATGCACTGGTTAGATTTAATTCAGCCAGGTATTTCTTTTGAGCTATAGATAAAATTTTTAAAAATTATATATTAAAACTAAAAAGAATAATTTCTTTTTAATTTAAATTAGGAATACAAGGCTTGCCAAAATGTAAAGTGGAACCCTTGTGAACTTCTGGTAGAAATGCAAAATGGTGCTGCTACTGTGGTGGCTCCTCAACATTTAAACAGAGAATTCCCAAATGATCCAGCCACCTTACTGGCTACACAGCCAAAAGAACGCAAAGTAGGAATTTGAACAGACACATCTTTTTTCCCATGTTCAGGACAACAACAGTCACAATAGCCAAAAAGTTGCAGTAGCCCAAGGGTTCACAGAAAGACAGGTAAATGAAACGTGATCATTATAAATACTAGAATTCTGAAAAAGGAAGTTCTGATCATGCTGTAATGGACAGTGCTTGAAGACATTTTGCTAGATAAAATAAGCCACTTATAAAAGCACAAGCATTATGTAATTCTACTGATGAGCTGCCTACAGTACCTGTATTTATTTGTTTATTTTTAATTCATTTCTCTTTTATGCCTTTCACATCATGTATCTCCATCCTGAGTACTTGTATTTATAAAGAATGTAGAGGCTGGGTGTGACGGCACAGTCCTGTAACCCCAGCACTCAGGCCTAGGTTGTCTAGTGAGATTGAGGCCAGCCTAAGGTACACAGGCCCTGTTTCAACGATAACAAAAGAAAGTAGGATGGTGGTTGCCAGATGGTGAGGAAGACACCAAGGGCAAGGAAGATGACAAAATTCAATGGTTCCAAAGTCTGAGAAAATGACAAAGTTCTGAAGATGGATAATGGTGAGGTTTGCAGAGCAATTCTAATATGGTTAGGGCCTCAGAATATCCTAGAAATGGTTAAAATGGTAAATTTTGTGCATATCTTACCATAGTAACATTTTCTTACTAAGATGATATATTAAAGTCTGGGTATCAAGACAAAGAAATTCCATATCCACAGAGAAAGTTTGATGCCTCCTGGTAACTAGTATTTATAAAGGTAAAACGTTACCTCTTATTTCCGATCAGCATTATAACCATGTTCGAGCTTGAGTGCTGGCGGGCATCCTCTAACCATGACGTCAGGTGGTTGAAGGTTTCACGTCTATAGCAGAACAATTTAGAATCGTGGTAAGGAGCCTGTTTCAATAAGTCAAAGTTGCTCCGTATACACGAGAAGGGAAGTTACATGTGTGCAAAAGACCAGCCATCCCTACTCTGAGTCCTTGGCAGAGGCCGTAGATAGAGGACAGCTTTAGGGAAGTGAGGCAGGCCCCCCTCCCCGCTCCAGCCACTCACTCACCTTGTGATATCGTACACCAGCAGTGCTCCAGCTGCTCCCCTGTAGTAGGAACGGGTGATAGAACGGAAGGACTCTTGCCCAGCCTTTACCATCAACATGGCAACAAAAAATCCCAGTAAAACTAGGTTATTTCCAGAGAAAGTGACTTGCTCACATGCCACCCTAAAACAAAGAATTTAACTAAAGAAAGAACTTGTGCTAGATTAAGAAATAATAATAAATTAGGGAAAAGAAATATGCCTGTCCAGGGAGGAGTCCAGGTGAGCTATTTTTCAATAAATAAATACATACATATTTAAGTATTTTATTTATTTATTTATTGGTTTTTATGTATTTTATTTATTTATGTATTGGTTTTTTTTTGAGACAGATTTTTCTGTGTAGCACAGCCCTAGTTGTCCTGAAAGTAACTCTGTAGACCAGGCTGGCCTCGAACTCAGAGATCTGCCTGCCTCTGCCTCCTGAATGCTGGAATTAAAGGCTTGTGCCACCACCACCTGCCCAAACTACAAAATATTCTTAGCCTTTGGTCCAGACTCAATGCCAACAGTATGATACCAACAACCTTCATATATGTTTCCCAATATCCCCTAGAGTAAAACTGGAAATGGGGCTGAAACTCAATCCCAAATATGATGTTGAATATATTATATTACTTTTTCTGTTTTCATTCATGTATCTGTAAAAAAGGAAGATTATCTTAGAATGCTAATATTTTGTCTGGCAGAAGGCAAATTTCAATGCAACAATGTAGAAAATCAGATATGAGCAACTGAGTTTATGCTAAGTAGCCCTTGGGTTTCTCTGATAACAGCAAGACTACCTGGAAGTTCTTAGCTAAGATCCTGTGGTAGAAAATAGGAATAAGGAATAGGGAATGAGCCGGGCAGTGGTGACACATACTTTTAATTCCAGCACTTGGGAGGCAGAAGCAGGCAGATCTCTGTGAGTTCCAGACCAGCCTGGTCTACAAGAGCTAGTTTCAGGACAGGCTCCAAAGCTATGCACAGAAATCCTGTCTCCAAAAACCACAGTGGGGGAGGGGGAGGAATAGGGAATGACGTCCAAGATCTAGGATAGTTTTCCTTAAAAGAATCTTGTTCAGCCAGCTGGGTGGTGGTAGTGACACATTCCTTTAATCTCAGCACTTGGAGGCAGAAGCAGGTGAATCTATGTGAGTTCAAGACCAGCCTGGTCTACAGAGCAAGTTTCAGGACAGCCAGGACTGTTACACAGAGAAACCCTGTCTTGAAAAACAAAAACAAAAAACAAAAAGAATACTGTTCAGAATCTTATCTCATGTCTGATGGAACAAAAATATTGCCTTATTTATAACTGAGCAATGAATTCCTCCCATGCTCTACATACTTTTGTTTTTTTAGTCTAATAGTTCCTTTATTTTATTTTTGCTTAAGGGAATCACAAGTGTCATTTAAATAACAACACTGGGCTGGGGAGATGGCTCAAGGATTAAGATGCTTGCTGTTCTATCATATGAAAAAACTTCAGATTCCAGATCCACACCAGGCAGCACACAAACACCTGTAACTCCAGTTCCAAAGGATTCAGTGCCCCTTTCTGGCCTGTGTGAGCACATAATATATACATGCGCGCGCACACGCACGCACACACACACACACACACACACACACACACACAGCCTTCTTCTAACACTAATACTCATTCTGCATCCGAGTACTGAAAAGACCAAAGCAAAAGAACCCTGAGTTTGAGGCCAGACTGGACTGCATAGTAAGACCCTGTTCTCAAAAAACATAACAAAACCAACCTACCACACAAAATACTTAGTATTGAATCAATCCTGTTAGAAAAGTTTTCACATTTTTGGAATAATTTATCCTCATAAAACCCATATTCTATCACTAGAAATCTATGTTGGAAACATAAATGGTCTTTTATAGTATACAACCAACCCATAAAAGTACTGATATAAAATAACAAGATTCTTCTTTGAAATTTAAATAATTTTATGTGTATAAGTATTTTGCCTTCATGTATGTTTGTATGTATACCATGTCTGGTACCTATGGTGGTCAGAAGAAGGCACTGGATCCCCTGGAACTGGAGCAATGGATGGTTCTGAGCCACCATATGAGTCCTGGGAATTGAACCCAGGACCTCTGCAAGAGCATCAAGGGTTCAACCTTTGGGCCATCTCTCCAGCTCCTACCATAACATTTTAAACTATTATTTATTTATTTGCCTAGGAACCATAAGAGATAATCACATATATCATCTAATACAATTTTCCTAGTACTCTTAAAGAAGACTGCTATTATTCTCCTTTGAAGAAAATGGGGGAAACAAAGCTCAGGGGGGCAAGTTAGACAGCTGGCTAAAACCTACACAGCAGTGCTGTAATATAAAAACAGAGCAGTAGCACTCCATAGCACAGAAGCCTTACAATCTGAGTTAGGGTACAACTATATGAGAAGAGAGTCTGCTAACTTATAGTGATTCTCTCCCCAGATACACAGCCTCTGGAAGCATCATACAATTCCTTAGTCTTTTACTGGTAATTCTGGAAACACCTTTAAGATTTGAAAAGCACCTTTGTCCACTAAAAGTTCTGTAGAATATTATATTTACTCTGTCATAGTATACCCTAACTCTTTTGGGGCCCTGTTTTGCTCTTATCTCCTAATTTTTTTGTTTGTTTGCTTTATTTTTCAAGACAGCCTACGGATCAAGTTATAAAATTCCCAGCTAGTGCTCCAGTGCCTGTCTGCTCCTTGCTATGATGATCATTGAACAACTCTCTACAACTATAAGGTCCCAATTAAATGCTTTCTTTATAAGAATTGCCTTGGTCATGATGTCTACTCATAGCAATAGAATAAGTAAGAAATAGGTGTAGGTAAGCCATCACATCAAGTGGAACATGGATCTTTGATGAAGAGAATTTACAGCTTTTTAATTTCTCCCAAGTGGGAGTAAGATACATAGTTTGAAATATCAGCTGTAAGTCAGATAGTGTTTTGTTGGTGGTGGTAGTAGTGTTTTCTGTTGCTTGTTTTTATTTTCTTGTTGCACTGTGTTGGTTAGCCTGGAACTCTATGTAGACCAGGCTGACCTTGATTTTCAGGAACCCTCTGTCTCCTGAGTGCTGGGATAGCATGCATCACCATGCCAAGCTTGCCATGTAGTTCTTTTATTTTTAAATGATTCATTTCTTTTTATTTTATGCACATTGGTGTTTTGCCTGCATAGATGTCTGTTTGAGTGTGCTCGATCCCCTGGAATTAGAGTTACAGACAGTTGTGAGCTGCCATTTGAGTGTCAAGAATTAAACCCATGTCCTTTGGAAGAGCAGCCAGTGCTATTAACCACTGAGCCATTTCTCCAGCCCTGACACATATTTCTTAAAGATCCTATCCATATAACATATAATTGTGGCTCTAAACTTTTTTCATGACCAAACCATTTTTCATGTCAGCACTTAAGAAAAAAAGAAAAGCCCACTCAGGAATCAGTGGCAGGTGGATCTACGTGGGTTCAAGGCCAAGGCCAACCTGATCTACAGAATAAGTTCCAGGACAGCCAGTATCATAAGAGAGAAACCCTGTCTCAAAACAAAACAACAAAACAAAAAAACAAAAACATGGCCCTGACCATACTAACTGGCATCTACAAACTTTTATTCTTGGCACTAAAACATGTATTTTTCTTTAAATACAGACATGGTGGCACACACCTTGTAATCCCAAAATTTGAAAGTGGAGGCAGAAGGATAAGGAGTTCAAGGTTATCCTTAGCTACATAGCTACTTGGGCTATCTGAGGTCCTGTCTCTAAAAAGAAAAAATTAAATAACATTAACTTAAGTCAAAGAAGTAGGAACTAACTTATACTGGTCTTTATACCCACTGGCTTCACCCTCTGCTTGTAAGAATTTATATCTTGACCTCTTGGGGGTGTGTGGGGTTCCCATTAGTAGAAATACAAAAATTAAATATAATAAAACCGGAATTGCAATATGTAGTTGGTAAATAGTGGCAATGAACTCAAGACAGGGAATGATTTTAGGTAAATATTATGAATTATTTCTAGTTCTTTTAAACTAGAATAGAGACTACAATATTTGCCTTTGAGGAAAGAATAGTATAAATGAAATATTGCACACAAAAGCAATTTCTCTCGATTAGACAAAAATTTGTTAAGCCAAGCCAAACTTTGATAGTATTTCACTGACTAAATTTTAAAATACAAGCAAGTCTCAAAACAAGCAAGCAAACAAACAAAACCCTAAAAACAAATAAATAAAATACAAGCAACTTTAGCCCTAGAATTTTAATTCTCAAACATCTGCATAGAATTTTAATAAATAAGAATGTTCAATGAAGACATTTAGGGATAACCTAAATGTCTATCAATGCACACACACTTTTGTGACTAGGTAGCTGTTAAAAGAAGTGAGACAGATCTGTATTTACTGATATTGAAGTCTTGGAAATATGGAAACTACTATAGAAAAAGCATAGTTATGTTTACTCTTGTCCTAGTTCTACACATGTAAATACTAACGAAAACAAAATCTCAGGCTGGTAAGATGGCTCAGTGAGCAAAGCACTTGTTATGCAAACCTGACAGACAGGCTGAAAGAGAACCACTCCACATGTACCAGGTTGCATGCATACACCACCACCATACACGAGTAATAAAGAAGTTGTTAAAAGTCTTTGGAAAGGGCTAGAGAGATGGCTCAGCACCTAAGAGCCCTGCTGTTCTAGAATCCTGAGCTCAACTCCCAGCAACAACATGGTAACTCACACCCATCTATAGTGGAATCTGATGCCCTCTTCTGGCATAAAGTCATAATGCAGATAGAGCACTCACATGCATTAAATAAATATTTGTTTTTAAAAAGTCTTTGGAAAAACTCAACCATATACTTGTACTTATTTATAGACAGGTCTCTCTGTAGTCTGGCTGGCCTAGAACTCACTATGTAGGCATGTCTGGCTTCTAACACAGAGATTCTGCTTGTCTCTGCATCCAAAGTCAAGTGCTGGGATTAAAGGTGTGCAAAATGTCTATTTATGAATTTAAATGCACAGAAGTCCGAAAGCATATACACTGAATCATTAACAGTGGATCCCTCTGGCAGAATAACAACAGTGGGGGATAGAAAATGGTCTTATTTTTTATTTATTTATTTTTTTACTGTATTGAGTCTCTTTTTTTAGGGGAGTTTTCAAGACAAGATTTTTCTGTATAGCCCTGGCTGTCCTCAAACTCACAGAGATTCACCTGCCTCTGCCTCCTGAATGCTGGAATTAAAGGCCTGTGTCACCACTGCCCCCTCAAAATTGAGTCATTTAAAATAAAAAAAAAAAAAAATGAATTTTTTTTTTGACTTGAATATCTTAGTATGTAATCCCTTCTGGCTTGACCTTTCAGCTTCTTGCCTCATCCTACAGTTTTAAAACTACAGGTGTGTAGCACCACACGTGGCTACATTAGCTTTTATTGCTATAACTGGATCTTGGTCTAGTATTAAATTATTTTTGCCTTCTCTTACCGTATCCCAGATTTGCAGTTTGATTTGTTTTCCATCAATGTTGACCATACGGGCTCCAAACTCCACCCCTGTCAGTGAAGGCCAAAAGAAGGGATATGACTGTCATGAACACATGCATGTTAATCTGGAAACTCATACTTTTCCCCAAAGGGTTATAATGATTCCTTTGTGTTCACTCACTGACTTTCAGCTCATTACAGCTACTTACTGCTCAACTAAGATTGTGTTCCTTTGGTTTCTTTTCTAGAATTAAAAATCCATGGACACTGGGGGATGTAGCACCCTTGATAAAGTATTTGCCTAGCATGCATGAGTACCTGGATTCAATCCCCAGAACCAAATAAAACTGAGCACGAGGCTGGAGAGATGGCTCAGCAGTAAAAGCAAAATATGTGCTGCTCTTATAGAGGACTGGAATTTGGTTCCTAACCCCCTCATCAGATAGCTCATAACTGCCTGTAGCTCCAGGGATCCCTTTCCTGGAATATGCGACACAGACAGACAGACAGACAGACAGACACACACACACACACACACACACACACACACACACACACACACACCCCAAAACCCCTTAACTGGGCATGGCAGTCATGCCTGAGATCCCAGCTCTCAAAGAGGGGGAGGCAATAGGAGTACTAGGATCAGGAGTTCAAGATCATCATCACTTGTATAATAAACTCAAGGTTGGCCTGAGGTTCAGGTTAAAAAAAATAATCACATTCTACAGCTGTATGTATAATTCAGTGCTAGTGCAACTGCAAAAGATTTAAGTCTCTTGGTTTAGTCCCTGGCACCAAAAATAAATAAGTGGATTCTAAGTGATAATACATCCAAATGTAGATAAGGGAATAAATTCTAATTAAAATAAAAAAAATACAAATATTCTCACTGTTCTGATTTTATGATCAGGGCAAAATTTACTGTATTAAGACCCCGGAGGGCAAGGCTGGAGAGATGATGGTTCAGTGTTTGAGAGCATTGGCTGTTCTTCCACAGATCCTGAATTCAATTCCCAGCAACCACATGGTGGCTCATAATCATCTATAATGAGATCTGGTATCCTCTGCTTGTGTGCAGGTAGAACTGTATAATTGAAAATAAATAAATCTTTTTTTTTTTTAAGACCCTAGAGGGCTACAGAGATGGCTCAGTGGTTAAGAGCACTGGCTGAGCTGGGCACTGGTGGCACACACCTTTAATTCCAGCACTCGGGAGGCAGAGGCAAGAGGATCTCTGTGTTCGAGACCAGCCTGGTCTACAAGAGCTAGCTCCAGGACAGTCTCCAAAGCTACACAGAGAAACCCTGTCTCTAAAAACCAAAAAAAAAAAAAAAAAAAAAAAAAAAAGAAAGAGCACTGGCTACTGTGCTGGCTCTCAATTCTCAATCACCTGTAACTCCAGCTCCAGAGAACTCAACAATTTCTGGGCCCTGCCAAGACCTGTGCACACATGTACAAATAGATATGCATATACATACAAATAAAAATAAATAAACCTAAGCGGGGACAGAAAAGAACACGTATATGTCCCCAGGGCTAGTTCTTTCCCTAGGTCTGGTTTTACAAATTCTGGTAATAACACAATCAGTTGATTTATTATATATAAGACCTTATAATGATGACTAAGATTCTAGATTATCTTTTATTAGCCTTAAGAAAAGTGACAGATGTTGGGTGGAGGTGGTGGAGCATGCCTTTCTTTAATATCATCACTTGGGAGGCAGAGGCAGGCAGATCTTAGTGAGTTCCAGGACAGCCAGGACAGAGAAATCCTGTTTCAAAAAAAACAACCAAGTAACCAAACAAAAAGCAAACCCAGAGCAGTTACTCAAACAATTTGCAAATAATGTCTGGAGAACTTGTACCCATTACAAGGCAAGTTCCAGGACATTCAAAGCTACACAGAAAAACCTTCTCAATGAAAAACAAGAGTGAAAGTACAGCCACTGTAGGGAAGTTTTGTGATAAGCAGTTTCCATTGTAAAGCTACAATTCACAGAAAAAGATTGAGAAAGAAAACTTACAATTCTAGGAAAAATAAAACTGAAAGGCAGTAAAGTTTTTCTTCTTTTCTTTAAAGATTCATTTATTTGAGGCTGGAGAGATCACTCAGCAGTCAAGAGCACTGGCTGCTCTCTCAGGGGCCTGGGGTTCAATTCCCTGTATCCACATGCAGCTCGTAACTGTCTGTAGCTCCAGTGCCAGGAGATCCGACACCCTCACAGAGACATGGATGTGGGCAAAACACCAATGCACATAAAATAAATAAATCTTTATAGATTTATACAGTGCTCTGCCTGCACACCAGAAGGTACCAGATCTCATTATAGATGCTTGTGCCCCCCAAGACGTAGATAAATTCTTAAGAATGTTAGTGTATACTAAAATCTGACTATGTAATATGTAATTCAAAGAATTTCTAAACTGTTTGAAAGTACTTTTTTTTCTTCTTCTTCTTTTTTTTTTTGTTTTTTTTTTTTTTTTTTTTTTTTTTTTTTTGGTTTGAGACGACAGGGTTTCTCTGTGTAGCCCTAGTTGTCCTGGCACTCACTCTGTAGACCAGGCTGGCCTAGAACTCACAGAGATCTGCTTGCCTCTGCCTCCCGAGTGCTGGGATTAAAGGCTTGTGTCACCAATGCCCAGCCTTCTTTTTTTTTTTTTTTAAAGATTTATTTATTTATTATATACAGTGTTCTGCCTGCATGTATGTTTGTGTGCCAGAAGAGGGCACTGGGTCTCATTATAGATGGTTGTGAGTCACTATGTGGTTAATGGGAATTGAACTCAAGATCTCTGGAAGAGCAGCCAGTGCTCTTAACCTCCGAGCCATCTCTCCAGCCCAGTATTTCCTCCTCCTTCTTTTTGTTTTCTTTCTTTTTTAGGCTTTTAAAATTTTATGAATATAAGTGTTTTACCTACATGTAAGTATGTGTGTTACATGTGTGCTTAGTACTTGTGGAGGCCAGAAGAAGGCAACAGATCCCTCTGGAACTGAGTGACAGATGGTTATGAGTTGCCATGAGTTTCCATTTGGGTTCTGGCAATTGAACCCTGGAAGAGCAAGCAGCCAGTGCACCTAACTGACGAGTCATCCCTCCAGCCCCCTTGAAAGACTTGGCAGTGTCTCAGAATGCCCACTAGTTCTGTGTATAAAGCAGGACTTCTTTACTGTAATTCTGAAATTATTTTCATTTGCAATTAAGAAAGTTGCCTAGAGACAGGTGGATCTCTGTGAGTTCAAGGCCATTCTGGTCTACAGAGCAACTTCTGGGATGGCTAAGGCTGTTTTACAGAGAACCCCTGTGTTGAAAAACCACAAAAGAAAGGAAGGAAGGAAAGAAGGAAGGAAGAAAGGAAGGAAAAAGGAAGAAAGAAAGTTGCCTAAGAAACAGATCTTCTCTTTGGGTGGAGGGGGGCATGGGAGGATGGGAGGGAGAGGGAACTGGGATGGATATGTAAAATAAGAAAAAAGGAAGACGGAAACAGGTCTTCAAGGACAAGAGATCTTCACTAGTAATTCTCAGAATTCACCAGAAATAGCCTATCTCAAAGAGGTTTGGAAACTGGCAAACTGATAAGACTTTTGGCATACTTCTATTTCAAGGTAAAATTCATTTCAAGGACAGTATTTCAAAAACAGTCATGTTAAAAATGTTGCATCATATGTCAGACAATTCCTCCCCTTTTCTATTTTTATACAGTATTTTGGACATAGCACAAGTAATGACAATTCAGTCATCCTATGTAGATATCCTCTCCCTACATAGAATATTTCTACTTTAAGGTGCTACAACCTATAAGACAGATATAAAAATTGCTTCTGCCTGTTACCTCAATAAAAAACAAAAGCTACTTTTTGAAAAAAAGTCAGTCAATTTCTCTTTCTTTCAGAAAAGTTAAGAATGTAATTTCAATGAGTAAGAAACTAAAACATTGGGGCTGGAGAGATGGCTCAGGGGTTAAGGGCACTTCACTGCTCTTCCAGAGGTCCTGAGTTCAATTCCCAGCACCAACAAGGTGGCTCACAGGCATCTGTAATAGGATCTCATGCCCTCTTCTAGTGTGCATGAAGACAGAGCACTCATATACATAAAATACATGAATAAATAAATAAACCAAAACATCAACAAGCAAACAAAACAGACTGAGCACATCTAATCCCAGCATTTATGTGGTGGAGGCAGTAAGATGCAGACCTGTTCAAGATCATCTTCAGGTTACACATGGGGTACAAAGCCAGTCTTCCAAACAAACAAAAAACAAAATTAAGGTGCATGCCCCTAATCACAGCACTTGGAGGCTGAGGCAGGAGGATATCTGGAAATTCATGGCCAGTGTGGAATATAGAGTGAATCTGAGGCTACCCTGGACTATATAGTCAGAACTTGTCTCAAACAAAGAGGGCGGAGAGGAGAAGGACTGGGGATGACTCTTACATTGGCTTTCCCCTCTCCAACACAAAAAGAGTCGTATGTCAATGTTTACTTCGAAATACATTACGTTGGTAGTTAACCACAAAGTACAGATGAGTTTCTGAATAAGCAGTTGTGTTTACGTGGAATTTTTTCATAAACATACAAGTTGCATTTGAAGAAAAAATTCCTATGGCAACTAATGTTTATCTCACATCCATCTCTAAAGTTACCTTTCAATTATTTACCCTCTATTTACCAGCTTTTATCACTTTTCATATAGCATGGCTTCGGACTAAGGTAGGGAGGCGTAACTTTTTACTTAGAATACTGAGACTGTTAACTTCCTCCTTCAGCAGTTCAGCCAGCCAGCTTTTATATGTTCTGGAACGAGGGGATACGCTTACCTATTGTGAGGTCGTGCACAGGCTGGAACCGCTTATCGGTGAACTGCAGGAGGAGGCATGACTTCCCCACACCTGAAAAAGGACGGTGCGGACTAGACGCGCCACCCGGGAAGCGGCTGGCTCCCAGGCCGGGCACAGGGTCTAAGGAAAGACAGCCCCGCCCCCGGAGCTCGCCCCGCCCCCTCCGCTCAACTCCGCTCGCCCGGCCCCCTCGTCCCGCCCCGCCCCCAGGCCGATTTTGGAGGTGGGATCCCCGCCCCAGCCTCGCAGGCGGTCCTCCGGCGGCTACCTGTGTCTCCGATGATGATGTACTTGAAGAGATAAGCATAAGTCATGGTCCCGAGGCGTCTGTGTTCCGGGTCCGCCTGATTTCTACAGCCACTTACCTCCGACCTCTCTAGCCACTCAATCTACCGATCTCCTTATTTGCCTCCGCTCCAGCCCTTCTAGCTCAGGCCGCGTCTCTATTGCTCTCCCCAGAAATCCTCGCTGGATTCGGAGTACCCGACGCCGCCTCTAGGGCCGCCCCGCGCTCTTCTATATGCCATTATCCCACCAAGCTCCAGGGGGCGACAGCGAGCCTTCGGGCAGCTCGGAACGCGACTGGTTCGGCCAGGACTCCCTCCAATCAGCAGAGAGCGACGCTCCTCTTTGAGGAAGTGACGCATTCGGAACCCAGTGGGGCCGGTGGGAGCGATGCGGACGCTGAGACGCTGGTAGTGGTGCCGTGAAGATGGAGGTAGGCGCAGAGTCTGGAGGGTTGACGAGCAGCGCGGCCGACTAGATGGAAGCAGAAGCAGGAAGCCGGGCAGCGGGGAGCGAGGGCCGCTCGGGGGTGCTGGGAGGTCCGGGGTCCCCGCGCGCCCCTGCTTCGCTCACTTATCCCCGTGGCTGTTTTTGGTTTACAGTTTCCCGGAGGAAATGACAATTACCTGACGATCACTGGGCCCTCTCATCCCTTCCTGTCAGGGGCCGAGGTGAGCAAAAGCTGCCGACGCTCGGGCGCGGAAGGGCCTGGGCAGCGGTTGGGGCCGGACGGTGGGGGAGAGCGCGGGGGCGGCCGGGAGCTGGAGAGGACAGTGGCCGAGGCTTCCAGAGCCTCCGAGGACTGTCGGGGGTGGGGTGGGGAGACGGATGGCAAGCGGCTGTCATCAGAAAACCAATTGGAGACTGCCTACTTAAGGAAGGAGTCCGGTTCTGAATCCGGAGATGGAGTGGAATTGTCTGCTTTGGTTCGGATGAAGTAGTTGCAACCATTTTGGGAGATAGCAAGGGAGAAAATTTTTTTCAGTAAAGAAAACCTGATAGGAAAATAGTTCATCTAGCAAGAGTTAACCTCGGGAAGGTTCTTGAACTCTGAAGTGGTCATTTTCACCAACGTGGTTTCTGCTCGCTTTACCAACGAAGGAAAGAAATAGCCGCCAGAGAACATAAAAGGAATAGAGTATACCTGTTTGCCAGTGAATATAAACTTTGAGCAGATTGATTCACTTTGGGATCACAGTTGTCAAATAACTACAATAATAGGATTTGTTTTGTTTTGCCTCTTTTGTTTTTCCAACCGTGGTTTCTCTGTATAACTTTGGAGCTCGTGCTCTATAGACCAGGCTGGCCTCGAATCACAGATATCTGCTTGTTTTGCTGTTTAAAGATGGTGTGAAGTAGAAATAATGGTTGTTGGAGACTGTAAGGTAGCGGTTCTCAACCACTGTGTCACAACCCCATTGGAGTCGAGCGACCCTTTCACAAGGGTCACATACTAGAATTTACGTTGTGATTCATAGCAGTGGCAAAATTACAGTTAATGAGGTAGCATCAACATAATTTTAGAGTTGGGGGTCACCTCAACATGAGGAGCTGTATTAAAGGGTTGAAGCATTAGGAAGGTTGAAAACAACTGCTCTAAGATATTCCAGGAAACTGGGTTGGCATATTTTCCTACTATAATGGAAACCCTTATTTTGGCAAAGTAAAAAGTGCAGTGTATGAAAATCCCCCCCATTGTTTTTTTTTTTTTTTTTTTTTTTTTTTTTTTTTTGAGAAATTGAACGTTGGACTTCTTTTGAGGATTATATTCCCCAAAGCAATGTGAATATTTTGCATTTCTTTTTTGCACCAAAAGTTGTTGATTACTGTTTTGTTGAGACATAGATTGATGGTGAGTAATAGTTGCTAGTTTATTTATTTTTCTTTCTTTTTTTTTTAAAGACAGTTGCACCATGTAGCTCTGGCTGTCCTGGAACTCACTATATAGGTCAGGCTGGCCTTAAAGTTGGAGATCTGCCTCCCAAGTGCTGGGATTAAAGGCATTTGCCGTCACCGCCAGGTTGCTAATTTATTTTTTAATTTACAGTTATGGAATAGTCTAAGCAGGGGAAAGTGTGACTCAGATGAGTGGCAGAATTGGAAAGAAACTCAGTCTTACACTTGTTCCTTCCAAGTGAGGTCTCCATGGTTTAATGTCATTGCCATAAATCTCACCTTGTCTTTATTCTTAGGAAAAGGCATTTTAAAAGCAAATACAAGCTGGCAGTGGTACACCCTTTTAATCCCAGCATTTGGGAGGCAGAGGCAGGTGTATCTCTTTTGAGTTTGAGGCCAGCCTGGTCTACATAGTGATTTTCCAGGACTGCTGGAGCTACATAGACCCTGTCTCAAAACAAAACAAAACACATTTTCATATTCATCCCACCAGTCCCTTTTATGAAATTGAATAGTCAAAAGTAGTTACATGAGAGATGGCACCTTTTACATGTACCAGGGAACTAGGAGTAGGTAGTAGAGCTCTTACCTGCTATGTTCCAGACCCTTGATCTCCAGCACTGACAGCGAAAAGAAGGAAATTTCCAGGCTTGCATCTGCTCTTCATTTTTAGTGAGAGGAGGGGACACACAGCTACTTTCTTTAGCTTCCTTTAGGTCTAGGTTCTGTTATCGTTTACTTACAACTTTTGTTTTGGGTTTCCTTTTTCTTTTTCTATTTTTTGAGACAAGATTTCTCTGTGTGGCCTTGGCTATGGTGGAACTCACTCTGTAGACCAGGCTGGCCTCGAGCTGTTAGATTTGACCACCTCTGCCCTGAAAGTGCTGGGATTAAAGGTGTAGACCAACACTGCCTGGCTTGTTTATTTACAACTTTTATACCTTATTATTTCTACCCCTCTTGTTGGTGAATTTTTAACTTGTATGGCTTTTGTGTTTTGCTTTGGGGGTGCGGTTCCACTGTGCAGTCTTGGTTGGAGGGCATACTTGCTATGTGACCTCTGCTTTTTATCTGCCTCTGCTTCCTGAATGCTGGAATTAAAAGTGTGTGTACACCAACCACCATGCCTGGGTTTTAATCTTTATATTAATGGGTGAATGAGTTTTGTTGTCTTCAGTCTTATTTCGAGCCGTGTGTATAACTTAAAAGAGGGAGATGGTTACTTTTTTTTAAGCAATCCTTTTTTGAAGAACAGTAGTTTTTCAGAGTTATCTTTTTCCTTTTTTCTTTTTCTTTTTCCAAAAAGAACAATAGCTGCTCATATAGCATACCAACCATAAAATAACTGAAAAATTCAATTGTGTTCAAATTAGGAACTCTTTATATCAAAAGACATCATTATAGGGGCTGGAGAGATGGATAAGTGGTTAAAACACTGACTGCTGTTACAGAGTTCCTGGATTCAGTTCCTAGCACCCACATGACAGGACAAAGGCGCCTGGAACTAGTTCTTCTTCTGGCCTCTGTAGGCACTACACACACACAACACAGGCATACATGCAGGCAAAACATACAGTTATGTAAGTAAAAATAAGTATTGCTTTTTTTTTTTTTAATGACATAAAGGCTGAAGAGATTGCTTAGAAATTAAATCATATCTTCTTGCAGAGGACCCAGGTTTAATTTCCAGCACACACGTGATGGATCACAACCATCTATAACTTCAGTTCTAGGGGATCTGATTCCCTTTTCTAGCCTCTGTGATCACTAGACACGCATGTGGTGCTGATATATACTCATACATATAACATAAATCTTAACAGGTGTTATGGCAAAAGCCTTTATTCTAGCCCTTTCAAGGCAGAGACAGGCAGATCTCTGTGAGTTCAAGGCCAGCCTGATCTACAAAGTGAGTTCCAAGACAGCCAGGACTGTTACACAGAGAAACTCTTGTCTTAGAACCCTCTCCCCAAAAATTTGTATTTACAAATACATTGTAATTACATGTGCAGAATTTCACATATGAGATTCTGAAAAAAATTTAAAGACATTATTAACAAATAGGAGCTCCAGAAGAGAAGGTATTTATAATATATACGTGTAACTCATATTTAGAATATATAAAGCAGTAGTACAGTTTGAAAATGAACAGAAGTTTTAAACAGTCAATTCACAAAGAGTCCATCTAAATTGCCACTAGGTATATGAACAATTTCTTTTTAAAAGAATGAGTGTCAGAGAGGAAGGAGTAGTATTAATTACTGCACTGCTTCAGATAGGAAGCTTATGTGATGTGACGATTAGTCTTCTGTTTCTCCGTTGAGTTGGCAGGTACATAGCGTGCTTTGTATTTGACTACCACCTTTAATCTCAGCATTCAGGAGGCAGAGGGGACAGTTTTGTGCCCTCCAGGCCAGCTAATACTACATAATGAGATCATGTCTGAATTTTCTTTTCTGTTTCATTGTTTGGGTTTATGAGATAGGGTCTCATAAAGCCAAGGCTGGCCTCCAATTCCCCATGTAGCTGAAGATGATGCTGACTTTCCTAATCCTTCTGTCTCTACCAGTTCAGTGGGTCTTAACCTGTGGGTCTGGACCCCTTTGGGGGTTGACCAGCCCTTTTACAGTTCATAATAGTAGCAAAATTACAGTTACAAAATGGCAGTGAAAATGGTTTTATAAGCCAAGCATTGGTGGTGCACGCCTTTCATTCCAGCACTCGGGAGGCAGAGGCAGGTTAGAGGCCAGCCTGGTTTACAGAGCAAGTTCCAGGACAGGCTACAAAGCTACAGAGAAACCCTGTCTCAAAAAAGAGAGAGAGAGAGAGAGAGAGAGAGAGAGAGAGAGAGAGAGAGAGAGAGAGAGAGAAAATAACTATTTGGTTGGGGTCACCAAAACATGAGGATTGCAGCATTAGTAAGGTTGAGAACCACTGTAAGTGCTGGGATTGTAAGTGCACTGTCACGCCCATTGTATTCTGTTTTTTTTTTTCTCTTCCTTCCTTCCTTCCCTCCCTCCCTTCCTCCCTTCCTCCCTTCCTTCCTTCCTCCCTTCCTCCCGTCCTTTTTTTATGTGCATTAATGCTTTGCCTGCATGTATGTCTGTGAGGGTCTCCTGGAACTGGAGTTACAGGCAGCTGTGAGCTGCCATGTTTGAACTGGGAATTGAACCTGGGTTCTCTGGAAGAGCAGTCAGTGCTCTCAACTGCTGAGACATCTTCAGCCCTGTATTCTATTTCTTTATATACATATAAAAATATATATTTTTGAGACAGGGTTTCTCTGTGTAGTTCTGGCTGTCCTGGAACTCACTCTATAGTCCAGGCTGGCTTCAAACTCAGAGATCCACCTGCCTCTGCCTCCTGAGTGCTGGGATCAAAGGTGTATGCTTCCACTGCCCAGCTTTAAAAATAATTTTAAGGATCTATAATAATTACATTATAGGATAAATTAGGTGTTAAAGTCAGTTTCTTTAAAATGAATATACAAGAAATTTTTTTTAATTAAAAATTTTATATGTATGGCTGTTGTGCCTGCATGTATATTTGTGCACAACACACTTGGTGCCCTTGGAAGTCAGAAGAGGGTATGAGATCGCTTGGAACTGGAGTTAAAGTTATAAGCCACTATGTAGGTGCTGGAAGAGCAGCCAGTGTTCTTAACCACTGAACCATCACTCTATCTCCAGTAAACTTTTTTTTTTTAAATAATGGATGGTTGATATATGGGGTCAGTTTAGTGTTTTGCTTAGTATTTGTTAGGCTCTGGGTTCAAGCAGATGAAAGATGATAGAAAACAGAGAGAAGATGAAAAGAGGCGAGAAATAGTTTCTCAAAATCATTTGATGTATGTGTGCATGCAGAGGACAGAAGGTGTTTGAGCCCTGGAGTTAAAGGTGGTTGTGAGCCACCAAAGTCGGTGGTGAGAACTGAGCCCCAGTCCTCTGCAGTCATCTCTCCTGTCCCTCCTTCACTCAGTATCTAAGCATCCTTTATTTTTATGTTAATTGTATTACATTTTATTTGCTATGTGGGTTCTCTCTCTCTTACTGTCACACGCACATGCACTTGCAGGCATATGCACACACATGCAAGCATGCATGATTGCCCAAAAGGGTTAGTGGTAAGAAGTAGGTTCTCTTCCTCTGCCACTGGGGCCCAGAGATTGAACTCAAGTTGTTAAGCTTGCTATCATGCACTTTATTTGCCCATGAGCCATCTTACTAGGTCCTGGGCATCCTTCTTATAAACATAACTCCCAAAGTGATCTTTCCTCCACAAAAAGCCCAGAGCTTGGCAATAGTTTAGACTGAGTACATTTCCTTTGCTCTGGAGTGCTAGGATGAAAAGTACTTGTGGCCACATGCAGCTTATTTTTGTTTTCTTAAGATAGGGTCTTTCATTGGATTTAGGGCCTGGCACTAACTATATAGCCCAGCCTGGCCTGATAGTTATGGTAATCTCGTGGCTCAGTCTTTTGCATGCTGAAATTACAGGTGTTTATCACTTTGCAGACTTACAATTTCTGTTGTTATAGATAAGGAAAACCTGCTCAAGGTTATGAGCAGAGATGAGCCACAGGTCTTTCTATAAAGCCTCTCACTTATTACTTATAATACTTTGTTGCTATATGCTTCTGTTTTAGTTTTTTAGTGGCACAAGGAAAGTGTCAAATACATCTTAAGTTAGACACTGCTGTTCTGTGAATATTGGCCCCATTCCCAATAGGAGTGAAGCTGGGTGTGGTGGTACACACTTTTAATTCCAGCAGTCAGGAGACTTGCCAGGTCTTGAAAGGAAGGAAGGAACGAAAGAAAGAAAAAGGGGGAGAAAAAATACAATAAACCAGAAGACTGATTATCGTTAGTCAGACTACAGAGAGGACAATTGAGCCAGGTGCACTAATCTTTTTCTTCTTTTGTTTACTTTTTATTTTTAGGCAAGTTGTTGCTATGTAAGCTAGGCTGGCTTCAAATTCACTTTGTAGCTTGATATTATTGGACTCCCAAATCCTTTAAATCCTATACAGATGATAATCTTGTCAACACTGAAATTTATAAAACAATGTTTTGTTTTTGTTTTTAGAGACAAGGTTTCTCTGTAGCCCTAGCTGTCCTGGAACTCTGTTTGTAGACCAGGCTAGCCTTGAATTTACAGAGAACCCCATGTTTCTGCCTCCTGAGTGCTGGGATTAAAGCCGTGTACCACCATACCCACTTAAGATGTCTTAAGTGTTTTTTTTTTTTTCCCTTTTTTGAGACAGGATTTCTCTGTGTAGCTTTGGAGCCTGTCCTGAAACTCACTCTGTAAACCGTGCTGGTCTTGAACTAAGAGATCTGCCTGCCTCTGCCTCTCAAGTATCAGGATTAAAGCTGTATGCCACCATCACCACCATCCAGCTAAGTACAAATGTTTTAGAGGTAGGTAAGTTTTCTATGACAGTATTGTATAGGATTTAATCCAGAGGAACCTAAAACAATAAAGTGTGATTGGCTGATCAGCTATTAATTTCTGTGGTCTGAAAAATTAAAGTATAACATTGTAAGATAACTGGTGTCTAATAGTATCTGTCAAGTGGGATGTTAAGCACCATAGGCTGTTTCCTTACTTGTATTGAAAGACTAGTATTCCTTAGAAATAATTTAAGACAAAGGTAGTAAAGATTAGAAAGATTAGAAAGGCTAAAAAGATGTTTGTTTATAAATTGTGTTCTGTGGAGTCAGTTACAAAGTGGAACAGAGCCAAACAGAAGCACACTGATTCTCGATTGTGCTCAGCTGTGGCCTGTCTTAGGGACATGCAGTTTCTCCTCTTCCTACTAATTCTTCCCTTTTTTTCACACAGACATTCCATACACCAAGCTTGGGCGATGAGGAATTTGAAATCCCACCTATCTCTTTGGATTCTGATCCCTCCCTGGCTGTCTCAGATGTGGTTGGACACTTTGATGACCTGGCAGACCCCTCTTCTTCACAGGATGGCAGCTTTGCAGCTCAATATGGAGTTCAGACATTGGACATGCCTGTGGGCATGACTCACGGCTTGATGGAGCAGGGTGGGGGGCTCCTGAGTGGGGGCTTGACTATGGTAAGGAAAGACACATCGGCAGGCTCACCCAAACTCAATAGGAATGGGTTTAGAAGGACAAAAGTTAATCTCTATTCCCTGCTAAACTTGGGTAGTACTAGTTTCTTATTCTTATAGAAGCTCAACAACAAAGACTTCATTTTACCTAAATAAATGAGATTTTCTTGAAAAATAATTTTAAGTTGTAAAATATTCAGTGTTAACTTGAATATTTTGAAATGAAAATGATTCAAAGTTTTTTAAAAAGTTTTTTTTGTTTTTTCAAGATGGGGTGGTTTCTCTGTGTAGCTCTCTGTAGACCAGGCTGTCCTCGAACTCAGAGATCCACCTGCCTCTGCCTCCTAATTGCTGGCATTAAAGGCATGCGCCACACTACTGCCCAGGGTTTTGTTTTTTTGTAATAGCCTTCACATTCTGGAATTCAAATGTGTAAGTGGCACATTGAATGATTTATTTTAAAAAATGGGCTGAACCAAATAGAGCCCTAATTACAGACTCGGTTTTTGTAAGTGTTCAGCATTTCCATCTCATGTGTTGGTGGCAGGCGTCTGTCTCCACTGCAGCTTCTCTGCTTTCATTGCCATGCATTACAACTTTAAACCCTATTCTAGAAGGGTTTGGTTTGTATGTTGTCACTACCCACAGATTATACTAAATGGATTATTTGTCTCTTTCTGTTTGTTTTTGAGACAGGGTCTCACTATGAACTTAGAACTCAGATATGTCGATTGGGCTAACCTCAGCTTACAGAGAATTTAGAGAATTTTATCCCCTTCCTCTTTTCTCCTGAGTGTTGAAATTAAAGCCAAGTGCCACTGTGCTTGACCTCCTAACATGGTTTCTTTTATAGACAAAGTATCTGATGTTCTATAGGATTTAAATGATGATGGTCTACATAAGCCAGGGATTTATAAGGAGGGGGAGATGGTATTTTATTATTTATTTATTTATATATATATTTTTAGATTTATTCATTGTGTGTACAGTATTCTGCCTGCATGTATGACTGCATGCCAGCAGAGGGCACCAGATCTCATTACAGATGGTTGTGAGCCATATTGTTGGGAATTGAACTCAGGGCCTCTGGAAGAACAGTCAGTACTCTTAACCACTGAACCATCTCTCCAGCCTGGAGATGGTATTTTAATGTTTAGTATTAGTCAAAGCTAAAATACTGTTAATTAAGTTTCCATTATGGGTATTTAGTAGGAAATGGTTGTCTGGTCATTTATCAAAACCTAAATTTTTTTTTATAATTTGAAAAGCAAAACATAGAAACATGAGAATGATAATCTTAAAATTTCTGCTTCTCTCAGGACCTGGACCATTCTATAGGAACTCAGTATAGTGCCAACCCACCTGTTACAATTGATGTACCAATGACAGACATGACATCTGGCTTAATGGGACATAGCCAGTTGACCACTATTGATCAGTCAGAACTAAGTTCTCAACTTGGTTTGAGCTTAGGAGGTAGCACCATCTTGCCACCTGCCCAGTCACCCGAGGATCGTCTTTCGACTACTCCTTCACCTACCAATTCACTTCATGAGGATGGTGTTGATGACTTCCGAAGGGTGAGACATTCCATGTCAAAATTAATTCTTCTGTTTTTCTAGGGTAAAATGCTTATCATCTTTACTTGGTTCTGGGTGTGGGTTCCTACCTCTTGATTTTGTTTATAATGCTCTTCTCAATGTTCTTAGTGATGCTCACATATGGCTTTCATATGTTGCTTCTGATTTTTAGCTTAAATGCTATGGTTGTGGCTACTTTCCCTCCTTATGTGTAGAGCTGTCTCTCCAGCCTAGTTTTATTCCTATCAAAACCCTTTTCTTATTTCTCTCCATTTTTTTTTTTTTGTCTAACAGCAACTTCCCAGCCAGAAGACAGTGGTAGTGGAAACAGGGAAAAAGCAAAAGGCTCCCAAGAAAAGAAAAAAGAAAGACCCTAATGAACCTCAGAAGCCAGTCTCTGCATATGCATTATTCTTTCGTGATACTCAGGCTGCCATCAAGGGACAGAACCCTAATGCTACCTTTGGTGAGGTTTCGAAGATTGTGGCTTCCATGTGGGACAGTCTTGGAGAAGAGCAAAAACAGGTGAATAGTGGGTAGTAGAAATTGTAAGGTTTTAACTGGACAGAATCTTAGTGTTATATTGTTGTGAAGAGACATCATGACCACAGAACTCTTTTATAAAGGGAAGCATTTAATTGGAGCTTGCTTACAGTTCAGAGGTTTAGTCCTTATCATCATGGTGGGGAGCATGGCAGCAAACAGGTAGACAGGTTGCTAGAGATGTAGCTGAGAGTTCTATATCCAGATCTGCAGGCAGCAGGAAGAGGGCAACACTGGATCTGGCTTGGACTTTTGAAACCTCAAAGCCAGCCTCCGGTGACACACTCCTTCCCACAAGGAAGGAGTACCACTCCTAATGTCTAAGCATTCAAATACATAAACTTATGGGGGCCATTCTTATTCATACCACTACGGGTTTTTACCTGTCAGCTCTTTGTTAATGGCAGCCAAACATCCTTTATCTTAGAAATTACAGAAAAAAATCATTTTAATATAGTTATTTTTGTGGCATTGGGTAGCAAACCCAAGGCTTTATGCCTAAGCTCTCCTACTTATCCCTGTATGCTCTCTACTGAGCTAAATCTCTAGCCCAGAAAATCCATTAACAAACCATGTGGGAATGCAAGATGGGTCATTGTGCTTGAGCCCCATTTTCCTCATGGCGGTTGGGAAAAACTTAACTTCTACAAGCTGTTCTCTAATCTCTACATGCATTTTCAGAAACATACATGTGTACACACAAAATAAATAATTGATAAAAATTTATTATAAAAAACACTATCTTTCCTGAACTGTAAAATAACCATTATTCTCTTCTCTTTACTAAAGATGGACTATGCCAGGTGTAGTGGCTCATGCCTTTAATCCAAGCACTGGGGAGGTAGAGGCAGCCTGGTCAACAAAGTAGTTCCAGGACGGCCAGGGCTGTTACACAGAGAAACCCTGTCTCAAAAAACAAAACAAAACACTAAAGATGGGACTCAGGTTCACTGCCCAGTTAAGGTCATACGCCTTCTAAATGAAGTTTCAGCTAGTTTCATTAACAGTCTCCTCATGAAATGTAAAGTTAAACTATAGTTAATCTCCCTAAATTTAAACTGAATTTTAAAAAAAATCAACTGTAATAGTGGTATGCACATCTAGCACTTGGGAGGTGTGTATTGCACGGAGTGTGGTTGGAGGGATATGAGTCACCATAGCAGGCAAATTGAAGATAGCTGAAATTTTCGTTACCCCACAGAAGCTTGTGTCTTCTCTTGAAAGCAGATCCTCAATATCAAAAAACAAAAGGCTGAATTTATTATTATAATGTATTTTAGTTATCTGTTGCTGCTTTAATTCTCATCCTCATCCTTTTGGGTTAGTTTGGTGTTTCTGCTGTTCTTGCCTGGATTTCTTACTGTTGTAACAAAATGAGAGGATATAGTGGCTGTAGCTGGCTGTTACCACCATGTTAGTTGGCATGTTGTTGCTTCTTCAGGTAGCTTTCATGTTTTAGATCTAATGATCTAAAAAGTCACGGAGAGAGATAGCCCAGATTCAATAGAAGAGGACATATCCTTCAGCTTTTGGTGGGAGAAGGGTACATAAGAGGTAAGGACTCTTTGACAGTTTAGCACATTCCTAGGGAACAAGTTTCTCAGTTGGGTAATGTTGGGCTATGTAGACTACTTACTCATCTTACAATTTGGAGTTGATTTTATTTTTGAAATAGCAATGAACATAGATTGCTGTTCACTTTAGAAGTATAGGTAGACTAGTAAGACAGTAGAGTGAATTTTACATAAAGGTTGCCATTGCTTGCTCAAATGTTTCACTAAAGGAGTGGTCCATGGTTGGACTGAGTTCCTGATGAACAATAATAGACTGTCAGATTCTCCTGGGAATATGGTTATTTGAAACAGTGTCTTTCTCGTTAGGTATATAAGCGGAAAACTGAAGCTGCCAAGAAAGAGTATCTCAAAGCACTAGCTGCTTATAAAGACAACCAGGAGTGTCAGGTCAGGTGACAATGGATGTCTTAAACAAATTCTTTGTTTTTTTGTTTTGTGTGTGTGTGTTCATTCTTTTTTCATATATTTTTTTTTTAATTTAAATTTGAAACAAGCTTGTTTTACGTGCCAATCCCAGTTCCAGAACCCTCCTGTCCTCCCCTGTCCCCCACCACCAATCCTTAGAACAGGGCCTAGGCCCTTCTCCATGTGTCTAGGCTGAGAAAGTATCCCTCTATGTGAAATGGGCTGCCAAAGTCCATTCATATACTAGGGATAAATACTGATCCACTACCAGAGGCCCCATAGACTGTTCAGTCCTCCTAAGTAACACCCATGTTCAGGGGGTCTGGGTTGGTCCTGTACTAAATTTATTTAAATATTATTATAGGTAAATCTTTCTCACTCTCTCTCACACAAACACATACACACATACTCACACAGAAAGGCACATGTTAAGAACACTGGCTATACTTCCCAGCACTCACATGGTGGCTTAGGACCATCTGTAACTCCAATTCCTGAAGATCCAATGTCATCTTCTGACCCCAAAACATGCATATGGTGCACATATGTGCAGATAAACACATATACACATAGAAAAATTTTAAAAACCCTGTGGAACCTATTATTACATAGTGTTAAAATTGATTTGAGCTTCCCCAGTATCATAAGCCTTGTAAATAGTCTTTGAGTTTATCCATTATTTCCAGTGCTTATTTAAGAAAGTCTTTATTTTTTCCTTTATTTATCTTTTCTTGAAATGTAATAAGAATGAATGTGTGCTGCAGTGAAGAGTAAATTACTTGTTGCCTTTCTGTTTTGGTCTTTTAGGCTACTGTGGAAACAGTGGAATTAGATCCCGTCCCACAGTCACAGACTCCTTCACCACCTCCTGTAACTACTGCTGACCCAGCATCTCCAGCACCAGTTTCAACGGAGTCACCTGCTTTGTCCCCTTGCATTGTAGTTAATTCCACACTTTCATCTTATGTGGCAAACCAGGCATCCTCAGGGGCTGGAGGTCAGCCCAACATTACCAAATTGATTATCACCAAACAAATGTTGCCCTCTTCTATTACCATGTCTCAAGGAGGAATGGTTACTGTTATCCCAGCTACAGTGGTTACCTCCCGTGGGCTTCAATTAGGCCAAACAAGTACAGCTACTATTCAGCCCAGCCAACAGGCCCAGATTGTCACTCGGTCAGTGTTGCAGGCAGCTGCAGCTGCTGCTGCTTCTATGCAACTGCCTCCACCCCGACTACAGCCTCCTCCATTGCAACAGATGCCTCAGCCCCCAACTCAACAGCAAGTCACTATTCTGCAGCAACCTCCTCCACTTCAGGCCATGCAACAGCCTCCACCTCAGAAAGTTAGAATAAATTTACAACAGCAGCCACCACCTCTGCAGAGCAAGGTTGTGCCTCCACCCACTCTGAAAATGCAGACTGCCCTAATTCCTCCAGTTGTGGAAAGCAGCCCTGAGCAACCTCTTAACTGCAGCCCTGAGGCCCATACAGCAGAGGCAACCTCTCCTGAGACAATCTGTGAAATGATCACAGATGTAGTTCCTGAGGTAAGCCTGTATTGTTTTCTGAAGGGGGAAAAAAAATCCACTTGTGCCAGTTGTATTTTGTTTGTTTGAGATAGACTCTCATGTAGGCCAAGATACATAGACTCACAATGCAGCCAAAGAGAGCCCTGAATCTGATTCTCTTACCTGAGTGTGCCAGTTTTAATTTATAACAGATTATTTTAAAATAAAATTCTTAGAATCTACATGTTATCCTGCTTAGCAGAACTCTAAAGCTTAGTTATAAAGACCAAGGACTTACCTTTTTCTGAAACTCCTTATGTGAGGGGGTATGAGACCTGTTTCTCTACTGGTATGTGAGATGGTTTTGGCTAGGTAGGTAACACTCTAATCCATCCTTGCTTGCTCCATGTTCTAAGGTGGAGTCTCCTTCTCAGATGGATGTTGAATTGGTGAGCGGATCCCCTGTGACACTGTCACCTCAGCCTCGATGTGTGAGGTCTGGTTGTGAGAACCCTCCTGTTATCAGTAAGGATTGGGACAACGAATACTGCAGCAATGAGTGTGTGGTGAAACATTGCAGGTGAGTAAAACAGTTCTTATAATTAAAGTAGTAGTTAAGCTGTCTGTTGGGGAGCACCTTGAGTATGTAATCAGTATTACCTTAGGTAGAGCAGCTTGATATATATAGATATAGATATAGGTGGATATTTGATTAGAGGTGCTACTAGAAAAAAGCTTGGTTCAATCTCTTAGGGATGGGATATAGTTCAATTGAAGATAGCCTGCCTGGGCCAAACAAATTGGTAAGGGATAGGTAAGGGGAAAATAGCAGAGTAAATGCTAAATGTGGGGAGATTAGTCTTACTACTTAGCTACAGTAGTAATTCATTCCAGGGAATTCCCTATATCCATGAAACAAATGGATGATGGATTAGCATTGTCACTACTTCTAACTTTTAGATTCTTTGTTCCTGTGTTTACTAAAATGATGTTATATTTTAGAGATGGGGGAATTGTTTGGGTATGTTTTTTCATTGATAGTTAAGGAATATATCTAGGCTGTAATAAGTTTTTGTTATTATCTTTCCTTCTCTTAGGGATGTATTCTTGGCCTGGGTGGCCTCTAGAAATCCAAACTCTGTGGTGTTTGTGAAGTAGCCTTTCTGTTTCTCCAAGCTTTGAAGATTCATCTACCAGACAAAAGTCCAAGATCCTGTTTTTGAGACACAAGCTGGGCTTCTTCTGGTAGTGCCTGACCTTTACACCCATATTCCTTCATGTCACCATCTTTTCTTTCTTCAGCAGAGGCCAGACTATGTAGCAGAGCCAGTGAATTTACTATAATTTGGAATTGTTTTTCACTTTGGACTATAAGCAAATTTACCAGGTTATATAGCACAGGGAAGGGAGAAGGGAATATGGAAGCAAACCATAGGGGGTTATTAGAAGAAATGTGTGGGTAAAATTGTCTCAATTTTAGGACTTGCTTAAAATGTTATTGGGAAAGTGCTTAGCTCTGTCCCTAGGAGGAAATAGCACTGGGTCAAGAGGCTTAGGGTTACAGCTCAGTGGTAAGTGCATTGAATTTAATCCCAAATTAAAGAGGAATGAAAGTACTACTTAAAATACTCCCTTTAAAGAGGGAGCTACTATTATTAATCTACACAGTGCTTTAAGAACAAAGGTTTGCTGGGCTGGGGGTATGGCCTAGCACTAACAAAACTGAGTTCAGCCCCCAGGCAGAAAGATCAGGAGTTCAAGGTTATCTTTGGCCACAAGTGAGTTTGAGGCCAGTCTAGGCTACATGAGGCAAAAGTGGAAGAAAGGCTTTGTAGACGTAGTGGCCCATGCCTTTAATCCCAGTATTTTGGAGGTGGACATAGGATTTCTATGAGTTAAAAGTCAATCTGAATTTACATAATAGACTGCATTCAAAAAAACAGAGGCTGAGGTTGGGTATGGTTACACTCTCCTTTAATCTCAGCACTTGGGAGGTAGAGGAGTTTGAAGCTAGCCAGGATTACATACATAGTGAGATCCTGTCTTAAGGTTTCCCCCCCCTCCCCATCACACACACCCATCACCACCACCACCACCACCTACCTATACACACCTACACACCTGTCTCCACACATTAGGCTGGAGGGAAAATAACACCATCCAGGACTATTGTTTTTGGGGTTTTTTTTTTTGTTTGTTTGTTGTTTCTGAAGACAGGGTTCCTCTTTGTAATAGTCCTAGTTTTCCTGTAACTCTCTCTGTAGACCAGGCTGGCCTCTGCCTCCTGAGTGCTGGCCCTAAAGGTGTGTGCCACCACCGCCCAGCTAGGCTTTTTTTTTTTGCACTAAAAGTATTCTAGTATTCTGCATTCAAAACTTTGTTTACCTGATTTGGTTACCAGTTTTGCATGTAAGAGGCAGAACTCCACCTTTAATGAGAAGTTTTACAAAGTAAAGAAGTTGTGTTTGATGAAATAGCTTTTAAATGCGCTTTCATTTACATAATGCATAAGCCAGTTCTTTCATATTGTAGGTTCTTCTTTAACTGAAGATGATCTTATTTTTCTTAAAAATAAGCTACAGAATAATAAACCAGTAGAGCCACATAGAATAAGCAAAACATATGCCTGGTAAAAACTAAGTGAAATTCAAATTAATCCTGTCCGTGGTGTGCTAATTGATAAACACTATGAACCTGTGTAGTCCTATTTATAATGATCACATGTTAATGCTATTCCATATGTCCATTTAATTTGAACATTCACAACTAATGAAGTTCTTACAATGAATCATACAGAGAGAAGAGTTCATGTGCACATGAACACATGCTAAGTGGTAAAGCCAGAGTTTCACTTCAAAAATCCCAATTAGAACACAAACTTTTATTTAAATATGGGGTGGGGGCACTGTTGTGTAAACACTCCTCTTAAAATGTGGCCTGTAGAGCCATAGCTGAGTGCTCAGCTTTATAAGGAAGTGCTTCTATAAATTCTTAGGTTTAGAGATGATACCATCTGGATACCTTTGCTTAAACCGGGCAACCACATCTGGGTCTAGTAGGTGTATCCCATCCAATTGGTTTCCAAGAGTAATCCTAAAAGGAAGGGGTCAAGAGGAGGCAAACCAAAAAAAATCCTGTAAGGCTTTAGTGTACTGCTTATACCAAGTTTTGTTTCTTTAGGTCTCTCAGGCTGTCCTGGAACTCTCTATGTAGACAGGGCTAACCTTGAACCCATTCAGATCTGCTACCTCTGCCTCCCAGGTGTTGGGGCTAAAGATGTGTTCCACTATGCCCAGCCCATGTCAGTTTTTAAAAAAAAGATCATTAAGAAGTATATGGCAGTGTGACCACTCAGGAAGTGGTACAGATGCAGATATTAAAACTGGCAGGATTTTTATTTCTTTGGTGGTGGTAGAGATACTGGGGATTGAATCTAGGGGTCTTACATTTATATACTATAACACTGAGATATATCAGCGAATAGCCCCACCCCCTTTTTTTTTACAGATCTCATCTCACTAAATTAAATTCATTATGTAGCCTAGGGAAACCTTAAGCTTATAATCCTTCTGCCTCAGACTGTCACAGGATCCAGCAGATCTATACACTTAAAGATCAGTAACTGAGGTTAGTCAGGCATATTTCATTCATAGTCATTGTCAATGAATAATCTTTGGATAACTTAAAATGCCAGCCATAGGAGTCATCATTAAAATTGGCAGATTAAACAAATGCTTAGTAGCCACTAGGGGGCAGATTTAATAAATCCCATAGATTAGTTGAGGATCCTTAAACTTTGGATTCTAGTGAATGTTAAGATTCCAGCGTTCTTTAAAAGCCCACCTATAGACTTAACTACCAGAATATTTACAAGTCACTGATTTCTGTCCTTGCCTATAAAGTTTTGCCCTGTTCTTTAGTAATGTTACCAGTTGGGTTGCACATTGTGTGGTCGTCCAAATAACTCAATCTTGCGGGTACCAGGGGACAATCTCTCAATCATGCCATATATTTCATCTGGTTTATGACTGGTGGAACGAACCTAGAAAACAAACACCAAGTTACTTAAAGTTAAGGTTGCGGGGCTAGAGAGATAGCTCAGCAGTTAAAAGCACTG